>NC_042618.1:224491986-225115320 GCF_901001135.1 Rhinatrema bivittatum | reverse complement strand
CTTCAAAAAAATAAAGCAGATTTGTTAGGCAAGACTTCCCTTGGGTAAATCCATGTTGACTGTGTTCCATTAAATCATGTCTTTCTATAGGCTCTATGATTTTGATCTTGAGAATAGTTTCCACTATTTTTCCCGACACTGTAATCAGGCTCACTGGTCTATAGTGACCCGGATCGCCCCTGGAGCCTTTTTTAAATATTGGGGTTACATTGGCCACCCTACAGTCTTCAGGTACAATGAATGATTTGAATGATAGGTTACAAATTTTAACTAATAGATCAGAAATTTCATTTGTGAGTTCCTTCAGTACCCTAGGATGCATACCATCCGGTCCAGGTGATTTGCTACTCTTTAGTTTGTCAATCTGGCCTACTACATCTTCCACGTTCACAGTGATTTCGTTCAGTTCATCTGACTCATCACCCCTGAAAACCATCTCCGGAACTGGTATCTCCCCAACATCCTCATTAGTAAACACAGAAGCAAAGAATTTATTTAGTCTTTCTGCAATGGCCTTATCTTCCCTAAGAGCCCCTTTAACCCCTCAGTCATCTAATGGTCCAACTGACTCCCTCACAGGTTTCTTGCTTTAGATATATTTGAAAACGTTTTTATTATGAGTTTTTGCCTCTATGGCCAACTTCAATTCAAATTCTCTCTTCGCCTGTCTTATCAATGTTTTATGCTTAACCTGACAATGCTTATGTTTTTCCTATTTTCTTCAGATGGATCCTTCCAATTTTTGAAGGATGTTTTGGCTAAAATAGCCTCTTTCATATCACCTTTTAACCATGACGGTAATCGTTTTGCCATCCTTCCACCTTTCTTAATGTGTGGAATACATATGGACTGCGCCTCTAGGATTGTATTTTTAAACAATGTCCATGCCTGTTGAACACACAACCTTTGCAGCTGCACCTTTCAGTTTTTTTCTAACTATTTTCCTCATTTTATCAAAGTTTCCCTTTTGAAAGTTTAGGTAGCAGATTTAAAACAAATTCAAGAAACTATAATTTTTTTAGTCAATGCATAGTTAAGCTATTAACCATCTTTTCTTGCAAAAGGTCAAGGCTAGCATAACTGAGTTTAAAAAAAAAAGGCTTGAAAATGTTACTGAATGACACATCCATTAATTTCTAACCAGAATTGACTTTGCCCACCATAGGAATTTAGAGGTGGAGAAGCCAAATGAAATAAACCTTTGTGTTAGGATTTGTCTGGTACTTCCAGAAGACTAGGACTGGCCACTATCGGAGGCAGGTTTGCTGAGCTTGATAAACCATTGGCTTGATAAACCATGCTTGATAAACCATTGGTTTATCTTATGTTCTTATGTTTTAAGTATGTATCCTACTTCTCATTCATTTCCAGATTCAGCTAGGATAGAACTTAAGTGCAGACATTTTTTTGAATGCAGATACTCCTGTAGAATTAAAACATGTCTGGAAATAATCTTGTTCAATATTAAATCTAAATCGATGGCGGCTTGTAAATAATAAATGCAATCACAGTTATTACAGAATGATAGATTATCCTTGGTGGTATTTCACATCCTTGCTGTTGAGCATAATTTCTGAGTAATGGCTGTGGGATTGAGAAAGAAAGCCAGATTAAGGTCAGTGCTTGTCAGTTAGGTCCTAGGGGTATAGGGAGATAAAGGGCTTGTCTGCCAAAATACATTAGCACTAACATGTGCATTTAATGTTTGTTAAATGGCTGCATTAGCCAACACACAGATCTACAGGGCCTTAATATGGTCTAGAACAGTGGTTCTCAACCTCTTTTCGGCTGGGAAACACCTGACAGATGGTTCTAACATGCGTGACGCACTGAACATGTGACTGTCATGGGGCTAAATGTAAACATACATTCTGCTTCCTCAGGAACCCCCTCGACCCCCAGCAATGAGTGCAGAGCAAAGCTCTGTACAACTCGCCATACAAAAAAGATATTCTGGTTCTGATGACATCTCAGTAAAAGCAAAACAGACAGTAATTTACTACTAATGCATATCCTATTGAGAAAACACAACAAATAAGATTGATACAAATGCCTACATGCTAGTAAAACACCTCAGCTCGGTCACACACCCAGAACTGACCTTCACCAAGTACAGAAAAAACGCAAATTATAAATATGGAGACAGAAACTGGAACGGAAAAAACAAAATAGTCACTCTGCATGCAGTGCAAACCTGGAGAAATGGAAAGAGAAATATAGCACCTAACATAATCCCAGGATCTGCAATAATGCACACAAACTAACCTGCACAAAGTTACACCTGTATTATGGAACACACTCAAACAGTAACAATCCTATCTATGAAAAGGCAACACTACAAATATTAAACCAGGCCCTAAACACCCGCACACACCCAATTAGACCCCACGACCAGTCTCCGACTCTCTATCACACACATATATACACACACACACACAAGTCATCTTCCTGACCAGTTTCTCTCTTAACACCCCCAAGCTCTCAACCAGGCTCCCATTTGTACTCACACCCAGGCTCCCATTCTCACATGCATGCACTGGGCCTCACCCCCAAACCTCTTCTTCCTTCGCTGCAGGGATGGGCTCCAGTTCTGCCACGGCTTTACTCCGGCTGGCCTTCTTTTTCGCTGCCAAGGGGTTGAGCTCCTGTGGCAGCCTGTCAGGGTCGGGCTTCGACACTGCCATTCCTCCCAACCCCCTCAAATCACCCCATCCCCGGGCTATGTGATACCCCTTCTTCCTGCCTCACTGGCCAATCAGAGGCTTCCTCCCTTCTTCCTACTCCCACTGGCAGGTAGAAGGGAGGGGGTGTTCGATTGGCCTGTGCGGGGGCAGGAAGAATGGAGGAGGTTTCCCATTGGGCAGTGGGGGCAGGAAGAAAGGCTTCCCCTTGGCCTGTGGGGGCTGGAAAATGGGAGAAACGAAGCACAATCGGGGCAGTGGGACACCGGGAGTCGCCACACACCGGTTGAGAATCTCTGGTCTAGAGTGTGGCAGCTAAAATTTAATGCTTAATTCTGGGTCATGAATTTTGGGCTGCATAACCCCAAGAGAACAGTGCAATATAGGGAATGAACTGGGGGTGATTCTATTTATGATCTCAAAGTGGCCAAACAGGTGGGTGACTGCAAAAGCCAGAAAGATGCTTGGATGCGTAGGGAGAGAAATTGTCAGCAGAAGAAAGGAGGTGATCTTGCTTCTGGAGAAGTCCCTTGTGAGACCTCGTTTGGAATACTTTGTACAGTTCTGGAGACTGCACCTTCAAAACGAGATAAACCAGATGGTGTGGGTCCAGAGAGTAGCCGCTCAAATGGTCAGTAGTCTTCATTGTCAAGCACATGGGGACAGACTTAAAGATCTTAACATGTATACCCTAGCGCAGGAGTTCCCAGCCCTCAGGAGCTGCAACCCATTCAGGTTTTCAGCATTTTTGCAGTGAATATGCATGAGGTCTGTCTGCATACATTGGAGGCAATGCATGCAAATAGATCTCATGCATATTCAATGTGGCAATCCTGAAACTCTAGCTTGGTTGTGGGCTCTCGAGGACTAGGTTTGGGGTCCTTTGCCCTAGTGGAAGGTTAGGCTAGGAAATCTTCCAAGGTATCAATGCACATGAAGTGGGCTTTTTTCAATAGGTAAAAGGCATTGAAAAAAGGAGTCATTTTATTTTATTTTATTTAAGACTTTTATATACCGACTTTCTTGATACAAATCAAATCAACTCGGTTTACATCGAACAAGCAGTAATTATAAACAACCAATAACAAGAGACGAATTGAAAGGAGTTTAAAGTTACATTATAACAAGGATATGTTAACTTGGAGTAGGAAAAGAGAGGGCACTAAGAGAAGGTAAAATATACAATGGAGTATAAAAGGGAGGTGAGGAACCGTCCTCATAACTTTTAAACGTCCTTATAGTAGTAATTTGTATATGTGGTTTAGAGCATAATTGCTAGAACAGATTACAATCCGACTGTTGGGTGTGTGTGAGTCATAGGATAAGGGCAAAAGGGGGTAGGCTCAGGTGCAATCTAAGAAAATGTTTTTTTATGGAAAGGGTGGTGGATGCATGGAACTCCCTTCCAGTAGAGGTGGTAGAGACCAAGACAAAATCTAAATTCAAGAAAGCATGGGACAAGCACAGGGGATCTTTGAGGGAGTGGTATGGATGGTAGACCTGAGTAGTTAGTGTGGGTGGGCAGATTAGATAGGTCATATGGTCTTTTTCTGCCATCACGTTTCTATGTGTTGGATTGGAATTTATTTTAGTTTTAGCTCGTACTTTTTCATTCATCGCTCAAGTTGAGGTACATTATACAGTAGATATTTTCCCTGTCACCGGAGGGCTTACAATCTACGTTAAAATGCTTATGATAAAATAACCCTCTGTGTCCATGTTAAGGAGTTGATGAGATGTAAATGTACTAATTACACTCAAACGTGGAATTGGGTAATACATGTTAAATCCCAACAGTTATAAAGTGACTTAGTACCCAAAAATTAACTATACCTCCAAAACTATAGGTTGGTTTTTTTTTTGCATTAATAGTAAGCAGGAAATCATACCTCCGCTGGTGCCATTCTGTAAAATTCCATACGGATATGTCACATGATCTTCCTCAGAATGTGTGTGCTGGAACTCTGCTAGCTACTTGGATGAAGGAGCATTGGGAGCAGGAGAGAGGAGAGGAACATGCAGGCAACAGTGTTAATGGGTGTTCTGTACCCACACCACACTGCTGAGCCTTCTGGAGGATGGATGTTAGGGCTTTATATGAGGGACATTAAAGATGCCACTAATTATCTGACTGGCAGTTCTCATGCCATACCCGGTCTTGCATTTTCTCACGTCAGGCACTTTTCAATTCACTCCTCCTCCTCCTCCACCAGATATTTTTGCCAGGCGCTACAAACCATGGAAAGATGGGTTAGGAATTTTGTAAAATGCCCTACCCAGGGGCAACCATGGCAGGACCTTGTGATTGGTTTCGTGCCATCACAAGGCTACCAACTGTAATGGTTGCAGAGGCACTGATCCCACCTCAGGATATATCCCAGTAGCTTTGCCAGGAATTTTATTGTGCTTCCTACTCATTCAGTTCTGCTTGTGCTCCACTCCATGTTTTGGGGATAGCACATCAACCTGCCAGGGTTCAAAGGTTCGGGCTCCGCACAAGCAGATTAAGAAAGCAAGAGAGCGGCTACCTGTTTGGTAAGTTCCTTTGTCCTGATATCTGAAGCACATGGGGACATTAGAATGTCTGGGGGCCTGGGGGCTTGCCGCGGCTCTTGTATCCTTTGTGAATCTACCGCCTTCTGCCATTTTAAGGAGGACAGGTATGGCTGAGGATGACTTTTTTTTTTCGGAACTGTGTTCTCTTCTGTCCAGCTTCTCCTTGCACCTCCATCTGTCTCCATTTCCTGATTACTGCTCTTGCGTTAACCTGTCTCTTCCTCAGCTCACCTGGAGATTTTTCCCCCTATTTGATATCACCTCCCACCTTACTTAGCCTGATCATTATCGCACTCCAGATCCCTGAAATCATGAGCCTGATCTCCTGCCACAAGGTATTGCCGATGCACGATAGGACTCCCTCCCTTGTGGCATGGCCAGTATCGTGGAAGAATATTGAACAGTCTTCTCCCATCTTGCCTCCTTTCTAGCTTTCCTGAGCCAGTCTTGCTTCTTTCCATTGGTGGCCTTTGTCTAAATACATTGGGTCAACATTGTATATAAAGAATAGTGGATGGGGGGGTGGGCACCATTAGCAACTTGACCTCCTTTGGTGTCCTGGAGTTCTCCTTGCTGGTAAATCTGCTGACCTCCAGTGAAGAAGAGGTGAAAGAGCAGCAACCAAATGACGACAGAGTGCTAACAGCAGGGAGCTCAAGTTCTGTTGGCCCAAGAAGAGGCTCCTTGGGAACAGTGGGGAACCGAGCTCTGCCGGCTCAAGAAGGGGCACTGTGAGAGGAGTGTGGACTCGCTGAAGTGAGCACTGCAATGTAGGAGAGGGGTGCGTTCGAAAGGAAAGGGGCAAAGGTTGCAAAGAGGATGGATTCCCCCCCCCTTCAGCCCCACTCACCCCTCCGATTTGCCACATAAACACCCATCCCACAACCAAAGCCGCCCCTGCCATCCACCATCATCCACACTTCTCTCTCACACACACTTTCACTTTCACCCCTCCCCTGCTGATGCCCAGCCCTCTTATCTCCATCCTCACCCTTGATAATATGTAGTAGTAGTCTTTTATTATGGTTCTTTTTAATTAACATTGAATCGACTTAATAATGCACCTAAGAGTTGGTATTCACGATGTATAAACATTTACTTTCAGTTCCCTCCAAAAACATCTAATTAGCTGGAAAATACTTAAATTTACAGTTTTGAAACCTCTAAA
Organism: Rhinatrema bivittatum; assembly: GCF_901001135.1. Taxonomy (NCBI): domain Eukaryota; kingdom Metazoa; phylum Chordata; class Amphibia; order Gymnophiona; family Rhinatrematidae; genus Rhinatrema; species Rhinatrema bivittatum. The sequence continues at coordinate 225,108,915 of NC_042618.1, read as the reverse complement.
ATGAGAAGCCGTCGACACAGTATTGCAGTAGCGTGCCTGAGCAATATGTTATGGAGCTGCTCGACGCAACACTGGCATCCCATCATTTTTCTGTGCTGCAAATTACTGTTTCCTGCAGATTAATGGGATTACAAGACGACCATGGGATATTGCAAATAATAATTATTAGATGCTCTGGATGCTGTTTAGGAAATTATCAGTGTATGTGTTTTTGCTTAAAGGGGTATTACAATACTTTCATTCAACAGGAATGCGTGTCAAGCCATATACCACAGACAGGTGGAAAACATTTCAAAAAACGTAGATGCCAGCCAAAACTTTTTAGGAGCTGGGATAAATTCCATCCTGCCCTGCCCAGCATTTTGTTTTTAGTTTGCTTTTGCCATTATCGCTATTTGTTTCTTATTGTTCTTAATTTGCTCATCTTTTTATTTTTCATGCTTTGTTCTGCTTATTTAACTTTTTAAATACTTTTTGCCTTTATTCTCCCTCCCCAGCTCCTTTCCACCTCCTCTCTCTGGCCTTTCCGCCCATTCTCCTCTTCCCTCTACCCTACCTCACTGCTTCTTTTCTCCCAGGCAGGCAGCAGCTGTCCTCTCTCTCCCTGGTTAGAGACCCAAAGGCAGCAGAAACTCTGGGGCTGGGGCCTGAGGATGGCAGCTCTTCCTGGGTTGTGGACTATCACAGTGGCTGTGCTCTTGTCCAGACCCACCACAGTGGAAATAGTTCCCTTTCGGGGCCTGCCAGACTGGAAGCGTTTTTTTCTGTTTGGCCTATGGAGAGACATGTAGCTAAGCCATGGCATATTTATGACAACATTACTATACTCCCTCCCTCCTGAACTTGCAGTGGCTCTATGGCACCGAGGCTTGACAACGCAGCAATTTTTTTTTCTTTCTCAACTATGCAGCTGGTACACCCCCTTTTTAGGGTCAGTCATGATCCCCCATGTTTGTGCATGCCTGAATTAGAAAATTGTGACATTTTGCAGAGCACATATTACTATGTTGATGTGTAATAATTATTCATATACAGGTCATACGGATTAATGTACTAAAGTATCACTTCTCCAATTCTATTACATTTAGCAACCAGAGTTAATTTATGTCCATGCTTTTCTTACTATGGAATTAAGACAGTAAAAAAAGAAAAAAAAGTGTGCACTAAATAAGTATAGTGCACACTATTTTGGTTTAGTCCACGCTTATTGGAAATTAGTGCACAATAAAAAAAAAAAGGAAATGATTGAAAAAAATAATGAAAATGGGGAAAAAAATATAAACAAAAATTTTGTTTGCATATCCCTATAGTTGGGTTCTAGCTGATGGAGAAAATAGACTTCACTGATCATATTAAAGTTATTCAATATACTTACTTGATATTTTCTACTGTTATGTTGCAGCAATTGTTGTATACAGCATGATGGTCTAGAACATTGGTATTCACTCCAATCCATGGAGAGCCACTAATAGGTTGGGTTTTCAAGATATTCCTAATGAATATGCATGAAATAAATTTGCATGCTCCTGCCTCCATTATATGTCTATCTCATACATATTTATTAGGGATATCCTTGAGAGCTAAGAGTGAATACCAGTAGTCTAGAATTTCTATATGATCCTTGAGGGTGATAGGTTTTTTTAAAATTAATTTCAAATGCCTTTGTCTTTTTGACTTTTGACACTGGCTTTGTCTGTTATATTGACTTTTATTCAGTTGTCTTGCCCACTATTGTTTTGTCTGGCAGGTCATTTCGTTTGACAGTCGTCCTCCCGGTTGTCTTGCTTTGCAGTCCAATCGAAACTTGTATGAGGCTACAGTGTTGTGAGCCTTCACTCAGAACTACTCAGTTTTATCTTATTTTTAATCCCTCACCCCTCTGCCGTCTAGTTCAAAAGAAAATTGCGGGAAATAGTCCCTTGGCTGGAAGACATGGGCCACTGTTTCCTACAGAACCCTGGTACAAGTGCACCCTAAAACCAGATGGTAGGTGTCGCTGTTTTGCAATGATTGGGATTCCCTTCAGGGAATAACAGCAGGGGCTTATTGGGTTATAATTGAATCCCCTTCAGGGAACCATGAACGCTGCTTCTGTCTAAGGATCAAGAGCCAGGCTGGAAATGAAACCAGGGTCTGCTTAATGGCAATGTGAAGTGCTTCTGCTGACTGTCGCTTCAGAATGCCCTTCTCGGAGGATATTGGACTCCCTTTTCTTTCCTTTTTGGATATGCACTGCAGCATCAGGTGCTCCAAACAGCACTGCAGCTGTGGTTTTTCCATTCAGTTGCAGAGCAAAGCTACTTTAATGGACAAGAACTCCAGTTACATAGCAGATTTCTAAATAACTGATGTTGTTTTACAGTCAAAGCAAAAGAAATCTGAAGTCAATAAGTGAAGGAGAGAAGAGGGCAAGTGGGGTGAAAACCAAAATTCGAAGGAGCATGGATAAATGATTTAACAAAAAAAAAAAAAGTCAACCCACGCTTATCAGAAGCCCAAATTAAGAAGAAACAAGATAGTGCATTAAAGGAAGAAAGTGCTTTCTTCTCTAATTTTTTTTAAATACACTCAGTCATCTACAAACCCTCTGTCCCTCAGCTGTTCATCTAGCCCCTGGTGGACAGCTGCCATAGCATTAAGCTGACTCATGGATGTTGTGTTTTGTTGCTGGGAATTTTAAAATATAGCTTGTCAGATCATAGTACATTCACTTGAGCTAAGCGTTGGGGCACCCGTGAAGATCTTGGGCCCATTTCTGAATCTTGACCATCTATGGGCGGACTCTCCTTTGAGAAACATGAAATCGTGCAGATGCAGAATTATTTTTACATTTACATTTTTACTTCAAAAATTATTTAATAGTTTACAGCTATTGGTAAGTATTCTGTTTTCAGAACTCCTTTTGCACAGTTTTTCAGTTGACCCACCAGATACAGACTGCAATTATTAATGGAGTCTACTGAGTGGTGGTGCAATTTTTTTTTTTTTTTATTTGCTTTTTTTTTTATTTGCTGATGCTGCATTGGTTTGTATGAACGTTGTTTCCCTAACTTTATCACATTTAGGCCTGGATTTTCCATTCTCACAGAGAATGGTGAATCCCGCGGTAACGGGGGGGAGGGCCTGCGAAAACCGGCAGTGATCGCACGACCGCGGTGTTATCGCTGCCGGCTTTCGCACCCAATAGCGCCTCCGTGAAAGGTGGTGCTATTGGGTGCGCTGCTGGCGACGATAAAGTAACTTACCTTATCGCCGCCAGTGAAGATACCACTGCGTCCGCCCCCGGCAAGCTATCTCACGCAAAAAGTCTCTTTTCGCATGCAATAGGCTTAGAAAATGACCCCCTTAGATTTTAAGATGCAGTAATAATGACTCATTTTAATGGTTTTGATTTTTTTTTGTTTTAGTTTAATTTCTTCTGTAGCCACAAAAAATTGAGTTAATTCTTTGAAAAGGACATTAAAATATTTAAGAAAAACCTTAAAACATGGTTTATTCTAAAAAGCCTATGAGAGCTGAAATTTAATTTGAACACTGTTTAGCAGTCAGATACGCCTATGATACTTTTAAAGCAAGTGTTAAGCAGTAGTAAGCGGTCAGAAGTGTCTCTTATGATATACTTTTTACTTTTATTAAGTGAATTTATTTAATATAATATATTTTTTTAGATATTTTATTTTAAATTTTCATTTTCTTGTATTTTTAAATTAAATTTATTTCAATTTTTGTACTGTTATTTAAATTTAAATGTTTATTTCTTTATATTTTTCAATTATACACCCTCTAGATTGTTTACAGATTGACGGTATATAAAATAAATAAACATCTAATCTATTTGTGCATCCTCAATTTCTTCTCTTGCTGTGCTCTTTGAACTCCTCTATCCTGGCATTTACCCTCACAGTCCACTGAAGTAGTCAACACCAAAGTTTCTAATTACCTTTTTTCTGACTTGGATCCCAGAATTGTGTTTCCCTTTCTCCTTTTTTTGACCATCACTTTCTTGAGGATTGGTGATATGCTGCTGAGATTGAAGCCTTGGCCATTGGTGTTGCAGTAGCTGAAGTTGAAAACTTGATTGATGCTATGGCTTGCAAGTTTCAAACATGTACTAATTCTATCACTTTGGCATGGGGACTGGAGTCTGGGAGACTGTCCCAGGAGCTATGCAGAACAAGGGCTGGACAAGGGCCGGTCTTCCGCCTAGCCAACCCCCTCCCCTGCAGATTGAGTCCTTGGGGTCTAGGGGCTGGTAGGGCTTGGTTGTGGTGGCACTACATCATGGCTAGAGGTGGGATGCAAGACTAGAGCAGGCTGTAAGGGCTGGACAAACAGGACAGTCTGGAAGTTGAGGACTGGATACTGGAGCAGGATGGAAGGGCTAGACAGGCAGGGCATGCTGGAATGAGGACTGGATACTGTGCATGGACAAGGGCTAGATACAGACAGGCTAGGATACAAGATCAGAGCTGGGCCAGGGACAAGGGTAAGGACAGGGAAACAGACAAGGAACTGGACAGGGTGTGCAAGATAGGGCAAAGACTGGGCAGGATTAGACTAGACAGTGAGTAGACAAGAACAGGACCGAACTAGGCAGAATAGGAAACAAAGTACAGGAAAGCCCAACAGGGCACAGGGCTGGGTCTAAGAACATAGCAGGCCGGGAGGCCATAAGGTAAGACAGAAAGGCCCAGGGAGCTGGAGAACAAAGCAGGGAGGCCTAGGGGAGAGCAAAGAGCAAGACAGAGGTCTAGGAGGCCACAGGGAAAAGCAGGAGGTCAAGAGAGGCCATTAGGTAAGGCAGAAAGCCTGGAAAGGCCACAAGGCAAGACAGGAGGCCTTGGAAGGTTGCAAGGCAAGACAGGAAGGAGAGAACAAGATGACCAAGTCAGGTATTTAAGGTGCCTCGAAGAGGCATTGAGGTTCTGGCAAGGCAGAGTTAAATGGGGCTGAAACTTGGGTGTGCTGTCAGCAGCAAGGTTGGCGAGGTTGGAGGTGTGGCTTGCTGAAGACCCCTATTGGAGGGGAGGCTGCACAACAGGTGAACCAGGGCAAGAATAGCCTGTGAAACAAGCAAAACCATGACACATTTTTCTGTATGTGTACTTCACTCCTGAGAAGAGTGCTTGGAAACATCAAATAGTGTTTGCCATATTGCAACAAGAAGAAAAAATGGACAAACTAGAAGAGTCTTGCTGTCGTCATTTGCCATCAGATTGGGTATTTCTCTATTTTGTGAATGTTTGCCATTTGCAGTTATACTTGTGTAATTTTGTAATTAATTCATTATCTCTGAATCTGTAACTTTTCTCCCATTTTTGTTTGTATACTAAACACTGATAAATTCCTGTGAAAAATAAAATAAAAACTGAAATTGTTTGTCCTATTTATAAATAAGGTTCATTTTTGTGTTGGTATTTCAGTGCAGACTTAATTACTTTTCAACTTAGACTGTAATATATCTGTTAAATATTTAGCCAAAACTATATTGTTTCACACTGAAGCAGTGTTTTGCCTATATTTTCATACTGAAGCAGTTTTATTGTCCATGCCAGACCAGGCTAGACAAGCAGGATGTGTCCTCCGGCTAGCAGATGGAGGCAGAGATAAAGCTCAAAGCTGACTTATTATTCACTCCCTCTATAAAGATCTGGTGCTGCCCTCAGCTCTTCAGTATTTGTCTCTGCCTTAGAGTTTGGAGCCTCTGTGAAGTCAGTTTACAAGAGTTACAATATTTCAGGTTGAGGGGTCCATTCCTTCAATCTTGTCCTGCCACCAAAGAAAGAATAACATGCAAAGGGCAGAGACAGTCTCTAGCTTGCTGAAAGAGACATAGAAACTGAAGCTACCTTACTGCTGTCTGATTAGATGCTTTCTTTCGAGGAGTTCTCTGCTGTGGGAGGTCTCCTCTGCTTGGAAGCGAACTTGCTAACGAATGGTGTAATGTTTGCCGGTCGTAGGGTTTGCAACTGGCATCACTCACCGAACAGCCTCTGGCGCAGCAGGAATGCCTCCAGCATCATCGATCTCTAGTTTCCCTAGGTGCATGTGTGTGCGGCACAGCCCCTTATAAAGATGCTGCGGTGGGAAACTAGCCTTGTCTCAGGAATAAGTCCTCCTGCTTGATTGCAGTGTGTGTTGCTCCTGCGTTCCTGATCCTGCCTTGCCTTGTTCAGCTAGCTCTGCTTCTCCCTATCCAATCTGGTCCTTCTCCTGTCTGCCTGGTATTGACCCCCTGTTACAAATCCGTACTACTCTTGCCTGCCGCCTGCCTCTGACCTTTGTTATGGACCTTTTCTACTTGTTGCCTGCCCTGGCCTCTGGCCTTCTCCTGGTAACTAACTGCTGCCTTTCCTGACTTTGGATCAGCCCCAGACTCCTTACTCTGTATGCTCTGTGGGACTCTTGCTCAAGTCCAGCTGGCCACTGGAACCCAAAGGCTCAACTTGTGGGAAATGGGGCTGGTATTGATGAAGCTGCAGTCTAGTCCCTGTTTGGGGCGTGTTCGCCAGCGTTGGCATGGGCCTAGTAGGTTCACCTACACAGTTGCATTAACCATGCCACAGCACAAGGGTCCACTATTCTTAGAAAGGGAACTTCCATCCCTTTCTTTCAAGCTTTGTAGGATACCATCTCTTTGAGTCTTGTTGAAGTTCATGTGTTTGGTGGCCTTGGGTAATTTTAAAGGAAATTCTGAAAGCAATTGTGGCTTCCTCCAATCCAGACTGGGTGGACCTTTGATACATCCCACTTGTCTTGACTGGAATGGCATGGATGTTAAGGAAGATGAAATTAAATTTACCTTTTGCTGATTCATTTCCTTTCCTTTAGTCCTGCCAGACCAGTCCAGAACCCATCCAAGGAAATCATAGTATCAAAAGCTCATAGGTTAAGCTCAGAAATCTAACAGAGTACATCGTTCATGCTGAAAGCAGCTGGCCTAATTGTAAGCTTGGTATAAAGATTCTTGTTCCTGGGTTAATAACCATGGAGTGAATTTTTGTAGCAGCTTCATGTTTTGGTAGTAATGGTGATTTGGAAACCAAACTTAACAATTGCCTTCGGTTGTTGTAGATTTGGCATCAGATACTGAAGAGCTAAGGGTAGCACCAGACCTTTTTAGGGGGAGTGAAGTCAGCTCTGTACTTTTGTCTTTGTCTCCATCTGCTGACCAGAGGTCATATCCCACTTGTCTGAACTGGTCTGGCAGGACTAAAGGAAAGGAAATTAACGGACAACAGATAAGTTTAATTTCACAGTCTTTAGTTCCTGGATGAGAAAGTATTAATATTGTTGGAGGGGAGTTTAGTGCTATATAGATTATAACTTATTTTATATATAAAGGAACAATTGAAAGCAGAGTTTTGACTCTGTTATAATGGAATATATCAGCAAATTAATTTTCCTATTAACAGGAGTGAAACTAGTCATTTAATAAATGCATTCTGCACTGGTATTGACAGACATATAAACTGTCCATGATATGTTTGGGTGGCATACAGATGTCTTTGGAATTATTGGCTCAATGATGTCACTTTTATTCCACCGGGTATTAAATATGCCAGGGTTTCCCAATAAGTGTGTCTTCAGACCTAATCAGGCATGCCATCGAAAAGTTACCACTGTCTGATCCAGACCAGCAGCTGACGTCTGCTCTCAGCACCTCAAAGCAACTCAAATCAGGGGTGTCTCTTAAACATGTAGGCGTTCCTTTCTGGGAACATCTGCAATCATGCATACCTCTTATTTCTAGTTACAGCATGAGCCATTGAGTTTGGTATAGCTAGGCCCAGCTTTGTGCAGGGGACACAGCACACATAGCACCTCTTCATCTTCCTACATCTGACTGCTCTCCTTAATCCTTCCAGCCTCTGTCTTATTCCCAGGCCTCAGGGAGACAGAGTGTGTGTGCACTGAGTACTGGATGGGAGTAGCAACAATATGAGAGCTTTGGCAGACATGTGCAGCAGCCAAGGTAACTAACCAAGCCAGCTGCTGCATCATACAGACTTCTCCTGTACTTATATAAAAGGAACTGACCTACTGTGGATGGATTCACATGTGTGTCTGCCCTTTCTTTCCCTTTCTTTTAAAATCTGGAAGAGAAACTGGTTGGACTTTTAGTGCTTACCTAGCTCTTCTTTTGACACTGTGAGTCCTCTCCTTGTCCACACTGCCTGCCCTTTGGAAGGTCGGTGTGTCCCAAACATTTTTGTTAATGTAGCTGGACCTTGACAAGCTTGACAAACAGTGAAATATGCCAATCAAAGATAAATCTCTGCTCACAAAATATTTTCACTAGCATTTGAAAAGGTGCTTTTTCTTGCATGTAGTGTATTTATGAGAATCAAGAAATTTATCACTCTCTTACTTTAACACTTCTGCATTTCTCTCCCCCTTTTTTCCCAGTTTGTTTCTAATGGAGGCACTGTTAAGAAAAAAAATGGGAAAGTTGCCTGATTTGGTGCAACCTCTTTGGATGAGAGTTAAGGGATTCAGAAGCTGCTGCTTTATGTTGTACACTGCTTATAGATTTATTAATTGCAGTTTGGAGGATTGGGGATAATTGAGCAGTTTGGGGTGGTTCCTAGTTTAGCTAAGGGGGAACTGCCAGTGATGAGCCACGCCATTGAAAGAAAAAAAAAAAAGCCCAACATATTGCTGTAACATATGACCTTACAGGTCATATGTGCCCAGTTTCCATTCAGTTACAGCAATATGTTGAGCTGAAAATAATCTTTCATGAGCCAACGTTATTACGCTACAATTGCCTGAGGTCTGCTCCTGCAAGAATGATCTGGATTTTGGAGCATTACATCATCTGAACCTGACATTACTTACTGAAGACCATGTGTGTTATCTTCTTTCAATTATATTTAGTTTTCATGTTAGATGTATAAAACAATAGATATGAATATAAAAACATTTTTAAAAATGATATTTTATAATAGGACTACAACACAAAGCATTGTGTATGATAGGGTTATCATGGATAATTTACAGTATTCCTCACAACCTGTCTGTGTAGTATTGCTTAGTTATAAACTTAAGTAATCATGACCATTTTTTGATAAAACACCATCAGGGTCGGCTTTAAGATTTTGGTGCCCATAGACAGAGTGCCATGGTGGCTAAGCCTTTAAAAGTGTGCCAGCACATGGCCTTAAAGCAAGCAGAGGCAGGCTTCACTTTGTCCTGAATATTTGGCATCCTAGGCAGTTGCCTATGCATAAATCCAGGCCTGGCCACCACATGATCTACACCAGAGGTGGCCAACCAGTGTCTCACAAGCCACATGTGCCTCCTTAACCCTGAAAGTGCAGCTCTTTCAATGCCACCATCAAGAGCTTTACCGGCAGTGACATACGGGCCGATTCAGTATGGTGCGCTCGGCCGAGTGCACCTTTAGCCCCGGTTTGGCCATATGTTTTCAACACGCTATTTTTACCCCTTATACAGTAAGGGGTAATAGCGCATCGAAAACGCGCGGCCAACCCCCCCGAAACTAATAGCACCTGCAACATGCAAATGCATGTTGATGGGCCTATTAGTTATTCCCACGCGATACAGAAAGAAACGCCTGACCAAAGGCAGAAGTTAATTTCGGCCGGCACAGGAAAAGTGTACAGAAAAGCAGAAAAAACTGCTTTTCTGTACACCCTCCGACTTAATATCATAGCGATATTAAGTCGGAGGCCCCAAAATTAAAAACAAATTAAAAAAAATTTTTTTTTAAATCTGCCCATGGGTTGGAAGACAGATGCTCAATTTAGCCAGCTTCCCTTTTCTGAACCCGTGGCTATCAGCGGGTTCGAGAACCGATGCCGGTAAAATTGAGCGTTGGCTGTTAAACCCGCTGACAGCTGCTGCTTCTGTCAAAAAGGAAGTGCTAGGGATGTGCTAGTGTCCCTAGTGCCTCCTTTTACTGTGGGCCCTCGTTTAAATACTCGATTGTGGGCGCACATTGGGAGAGGGGGCGCTCGCCTCGGAGCGCTGGCTCTCCCGTGGTTTTTACTGTATCGGCCTGAGATAGCCCACACTGTCAAAAGGAGGAGAGGGTGGTGTCTTCAGCCACATGGGCCAATGAGATGAGGACTCTAAAAGCTGATGCCGCAGAAGAGAAGAAGCAGCATTATGATTGGCTGTCTGGACCAACGGAAAGAGAAGGAGGCATGCCAGTGGCCTATGCCACCTCAGTAAGCCTGTAGTGTGGCTTGAGCCTTGCCGCAATTGCGATTCCAAATAGCTGCCATTCATTGTCTCTGGCCTCCTTTCTCCCCTGAGCACTGGACATCCTCCTACAAACAACAGTGGAGGGCTGCTGGCTCTGCTGCCTTGAAGGTGCCTGAAAAAGGCAGCATCCTGGCCACGGCCCACCAAAATTACTATTAAAAAAAAACCAAAAAAACTTTTAATCCCTGATTTCACGGGTACTGTGGGGGCAGAATATGAGGGAGAAATTGGCTTGGGGGTGACTGGCTGGAGGTAACATCACTGGCTTGTTGGATGAGGCGGTGACTGGAGAGTGGGGGAAATATTAAATGGTGAGAAGGAGGGAGGCAAAGGATAGCTGACTGTGAGGTTGAGAGGTGAGAGAGACAGCATGGGGACTGAAGAGAGGAGACTGGTGGGGAGGGGAATGAGAGAGTTGACCTTTTCTTTGTGGGCCACCTCCATTACACTCCACTCCTCAGAGGTGAGGGAGCTGCCTGATACTATGAATTCTGGTTTTGTGGCTCTTGATATGTGAAAGGTTTCCATCCCTGGTTTACACAGTTAAACAAGATGGCTCCAGTAGCGGTTACTGATAGTATAATTTGTTTCTACATTGACTGAAACAAGCTTAGGTTTGTACAGTTGAACATGCATTAGTAGACTGTCACTGGTTTTTTTTTTTTTAATTAGCTTGTGCATTAGATGTGTTTGACCATTCTTTGATATCTTTGCCATATTCATTGTTATTTAGTTAAAATTATATTATGCACATTTAGTTATTGACATTGATCATTGAACATAGAGTTCAGTTTGTTTCTTACCTGAGAGAGAGAGAACTTTTGAGCTTTATTTATTTGGTGGAGAAGGGATTATTTCCCCAAATAGTGACTGCTGTTTAACAATCTTATTTATTGACGTTGGTACTCATTATATTTTTATCTGTTGGTTTTATCATTCTCAGATCTCTTGTTTTTGCGATCCTTGTAGCATGGCAGCTGTGTGCTTACAGTGAAGTCTAGAGTCAGGATCCATATGACTTACCATAATTACAGAAGACAGGGGATTGAGAGGAAGATCCCTTATGGCAGCCTGCCATAGAGCCCTTGATGTTATCAGTTTGGCATGCAGCAAACTTCCAGTTTCTAGTTTTAGATCAGTGGTGGGCAAATCCATTCATGAAGGAAACCGGCTTGGTTTTCAGGATATCTACCATGATAAAGATTGAGATATATTTCAATGAATGATTTCCATTGTATGCAAACATATCACATGAAGAACACATTTTTATTTAGTTAATACTAGTAGTAAAAGCCATTCCAAGGACAGGGAAATACCATGACGTATAGGAAGTGTGTAACTGAGATATGTGGTAGTAGATAATGCAGGCTGAGCTGGGGGTGTACTTAGTATTAGTAGTAGTAGAAGAGAAGGGATTGGACAATTCAGAGAGAGAGTGGCAGAGCTGGAGAGTACAGGGAGAGTGGGAGGGAAGGGCAGAACTTGATTTGTGGGGCAAATTTCCTTTTTATTATAATTAGAAATGCATTTTAACTTGTATAAATAATTTGATTAACTTAGTTACCTGTTATTTATTGTACCTGTGGGTGGAGTTTTTCATTCCCTGCTTTGAGCATGCTGGAAAGGCAGGTGAAAAAAAAGCTGCACAATCAAAACATGCAAGGAAGTTGGTGTGGGGAGATAGGGATTGGAATTAAATTGATATTTCTACTGCCCTGAGGGATTTTGGAGGATATTATGCCTTGAATACTAAAAGAGAATGCAGAGCCCCACAGAAAAAAAAAAGTCCCAACAGATTCAGTGGATGATTGGGAAGAAAACTAGGGGAGGGCGCTGGCTGCAGCACAACAGGTTGTTCATTATCAAGCGATAGGCAAAAGAATGGTGTAAATTTTTCTAAATCTCTTCCTTCTTAGTTTTAGGCTTGCAGTGCATTGCTGGATAATGAGTTGGCAGCTATTGGAACACATGCCACTTGGTGCACAAATGCATTCCTTCTGGCTTGCTGTCCTCTGACTGGTGTAGATTGTCAGCATTGCAAGTAGTTTTATGCGAACTGGGGAAAGGCGGCCGAGGAGTGGCACGCAGAGTTTGGGACTTGCGCGCACTGATATTCAAAACAAAAAAATTGTGCCCAGAATAAAGGTGTGTGTTTCATTGAACAGTAAAATATTAGATAATGCTCCAGCTTTACGGCAAAGATATCAAAGAATGGACAAACACATCTAATGCACAGGCTAATGAAAAAAAAAAAGTTGCTGAAAGGAAACTTCTGTATGTTCAACTGTACAAAGCTTAGCTTGTTTCATTCAAGGCAGAAACAAATTGTATTGTCAGCTCTGCCTCTGACTGTCCTTATGTCAATGAGTTGCTGTTTATTTTTGGTTTGATGGTAATGTGTTCCTTGCAAACATTAAAAATGTTGATCTTGATGCCAAATTCATTACAGCATCTGTCCTATTCTGTAGCTAAATAAAGAGAAGCAGATGCAGGCTGCTCAAATCTATTTAAAACTTTCTGAAATTATGGTCCCAGGCATTTCTGGCAGACGTTGGCAAAGGTTCTGTCCAAAAGGAATGGAGTAAGAGATGGGTGTGGTTGACTGGAGTGAGGCGCTGGAGTCGTATCTATGCTGTCATACTCAGTAATTTTGCTCATGCAGCTGGAGCCGCATGAGCCTGCCTTGCAGATAAAATCATCCTTGTCATCGTTTGGAAGATGTGATTTTGTGGTTAGAGCAGGGGATTGGAATTCAGAACTTCCTACACTCCGGCCTTGGCTTTGCTACTGATTCTCTGTGTTAATGCAAGGAAGTCATTTCATCTCTCTATGCTTATACATACCCAGTCTTTGCTGGCTAATATCAACTGATGCTTTAAGATAGCTGTACTTCTGCTTGCTACCAATAATTTCACAGCAGGTAGGTCATTGAGGAGGAATAGTAAATGGGAGCAAATTCCTTCTCCCTCTCCACCCTGTCTCTCTCTTAAAGAAAAAGGCCGGAAAGGCCAAATTTGCAGCTCTTAGCCTTACATAATTTTATCTGCTCCTCCTCATCAGCTTTGTCAGAACCTGTCTACTGCTGAGAGAATAGGTCTGTTCATGGACATCAGTTTGAAGACAAAGGGAGTTATTTATTAAACCCTGATATGTTAATGCAGGGGAGGAGAAATATTGTTGCGGTTTTCCCACAATATGTTTTCTCGTGGAAAAAAGTCAGAGCAAGTATTGTGGGGAAAGGTTAAAAAAAATGTGCGAGGGTGGCTCCCTTTGTACTAGGGTTGCCATCTCTTAAAAAAAAAAAAAAAAAAAAAAGGTATGTGGCCCAAAAATAATTACTCCTTTCAATGAGCAAAATTCCCCCCACGGGTCTGGTTAGACCCCCACCTATCATTATAGGGTCAAAGGCTGGCTGGCACTGACAAAGCATAGATTGCTTCGTCGGGATCGATTTTCCAAGTCCTCAAGCTGTTCAGAAGCTTTCCCCCAAGGACGTTGTCGCAGCATCAAGAGCGCGCTTGGGTTTTTGCACCCGCTCATCTACATCATTTAGGTGAGTTTCCACTTCCCCTAGTCGTGTAGTGTTGGCAGCTAAGAGCGATTGAAGGGTGTCAAAATGCTTGTGAATGGCACCCATTTTTTCATCCAGGGCCTTGAAGGATTGTACCGGCCACATTGTTGAGGTCTCCATTACCAGCCGCCCGGGAAGGAGGGTTACTAGTGCCTTCTGCCATTTGGAAGAAAAACGGCTCTTCTATTTTTGGGCCTAGGACTTAAGTGTGGTATGCCTTCTGGGTCTGGCCTCTAGATGCCACGATCCCTGTCCTTAGAACACCCTTACAGGCCGATGCAATACTGGCATGCAGAAAACAGGCGCTCGTGATTGAGCGCTGATGCATCTCTCCGGGGCGCCCGATGCAATATGCAAATGGTCTGCCGCGGTAAAAAGGAGGTGCTAGGAGAAATTGCGTGTCCCTAGCGCATCCTTGGCAGCAGGCGCCCAGGAGAGGAAGCTGCCACGGGTTAGGGGAAAGGACGATCAATTTTACAAGTGTCCGTTTTTTTCCTAACCTGTGCATAACCACAGGTTAGGAAAATGGACGATCATTAATTGAGCATCTCTTTTTCCTAACCTGACTGCTTGTACTGCACTTTTTTTTTTTTTTTAACCTAACTCCTTTTTTCAGTTCCTTCAACTTAATAGCGCCACAATATTAAGTCAGAGAAACTACAGAAAACAGAAAATACTGTCAACCTTAGGGGCTCCTCAAAACTTAATGCCTGCTCCGGGGCAGGCGTTAATTTCTGAGGGTAAAAATGTGCGCGTCGGGCATACATTTTTTTTTCCATCAGAAGGTAATAGCAAATATTTTATTTATTTATTTAGATTTAGATTCCACTTTTCACACTTTTTTCAGCACTTCAAAGTGGATTACATTCAGGTACTGGAGGTAGTTCCCTATCCCCAGAGGGTTTACAATCTAAGGGTTAGCCTTGTCAACATGAATTTACATGTGATGTGCTGATCCCCTTATTGCATAAGGGGTTGTGGACGCGCATCCAGCCATGAGTTAACCAGTGCTCCCGGCTCGTTAATGGGGAACCATCCCTCCCTTCAGACCCTCCCACCAGGAGGCTTTGGATTGGCTGACTCCATATTATCTAGCCCGGCCATTTTAACACTCTGGAGTTCAGTCAGAGAGAGAGCAGCTGCAGAGTAAAGATGTATTTTTTCCACACTCTGGTAGGGCCTCCTGGCCTTACCTTAAGAAGTTTTTTGTTTTCAGAGGGGATACCTTGCAGTGAACTCCCTGCCAGAGGGTCCTTCCTACTTTAGGTTACAGAGAAGTCGCTTGAGCCTGATACCCTTTAGGGGCAAAAGGACTCTCACCAGGGGACCAAAGACCTGTGAGCCTTCTCTAAACCCTGGGTAGGCAAGCACCAGTGATGGATCCTGCAGGCTAGCGTAGTTCTGTTTGGAAGGAACTGAGTTCACCCTGCTTCTCTGGGAAAAGTCATCCTCGCTGGCTGTACTCAAGAGTCAGGGGCTGAAGACCAGGGAGCCTATTCACAATCTGAATATGGCAAGCACCCTGTGACAGCATGAACCCCAGTTTAGGAAGATGTATCTGGTTAAACTTTTAAGTGTTTTTGGACTTTGAGTTAGTGGGGAGGGTTTTTGGGTCCCCCTTCCCCACTGGGCTTGCAGTGCAGGAGTAGTAGCCTGATCCCACAGATTTTTCCACAAGAGAAATCACCTGACGTAATAGCCAGGGATAAAAAGAGCGACTGCACCAAAGGAAGGAAGAAGCGGAGAGGGAGACCCCATCCCGGATATCTGCACAACAAGGAACCAGGACAGGCTGTGGGGGTCTTGAGAGAAGGAAGACGTCTAAAGGCAGGAGTTTTGCAATGTAAAGGTGACCCCTCCACTAGGATCCCCACACAACCGCTGATGCACATTTTAAAATCACCATGGGCTCAACCCAGAGGTCTGTAATTAGGACTCCTGCCTACACAGAAAGAAAACCCTGTAACTGCAGTCAGATGCACACTCATCATTTTGGACAAATGGGCTTTCTTTAACATTATGAATGAGTAAACTTTATTTTAACACCCAGACCTGGTCCCGTCTAATTCTTACAGCCTTTCACCTCATGAGAAACACTTAAAGTACGGCACACACACTGGCGACCTTTTTCTCAGCGACTGGGCCATAAGCGAGAGCTTCTCCCCCAAAAAAAGAGCCCCCCCGCCAGGGATTAAGAATCAGAGTGGGAGTGAAATGGTTAGCGGAAGCAGCCCTGAAGAAATAAATTAGATTGTGTGCCCTTGGGACTTAAACACACCCCATGTAAGGGTTACATAAGTAAATCTCACAAGGAAGTGAAGGCCAGCACAGTTCAGATTACGGGTGAGTTATGTTCTCCCATCAAGTACAGCTCCTAAAATGTATCAGTGGTGTAGCGAGAGTCTTCTGGGCCTCCCCCATGTTCCCCCCCCCCCCCCCCCCCCCCCCCCCCTTACCACCACCATCCTCCTTGTAGAAATGCTTAAGGACACAGAAACAACAGACATTTCAAATAACACTCTCTTCTCGCCTTTTATTTGCGTGTGGCAAGAAAAAAAAAATACAAAAAGAGCCCCCCCCCCCCCCCACTGAGTGCCCCCTATAGCCCAGTGCCCTGGGGATTTGGATCCCCCCCCCCCCCCTCTCCGCACTATGCCACTGGGCAGTAGAGCCTGATATCTTTGGCGTTGAATGATTTTAATTTTCACGCATCTTTGCCTGTTCCTCCTCGATGACTGCAATTGGGTAAATCCTCCTTCTTCAGTCGGAATAAACGTAA
Organism: Rhinatrema bivittatum; assembly: GCF_901001135.1. Taxonomy (NCBI): domain Eukaryota; kingdom Metazoa; phylum Chordata; class Amphibia; order Gymnophiona; family Rhinatrematidae; genus Rhinatrema; species Rhinatrema bivittatum. Next base: position 225,092,332 of record NC_042618.1, on the reverse strand, counting down.
TGTCCCTCTGCACCGTACCAAAGTTATGCGGAGTACCCGAGTGGCCCAGCCCTCCCCCAGGGGCTGAAAATGTCACCCCTGAATTCAGCTTGCACCTTTCCCACCCCATCGATGGGAAATTGGGGATCATTTTCAGCAAGCAGCACGTCTGGTCACTTATGGTGCTATCTCATCTTTTAAATATTTTTGAGCAGCCTAGAAACTGAACCCAAGCAGTGTTTAAAAAAAAAAAAAAAAAGCACCACAGCTTGCTGTCTGCATCATGGACTGTCCGAAAGACAGCACCGGGTTATGAACAGCTGCTGCTCTCTCTTCCTTGAGCAATAAAAACCTGAACCTACATTTAACTAGAGCCACCTGGTAAAGATCAGGCCCAAGTTAAATCAGTAAATCAGAAACAGAATCTGATGGCAGATAAGGACTCCAAGGCCCATCCAGTCTTCCGATTTACTTCCTGGTGCAATGTCACAGACCCCCAGCTGATTTCTGGCTGTCCTCTCACTCCTTTGTAACCCAGTCTATCCTCTAGTGCTTATCTCAGGATTTTCGGAATTCTGTCACTGTTTTTATCTCCATCACCTCCGCTGGAAGGCAGCGTGCTGTCACTAAGATTTGTCGTGGGCTTGGAGGTTTGCGAAAGAGTAGCCTTCTGAGCATTTTATTCTTAATTTAATATTGAATTGCTGTGTGATCCAAATTAAAGTTCTTGCAATGACGTTAAGAGCGCATCTGTAGCGGTAGGATCTTCCTTTTGATTGCAGTTAGCATTCTAAAAACAATATATATATATATATATATATATATATATATTTTTTTTTTTTTTTTTTGTGTGTGTTTATATGGGGCCAGTATTATTAAAGCAATTCAGTTGGGCCATTTGTGCAAGAGCAACCATTTTTAGGGAATTAATACCCATTAATCTGATAGAATAGAATGAAACTTTGTAGAGTTGGAGGGCAGGGAAGCCTAGACCATTTTTTTCCACCTAGCAGCGATAAGGCCTTTAGTTGAGGTTGTTCATTCAGCTGTCATTGTAGTCAGTTGTCTTCATGTAATGCTAAATGGAGTGGGCCACAGTAACTTAACTAGAAAAAGAAATGTTAATAATAATCTAAAAATTATTATTTTTAGCCCACTTTTTCCAGAATGGTGAATCCAGTGAAAACGGGTGGCGGGGAGGGGGGCAGGCCTGCGAAAGCCGGCAGCCATTGCACCACTGCAGTGTTATCGCTGCCGGCTTTTGCACCCAATAGCGCCACCGTGAAAAGTGGTGCCATTGGGCGCACTACTGGTGACGATAACGTGGCTTACCTTATCGCCGCCAGCGAAGAGATCGCAGAGTCCGCCCCGCCGCTGCCCCGACTCCTCCCCTCGCTGCCCCGACTCTGCCCCTAGCAAGCTATCGCACATGAAAAGGGACTTTTCGCGTGCGTTAGTGGTTTATCGCACACAATAAGCTTTACCAAATGACCCCCTTAGTGACGTAATTCCATTGTATCTGAAGACTGGAGGATAGCAAATGTAACCCCAATATTTAAAAAGGGCTCCAGGGGTGATCCGGGAAACTACAGACCGGTTAGCCTGACTTCAGTGCCAGGAAAAATAGTGGAAAGTGTTCTAAACATCAAAATCACAGAACATATAGAAAGACATGGTTTAATGGAACAAAGTCAGCATGGCTTTACCCAGGGCAAGTCTTGCCTCACAAATCTGCTTCACTTTTTTGAAGGAGTTAATAAACATGTGGATAAAGGTGAACCGGTAGATATAGTATACTTGGATTTTCAGAAGGCGTTTGACAAGGTTCCTCATGAGAGGCTTCTGGGAAAAGTGAGAAGTCATGGGATAGGTGGCGATGTCCTTTCGTGGATTGCAAACTGGCTAAAAGACAGGAAACAGAGAGTAGGATTAAATGGGCAATTTTCTCAGTGGAAGGGAGTGGACAGTGGAGTGCCTCAGGGATCTGTATTGGGACCCTTACTGTTCAATATATTTATAAATGATCTGGAAAGAAATACGACGAGTGAGATAATCAAATTTGCAGATGACACAAAATTGTTCAGAGTAGTTAAATCACAAGCAGATTGTGATAAATTGCAGGAAGACCTTGTGAGACTGGAAAATTGGGCATCCAAATGGCAGATGAAATTTAATGTGGATAAGTGCAAGGTGATGCATATAGGGAAAAATAACCCATGCTATAATTACACGATGTTGGGTTCCATATTAGGTGCTACAACCCAAGAAAGAGATCTAGGTGTCATAGTGGATAACACATTGAAATCGTCGGTTCAGTGTGCTGCGGCAGTCAAAAAAGCAAACAGAATGTTGGGAATTATTAGAAAAGGAATGATGAATAAAACGGAAAATGTCATAATGCCTCTGTATCGCTCCATGGTGAGACTGCACCTTGAATACTGTGTACAATTCTGGTCGCCGCATCTCAAAAAAGATATAATTGCGATGGAGAAGGTACAGAGAAGGGCTACCAAAATGATAAGGGGAATGGAACAACTCCCCTATGAGGAAAGACTAAAGAGGTTAGAACTTTTCAGCTTGGAGAAGAGACGACTGAGGGGGGATATGATAGAGGTGTTTAAAATCATGAGAGATCTAGAATGGGTAGATGTGAATCGGTTATTTACTCTTTCGGATAGTAGAAAGACTAGGGGACACTCCATGAAGTTAGCATGGGGCACATTTAAAACTAATCGGAGAAAGTTCTTTTTTACTCAACGCACAATTAAACTCTGGAATTTGTTGCCAGAGAATGTGGTTCGTGCAGTTAGTATAGCTGTGTTTAAAAAAGGATTGGATATGTTCTTGGAGGAGAAGTCCATTACCTGCTATTAAGTTCACTTAGAGAATAGCCACTGCCATTAGCAATGGTTACATGGAATAGACTTAGTTTTTGGGTACTTGCCAGGTTCTTATGGCCTGGATTGGCCACTGTTGGAAACAGGATGCTGGGCTTGATGGACCCTTGGTCTGACCCAGTATGGCATGTTCTTATGTTCTTAAGAAAAAAATCTAGATCCCTTAAGCCAAATTTAGTCTGTAATGCTTGAAATGATGATAGTGTACTCAGCTGTGTTAACACATGTTGAATTTATGTAATTCCTTGGTCTTTCCCATAGACGAATTGTCTAGTATGGGAACCAGGAGAAAAATCTAAATTCCCTTGTAGTGGTAAAAATAGTGTATATTCTCCAGACAACTTCATCCTTTTCATAGGTTTCTTCCATGCCCCTCTTAACGGTGCCTCCAAAACCTGACTTGAGAGACCGGTGGGGAGTCTAGCCAAAGGGGCATGCAAGATATATCATAAGTCTAAATTAATCATTATCACCTTGTCACTCACTATAGAGGTAAAAATTGAGCCATCATACAGCTAGTCTCTTACCACCCTCAAGAGGCTAGCCAAATTATAACTCTCCATATCCAGGAGCCCTAAACCACCTCATGGCCTACTTATTTTCAGTCTTTTGAAGCACTATTCTAGTTTTCTTACCCAACCATATGAAATACACAATCAATCTATCCAACTTCTGTACGTAAAACATGAAGGGGTAAGGTCTGCAAAACATTCAGCCACTTAGGGAACACTGCCATATTAAAAAGGTTCACTCTACTCCATAATGATAACGGTGAATTATGCAAACTGACAACTTAATTCCCCCCCCCCCCCCTTACTGAATGATACCAAATTTAAGTGTATATATCTGCTTCAAATTCAATGTAATAATTATCCCTAAATAACAAAAGGAACCCACAGCAAATTTACAGGACATACTCCTACCCAATTATCCTTGACTTCATCCGGATAGGCCAGAGCTTCTGATTTGTCTTTGTTAAGCTTAAATCCTGGGAAGTCCCCTAAAACGTGGACTAATTTTAATAAATTTAGAAGAGATTTAAATGGATCACAAAATGATACTAACAAATCGTCTGCAATTGTAGCATATTTGAAAAATGTGGGTCGCATAGAAATACCTTTAATTTCTGGGTGATATTATATAGCTACCAGCAGTGCCTCTAAGGTCAACAAAAAATAACAATGGAGATAGCAGACAGCCCTGCCTTGTTCCTCTCTGAAGAGCAAAAACAGATGAACTTTCCCCATTTACTGTGACTTCCACCATAGGGTTCTGGTATAATAATTTAATCCCATTCAAATAAAGACCCTCTAGCTTCATATGGCTTAGTAGTTCAAACAAATATTGCCATTCCACTCTAATAAATGCTTTTTCAGCCGAGAATACTGAGGCGTATTGTGGAAGTGCGTGTCACAATCAGTATTAACCAAGTGTGCATGTGAGAGAAATACAATTTTTGTGATTCTCTTAGAAGTGTGATTGCTCAAACCAAATGGAAGGGAGCAACATTTTAAAAAATGATGCGACAGTGACCTTATTATCCAAAATGTGTTGCTGCGTACTCTGTATAATTTAGAAATATTACACAGTGCAAAGTGGGTTCAGCTTTCCTTTAAGCCTTAAAATGGAAACGAGTGGGAGAATTGCTGAGTCTGTTTTTGGCTACTGACTTTTGTGGCCTGTAAAGTTTCTTTCCGAAGAAGGATCGCCATCTTGGTGTGGCTTCAATAATACTAAATACAGGTGGGCAATTTTGAATAACTTGCATTGATGACAGCATTGCAGCTCAGTGTTCAAAGGGGAAATGGCCCTTAAATGTACATTTCAAAAATTAAGCAGGCACAAAGTGGCCTGAAATCGTCTATGTGCTTTGCACCTTCTATTTGTGTGTGTGGGGGGGAGGGTAAAGAGCGCAGGCACCTTTGAAGATTGAAGGCATGCCGCTTTACCCTTCTGACCTAAACGTGTCCCCACCCAAAAAGTCAGTGAGCTGTGAGAGTTGGCAGGCACTTTTAAACAAGCGGTGGAGGAGTACAGTTTTCAACAAAAAAACATTTTTACCTGGTTTAAAGGACGTTAGGCAATAACTTTTTTATGAGGGCAGTTCTCAAAGTCAATCACTGTATATGTTGAAATTGACTGGAAAAATTAGCTGTACTTTTGCATTTACTTACATATGGGCCGATGCAGTAAAGTGTGCTCAGGCTGAGCGCACTGCTAGCCCCCGTTTGGCCGCACGTTTTCCACGCGCTATTTTTACCTCTTATACAGTAAGGGGTAATAGCGCGTGGAAAATGCGCGGCCAACCCCTCCCTAAACTAATAGCGCCCGCAACATGCAAATGCATGTTGATGGGCCTGTTAGTCATTCCCGCGCAATACAGAAAGTAAAATGTGCAGCGAAGCCACACATTTTACTTTCAGAAATTAACGCCTGCCAAAGGCAGGCGTTAATTTCGTCCAGCACCGGGAAAGTGTACAGAGAAGCAGAAAAAACTGCTTTTCTGTACACCCTCTGACTTAATATCATAGCTATATTAAGTCGGAAGCCTCAAAAATTAAAAAAAAATAAAAAATCTGCCTGCGGGTTGGAAGACGAACACTCAATTTTGCTGGCATCCGTTTTCCGAACCTGTGGCTGTCAGCCGGTTCAAGAACCGACGCCGGTAAAATTGAGCATCGGCTGTCAAACCTGCTGACAGCCGCCGCTTCTGTCAAAAAAGGAGGTGCTAGGGACGCACTAGTGTCCCTAGCTCCTCCTTTTACCGTGAACCCTCATTAGCATATTTGTTTTACTGAATCGCGCGCCCAGGAGAGTGGCTTGGGCGCTCGCCGGCTCTCCCGTGGGTTTTTCTATATCGGCCCAACAGTAACATAGTGCTATATTGTTGGCAGAAAAAGACCAAATGGTCCATCCAGTCTGCCCAGCAATCTTCCCATGGCAGTAACTGCTGCTCTGTGCAAGTTCCCCCCTGCGTCTGTTAAGGATAGTAATACTTACAACCAAGACCCAAGCCACTGTGAAACCATTAACAAAATTATTGCAATATTTTTATGTGGTGAGCAGCCTTTCTGATAATTCAGACAATGCTGATTGAACGTTCTTTGGTTTTGGACCTGGCCATAGAAGCTTTATCCACAATGTCAGCTTATCAGTACCTCAGACTGTAAAAGTTGGGGGCCCAGCATTGGCTGTCTTCAGAATCCAATACCCTTTTTTCCCCTGCCCTGCCGTCAAAGCGGAGAGCGATGTTTCAATTGTATCTAAATCGTCAAGGCTTATTGGTTAAGGGTTGTAATCCCCCCCATGCATTCTGGTTAAGAGTACTAACTGCCGTTCAGTGCAGGTTACCCCCATGCAACTTTCTTTATCATCATCCTGAAGCCTTTAGGGATCCACAGGGTTTATCCCGTATCCTTTTGAATTTGTTTACTGTTTAAAAGAGGAGGTAGGGTTGGTTTAATTTTTTCATGATTATTTAAGTCTTGGTCTTCCTACAGTCTGCTGGTGCTTTCTCCTTGCAAACTGTCTGAAGGAGAGAGGCCCTATGGCGTGGAGACTATAGGAACCGCTGAGTTGTAGTAAGAGAGAAGTATTGTAGAGCGTAACATGGCAAAGAGCGCATGGGATCTTTTGGTCTGCAGCTGTGCTCCTAGCTCCTCTTCAGGCCTGCGGTTAAGGTCTTGTAAAAAGAGTATGTGCTCTCTTCGTGGTGTCACTGAGCAGAAAAGGTGGCATGCCGCTTCACGGGGGAGGGGAGACACAGAGAAGATCCAAGTCTTCAGAGTTACCCCTGTGATGCCTTTGATCCCTTTATCCCTGTAAACAAACCGTCAGTAGTGAAGTGTACATGATTTAAAAAAACCAAACAAACAAAAAAACTTGGTTATACCACCATTTTTATAGGGATAGTGGAGGCAGGGGTTAGAAAGTAATTTTTGGGTGCTCCGTGGGACCCCTCCCATTTTTCCTTTTAAAAGCAAAGCGGTGGCTTATATTAAATAGAGTGGCTTTAAAGGACGTTCTGAAAAGCGCTGCCTGTTACTGTGTCCGGATGGTCGCCCCTGGCTGTTGGCTTGGATCCCAGGGTGCATTAGCCTGTTGGTGGCTTTTGTTTCCTTCGGTGGTGCGCTCACTTGACTCTGTACCTTTAAATTTGGGCTGCCTGCTTAGCAGAACTTGCCTGGGGAAAAGGACGCAGTGAGACAGTTTATTCCCTCTCTAAATTATTATGTCAGCCTCATTTCTGTAGGCTTTAATGAGCCTTTTCGTTTATGTTGACTGGGAAGACGGTGCGTGAGAGTTCAATGAGACTGTCATGCAAACAGAAACCTGGATAAATCAGACCAGCTGTGGAACTGAAAGCTCATTGGACTATTAATACCCAAGAATTATTGGGCAATTGTCAGCTAGTTGTTTTGGTATAGTAAGGCAGACGGTTTTTAATCAGGAAATGATGTCATACTTGCAGTAGTTTGCATGTCTCCTGAGAATAACTGGATCCCCCTTAATTAAAAGGTAATGCGGCTCTTTCCAAAGAAAAAAAAATACATTTGTCCAATTGGAAACCTTGTTGAAAAAGTGGTCTGCTTTTGATCAGAACTGGGCATGTGTGTTCTTTGGCAGCATCCCATTCATGGAAAGACAGCACAAGCAACTAAAATTGGTTGTGAGTCAGCACGCTTTGCTTCTGCTAGGGGAATGGAGATCTGTTCCTAGGGAGCTTTTTGGGGTTAATATTGGGACTGGGACTCACTGGAAGCTGTAGCTAGACTACAGGCTCCCATCCCTGAAAACAAAAAAAAAAAACAAAACAAAAACAAAAAACAATTTGGGCATAGCTTCTAATCTCCCCCACTGACCAACCACAGTTCTTTATGATGTGTTGTCATCTGTGCTCTAACACAGAGGCATGACAACCGACTTCCACTATATTACGGAGCACCTCTGAATGTAAAATTTGTAGATGTTCTTCAGTGGATTGACTGCATGTGATACATATTTATTTATTTATTTTAAAAGATGTATATTCTGTACTCATAGTTTACTTGGCTACAAAAAAAGTCTGATAATTTCGGGCCTGATCCTTGGAAAATATTTTTTTAAAATGTGAGTGTGGCTCCCAATTCCCTCACATTCTAAAACCCACCAAATTCTAAGCTGCCCCCCCCCCCCCCCCCCCAACCTTCTCTGTTTTTTATGCAGGGGCTTCACACAGGCAGAAGCAATCAGGAGAGACAGGACAGTTAGAAATTCCAGATGCAGAGGGAGCTCTAAACGGAGGTCTAGGGGAAACACTGCTTCAAGGAGGAAAGAAAAAGTAAACAGTTGACTAGGGGATTGCAAAGGCAGCAGGAACAGGAAACATAGGGCTTCTGGGAAATGTAGTTTTGAGAGCTTTGGCAGAGAATTAATTAGGATCCAGGCAGCAGCCAGAGAGCATAAGAACCTAAGAAGTTGTCATGCTGGGTCAGACCAAGGGTCCATCAAGCCCAGCATCCTGTTTCCAACAGAGGCCAATCCAAGTCACAAGTACCTGGAAAGTACCCAAACATTAAATAGATCCAATACTATTAATGCCGGCAACAAGCATTGGCTATTCCCTATTGACTAATAGCAGTTTATGGACAGTGCTTGTGGTGTTAATTTAGAGATTGAGCTGAGGCTAATTACAGAATTAGTATCTCTCTTAAACCAGAGAGAACATTGCCTTAGAGAGAGAGAGAGAGAAACCATTTGGGAACCCAGAGGGAAAGAGCTTACCTAGACCCAGAAGCAGATACCTGCAGCCTGCAGCCTTTGTGAATCTGCAAAAGGAACAGTTGGGTCCTTGGAAACTGATATGTTACATATGCGGAAAATCTCACCAGAACCGGGAACAGCTTTTTCTGCGCCCAGGGCAGATTTTGTGAATTTCGCCCCTCCTCTCCCTTTCACTTACCAGTGTTTGCTCTGACACAGCACTTTCACCTTTAGCAGCAGCAAAGGCACAGCTGTCCTTATAGTGGTGGCTGCTTCAGCAAAGCATCCTTCTCTCTCTCTCTCCTCCTGCCCAGCAATCCCTTTCTCTTACACTCCTCTCCCCCCTACTCCACTCTGGGCCTGAATCTCCCAATTTCTCCCCCGCACCTTGCCCTGTATTCCCCAATCCACTCTGTGTCCTGTCTGGTTTCTCTCCCCACTTCTTGCCTTGCATCTCCCCCCCCCCCCCCCACTTGCCATAGGTTTTCCTGCTTCTCTACCCCCTATTACTTGTCTTGCATCCCCGTTTCACCCTCACCCACCCTCTGCCCAGCAGCCGCATTCTCCCCTCTTTTATTTCATGCCCAATCTACTCCACATCATCAGTCCCTTCTTTGATTCCCCCGTTTTACTCTTGCCAAGTGGCAGCACCCTCCCTTCTCTCTCTTTCTGTCTTTCCTCCTTCCTTCCTGGCATTTTTTCCCCTTTATTACTCATCATAGGAAAAACATTCAAATTGTTGTCACTTCAGTTACAATGACACAAGGTCCCTCTATTACCAGGCACTTTGTGATGTAACACAAAACCCTGCAAAAAGACACGATCAAAACTATATAGCAAACCTGCTATATCAATACAGCATTAACTCCCAGAACTCAAACAGCAACATCCCTGCATGAAAAGGCAACTCTGCAAATATTCCACCTGGGCTTAAAAGACCAATACATCTTCTAGTGAGAAAGCAGAACCAGCTGGACTACGAAGATCCTTATGCAGAACCTACATGCTAGCGGAATATTTCATCTCTGCCACACACATAGAACACAGACCCTCATCAAATATAGAACAAGGGAATACGCTGATAAAAACTAAATTTTTCTGCTCTTTCCCCCCCCCCCCCCTTTTTTGTTCTCTGCAGCTAGGACAGGGAGGGATCAAGGTAGGAGAAAGGGTTGGATTAGGGAGAGTTTTTTGCTTTGCACTGTGCTCTGTCTACTCCATGCTCTCATCCTCCCCCATCCAGTTCCTTGCATGCTGTTTGGGAGGGGAGGGCCTGGAGCAGGAAGCAGAGGCTGATCTCTGCTGCCTGAGATTTTGGGCACTGGCCAATAGTCATTGGGGCAGAGCCTTGAATGCCTATGCCCATAAGTAAAAGTAGCTTTGTTGATGATGCCCCCTTGGGCTTGACACCCAGGGCAGCTGCCCCTCTCCACCCACCTGCAACCTCCATTCCACCCTTCCTACCCCTTTGATCCTCTCTTGACCCCCTCTTGGTTCCCCAAAATCTCTGACTGGAGTACGATAGTCTCTTACCTACTTCTGGCCACTTCCAGGGTTGCTCTCACAGCATTATTATGGTATCTTCAGCAAAGAACTCAAAGCAGCTTACAAGAGAACAATAAATAATAATAAAAAAAGAACCCCCCCCCAAATATAAAACACAATAACATAACATTAGCAAGTATATTCAATACAAACCCAAAAAGCAATAATTACAGAGCAGTAAAAAACCTTTCCCCAAATAACAAAACCCTCACTCCCATCCCAGAAATCTAAAAAAAATCAAACAAAAATGTACCTAACCCAATAAAAAATTCACTCCTTTCTCCAACCAGTCTAATGATTTGCCCTGAAAACAAAATCATAGAGCTGTTCCAAAGGTGCGGACCTCTTTGATTTGCCCTTTCAGGAACAACAAAGCCTTTGATAAAAGTCAGCTCAATGACATCAGTCTAGAGGACAGATCCTAAACAAACTCTCAGCATCATGGCAGTGAGACAACAAAACCAGCAGCACTGGGGAGGGAGGAATAGATCACTCACCCCCCAGTGCTCTCAGTATCCTGATATTCTGGTGTCACTACTATCTCTGGTATTCCCATTTCCGTGTCCTAGAAGAACATTTCTTTGTTGTTCTCCTCCATCACTGCTAAATATTATATAGTAGGGACTAGGCAAATTACTAAATAGGCTGACAAATTGTATGTCTTTATCATGTGTTATCTGTGCTCTAGCACAGAGCCATAACTAACGCCACTGATTACAGAGCACCTGTGTATGTCAATTTGAAGATTTTCTGTAATGGATTGGCTGCATGTGCATACACATGGGGCTTATAAGAGCATACGATTTGTCATAATGGGTCATACCATTGATCCATCAAGCCTAGTATCCTGTTTCCAACAGTGGCCAATCCAGGTCACAAGAACCTGGCAGGATCCCAAAAGGTCGCTAGATTCCATCCTTTTTATCCTAGGAATAAGCAGTGAATTTCCCCAAGTCCACCTTAATAATGGCTTCCTCCAGGAGCTTGGCTAAATATTTTTTAAACCAACCCAGCTACACTAACAGCTTTTACTACATCCCCTGGTGATGAATTCCAGAGTTTATGCATTGAGTAAAAAACATATTTTCTCCTATTTGTCTTAAATGTATCACCTAGTAACTTCATTGAATGTCCCCTGGTCTTTATACTTTTTGAAAGAGTAAGCAACCAATTTGCATTTATCTGTTCCACTCCGCTCATTATTTTATAGACCACTATCATATCTCCCCCCAGCCATCTCTTCTCTAAGCTGATGAGCCCTAACCTCTTTAGCTTTTCTTCATAGGGGAATCGTTCCATCCCCTTTATCGTTTTTGTCGCCCTTCTCTGTATCTTTTCTAATTCCGCTATGTCTTTTTTGAGATGCAGTGACCAGAACTGCACATAATACTCAAGGTGTGGTCACACCATGGAGCGCTACAGAGACATTATGATATTCTCTGTTTTATTCTCCATTCCTTTCCTAATAATTCCTAGCATTCTATTTGCTTTCTTGGCTACAGCTGAAATTGAGCAAAGGATTTCAATCTATTATCCACAATGATGCCTAGATCCTTTTCCTGGGTAGTGAATCCCAAAGTGGAACCTTGCATTGTATATTTATTAATTACTTTGGGTTGCTCTTCCCTACATGCATCATTTTGCATTTGTCCACATTAAATGTCATCTGCTATTTGGATGCCCAGTCTTACAAAGCACTCTTGCAATTTCTCACAATCCTCTTGTGATTTGACAACTTTGAATAATTTTGTATAATCAGCAAATTTGAACACCTCACTTGTCATTTCTATATATTTGTCATTTATGAATATGTTAAAAAGCAGCAGTCCTAGTACAGATCCCTAGGCCACTCCACTATTCATCTGTCTCTATTGAGAAAATTGACCATTTAGCTCTACTGTGTGTTTCTATCTTTTAACCAGTTCTAAATCCACAAAAGAACATTGCCTCCTATCCCATGGCTTTTTAATTCCTTAAGTGTCTCTCATCTCAACAAGACAACGTGCCTTCTCAATTGCTGGCCCAATACTATGGAATTCCCTACCAATTGATTTAAGACTTGAACCTTCTTCACAATCTTTTAAAAAGAACTGAAAACATGGCTTTTTCAAAAAGCATACTCAACATGATAAATGGTATCATTATTCTAATCTCATTTTAACTATTTCTCATTACTTCTTTTTCACACTTTTTATTTTTCTTCTCTTTTCACATTTAGTCTTCTCACTGTTATGATTATTACAGTGTAACATTTCTAACGTTTTGTTATATGTACACCGATGTAATGACTCTAGTTGAATATCGGTAAATAAAAAATAAATGCATAAATAAATGAGGGACTTTGTCAAATACTTTCTGAAAATCCAGATATACTATATCAACTGGCTCACCTTTATCCACATGATAAGAACACAAGAAAATGCCATACTGGGTCAGACCAAGGGTCCATCAAGCCCAGCATCCTGTTTCCAACAGAGGCCAATCCAGGCCATAAGAACCTGGCAAGTACCCAAAAACTAAGTCTATTCCATGTTACCGTTGCTAATGGCAGTGGCTATTCTCTAAGGGGCGGATTTTCAGAGCCCTGCTCGCCTAAATCCGCCCAAAACCGGGCGGATTTAGGCGAGCAGGGCCCTGCGCGCTGGTGAGCCTATTTTACATAGGCCTACCGGCACGCGCAGAGCCCCGGGACTCGCGTAAGTCCCGGGGTTTTCGGAGGGGGGCGTGTCGGGGGCGGGACCGAGCGCAGCGGCGTTTTCGGGGCGTGTCGGGAGCGTTCCGGGGGCGGGCTCGGGGGTGTGGCTACGGCCCGGGGCGGTCCGGGGGCGTGGCCGCGCCCTCTGTACCTGCCCCCAGGTCGCGTCCCGGCGCGCTAGCGGCCCGCTGGCGCGCGGGGATTTACTTCTCCCTCCGAGAGGCGTAAATCCCCCGACAAAGGTAAGGATGGGGTTTAGACAGGGCTGGGCGGGTGGGTTAGGTAGAGGAAGGGAGAGGAAGGTGAGGGGAGGGCGTTAGAGGATTCCCTCCGAGGCCGCTCCGATTTCGGAGCGGCCTTGGAGGGAACGGGGGTAGGCTGCGTGGCTTGGCGCGCGCCGGCTATACAAAATTGATAGCCTTGCGCGTGCCGATCCCGGATTGCGCGTATCTACTAAAATCCAGCGTACTTTTGTTGGCGCCTGGAGCGCCAACAAAAGTACGCCTATTCGCGGTATTTGAAAATCTACCCCAAAGTGAACTTAATAGCAGGTAATGGACTTCTCCTCCAAGAACTTATCCAAACCTTCTTTAAACACAGCTACACTAACTGCACTAACCACATCCTCTGGCAACAAATTCCAGAGCTTAATTGTGCGTTGAGTGAAAAAGAACTTTCTCCGATTAGTTTTAAATGTGCCCCATGCTAACTTCATGGAGTGCCCCCTAGTCTTTCTATTATCTGAAAGAGTAAATAACCGATTCACATCTACCCGTTCTAGACCTCTCATGATTTTAAACATCTCTATCATATCCCCTCTCAGCTGTCTCTTCTCCAAGCTGAAAAGTCCTAACCTCTTTAGTCTTTCCTCATGTTTATTCATGTTTTCAAAGAAATATAGCAAATTGGTGAAGCAAGACTTCCCATGGCTACATCCATGTTGACTTTGCCCTATTAAACCATGTCTGTCTATTTGTTCAGTAATTTTATTCTTTAGAATACTTTCAAGCATTTTCCCGGCACTGTCACCGGCCTTTAGTTTCCTGGATCACCCCTGGATCCCTTTTTAAAAACCAGCATTACATTGGCCGCTCTCCAGTCTTCAGGTACCATAGCTGATTTTAATGTTAGTTTACGGATTAATAATAGTAGGTGTCGTAATTTGCTGGATTTTCTAGTCAAAATTATTTTGATAGTGATGTCAGCAGGTACCAAAGATTTGAGACTGCGTAGAAAGGCTTACCAATATGGCAGATTCAGTTAAAGGCAAGGAAACCTAAGATGATGTAGCTTAGCATTGCTACATATAGGTTCGAAGCACATACATTTTAGGCAGCATAGATACAGAAAGATGATTTGTCAAAATGCTTTTTATCACCTTCTAGTGGATAAGATGAATAAGATACATAATGTACTCTTAGGGATATAAGAGAGAATTGTTACTGTGGAGAGAGACTTGGTTCCTCATTTTTGGGCTGACAACTTGGCCTGTCAGATGGGCATGTTTATCTGATAATATTTTCCTTTTTTTTAAGTGCAAACTGTCTTGGTTTTATGGGTTTTTTTATATGCATTTTGACAGTGAAATACAGAGCTGAGGTTTTGGAAGCCTTGCTGTGGTTTCCCCCTAAAAAGGGAAATTACGTCATAGGTCTGCAATTTCATTTTTCAGTTCTTTCAGCATTCTGGGATGTATACCATCTGGTCCAGGTGATTTGCTATTCTTAGCTTGTCAGTTTGCCCTAGTACATCTTCCAGGTTCATTGAGATTTTTTCATTTCCTCTGAATCATCACCTTTAAATATCACTTCTGGCATGGGTAACTGCCTTATATTTTCCTCAATAAAGACCAAAACAAATAATTCATTTAATCTCTCTGCTATGGCCTGTCCTTCCTTGGCACCCCTTTTACCCCTCGATCATCTAATGGTCTGACTCCCTTGCATGCTTTTTGCTTCAAATGTACCTGAAAAAGTTTTGTTATGAGTTTTTGCTTCCACAGCAAGCTTCTTTTCAAATTTTGTCTTTGCTTCTTTATCAATGCTTTGCATCTGATTTGCCAGTGCTTATGCTGTTTCCTGCTTTTTTCATTTGGATACCTTTTCCGTTTCTTGAAAGATGTTCTTTTAGTTATTATAGCCTCTTTCACTTTACCTTTTAACCATGCCGGCAGACATTTGGCCTTTCTTCCACCTTGTTTAATGCGTGGAATACCTCTGGTCTGGGCTTCCAAGATGGTATTTTTAAACAATGTTCATGCCTGATGAAACTCCTGACCTTTGCAGCTGCTCCTTTCATTTTTCCTAACCATATTTCTCATTTTATCATAATCTCCCTTTTGAAAGTTAAATGCTATTTTAGTAGCTTTCCATAGCGACCTCCCTCCAGTCATCATCAAGTCAATTTGATCATGTTATGATCACTATTGTCAAGTAGCCCTAACACATTACCTCTTTCACCAAGTCTTGTGTTCTTGGAAGGATTAGGTCTAAAATAGCCCTCCCCCACACACTTGTCTGTTCTTGTATCAGCTGTTCCATGACGCAGTTATTTATTTCATCTAGAAACTTTACCACCTCAGCATGTTCTGATGTGACATCTACCCTGTCAATACTAGGGTAACTGAAATCACTCACTATTAATATGTTGCTATTTTTATTGGCTTCCCTAATTTCTGTTAGCATTTCATCATCTGTCTGCTCATTTTGGTTAGTGGATGGTAGGACACCCCCACTGTTATTCCATTCCCCTTCTCACATGGAATTTCTATCCATAAAGATTCTACCGTGCATTTTCTTTCCTGTAGAACTTTTTTGCTGTTCGACTCAGTGCCCTCTTTAACATAGAGCACCACTCCTTCACCAATTTGATCCATCCTATCATTGCAATATAATTTGTATTTTGGTATCCCAGTATCCATTGGATATCTTTCCACCAGGTCTTGAGATGCCAACTTTATCTACCTCTTCATTCAGTGTTATGCATTCTAACTCTTCTATTTTATTTTTTAGACTTCTTGCATTTGTATACAGACTTTTCAAAGTATGTATTTTGTTTGATTTAAGAACCTGCTTATCAGTTGACGGGTAATTTGGAATCTTTCTGCTCTGACTGTTCTTTACTTAAAGGCATATTGGCTATTTTAGTATTTATTGCAATAGGAACATAAATTTGATAATATAAGAACTGTGTTTCCCAACTAGTGTGTCTTCAGATGTGATCTGGCATGCTCTAGAAAAGTCACATTGTCTGTCTGATGTTCAGATATAGGTCAGCACTTGGGCTCTGCTCTTATAGCACCTTGCAGCAGCAAGCAACACCAACGGTGGCTCCTCACTGTATAGGAGCTCCTTTCTGAGCACATGAGTGGTTTTGTATGCCTACTCTTCCTAGCTACAGCATGAGCCCTGAATTGTGGGAATTAACAGGCAGCAGGCAGGTCATTTATAGTTGGGCTCTGCTTTGTGCAGCACCCACCATGCACAGAGCACCTCTTTCTCTTCCCCCTTCCTAAGCTGCCTCTGAGTCCTTCCAGCCTCTCTTATCCCCAGGCTAAATGAGACGGGGAGAGCTTTACAGTGAGCACTGAATGTGACTGAGTATTGGAAGTTTTATTTCATTGGGTTTTTTGGTGTTTATATAGGTTTTATTGTAATTTTATTCTGTGATGTGCTGTATAATTTGTTTTATGTTTTATTTACTGAATTTATGAATATATGCAGTAAGCCACCTAGGAACATTGATAGGTGATTAAGAATTTCTTTTTAAATAAATTAATTACAGTGAAGGAACTCTGTCAGCCATGTGTGGCAGCCAAAATAATTAATTGAGCAGGCTACCCAAACCACACTGACTTCTCCCTTATCCTGCACTTGTTTACAGAGGGAGCAAATCTATCATGACAGGTTCATGTGTGTCTGCCCCCTTGCTGCCTTTGTTTTAAAATTTGGAAGAGCCACTAGTGTGGTGTCTTCAGTGTTTTCCTAGCTCTTATTTTGGCTGTATGTATATATGGTATTTGGTATTCTTCCTTGAAGGTCGGTATAGAAAAATGTTAAATAAATAAATGATTCCGTTCCATGTCAGCTGTGGAGGTTGGTCTCACAATATTTTTGCTAGAGTAGGAGTGCCTTGGCCTTGAAAAGGTAGGGAAACACTGATATAAAAGATATATCTTGCATAGTATCTCTTAAGATATATAACTCCGTTATGTTTAAACTTTGTCTGACAGTGTGCAGTGACACATTTGCCCTGCCTTATCATGCAAAGCTCAGCTTAAGACCTGCATGCAGTGGCTGCTTTCTTGAATGTTATCTAATGGATTGATAAATTCAAACATGAGCAGGCCATCTGCTCATCCTGTGGGGGATTGTAACAAATTAAGGGCAGGGTGCATCTCGCAGGGCTGCTCTTGTACAAAGCTCTGTTCTTAGAAGGGGAAGGTTTACATCAAAGGTCTTTATTTTCCTCTCTGTTCATAGGGTTCAAGATCTGTGTCATTTAAAAGGTCTCTCTGGATTACCTGAAAACTAGGAGACAGATGACATTGACTTTGAATTGGTCTCTCTTTGTTCAGCATTTAAGTTGTTGATTGCTACTCTGACACCAAAGATACTTTTCTTTCTTTCCACAATCTCAGCTTTTCAAGAAAACATTTCTTTTATAGGTGAAGTTCTCTATTTACATAATCTGAGAGTGGAAAGTAGAACGTGGCAAACATCTGTTCTTGCTGTGTAAAAAAAAAAAAATATATATATATATATATATATAATTTATTTATTTATTTTTTGCAATCTTGGGCTAGCTTTTGCATTTTAGTTACTGACATACTGTATAGAATTCCATTTGAGCATCTGTGGTCATGGTATTACTATATCCAGATCAAACTATGGGTGTTCAAGGTTAAAAAGATGCTCACTCACTCTTTTTCTGTATCGGTGCTTGGGCAATAAAGTAGGCTGATGATTTAGGTCCTTATTCAAGAAGCGGCAACAATAGCAAAAATTGCAGTACAGTGCACTTGTCTCATTCATGTTGGTTAGAATGTGGACGATAACATGGATGCTGCCTTGATTCCTCGAAACCGATGGTTTCCAGCCACTCCTGAAAAGGAATGTTTTTCTCTTGCCTTCCAGGTTAGCAGGCCTTGTTTACTGTTTTTCTGTTTAGCCTTCTCTGTAAAGTGCTGCCACAGAGGTTCATGATTCAGATTGCTGTTTACTGCCATCAACTGAGCACTCCCAGCATACTCGATGATTTATTGAGGTTGCTCTCAGGAGCTGGCATGGTAGAAAGTGAAGGAGTTGTATGGAATTTGTAGAGGTTACGGGAAAAAGAATAAAAGCTACTTCCAAAATGGCTATTGACATAGTCATCAACCAAATGCAGAGTGAGAACTCGATGTTTTGGATTCAACTGTATCGGAAAATAACAACTTCACTTAAATAACCAATACTCGTTAACTGTACCCAATATTGTAGACGCTTCAGCTTGTGAATGACATTTACCACATTAGAAATTTGACCTTCATAATAGGCATCATCGTTATTGCTTTCGCGTGTTTAAACTCTGCCTTATATTTAATCATGTGGTCAATTCAGTTCATTTTGAGAATTTTTAACCATATTTTTCAAAACATTTTCTTATGCATTTAAAATTGTATCCAATTATAGCAAGATAGCAAAGGATGTGGATCGAGTAAAATCAAGATAAGTGCTTATTCTTGCACAAGAAGTTTTATGGATACAATTTTAAATGCATAAGAAAATGTTTTGAAAAATATGGTTAAAAATTCTCAAAATGAACTGAATTGACCACATGATTAAATATAAGGCAGAGTTTAAACACGCGAAAGCAATAACGATGATGCCTATTATGAAGGTCAAATTTCTAATGTGGTAAATGTCATTCACAAGCTGAAGCGTCTACAATATTGGGTACAGTTAACGAGTATTGGTTATTTAAGTAATATTGACATAGTCTCCATTAATTTTACTTTGCCTCTGTTATTTTTAGCCCCCGCTGCAATTACAATTCTATAGTGGATGGGGGTCCCCCCTCACAGAAATGAAAGAGGAACTCAAACTTTTGGGAGCTTTTTTTTTTTGGGGGGAGGGAGGGAGAGAGAGTGCTTTTAGTCTTGGGACTTTGGTGGTATGTCACCAAAAAAAGACCATTTGGAAAATTGGGGGAAACGTACCAAAAGGTAAGCTGGAACCTCTGACATAAAGGGGAGGTAAAATTTCATAACAGAATCCCTCGCCTTAGAACACTCTCTTGTAGGAAGGATACTGTCATTCTCTAGTAATGGTCTCAGGCAATTATGGATCCTCAGACTTAGGTTCTAGCAATAAAATCTGACCTGTCAGCCGCAAGTTTTCCCATTGGTTACGAACATGGTTGATTATATTTTTTTTCTTGAATGTTTGAGTCAGAATGAATTATTTAAAGAGTGCCACCTTGCCCAAGATGATGATAACCTGTGGGTTGAATCCTTCCCTTAAGAGCTTTAACTAAGCAACTGTTCGTTTAAAATTGACTTGAGTAAGGCAAAGGGAAGTAAGCAGATAGTAACATTTGTAGGGATTTGTGTGGCAGAACAAGAACAGCTCTTGTGAAATTTCACTGTCCCAGACTGCTCTAGGGAACAGTTCTCTGGGAATCTTCCCAGTTTACCCAATTTCAATAGTCTTTTTAAGACATGAGTAAGGGGTTTGATATCTCTGCATAACACTGAAACTAACCAAACCTTTTTTTTTTTTTTTAATTTTAGATTCAATATTTTTGGAACAACTCAATCAATCTTCATATGCAGCTAATTCTATTTGGGAAGAAAGCAGTGAGCAGCACAAAGTGACACCTTTGGCCTTAACAACAAGCACATTGGAAGCGCATGAGAATAATTTTCTCCCTGAAATTTTGCCATCAGTTACCCCACCTCTTTTTCATACAACCATACTTAGAATGGAAACGATAAACAGTGCCACAGATGAGACAGGTGTACCAATGGCTGGTCTTCTGCAATCTGATGAAATGCTATTAAGAAGGGAAGAATTTATCACGCCGGTTCTTAACACACCGCTGACTTCTTTCTTGAACTCCCCAGCACTGGAATATGATTTGTTTGCTCCCAGACAGACGTCAGACGTTGTGTTAACACCATCGCGATCATCCATTTTGGACATATACTTAGCAGCTTCCTCAAGCCCTGCCTCTGGTCCTCTGGAATCAAAACCTTTTGGAACAATTCTGCAGTTGAGCCAAGACATGTCAGTGCACCCTACTAGTACTGATGTTTATTTGCCATCCTCTAGTTTGTCTGGAATGGAGGTTGTAAAAACAGAAAACCTGGTGGCAAGCTTGCATTCTCCAGCATTTTCCCTTTCTCGTGATGATGTGGATAGTTTCCCCTCCTTTTCTAGCACACAACTCGGTGGTGTTACAGTGGTGACGCCAGGTGCTCTACCCATAAGTACAGGAAATAACTTTGAACCTCATACAGAAGGTTTTGCGAGCAGCACAGTAGCAAAAAGTTTAGCTCAAAATAACCAACCCTTGATGGGGTTTTCTAGCACACCTGTTTCAGCAGTTGTTATGCCTACGGTTTCTGCTTTGTTTTCAACTAGTCTTCCATATGCATCTTCCTCAGTACAGTCTGATACAGTTTCAGCTGACACTGAAGATTTGTTAATGACTTCGGTACTTCAAGAAATGCCCTCCAGTATGACACCAAACTTGCCTGGCAGTTCTATAATACCAAGCAGAATTGAGCTTTTTACCAAGTTCACAAGCCCAGTGCCTTCAGATAGATCATACACTTCTTGTTTGTACTGTCACTCAACTCTAGCTATACCACCACAAGTTCTGTCTTCAGAATTCATGCAGAATGACTTGAAATTTGGTGATAATATTTATACTTTTTCCCCCACAAGCTCTAAAACAGATGGTTTCTCTCCTCTGACCAAGATATTTACAGATATATCTGCATTAGAAGACTCTGCATCAGATATCTTTGATAAATCTTCCCCATCAAGACCTATCATTTCATTGTCTTCTAGATTCGTGGAAGCCCCAGAATCTGTCTCTTCATTTTCAAGTGTGTTTGATGCTAATCTTAATGGCTACTTGCTTACAACGGTCTTTCCCTCCTACAGTCAGACCTTTTTGGAAACATCAGTTGACGTTACATCCGTGAGTTTTCCCTCTCCTGCTCTGGAAACTTTTCCTTTTATATTCGGTCTTTCTACACAGGTCTCTTCTAGTGTCACCAGCATAAACTTTGAACCATCATTTGCCACTACAGCATACATGACTGTACCTGCCACTACACTAAATAGTACAAGGCTTCTGGAAGCCCCAACATATTTGCAGTCAGAATCAGTACTGTCCTTTGACAAAATGTCCACAAGTTTCAAGTGGATGAATTTGGCAATATTTCAGATCTTGCTTCAAGCCTTATGTCAACATGGTATCTCGAACCAAGTAGCACATCATCTTTATCCTCTGATATATCATCCATTTACTCAATTCCAAGTGATTCTTCAGTACTGTTACCTCAGGGATCACCTGTAGTGGTTGCAACATCTGTGCTGTTTGTGAACTCTTCAAGTTTGGAACTGACCTATTTTCCTGGTACCAGTAGCACAAGTATTGAGGAATCACTGTTTCCAACATGGTGGACTTCAGGCTTTCATTCAACTATGTCGGCGCTACCAGATAACATCAGTGCTTTTGCAATGTGGTCATCATCGAGTTTCTACTCAGAATTTCCTATGTTGTCTGAACCAACATCCACCTTACAATTTCATTCAGAAACTTTTACCTCAGCTTTCACAGATGCTACCTCTTCACTACAATTGTCATATTCTTCTTTGTCATCAACCATTCTGACTCCCTTACTGCCTAATAGTCATTTTGAATCTGTGCTCACCAGTAGTACCTTGATTGATGAAATATACTTGACCTCATTGTTTACTAGTTTTCAGTTGACTCCGGTCTCAACTATGCCTGCTTTTTCAAGTTTGAGGTCTTCAGATGGTGTGTTGAACTTTCCTGTGACCCAGACACACACTTCATCTTTTCCTGTAATAGCTTCTACAGCTGATTCATATACACAGTCATTCCCTATGAGCACAGGCATTACTCCTTCTCCTACAGGATCTGATTTTATGGTTACATCATTGGTGAATACGCCATCTCCACCTTCTGTGAATGTTTCTGCTAAAACTAGTACCACAACAGGAGCTACTGCAAATAACACTACTGGTACAACTGGCAGTTCCAGTACCACATTAAGCAGTATACCAACTAACACCGCAACTGCATCCACACTTTCTTCCACTGTGGCCACCAGAGCTCCTCCAGGAACCACTATCATGACTACAACCAGGCAGCCCTTTGTATGTGATATCACAGTTCCTGATGCTTATTTAGTTACAGCTGGTAAGATTTCTTCTATCTTGCATGTCTTATTAATCGATCAATAACCATATGACTATGTTACCAGTACAAGTTTTCTATGAGAATTCCTTTTTTAAAAATGAACAGTGTGTTGGGTCATAGTGTACCATTTTACCTTACATTGAATGTCTTAGTTGCACAGTCAACACTAAGCAGTATCGGGGGAAGTGCTAACAATGCTTGATGACCTTAATATGTTCTAGCCATGCTGACATTCCAAGTCAGACAGTATGGCAAAGACAACATAAAATTTAAGTTTTTAATTTCCTTTCTTGAGTAGTCTGGTCTCCTGAGGTTTTTTGAGTGCAGCAAAGCGCACTGCACTGAAGGATTTTGTGCTGGAGGAATACAAGCTATCACCCACAGACCTTGCAGCAATGAAGAGCTTTAATGCGCATCCTGCCATGTCACTGCCAGGTGTATTTCAAGGTCCATGCACAGTTACTTCGTAACTATAACTTGATACAGTTCTGAGTTGCTCTGGCGAAAATGCAGATGTTTGTGGTTACTAATTATCAAGAGATTTAACCCACCCACTGCAGAATTCGTTGCTGTAAATTAGGCCCAGCTGAAAACACAAAAGCTTGTGAGGAGTCGGTGGAAGCTAATGAAACAAATTCATATGTAGACTTACTTCAAATTTTAGAATGGTTTTCAAAAAAACTAATACAGCTCCTCTGAGCTTTTATACAAATCCAGCAGGTCCTTGAACATTTTGCCATTATAATAAATAGGATTAAGGGAAATAATCGTGTGTATAATAAAAATAGCTAAAGTAGCATTTTTGGACAGAATATAATTGCCTGTTGAGATGAAATGCTGTGGCTCATTTCCTTATAAGTACTTTTCAATATTACTTTGTAAAGGCTCAATACTACCACATTCTGTAAATAATTCTGATAGCCCTTAGTACAAATAATGGAATTGGGGTTTGACCCTCCCCCTCCCCCCATCACATGTGACTTTTTTGGGGGTTTTTTTTTTTTAGTTTTATTTGAAACGTTTTGAATGCTTCTTCTTATACATCATTATTTTCATTGGGTGTAAATACAATCAGGGCACTCCTGTTCTAATCTTTGTCAGAAACCTGCAGTTCTAATACACCAAAACAGCAAAAGTAGCGTAAACAATGGAAGGATGAATGCAGAGCAGAGTTTTGTTTTTTTTTTCTTTATACATGTTTATTCGTTTTCAGAATATACATTAGAACAGGACCCAAGACCAATATACTGTCCCAACTCCAACTACTACTACAACAACTTGATCCAACATTCTCCCTTCCCTTCTCCTATCCCCTAGTACACTTACACTTCCAATATGAGGGAAAGTAGCAGGTATGCCACCATGAACAAACCCAACCAGAACAGGCCTGTCAAACCCAAAGTTCTTACAACCTGTGCAGGTCATCTTGAACGGTTGTAGAAAGGGTGACCCAATATCCTTGCCAAATATTCATACATCATTGGTGGTATTCCCAAGATTTGCTTTTTGTAGACATATATTCAGATTGCAGGAGACTGTGGAAGCGCAATTTCCATTGTGAATAAGTTGGAGGATCTGTACTTATCCACACGGCCAAAATCGTCGATATAGCGAGAAGACAGGATTTCCTAAGAAACATTTTTCCATGTTCAGACAATTCTCTTAATTGTTCCCCAAACAAACCCAGTACACACACCCTCGGGGACAATGGTACAGACACATTTAACATTTTACCAATAGCCTCAGCAGTCTCTGACTACAATTGAGATATCTTTATGCATTCCCAAATACAATGGTAAAAATATCCCTTTTCAGCCTCACAATTTAAACAACTGTCAGTCACAAAGCTTTGCCGCATATAACCAAGCTCTAGACGTGTACATGCAGTGAATTAATTTGTATTGGGTTTCTTGTAGTTGCACATTTTCAGAAACTAGGAAAGTATATTGTAAAATAGCTTGCACCTTTAACTTGGTTAACTTTATAGCAGCATGTTTTTCCCATTTCACCATTATACTTTCAATTATTGCATCACCCTTAAGAGATAAAATAGCTCTCCTGAAGGATGTGCAGAAGTTTGGCTTTCTCCCCTTCCAAAAAAGTGTCTCTTTCAAATCCCTATTCTCAGGAAAAGCACTATTACTTTGACATAGGGAGAACATGTACTTGTTGAAAACCATAAAAGTCTGCTGCCCCCAAATTAAAACTATTTTGTAAGTCCTGAAAACTCCTTATCTTATTCGTATTCTTCTCCAAAAATTGCAGAACACTAGTGATACCCTTAGCTTCCCATCGGGAAGTGTACTGGCAGGAATTGCGGATTACCCCTCAAAATTAGAAGGGTAATTCCTACCCGCTTATAGTAATAAACTCTGCCTGAACTTTACAGGAACTTCAGAAATATTTATTTAAACTAGATTAGTTGGCCAATACAGACATAAACAGCTTTTCATGAAATCATAAGGGGAGAAATAGCTTGATCCCATCAGCCAGTCTTTAACGTGTCTCAGAACACATGCTAGATTGTAATCCCTCCAAGATGGGCATCCCAAGCCCCCTTGATTGATGCCTGTCATCAAAGTGAGTAGAGGAACCCATGCCTTATGTTTACCCCGTAAAAACTTCTTTGTAAGTTGATGTATGGTGGAAATGTCTGACATGCTTAACCATAAGGGCAATTGTTGTAAGACATACAGCCATCTCGGCAGCTCTATATCATCTTTAATAGCTGTATCCTCCCCGTAAGAGAAAAAGGCAAAGCTGCTCAACCAGATAACTTCTGCCTCATTCTCCTAATCAAGGGACTTATATTCTCCTCATATAAATGCCCTAAATCATTGGTAATCATTATCCTCCCAAGTATTTCATCTTGTGCTCCACCCATTTTAAAGGGAAATGTCCTCTTCATTTGTCTCGCAAACTCTCAGATATTTGCCTCAGATTTGTTTATGTTAATTTTTAAGCCTGAAAAATCCCCAAACATTTTCTGGTCGTTTAAGACTTCTTCCAGTGACTCCTGCGGACAACACAGAAATACCAGAATGTTGTCTCCAAAAGCCGCCGCTTTAAACCCATGTGATCCCAACTGAAAACCCCGCACCCGGATATCAGCCTCAATTTTTCTCAGTAATTGGTCAATAGAGCATAAATGAGGGGAGAAAGAGGGCATCCCTGCCTTGTCCCTTTGTGCAACTGAAAATCCTCAGAAACCCAACCATTAGTTATGATCGCTGATTTAGGCTTACGATATAGCAACAAAATATTTTGGAGGATCTTTCCCTGTATACCTTATCTTTTCATCTCAGAAAATAAGTAAGGCCATGACACCCTATCGAATGCCTTCCTAGTGTTAAATTCCACCCTTTGCTAACACTCTGCAATTGCAATGAGTAA
This sequence comes from Rhinatrema bivittatum, assembly GCF_901001135.1. Lineage (NCBI taxonomy): Eukaryota > Metazoa > Chordata > Amphibia > Gymnophiona > Rhinatrematidae > Rhinatrema > Rhinatrema bivittatum. The sequence continues at coordinate 225,066,640 of NC_042618.1, read as the reverse complement.
TTTTATCATATTTATATTAACTGAACAGTCTTTCACAAAGCCAACTTGAGTATCAGATATAATCAAAGGAAATACTGTGCCTAACCTGTCCACATACATTTTGGCATATAATTTTGCATCAAAATTCAACAATGATATAGGCCTATAAGAGGCTGGGTGAGATAAATCCTTACCCAGTTTTTCTAGGACTGTGATATATGCCCTGATGAATTTCTCAAGAATTGCAGACTTCCTTTGAGTATCTAAAAAGAAATCCCTTAAAGGTGCTGATAACTGGTCAGTGAGCAGTTTATAGAAGTCAGCATTCAGATCACCCGGTCCTGGTGCTTTATGGCTCTTGCTATGCTTAATGACATTAACTATTTCCAGTACCGAGATGGGCCTATTGAGCAGATCACATTGTGCCTCTGATAGCCTTGGAATTTCTAGGTTTTGAAAAAATTCCTCCTCTTCCTGTTTGCCTCCCTTTCTATCATCAGTGTACTAGTGTTGATAAAATCCTCGGAGTACCGTACAAATATCCTTACTCTGAGACAGGAAAATACCCTTGTCATCCTTCAACCTTTCAATAAGTCTTTTTTCTACTTAATCTCACTAAGGCCTGATTCACTATTCTTGCAGAGAATAGTGAATCGCGCGGTTACTGGGGGGCGGGCCTGCAAAAGCTAGCAGCCATCGCACCGAATAACTACACCATAAAAGGTATAGTTATTCGGTGCGAAACTGGCGGCAATAAGGGTCCTTACCTTTCACTGCCAGCAATGTCTCTGCAGTGTCGGCCCCGGTGCCACCCCGACTCCTCCTCTTTCGGGGCCGACTCCTCCCCGATCACCCTATCGCACGCGAAAAGGGACGCGTGCGAAAGCTATTGAAAATGACCCCTTAAGTTTGCTAGGGTTTTTCCAGCTTTATTACCATATTTGAAAAATTGATGTGCCCCGTATCTCATGGCCCTCAAATCTTTCTGATGTAAGGTGGCATTTAAGACTTGTAATATAGCCCTATATTCTTCGCCACTTTTAGTCTTGCCTCCAAATCAGTGATATTTTTATGCAAGACCTTGGAGCGAGCAATCAAAAAAGAAGTGATCTCCCCTCTGATTACCGCCTTACTTGTCTCCCAGTATAACGTAGGGTTATCTTTGAGATGGCATTATTGGAATCAAACTCCTCCCGTTTCTCCTGTAAGAACCGTTTAAAGTCCATGTCTGCCATTAAATGACTAAGAAATCTCCAACTTTTTACCCCTTTCCTCTCCCCATAAAGATGAATATCTAACCATACCATGGCACGATCAGAAATTTCAGTGGGGCCAATTTCCGCCCATAATATTTTCGAGAAGAGAAAATCAGAAATTAAGATATAGACGAGTGGGCTGTAGACACATGAGCATATTCACGTGAGGTAGGATTCAGTGTCCGCCAAACACCTAAGAGATGTAACTCATCACATAGATATTGTATCCCCTTTTCTCCCTTTATTTATTTATTATTTATTTTATTTAACGAGTTTTATATACCGTCATTTGGAAACGTCAAACTAGCGCCATCATAACGGTTTACAAAATAAGGTTATAGGGATAAAGGGGTTGACAAGGGGTGTAAAAACATAACATGCTATTAGGCTTAGTAGTAAACAAGTTCATGCCTTATGCTTCAGGAGACCCGATCTTTTCATAAGTGGATCATGGACACAATTAAAATCTCCGAAAAGAATTAGAGGACCTTTCAAAATTGCCATTAATTTAGCAGATACCTCAGTGAGAAACCCATGTCTATAAACATTAGGACCATGAATATTACCAATAGTGACTTCTTGCCCTTGAATTTTTCCCACCAATATCAGGTAGTCTTCCACAGGGATCTTTAAGCTGATGACTGAGCTGAAAAGTGATATTTTTCTGAAACAGCACTGCTACACTTGCCTTCCTCCCCCAGCACAGGCGCATAAAAGCACTGACCCACCAACACCTTTTAAGTTTTCTGCTTTCCATTTCTGACAAATGAGTTTCCTAAACCCCTGCAATAACCCCTTTATGTCTCCTCAGCGCTGCTAAGGTTCTTTTATTTATTTATTTATTTATTTATTTAATTAATTAATTAATTAATTAATTAATCAATCAATTAATTAATTCTTTCTTTATCCAGTTTTACATTCACAAAACAAAGTCTGCTCATAGAAATACATGTGAAAACTATTAATATCCAAATACAAAAATAGGCTGAGGTCCTTTTAATAGGGGGGACCCATACCCATCTACTTTCCAGGAAATACAGTGAATATCACTCATCTGTCCCCTTCAAAAGTAACAATTGAATTGTAGGCATCAGATATCCAAAATGACCCAGCTAAGGACTCCCCAGCCTGAACCCTCAACCTATGTATTCTCATAATCTACCGCGTACCTTGCCGAACTCGATGCTCACCAGGAACCTCCCCTCCTGCCTTAATGTAATCAGTATACCATATCCCCTGCAGACCACTCCCTCCCGCCTATATCCCTATAACCTAAATAGTCTACCACCCTCAACAGGATAGCCGATCAGTGATTATAGCGATCAGGTGCCACCCACCCGCAAGAATCAAACCAAAACCCACAACCGAATAACAAGGAGATTAGAAAACCCACTGTTTAAGAAATCTTAAGTACCATATAACAAGTTATTCCTCCCTTCAGCTGATGTCCGCTGAAATCAGCAGAGCAAGGAAAAGGTAAAACACAACAAAAACCCCAAAAAAGAAATAAACAGCACAGAAAAAAAACCCCCGTTCCCCAAATCAGGTTTCTAGCATCTGAAGTGAATCAGACACTAACAAACAAGTGTAGTCCACCAGGAAGAGTTCTTGAGTCCGCAGCCCCCGTATTCATTCGAAAGACATTGGAATTCACCAAAGGGGCTGGCGAGGGGGAGGGGGGGTTCCTTATACAAATGCATTTTTTTTTTTTAGCTTAATAGCTACTTAAGACTGATACAGAGAATTGATCTATTGATTGCGGGTTGTGCCTGTCCGTTAATGGGACTTGGCGAGATCTCTTATTCCTGGTGAAGAGGGTGCTCGTGCACACTCTGTAACCTTTTGACATGAGTGCTGCACCGAGGAAAGTAGAGTGAGTCCAACACCAAAGGGTGAAAATTCTGACCGGGCAGCACAAGAGGATTCTGCTGAACTCCAGAGAAATGCGATTGATGGTGGGGAGCAAAAAAAAAAAAAAAGAGCAACTGTAAAAATGTGGATATAGGCAAGCCATGCTGGATTACAGTATGGCGACCCTAACACGGGAGGAGGCGCGCCCGGAGGTAGAGGAGGGGGAAGGGCAGTGCAGAAAGAATGGGCGGGAAGATGGGGGAGGGAGAAGACCGCGGCAGTTACAGGGAATTCAAATCGAAGGCAGGGATTGGCGGGAGGTGGGTGACGTCAGAGGTGGCAGGCGGCAGTTTGCCCAGGGAGAGCACGGGGGGGGGGGGGGGGGGGGGGAGCGCCAGAATTTTGTCCCGCCTGCCCTTTGTTACGTGTTGTTCGAAATGCAAATGTTTGTACTGTCGCAGTGGAGGAGGGAAACCCGAGCCCATTTTTATTGTTGTCATGATGGGGTGGGGGAGTCGTCGGTGGAGGAGGGGGGGAGTGCCCGGTTTAGTGGGGGGGGGGGGCTGCTACACGGGAGGACCGGTGAACCATGGGGGGCGAAGGTTCATGGCAGAGCTTGCTCTCGCTGGTACGAGGCGGAGCAGGTGGAGTGGGGGGAGGGGAAACTCCACCATTGGGGTTTAAGGTGATGGAGGTAAAAAAAAAAGGGTGGGGGCGTTGGGGGGGGGAAGCTTTGGGGGGGAGGGGTGTTTACGGTTCAATTTATTTGAAAGGGCTCGGGTTCGTTATAATAAAACTGCGGCCAATTTTAAAGCCAGCAAGTGTCTGAATATTCGTTGGGGAAAGGGGGGGTGGGTAGGATGGGGACTTCGGGCAGCCTCCAAGCGCATTGTCTTTCTTCCCCATGTTATATCTCTTCTTGGCTGCTGTTTTTAAATGTTCTAGTGAACATGGTACTATCTGCTCACTTTAAGCAGGCTGGTGCTCATTCGCTTTGGCCTTTTTTTTTTTGCAGTGCTGTCCCCGAGTGCAGTGCTAGAGAATATCAGTGAATCCATCAAAATGGTGCTGAAGGTTCAGTTCGGCCGTTCAGTTGAGCTGGAGGTAAGGGCCTTTAAAACGGACAGTGCGCCCAGCACTGCGATGCTCCTTGACCTGCCACTGACTTCATGTGAGCTTCTTTTGAGCTGCTTTTAAAACTGCGACACCGGAGATATTTCCGGACCATGCACATTTGCTGATACCTGTGGGTCATTAATATCCCTGGCCACAAGTTTTGTATGCATCATAAAAATGGATATGTAACATCTGTTCATTTTTTCCTGTCTCCTCTTCTCTTCCTTATTGTGGACTTGATTTTAATAAGGTTTAGGATAATCCAATAATTTTGTATAATTTTTTTCTGATCTGAGGTTTATTTTTCCCCCCCTTGATTTACGTGTCATGATTTTTTGTGGCATTAATAGCAGAAAACTAAATAGATCTTGGTAGTAGAATTTAAATCAGTGACAGCCAGCAACCAAATCATTATGATGACAGTTTTCAGAAGCATCTAAGTGCCTAACTACAGAGATGGGTGCTTAGATTCTCGATTTTGAAATTTGCCAAAAACAGAATGACTAAATAGTCACATTGTTTTACGTGCTATATTTAGCTGCTTTTCAAGTAGGGACGCGTGAAGATCGGAGGAGGGGAGAGAAGGGAAACGTAATTCGAATTTCCAGTTATGTGCACTTAGTTTCTCCACTGCAGTCCTCAGCCACATAAGTAGCAGGGGTGGAGTCCACAGGTACTTTTGTACCTGCATGCTTTTAGCCAGTTTTCAAAGACAAAATGCCATTTGTTTGAAAATTGGCTAAAGGTATACAGGTGAGAAAGAACCTGTGGACTTTGCCATTATGTGGCTTATTCAAATTTGCCCATTTTCTGTTTGTCTATTTTGTGATTTAATGATATGTTTTATTTGTAAGCGGATACTATTATGCAGTTTCTGAAAGCTTGACCACATCCATCATTATGATTCTAAGTAGAAGGGGCTGGCAGCTGCTGCTGTGCTGATCCTTATAAAAATTACATGCAGGTACCATGCTGGTGCATGCAAAGTATGAATAGAACATCCCTGCCTGAGGAATGGGTTCAGGGAAAGATTTGGAAAACAAGGTGTGTGAGTGCGATAAAAGGTTTATTCCAAAATACTTGAAGGTTGTTGGAAATAGAGCACCTAGGGAAAAAAAATTAGATCTCAGGGGTAAGATTGGAGAAGAAAGCAAGAATCAGAAAAGAATTGATAACTGGTAGAATCTAGGTGGTGTGCTGTTTTAAGGTGCTTATATTGAATCCTGTGACTGTAGTCTGGACCCCTAAACCAGGGCACACTGCTAGAAAATGGAAGGGTCCGGCAGTGGATTGGATAACCCTACACTGCTACAGAACCTGCTTATCTCCCAGTATCAGCACAGTACAGCAGTGGGTTGAATGGTGTGCACCAGTGCTGAATGAGACCCACCAGATAGAAACAGTGCAGCCCTGCCACGAGAGACTCCTTTTTTAACATGAACAGTCTACTCTTCAATAAAAGCAAATACTTGATTGAGTCCTAGCAAGCTTGATGCTGCCTTGCCTTAGTGTGTGGGGCGCTATCTTTTGCATGAGGTGCTAAGCCAAGGTCATAAGAACATAGGCAGTGTCATGCTGGGTCAGACAAAATTCGGTCCATCGAGCCCAGCATCCTGCCTTTTGACAGTGGTCAGGCCGGATCCTTAAGAAGTATTTGGCAGATCGCAAAGAGTAGATCCGTTTCTTGTTGCCCACGCCCTGGGATGAGTAGTGGCTTTCCCTAAGTCTTACCTGGTTAATAATTGTTTATGGAGTTTTCTTCCAGGAGCTTGTCCAAACCCCTTTTAAACTCGGCCTCGCTAGTTACCTTGGCAACAAATTCCACAGCTTAATTGTGCGTTGAGTTAAGAAATACTATGTCCAATTTGTTTTAAGTCTGCTGCCTGCTAGTTTGATTCAGTGTCCCCTAGTCCTTGTACTATGGTCCAGTTTGCTCTGTGGATATTGAATAATGTCTGTCACTCTTCCCATGCATAGGGATGTTGGCTTCCCCTCCCATCTCTCTGGAGATTCATTTGACCCATTAGAGGTGGCTTCATTGTCAGTAATAGCTTTTATGTTGTTGTTTGGGATTTATTTGGAGAAAAGTACTAAATTAGTAGAAAGCAGTTGTGTGCTGTCAGACTTGTAAAATCATTCCTAAGTCGCCCTGGGATGCTGAAGCTATTTGGTGGTCATGCCATTCCCCTGGAGGGGGCTGAGTGCATTATGTGTGATGTGTCTAGAGCTTTCTGGCCTAGTCAGATACAAGACCCAAATACTGAAATTTTACACTTCAGTGGCATTGCTAAAACAGCACGAATTCTGCCCCCCCCCCCCCCTCCGCAAATTTAAAGTGATAGACATACCAGAATTTAATAGAAGCAAGACTACAGCTAGAGTGATAAAAGCGATAATGTGGATAATGTTTTCCAGTTATTCTGGGTCAGCCTTACCCAGAAGTCATTGTCTGTTGGGGAAAGTTTCCTTTTCATTTGCTTTTGTTTTAATAGGTCTATAAAATTTCTCCTGAATTTTCTTTCCTGGTGACCTCGGGTCCTTTTGTTTACACGGTGATCGCTGTCATGAATGCTCTGGGTGGGAGCAGCCTTCTCCAGGGGCCGGCCCCCACTATTTTGTCACTACAGTCATCTAGAAGTGTGCCACACCCCAAGTTCCAGATACAGACAGGTGAGATCTGTTCGAGCCCATTTATCCTTTTTTTTTTTTTTTTTTAAATTAGAGAAGGAAGGTTCTGATGTTTGCTTAGTATATAAATGTGTAGTTTTTTGTATTTGTGTGTGCTATCTAAATTTCACATGGGTAGCTTGTTTTGAAAATTAAAGATGCCTCGTGGGCATGGGTTGAGATTTCACTCAGGCTCAGCCTTCTCATTTTGGATTTTGGTATTGCGCATTAATAGCACGCAAGTGAGTATTGCATGCATTGGCAGAAGAAAATGAGAAACTTGGGGGTACATTTAAAAAAAAAAAAGCACGAGCGCGTACATTTGTTCGCTCACCAGGCGCAAACAAAAGTACGCCGGATTTTATAAGATACGCCCGTAGCCGCGCATATCTTATAAAATCCGGGGTTGGCGCGTGCAAGGGGGTGCACATTTGTGCACCTTGCGCGCACCACCTGTTCCCTCCGAGGCCGCTCCGAAATCAGAGCAGCCTCGGAGGGAACTTTCCTTCGGCCACCCCCCCACCTTTATCGCGAAAGTTACGCCTGCCCTGGCTGGCTGCCGCCGCCGCGCGATTTCCCGGCCCGGGAGCGATTTCGGGGGCCTCGGCCACGTCCCCGGGCCGGAACCATGCCCGTGGCCATGCCCCCGGAACGCCCCCGAATGACGCGCCGCCGCGACACGCCCCCCCGACACGCCACCCAGGAAAGCCCCGGGACTTAACGTGCGTCCTGGGGCTTACGTGCGCCGCCGAGCCTATGCAAAATAGGCTCGGCGCGCGCAGGGGGGTTTTGAAAGGGTTATGCGCATAACTTATGTGCGTAACCCTTTTAAAATCTACCCCTTGCTGATTTAGCAGGCTTACTACAGATTGGGTGCATAGAAAGCGAGGACGCGAGATGTGAATGGATGGATTAATGTAAAGGGAGTTTGGATGGGGCATACAACAGAAAAACATGCTTGAATGGAAGGAAGAGCTGATATTGTGTGATATAAAGTGGATAGGAAGAGTCAAACTGGCTGCTTTGCTGCAAAGCATGTGGGTACTTTCTATTGATGGACTTTGCACCAAATTTCAAAGGCAAATACACACATACTTTCCCTTTGAAACTTGTCACTGCCTACAAAGTAGAAAGTACCAGTGGACATCTGTATGCAGATTTGAAAATACTATTTTTCCAATCCCACCCAAGTCATCCCCTGTAGGAATGCCACTCTTAAAATGCAGCTTAAAGGATGCATGGTGTGGAAGACTGGATAGACCTTGTCATAATGAGGGAGGGCAGCCAGTTCATGGAGGAACCTAGCTATGTACTTGTGTAAATGGCTTTGCAAATTGCCCTTCTCGTGATGCAGAACTGTTTGTTGATCTGGTTTGGAACAGACCATTTCAAGACGGGGGAGTCATATTGGTTGTACGTGCTGTTGCTGGCTACTTTAGATTATTACAAAGCCCTTGGTTTAGGCATGGGAAAGATGGGTGATGGAGGGAAGTAAGTGGAGGATTTTGCGTGCTTTTCTGTCCAGTAAGGTGGAGCACAATGGAGGAGAGACAAAAAAAAGACCATTCTCGATAAGGAGAAATCTTGCAAGTGGTTGCTCTGTGTGGTTGGCAGCTGGGATGTATCCTTAGAAGTGCAAATGGGATGATTGGGCAGGCTGGATGGTCTTTTTCTGCTGTCGGGTATTATGTTAACCATGTGGTTATTCCCATTAGTAGGGATAATACATGTATTACTTTCTAGTGCTGCAGTTTGTGCCTTGGGACGTGGATATCAGGTTCTGTAACTTCAGCCAGCGTATCGAGAGAGGACTAATGATGGCATTTTCAGAAGTGAGGAGAAATCACCAGGGGCCTGACAACTTCACAGTGCAGGTGAGAGCCTTTTGCAGCCCTGAGAAGAAAGAGCTATCACCATGGTGCTATGAAGTGTGATGGTGTGCAAATCACCTTCCCCCGCCTCATCCTCCAACTAAACACAAAAGTAAGTCTTTATAGGAAGCAGCCAAATATCCCCTGAAGCTGCCCTTAATAGCTTTCTGGAGGAAAAAAAATGCCATAGTCTGAATATCTCCAAATATTTGGCCATTGATATAGGTTAGGAGTTTTGTATTTGTGTTTTCTACATTATTTTTGCCTAATATTAATAGGCCTTCTTTTAAATAGTGTTTTGCTTATTCTGTGTTTCTAAAATTAATAAAATCATTCGATGGCAGGGCCTGGTATTTGTGCGAAATTGCATTTCACTTCCCATGCTTCGACTCTCCTTTTTCAGATAGTGAATGTAACTCTGAGCACAACCCGGGCAATGCTTCGGAAGGGCCCTGTGAACATTGTCTATGCCATTCGCGAGGCAGATGGATTCCTTAATGGATCGGACGTGAGCGACCTACTGAGAAATCTGAGTGTGGTGGAGTTCAGTTTCTATCTGGGCTTTCCTGTGCACCAGATTGCTGAGCGTAAGTACTTTGCACTTTTTTAGTGTTTTGCAAACAGTTGGTGTTAAATGGGAAGAATAGGTGTAAAAAGCTGTGTTATTGACTTAGGGCGAGCAAGAAGTGCAGCACACAGTGCCTTGGCTCTCATGGTCATTTTACCCTGTTATGTTCATATCATTTCAGTAGCACCTCCTGTAGGTCATCTATATATATGTACGTTGTGTATGTGTTGTATATATAATGGTTTGCAAAACTTTTTGGCCCCCTAAAAAATTAGCAGATTTGTGTGGATTACAAACTACACTTAAACATACTTTACATAAGAAACATAAGAAAATGCCATACTGGGTCAGACCAAGGGTCCATCAAGCCCAGCATCCTGTTTCCAACAGTGGCCAATCCAGGCCAAAAGAACCTGGCAAGTACCCAAAAACTAAGTCTATTCCATGTTACCACTGCTAATGGCAGTGGCTATTCTCTAAGCGAACTTAATAGCAGGTAATGGACTTCTCCTCCAAGAACTTATCCAATCCTTTTTAAAACACAGCTATACTAACTGCACTAACCATGTGGCCAGTTCTAGAGAGTGTGTTGACAAGTCCCTATTTCTGGAATCCCCTTGGTTAAAAATTATTGTACATTTTTGCATTTTTCAATCATTGTATGATGTACAATGAATCACTGCAATTATTGTAGAATACAATAATTCTCTGATATCTTGCAACATTGTCTCCACTGCATATGCTTCCTGTTTAGAAAGGACGTATGCCACAGAGGCAGCAGCAGCAAAAGCAGGAGGAGGGAAGCTAGAGAGCGTGAGATAGAATGCTGAGAGAAGGAGAAGGGAGAAGACATAGCCGATGAGCCCAGCATTCCCAGATCTCTTGGGAGACTTCCAAGCTGGCTGCAGTTCCTTTTCCTTCCTGGATCCCAGCAGGCATGGAATAACAGGGCCACAATGGAGGACTGGGAGCAGTCCCTAGAGCTGCTATTTAACTGATGAGCAGGACCAGGAATTGCGGCACAGGGACAATATAAGTTCTGCCTCTGTGTCTCTACAGCTGTCTCTCCTCTAGTGAAGCACATGCTTTCAGTTTGGAACGGAAGTGCAAGCACCGTGAGGGAAGGAGGAAGGACAGGTATTAGGGTTGTCATAAAGAGCAGGATGAGTCAGTTCTAGATTATTCCCAATTCATGTATGAATATGTAGTTCTGATTTCCTTAAGACCAGGGCTTCCTAAAACCCTGCAGCTAGCAATGTTTTCAGTTTTTCTACAGTGATACATAAAATAAATTTGCTTAAATCGAATACCTGGCATATGCAGATCTGTCTCATGAATAATCATTGTGGATCTTCTGAAAACCTGACTAGCAGTGCAGCCAAGAGGACTGATGTTTGAGCCAGTGAGTTAGCCGCACCCTTTTATTGTCTCTGCTCCAAGACTCCTCTAAAGAGAGATAATCATAAAGATGGAGGTCTGAGAGAAGAACCAAAAAGGAGGAGATTGAGGAAGAGAGAAAGATAGATGAAGATTGAGAAATAAAGCATGAGAAGAGGATGGAGAGAGCCAGGGCCAGCCTTTGGTTTCACCTCATTAAAGGAGGAGGTTCTGTGCAGAAATAATTGAGAGAGGTCTGGGCTTTGCTCCTCCATGTAGGAACATGCAGATGGTGTATCCTAGCTGTTTATCATCCCTATGCGCCTGCTATCCTCGTGGATTTTCAGTTTGGGACTTGCGTTAACAGGTTGTAGATTTTTAGTTACCTTTTAAAAGAAGCAGGTTGCTCTCTGTCTCCTGCTTTAATTTTTCTTAATTTACAGGAGAGGAGTAAGGAAGTTTTCCCCATTTAGGAGCCAGCTCCACTGACTCGTCTATCCAGCTTTTAAGTTTGTTTCTGGACTCTTTTAAGACAGTTTTTGAGCATTTCCTGTGAGATCCCTGGTACCCTTTTGCAAGTGGATTGGGGCATGTGCTGTGTAAGGTTAGATCATGTGTAAGAGAAGATTTTGGCAGCCTCTTGTCTCTCCTCAAGAAGATTTAAGCTGTCTGATGACCTATGCAGAAGAACTGCATTTTTGCATTAACTGTCTCCTCTGCTGGAGGCACAGAATTTTTATTCCACACTTCCTTGATTTTTCCCTCTTTTGCTTCAACTAACATTTTTTCTACTTGGAGCTGATAATCCATCCTACCTGGAAGTCAGTCTACCCCACCTTAACATAAAGGTAACAAGAGCTTTGTTGCTATTAAGTGAAGTTGTACATGAAGGGAGGAGAATTTCCCACCGGGCACTGCCTAAGGAAACAGAATGAAGAAAGAAAGTGAAGAACCCTTCTGGTGCTGTCTGAGGAGTTTAAAGGATTTCTAAAGGATTTCTTAGAAGATATTAAATCTGAGACTGATTAAATACTGGGGCTGTACATAAGAACATGCCATACTGGGTCAGACCAAGGGTCCATCAAGCCCAGCATCCTGTTTCCAAAAGTGGCCAATCCAGGTCATAAGAACCTGGCAAGTACCCAAAAACTAAGTCTATTCCATGTTACTTTCTGGAACAATCTGTATTGCAAACCAGTATACTCTAAAAGTAAATTTTCAAAGTCACAATTCATTATTTCTCTGCATTTTTTGAAAAATTAAATTATAAAGACTTGAAAAATGCTGCTTGCATAAGTATTCAACCCCATGTGCTGTGAAAGCTCCAAATTTACATAGATGAAAATATATTGCCCTAACAATTGGCTTACAATTGTCCTTTACCTGTGAATCCTAAAAAAAAAGTCAGCTTTTCCTGATAAAAGAACCCCCCCCCCCCCCCAAGTTCCAGTGCCACTGGTCAGATTATGAATCTGAAGGAAAACTGTGAAAATGAGAGCATTCTAAGGAAATGAAAGATAAAGTTACAGACATACACAAGATAGGGAAAAGGCTACAAAATAATATCCAAGTGCTTGGATATCCCAGTGAGCACTCTTAGATCAGTTGTGAAGAAATGGAAGCTACATCATACCACCTAAACACTGCCTAGACAAAGCCATCCTCAGAGCTGAGCTTCGGAGCAAGAAGGTGATTTGCGAGAAGCCACAGAAAGGCCAGCAATCACTTTGAAGGAGCTACAGAGTTCAGTGGCTGAGTGGAGGTGCATAATTCAACCATATCAAGAGCTCTGTAAAACTCTGGCCTGCATGGGAAGGTGGCTAGAAACAGAAGAACATAAGAAATTGCCATGCTGGGTCAGGCCAAGGATCCATCAAGTTCTGTTTCCAACAGTGACCAATCCAGGTTACAAGTACCTGGCAAGTGCTACAAATGCCAGTAATAGCAGTGGCTATTCTGTAAGTCAGTTTTATTAATAGTTGTAAATGGACTTTTTCTCCAAGAGCTTATCAAAACCTTTTTTAACCCAGCTACACTAACTGCCCTAACCACATCCACGGGCAACAAATTCCAGAGCTCAATTGTGCGTTGAGTGACAAAGAATTTTCTCCAATTAGTTTTAAATGTGCTACTTGCTAACTTCATGGAGTGCCCCCTAGTCCTTCTATGATATGAAAGAATAAATAACTGATTCACATTTACCCATTCTAGACATCTCATGATTTTATAGAATTCTATCATATCCCCCCTCAGCTGTCTCTTCTCCAAGCTGAACAGCCCTAACCTCTTTAGCCTTTCCTCATAGTAGAACCATTCCATCTCCTTTATCATTTTGGTTGCCCTTCTCTGTACCTTCTCCAGTTCAACTATATCTTTTTTTAAGATGCAGTGACCAGAATTGTACACAGTACTTAAGGTGAGTTCTCACCATGGAGCAATACAGAGACATTAAGACATTTTTCTGTTTTATTAACCATTCCCTTCCTAATAATTCCTAACATTGTTTGCTTTTTTGACTGCCGCAGCACACTGAGCTGACGATATCAATATATCATTTATTTAGCCATTTTATATACCGTCATTCCAAATAAAGATCACAGTGGTTTACAACATGACATACATAATATAAACTGACAATTACGTTGACTTAATGAGATCAAACAACATACACATTAAAGATTGACATGTACTTTGGATAAGGTATTTAGATCAGAGGATAGATTCTTAATGACATTGTCCTTGAGGGTGCATGCTCTGTGTTCAGGTGATTTTAAGTTAGGTTATAGGCCTTTTGAAATAACCATGTTTTAAGGTCATGTTTGAATTCCTTTGTTTCTGGGGTCAGCCTTAGATACTCGGTTAGAGAGTTCCATAGCACTGGGCCAGCTATTGAGAACATGCGGTCGCTTACTTTTGATAGGTGGGTATTCTGTAATGATGGCACAAGCTAGTAGTCCTTTGTTTAGAGATCTTAATGATCTCTGTGGCCTGTATGATTGTAGAGCTACATCAACTAAACCAGAGTTGTTAGACTGGATGGTGGATTGTATTAATGTTAGGACTTTGTAGTTGATATGGGCTTGTACAGGTAGCCAATGAAGAGCTATCAGTAAATGTGATATGTGATTGAATTTCCTTGAACCAGTTAAGAGTCTAGCTGTGGCATTTTGTAATAGTTGTAGTTTTTTTAGAAAACAGTTGGGAACTCAGAGTAGAAGTGAGTTACAGTAGTCTAAGTTTGAGAAGATGAGGGTCTGCAGGACTGTGCGGAAGTCTGCGTGAGTCAGCAATGGTTTCAGTAAGCGCAGTTTGGCATATCCTGATTTGATTAATTTATTTATGTGCTTTTCCATTGTTAGATTCTCATCAATTGGAATACCTAAATACCGTACTTGGTAAGAGGATGTAATGCTGAAATTACCCATGCCAAATGTTTGAGGAGTCACTGTAGGTAGATATCTTCTCAATAGAATGATTTGTTTTATTAGTGTTTAGAGTTAGTTTAAGTTTGGATAGTTCATGTTGTATAGCCTTCATGTGTGTCGCTAGAGCTAATTTTGTATTTTCAATAGATTTGATGCATGGTAAATAGAACTGAATGTTGTCGGTGTGTGGGTAGAAGGCGATTCCTAGAAAAGTTAGAAGTTTACATAGAGGAAGCATATAGATGTTGAATAGAGTTGATGAGAGAGCTGAACCCTGGGGGACACCTGCATCAGTCGGGAAGGTGTCGGACATGTGGTTGCCCAGTTTCACTTGGAATGACCTTTTTGATAGGAATAAGGAGAACCACTTCATTACATTGCCGTCAATTCCGATTTTTTCTCAACTGCTGGCATAGCAGCATATCATCCACTATGACTCCTAAATATTTTTCCTGGGTGGTAATTCTTAATATGGAACCTAACATCGTGCAACTATAGCATGGGTTATTTTTCCCTATATGCATCACCTTGTACTTGTCCACATTAAATTTCATCTGCTGTTTGGATGCCCAATCTTCCAATCTCACAAGGTCCTCCTGCAATTTATCACAATCTGCTTGTGATTTAACTACTCTGAATAATTTTGTATCATCTGCAAATTTCATTACCTCATTCGTCTATTCCTTTCCAGATCATTTATAAATGTATTGAAAAGCACTGGTCCAAGTTACAGATCCCTGAGGCACACCACTGTTTACCTTTATCCATTGTGAAAATTGACCATTTAATCCGCTCTGTTTCCTCTTTTAACCAGTTTATAATCTATGAAAGGACATTGCCTCCTATCCCATGACTTTTTAGTTTTCTTAGAAGCCTTTCATGAGGGACTTTGTCAAATGCCTTTATCCACATGTTTATTAACCCCTTCAAAAAAATGAAACAGGTTTGTGAGGCAAGACTTGCCTTGGGTAAATCCATGTTGACTGTGTTCCATTAAACCATGTCTTTCTATATGCTCTGTGATTTTGATCTTTAGAATTGTTTCCACTATTTTTTCCGGCACTGAAGTTAGGCTCACCGGTCTATAGTTTCCTGGATCAGCCCTGGAGCCCTTTTTAAATATTGAGGTTACATTGGTCACCCTCCAGTCTTCAAGTACAATGGATGATTTTAATGATATGTTACAAATTTTAACTAATAGATCTGAAATTTCATTTTTGAGTTCCTTCAGAACTCTGAGGTGCATATTATCTGGTCCAGGTGATTTGCTACTCTTTAGTTTGTCTGTCTGACCTATTACATCTTCCAGGTACACAGAGATTTGGTTCAGTTCATCTGACTCATCACCTTTGAGAACCCGTATCTCATCAACATCCTCATTAGTAAACACGGAAGCAAAGAACTCATTTAGTCTTTCCACAATGGCCTTATTTTCCCTAAGAGCCCCTTTATCACCTCGGTCATGTAACGGTCCAACCGACTCCCTCGCAGGTTTTCTGCTTCGGATATATTTAAAATTGTTTTTATTATGAGTTTTTGCCTCCACGGACAACTTCATTTCAAATTCTCTTAGCCTATCTTATCAATGTTTTATACTTAACTTGACAATGCTTATGCTTTTTCCTATTTTCTTTATTTGGATCCTTCTTCCAGTTTTTGAACGATGTTTTTTGGCTAAAATAGCTTCTTTCACCTCACCTTTTAACCATTCTGGTAATTGTTTTGCCTTCCACCTTTCTTAATGCGTGGACTACATCTGGACTGCACTTCTAAGATGGTACTTTTAAACAAAGTCCATGCCTGTTGTACACTTTTAACCTTTGCAGCTGCACCTGTAGGTTTTTTCTTATTATTTTCCTCATTTTATCAAAGCTTCCCTTTTGAAAATTTAGTGTTAGAGCTCTCTCTCTCTCTGTCTCCCCTTCTCTCTCCTTAGCGCAAGATGTGAAAAACAGGGATTCTCGCAGTGCGCGGTAAGTTTACCGCACCATGCGATAATACATTTGTGAAGCGGTAACTTACACATTTACATAAACACACCCCTTTTTCATAACGCATGGTTAACTTTTTTTGATGAATGATGGGGTACATTTCTAATAATCGAATCACCAACTATGAAGGCCGACCTAACCCTTCCTTCCTGGGCAGTGGCCCTGGGAGACTCGTCCTCGGTGCAAGAGGACAATGCATCACCTGGAGAGCAGGTCCTTGCTACAGGATCACTTCCTGCTACACCAGGGTGGTGTTCTCCAACTGTGAGACCTTTCTGATCCAAGGCCGCACTGGGGCTGCCAGACTGGAATTGGAACTTGGGTACTATGTCCCTGAAGGTCTCATCAATGTACCTCTCTGTCTGCCTGAGCTCCTCCAGGTCTGCCACTCTAGACTCCAGAGATCGGACTCATTCTCTGAGAGCCTGGAGTTCTTTGCACTGGGTGCACACATACAACCTCTCACCGGCGGGTAAAAAATCATACATGTGACACTTGATGCAAAACTGGAAAGCCCCTCCTCTTGCTGCTGGACTGCTGCCTTCATCTTAATTTTGTTGAGTTCCTAGTTAAGTTTAGGTTGACATGGGAGCCTTTAAATGTATAGGTTTTTCACTAATTAATCTGGTAGTGACCTAAAAGGAGATGATTAAACTCTCAGAAAGGGGTGGTGCAATAGTATGATTTAGATAAGAGCCTGACTGATTTTTAATGAGAAAGTGTCTATTGCCTATAAACAAAGGGATGAGCTAGGGGTGGGTGGGAAGGAAAGACAGACACTAGAATTAACTCCCTCTGGCTTGCTTATTATTTCAGACATACACAAATTCTAAAGAATTTACCCCACTATTTCTCCTCTCTCCAAATTTTTTTAAGTCGTAAGATTTCCCAAAGCTATACTTACCAATCCTTTTCAACCACCAGTGAGTTGGTCTTTTCTCAGATGATTGAGAGTTTTGAGTTTCACATGCCTAATGGTGCATGCTTCCAGTCTTCTTCTATTCCAAAGGGTGCAAGGCCTCTAGAAGCTGAGGCTGTGGAATTTGAAGCCTGAAACGCTCGCTGTGACCTCTGGAGTCCTCTCCCAGGGGATGCTGGGAACAGTATGCAGATGAGCCTTCCGGTTCTCTTCTACTGCCATTAATGAAGAAAAACCACATCAAAAAATGGCTGGAGTTTGCCAGATAGCATCAGAGTGACCCAGCTAAAATGTGGGATAAGACTTTGTGGTCAAATGAGACAAAAAAAGGAACTTTTTGTGCAAAATTCAAAATGCTATGTATAGCACAAACCTAACTTTGCCCATTCTTCATCAAACACCATCCCAACAGTAAAGTATAGGGATGGAGCATCATGTTGTGGAGTTGCTTTTCCTCAGAGGGGCCTGGGCATCTTGTTAAAATTGAAGGATGGATGGATGGGGCAACATACAGGGGAATACTGCAAGACAACCAGGTTCAGTCTGCTAAAAAAATAAAACTTGGGAGAAAGTTCACCTTTCCGCAGGACACCAGTACTAAGCACAAAGCCAAAGCCACACAGGAGTGGTTGAAAAAGAAAAAGGGGAATGTTCTACAAAGGCCAAGTCAAAGTCCAGATTTCAATCCAATTGAGAATCTGTGACACCATTTGAAAATTGCAGTTCATAAGTGTAATCCAACCAACCTGAACAACCTGGACAAATCTACCAGGAAGAATGGGCAAAGATCACTCCTAAATAGTGTGCAAAGCTGGTAGAAACTTACCCCAACAGACTTAAAGCTGTTATTGCAGCAAAAGGTGGGTCTACCAAGTACTAGTCTGAAGGGGTTGAATACATATGCAAGTAGCATTTTTCAGTTTTTAATTTTATTATACAAAAATGGCAGAGAAATAATGAATTATGGCTTTGAAAATTTACTTTGAGTATACTGGTTTGCAATAAACATACTGTCTGGAACGATCTGTGTAAGTGTCATTTGTAATCCAAATACCGGTAAATCTGCTTTTAGGGGGGTCGAATATGTTTGCAAGCTACTATAGATAGGAAGATGGGGATGCAGCAAAATTGTTGCTGAGTAGCACCCAGGAGAGATACTTTAAAAATTTTAGAAGATTTGAATTTGACAGTAAAGCAAATATCATTGCATGCCATGGAGGAGTTTAAAAGAACTGCTTCATGCTTGCTAAATGGAGACATTTTTAGATAACGCAGATAAACATTGCCTTAGAACAAAGGATGCGTCACTGTAATAATATTTCAGACTTTTTACTGCAGTTGCCGGCATTACATGAAGAAGCCTTTAGAAATTGGTACCTGATCTAGGAATATCCTTGTTGAAAGAATAAATTCTCTTCTCAGAAGCCTTGTCGCATTGTGTAAAAAAACAAAACAAAACAAACCCTTTTTTGATGAATACTTGATAAAGGGATGCACTTGGGTCTAGTTTACCCAAATTCGTTTAAGGGAATTTTCTCTGTAGATTACCGTAACGTGCTTTGAACTCTTTATGCTGGTAAGCGTGAAACAAATAAATGATAATTATGAAATTAAACTAGACAGTAGGGATGTGAATCGTGTGCCCGATCGTCTTAACGATCGGGTTCGGCTGGAGGGAGAAAAAAATCTGATCGGTGGAGATGTGAATCGGAATCGGTTCCGATTCACATCGTTAATTTTTTTTTTTTAGTGAGGCCCAACCCTTTAAAATTGACCCCTTACCTTCCCCCCCCCCCAAAAAAAACTTTTTACGAGTACCTGGTGGTCCAGTGGGGGCGCGGGGACTGATCTCCCGCTCTCGGGCCATCGGCGCCATTTTGGCTGCCACTCAAAAATGGCACTGATGGCCCGATTAAAAAAAAAAAAAACACCAACCCACCCGACCTTTTAAAAATGACCCCTTAGCTTCCCCCACCCTCTCGATCTCCCCCAAAACATTTTAAAATTACCTGGTGGTCCAGTGGTGGTCCTGGGAGCGATCTCCCGTTCTTGGGCCGTCGGCTGCCACTCATAAAGATGGCGCCGATGGCCCTTTGCCCTTACTATGTGACAGGGTATCCGTGCCATTGGCCGGCCCCTGTCACATGGTAGCACTGGATGGCCGGTGCCATCTTTAAAGATGGCGGCGGCCATCTTTACGATGCTGGTGATCAACCATACCAGCCCTGGACCGATGACTCCTCAGACACTCAAGACTCTGATGATATACCACCTGAACCTTCTCCTCCAGAAGAAAGGTCCCTGCCAGAAGAATTCTCTTTTATCAGTTTTATAAAGGAAATGTCAGAAACCATTCCCTTTAAACTCCAAACTGAAGAGATACTAGAGGTCCTCAATTTGTTGATGCACCCAAGGAGGTTATGTCCATCCCAGTTCATGAAGTCCTCCTTGAACTTCTCCAGCGCACCTGGGAGCATCCAGGTACGGTTCCACCTGTCAACCGAAAGACGGATGCAACTTATTTAGTGCAGTCAGCACCTGGCTTCCAGAAGACTCAGCTATCTCACCATTCGGTAGTGGTCGAATCTGCTCAGAAGAAAGCAAGAAGGCCTCAACCTCATTCCTCTACATCTCCTGGAAAGGATCAGAAATTCCTTGATGCCTTCGGACGTAGGGTCTTTCATGGTTCCATGCTCATTTCCCGAATTGCGGCCTACCAACTATATATGATGCAATATTCAAGGAACCTCTTTAAACAGCTGCAGGATTTCTCTGAATCCCTTCCAGAGCAAATCCAAGGCCAGCTCAACTCCATTCTCAAAAAAGGTCTTGATGCTGGCAAACATGAAGTCCAGGCAGCTTATAACATTTTCGACACTGCTTCCAGAGTATCAGCAGCTGGTATAAGTGCCAGGAGGTGGGCATGGCTGAAGTCCTCTGATCTATGCCCAGAAGTTCAGGAGAGGTTAGCAGTTATCCCCTGCACAGGAGATAAATTATTTGGTGAGAAGATTCAGGAGACTGTCACACAACGTAAGGATCATCATGAGACATTGCGACAGCTCTCTGCGGTACACTCTGATTTTCCCTCAACTTCTAAATGGCCGTTCATAAGGGAGGCTAAGAGAACCACCTTTAAAACCTGTAGATACTACCGTCCTCCACCCAGGGCTCGTTCAACCAGGCCATATCAGAAAGGTCAAGCCCGCCAAGCCAGATCTCAGAAATTGCAACCAGCTCCACAACCTGGTCCTTCCTTGGGATTTTGACTCCCCACTAGAGAGCAATTGTTAACTTCCTCCTTTGCATTCTCTGCCAGTAGGTGGCCGCCTCTGCCATTTCACCAACATATTGTGCACGGTCACCACGGATCAGTGGGTCCTGTCGGTAGTGGCTCAAGGTTACCATCTAAACTTCCTTTCAATAACGTCGGACTCTCCACCTTGTCCGGGGTAGAATTTAACCAACCACTTTCCACTTCTACAGGAGGAAATAAAATACCTCCTTCAAGCCAATGCCATAGAACAAGTTCCCGCTCTACAAAGGGGAAAGGGCTTCTACTCCAGATATTTCTTAATACCGAAAAAATCGGGAGGCATTCATCCCATATTAGATCTTCGTGCCCTGAACAAACTTCTACGAAAGGAAAAGTTCAGGATGGTAACCTTAGGCTCCCTACTCCCTCTTCTCCAACAGGGAGATTGGCTTTGCTCTCTAGATCTACAAGACGCGTATATGCATATAGCAGTAACCTCGTCTCACAGAAAATATCTTCGATTCCTCGTCAGACACTGGCACTTCCAGTACTGTGTGCTTCCGTTCGGTCTAGCATCAACACCTCGTGTCTTCACGAAATGCCTGGCAGTAGTAGCAGCATACTTGAGGCGGCTGGGCACTCACGTCTATCCTTATCTAGAAAACTGGTTACTGAGTTCTTCACTCCCTCCATCTGACCTTGCGACTACTACTGTCATTGGGATTTCTAGTCAATTATCAAAAATCCAATGTGACTCCATCTCAAATCCTCTCCTTCATTGGAGCGGATCTCAACACCATTCAAGCAAAAGCTTTTTTTCCAAGGGACCGCGCTCATACTCTTGCAATCCTTGCAAACACTATGCAGACTCGCCGAACTACAACGGCTCATCTTCTCATCTTGTTGGGCCACATGGCGTCCTTGGTCCATGTTATACCAATGGCTCGCCTTGCCATGAGAGTAACACAGTGGACTTTAAAGTCCCAATGGTCTCAGGCCCACCATCCAATGTCCAACATTGTTCATGTTACCAGGCAGCTTCGTCTCTCACTGGCTTGGTGGATTCAGGAGTCAATCTGGTCAGAGGACTGCCTTTCCAATCTCCAGAACCTCAGATAACGCTGACAACAGATGCTTCCACTCTAGGTTGGGGAGCCCATGTCAACAACCTGCAAACTCAGGGAACCTGGTCTGCAGCAGAATCACAACATCAGATACATTTTCTGGAGCTCAGGGCAATAAGGTATGCCCTTATAGCCTTCAAAGATTGTCTATTCAACAAGACAATCCTAATCCAAAAAGACAACCAGGTAGCGATGTGGTACATCAACAAGCAGGGAGGAACCGGCTCTTACCTGCTGTGTCAGGAAGTAGCACAAATCTGGGCTTGGGCTCTCTCACATTCCATGCTACTAAGAGCGACCTACCTGGTGGTTGTGGACAATGTACTTGTGGACAAACTCAATTGCACGTTTCATCCCCACGAGTGGTCCCTGAACCCCATGGTGGCGGAGAAAATATTCCAGTAGTTGGGGGTATCTGAGTATAGACCTCTTTGCGTCGATTCACAACTGCAAAGTGGATAACTTCTGCTCACTACATTGCAGTCACAGAAGACCATCAAGAGAAGCCTTTGCCCTCTCATGGTCAAGGGGTCTCCTGTATACCTCTCCTCCACTTCCACTCATAAGCAAGACTCTCGTGAAGTTACGACAGGACAAGGGCTTCATGACCCTCGTAGCCCCTTACTGGCCACGCCAGGTGTGGTTCCCCATTCTTCGCAACCTCTCAGTCCATCAACAAATTTGCCTAGGTGCAGATCCGTATTTGATATCACAGAACAACGGACAACTTTGTCACCCGAACCTCCACTCCCTGTCCCTGACAGCTTTGATGTTGAAAGGTTAATTTTACAATCTCTAAACCTCTCGGATGATGTTTCCCATGTCCTCGTAGTTTCACAGAAGCCTTCCACCAGAAAATCTTAATGTTCCAAATGGAAAAGGTTTTCCTTGTGGTGCACGTCAAAGGAAATAGATCTCTTTACCTGCCTTACAACGACGTTCCTAGACTACCTCTGGAACTTGTCGGAGTCTGGTCTCCAAACTTCTTCCATTTGAGTCCATGTCAGTGCCATAGCCGCTTACCACAAAGGCATAGGGGATGTTTCGATCTCAACACAACCCCTTGTAGCATGCTTCATGAGAGGCTTACTACACCTAAAGCCCCCACTGTGTCCTCCGGCCCCTGCTTGGGATGTGGTGTTAGCATGGCTCTTGAAACCTTCGTTTGAGCCTCTGCACTCCTGCGAGCTACGTCATCTCACTTGAAAAGTGTTCTTTCTTCTCGCTATAACATCAGCTCGCAGAGTCAGTGAGTTACAGGCGCTAGTAACGTACCCACCTTACACACAATTTCTCCATGATCGTGTGGTGCTTCACACTCATCCTAAATTTTTATCAAAGGTGGTATCTGAATTTCATTTAAATCAATCCATTATACTACCTACTTTCTTTCCAAGACCCCACTCACATCCAGGTGAGCGAGCTCTGCATTCCTTGGACTGCAAGTGTGCGCTAGCCTTTTATTTGGAACACACTGCAGCCCATAGGAAGTCCACCCAGCTGTTTGTCTCTTTTGATAAAACTTGCTTGCCCACCAGGGAATCCTGGTGGGCAAGCAGACCCTGTCCTCCTGGCTGGCGGACTGCATTTCTTTCTGCTACCAGCAAGCAGGCCTTCCGCTCCAGAGACGCATTAAAGCGCACTCTATTAGAGCAATGGCAACATTGGTAGCACACCTTCATTCTGTACCTCTTGCTGACATCTGCAGGGCTGCGGCATGGAGTTCTCTCCATACCATTGCAGCTCATTATTGTCTGGACAAGGCTGGCAGACAAGATTCTATCATTGGCTAGTCTTTTCTGTGCAATTTATTCTCAGCTTAATAACCCAACTTCCTTCCAATGGCCCGCTGGGAATTTCAGGCTGCCCTTTTAACCAAACCCACCCCTGTTGTTGTGCCTGTTGCACGTCTTTGGGTGATTTTGGTACATTACTGGGGCATCCTCAGCTCACTATTCACCCATATGTGAAGACTACCATCCTGCTTGTCCTGTGAGAAAGCAGAGTTGCTTACCTGTAACAGGTGTTCTCACATGACAGCAGGATGTTAGTCCTCATGAAACTCGCCCGCCACCCGGCAAAGTTGGGTTCGCTTGCAATTTATTTTATTTTTCGCTCGTACTTTTAGTACAAACGAGACTGCAGGGGGACCCCTGCTGGATGCTGGGTTGGTGGCATGCTGGGCATGCTCAATGTGCCAAGTCAGAGTTCTAGAAACTTTGACAAAAGTGTTCCATGATAGGGCTCCATCCTGATGATGTCACCTATATGTGAGGACTAACATCCTGCTGTCCTGTGAGAACACCTGTTACAGGTAAGCAACTCTGCTTTTTTTTTTTTTAAATTGAAAAACTATGAACTTACACACATGATATAACATATTTTAAAAAGTGTAAACACTCCATGCAATTGGTTTGCATGCTTTGTCATGCAATGAATCAGTTGTGATTGTTAGGAAGCCAATAGTTCAGTAACACTGCTTTTCCTGCGATTAACATTTATATGCAGAAAAAAGCAGTCTGAAACATCGGTACAATAAGATCATTTAACATCTGCTTTCAAGCACAATAGCATTCAGGTTATATGTGGTATTAACAAATTACCTTTAGATAGGTTTATGCTAGATTGCTCAGTCATAAGGATTTTCATAACTAATTCATAGAACCGGTGCTTATGAGTTATAGAAGCATCTCCTTTTACTTATGATCAATGCAAATAAATCCTTTGTCTAGTGAATTACCATTATGCAATCCTTCGTTCTTCTCTTGTTCTTTTCCCTTTCCATTTAATTATGTATCATTTTTTCCTTTTGCTATTGTCTACTCTGTTTCTATCCCTTTCTTGTTGAGTTGAATGGTCTTCAGCCATATCAGAGGTGACTTTGAAGTACACTTTCTAATAAAGATCAGGCTGCTGTGAATGTATTAGTGTATCTCACAGATGACAGATGAAATGATTTCGGACTTGCTGGGCCCCCATCTTCCTCTCTTCAGCAGCTGTGCATCTACGTCACATCTGCAAAAGGGACTAAATTTTAGTTTTCCTTAATTTTATCAACATCTTTGATAAAAGGTCAGCTGCATGGAGGCAGAGAATAAGATATCAATGTGTGAGCTTCATCTAGTAGTCAAGGTCTGGAACGAACTGATGTATCAAAACAGAATTAGAAGCCAAATGTCCGATCTGGATTCTTTATTTAGCCAGAGACAAAAGACTTTGATCAAGCCCGACTCAGGCTGAGTTTCGCCCTCTTACAATGGGGCTGCATCAGGGGCTCTAGCAGATAATATTATCTTGTGCTGCAGTATTATTAGAAAAACCAATGTGCTCCAAAGAATTTAGTGCCCTGAAGGTATTTAATCTTGTAGCAGCATCCACCTCTGTCTATTACCGATCGTCAATAGAACGATCGGTAATAGACTGAGGTGTTCTAATTTATCTGAATATAACCTTTCAGATTAAATTTAACTGAACTTTCTCAATATCATCCACTCTTTTCCCCATTATATTAAGAGAAGCATCTACTTTTCTACTTTTAATTGTAAGATCTTATTATTATTCAGGGCATCCTGAACTGTTATTGCCAAACTATTGATAGATTTCTACATAGAAATTATCATGGCACCTATTTCTTCAAAGCGAATTTTCTTGGTGTAATTTGAGGAATATCAATTAATGGTCTTTCCGGAGTTCCTTCCATTCCCTTTTTCATAAGAGCATTGCTGGAATGGGCTTGAGATGAGGCCAAACTACCAGAATGCTCTCCAGAACTCTGAATCTGAGTTCAATGGGGGGAAAACTTCCCATGTCGCTGTATCATAACCTTTCAGGATTCAAGGTATATATTCAACCAGCCTAATCAATTTAGGTCCTATCTGGAATCCTATTCCTAGATTTTTCATAATGATAGCTGAGGGAAAAGTAGTTTGAGGGTAAAATGGTACAATTGATGTTGTTTATTTCATTTGTAAAACTCTGCTCTAGAAATTATTGTTATCCTAATTCCTTTTTGCGTTTGTGTTTCCATAAAACTTGTAATCTATAGAAAGTTACACTGATTGTAAGGTTATGCTTTATTGGATATATTTTTCTTGTTTCATAATTTAATGTCTACAAGAAGTGTAATATCTTCTGAATATTTGAAATTTCAATAAAAATAAAATTAAAAAAAAGAATTGAGCACTTAAACATAGGAAGGGTGTGAGAGGAGCCCCCTCTAGTGGCTGGAGGATTGAGGTAGACAGTGTTACTATTATTTATTTTTAATTTAATTATTATACTTACCGGTATATTCTGCAAAATCCCATACAGTGTTTCATTGTGAATTCCAAATATGCATCCATAATTAAAAACAAAGATACATACATAAAAGCATTAATTAAACCACATAAAATACAGATCCAGAATGCAACACTAGTCCAACAGCAACATATCACAGTCACTACAAATCATCATAAGCTTGTTAAAATAATAAGGCCTTCCCTACGGTGTGAACTAATACAGATTTTCTTCTAACTCATTGTAATACTTTGAGAGCTGGAGATACCACAGTAGTCCTGTGATTATATATGGGATACTATATTTATTATTTGTAGCAGTATCAAAATATGATTTATATCAGCAGCTGATTAATTTCTAGAATTTTTTGATCACTCAGAAACTTGTTACAGATTTTTTTCCCAGTGATGCTTTGAATAAAAGTGAAATATTTAGATCACATCCAACTTAGGAAAAAACAACAAGATAAAGAAGGGCCCCTGTTGTAAACTGCTTTGGGGCATTTATATGCAGAAAGTGGTCTATAAATATAAAATAAAATGAAAATTATTCACATTAAAATCTTAGAAACCTAGGTGTTGCATATTAATGTATGGTTAGCACTGGGTTTTTGCAAGACTCACCTTGTCAGCCTCATTAGATAACATTTATATTTTATCTATCTGTAAGCTGCTGGCTTGGGCCTTGCACAGGATATAGACTGTATGCTGATGACATACAGTTGTTTGTTCCTGTGCAGTCATCCTGGGCAGAGACAAATGCTTTAGTCTTGATCTGTTTGTCCTCCATGAAGTAGTGGCTTACTCATAAGCTATCATTGAATCAATCTGTTGAAGACTGAGATTATTGTGCTGCAGAGATCTTGTATTATTTTTTGCTCTTGGCAACTTCCTTTGAGAATATGGAGTTGCTAGTTGTAGCTCATGTTAGAAGTCTGGATGTGTTACTCAGTCCGAGAGCAAATTTAAAGTTGTGGTGGTGCTGTGGCCTCAAGTCGTTATTGAATTCCTCCAACTTCCAGTTTGTGGTATAAAGTTTTTGGGGTTTGTTTTTTTTTTTTTTTTACCAACATTAGACTATTGGGTTTCTTTCTATATAGGCTTGCCAGCTTCTGCCCTAAGAGCACCAGATTTTTTAGAATTCTGCCGACAGGGTGGTTTCAGGATGGAGTATGAGATCATATTATCCCAGTTCTTTGCAAAATACACTGGTTACTGGGTCAGTGGAAAATAAAATACAAACAGGCCAATTCAATAAGAGACGTGGGAGAGCCAGCGCTACGAATCGAGCGCCCGCTCTCCCGATGCGCACCCAAGCACCTCTCCTGGGCGCGCAATTTTGTATTTAAATGAGGCCGGGCACTAATAAGCGCGTCCCTAGCGCCTCCTTATTAGCAGAAGAGACGGCTGTCAGCGGGTCTGACAACCGACGCTCAATTTTACCAGCGTCTGTTTTCGAACCCGCTGACAGCCACAGGTTCAGAAAATGGTCGCTGGCAAAATTTAATGGCCATTTCCTAACCCCCTGACCAGCGGGCAGATTTTTATTTTATTTTATTTTTTTAATTTTTGGTTCCTCCAACTTAATATCGCTAGGATATTACAGAAAGCAGAATTTTCAGGGTCCCTTAGAACTTAACACCTGCCCTTGGCAGGAAATAATTTCTGAGTAAAATCTGTGGCTTGGTCGCACATTTTACTTTTAGTATTCCAAGCGACTAAATAATAGGCTCATCAACATGCATTTTCATGAGATGAACGCTATGGGCCAGATTTTGTAACATACGCGTGGGCATAGATTTGTGGGCGCACAAATGTATGCCCGATTTTATAACATGCGCATGCAGCTGCGCGCATGTTATAAAATCCGGGGTTGGCGCGCGCAAGGGGGTGCACACTTGTGCACCTTGCACGCGCCGAGCCCTAGGGGAGCCCCGATGGCTTTCCCCGTTCCCTCTGAGGCCGCTCTGAACTTTCCTTTCGCCCCCCTGCACCTTTCCCTCCCTTCCCCTATAGAACCCGCCCCCAGCCCTACCTAAATCCCCCCCACACCTTTATTATTTAAGTTGTGCCTGCCGGCCGAGTAGGCCGGAGGCCTCTAGCCCCGCCCCGGACCGCCCCCACCCTGCCCCTTTTTTCAAGCCCCGGGACTTGCGCGCGTTCTGGGGCTTGCGCGTGTTGCCCAGTCTATGCAAAATAGGCTCGGCGCGCGTAGGAGCAGGTTTTTGGGGTTACGAGCGTAATATACTCGCGTAATCCTTTGAACATCTGCCCCTATTAGTTTCGGGGGGGGGGGGGGTTGGCCAAGCGCACCGTTCTGTATCAGCCTGAAAGTTGCTATTATGTGCATAGAATATTGAGCATTGACTCTTTTTCATGGATTAACGCAATGCTTCATATATGTAAACCAATCCATAAGTTGTGTTCAGCATAGCATGAGTTACTTTATGATCTGCCTATTCAAGAGCCGTGATTGGTAGAAACTCGGGTGAGAGCTTTTTCTATAGTGGCACCCATTTGTGGAATTCACTTCCAGAGAGCTTGCACCTGACCACATGTATTAAAACTTTCAGATCGATGTTTATAACTTTTCTCTTCCAGCAGGCGTTTCTGTGACTATGAGGTTCTGTTTCTGGAGCAGCCTCTTTTTTTTTTTATATTATTGATTGTGAAGAGTGATTGTAGTATTCTTTTTTATGTTTGTTTTGTTATGAGTGTTGTTTGTTGTATGCTGCCTGGAGCTTTGGCAATAGCTGACTTTATAAGTGCATTAAATAAAATAAATAAAAATAAAGATTTTAGGCATCTGCCTTTTTGTTGAGGCAGTAGGTAGGTATCTTATGATGCATTCTGTCACTGGAAGAGCTAGCCCTAGTTGAGATGCGGGTGTGTATTTTAAGTTTCCCCACAAGAGTCCTGACAACTATTCAGGAGGCTGTCTTGGAGTTTTGTAGGTATGTTCGGGGTGGGATGGGGATGTGTATGGGTGTTTGTATGTTTTGTGAGGGGGGGGGGTGTGCTGTCATTGAGAGCCCAGTACTTACAGAAGTATGTGTATTGTGTTTTCTTCAGCTTTCTATTACCCACAGCTGAATGTATCCCAGCTTCTGAAGAATTCTTGGGTGAGAACAGGTATGTGCACTAGCAATCCAGACCTAAAGCAAATAAACAGTGTGTTGCTTGCACCCACTTACTACAATACACTTCATCTATGAGAAATCAGACTGACTCCAGACTTTATAAACCAAGTCCTGTAGCTTCCCAAGTCTTTCTAGCTAATTGCTGTTTATGGACTTTTCCAGGAACTTGTCCAAACCTCTTTTAAATTCCACTGTGCTAGTTGCCTTATCCATATAGTGCTCTTATGATGACACCTGTTGGGTAGATACATAGCATCATTATAACTCTGAAAAAGGTTGCATTCTACTCTTTTTGTACAGTTGGCTCCTATGCTACTTGTATTATTTTGGAGGAAATATGTAGAAAAGTAAATGAAAGCTATATCTAGAATCTTCCCTCTATGAGAGGATAATGAGTTTTACCTACTTCCTCCTGGGTATAGATGGTATGGGAGTAGAAGTAATAAATTGGGTGAGGATATGGTTATGCAACCGAATATAGAAAGGTGGTGGTATCGAAGTTCATTATAGTGAAGGCAAAGTGATCAGTGTGGTATCACAGGATATATTATTGAGATCATTTCTTTTCAAAAATGGCTATACATCAAAATGGCGCCATCTGCTCAAGAGGAAGGTACCACAGTGGTGTCACTATGGCACGTTCTTTGGGCAAATGGCATCTATTTTATTGAAGACCTGGGCCTTGGTGATGGGACCCAACCTTGGGCTGGGCTTCGGCAATTTGATCCAGCCTCTGGCTGGGCCCCAGAATTGGACCTGAGCCTTGATGACGAGACTTGGCTTCATGTAGGGCCTTGGCGTCGGGCCTGGGCTTTGGCGATGGGACCTGGTCTCAGGCCTGTGCCCTGCGCCTGGCCTAGGAATCAGCGATGGGAGCAGGTCAAGGTCTGATCCCATCAGAGGCCTATTTATTTATTTTTTTTAATTTTTATTTTTTTCTAAATTACACGAATACTAAAATACCCACAAATTTTCAGGTATTTTCATAGGAGGCAATTTCAATTTCTTTTATTTGTAACAAACTGAAAATTGACTCATTTATCACTTTTTACTCATTCGTTTAAAATTAATACACATACCTTCTAGGTTGCATAAGCAGATGTATCAGCAGAAAAAAGGTTATATTGCCCTTGTATAGATCACTAGGTACTCCTACTTGCAGTACTTTGTACAGTTCTGGCAGCCATACTTTTATGAGGGCAGTGAGAGGATGGAAGCAGTTCAGGGAAGGACTACTAAAATGATACAGTTCTTGCAATATAAACCCTGGAGAGAAAGGCTTATCACATTTAAAATGTGTATGCTGTAGTAAAGAATGGCAAAGGTGGATTTGATGGAAACATTCAAATATTTGACAGGCTTCAATAGATTACAAGAAGGTGAAATTTTCCATCCAAAAGGAATTTCATGGAAAAAGGGTCATGATATGAAGTTGGAGGATGTAAGGTTCAGAGGAAACATGAGAAAATATTTGTTTGCCAAAAGGGTGGTTGATGCATAGAATAACCTACCATTGGATGTGTTAGAAACAGAATTCAAGTACACTAAGGCTAGATAATAAAAACAGTGAGGTTAGGAGGTTACAGTTTTGTAGACATCCTACCCTTCATTCAAGATCAGAGGCAAGGGAAGAGGTGATAAGGAGAAAACAAGGGGCAGTCGAGCTTTATGGCTGACAGCTGGGGGTATATCCTTAATAGTGCAGAGCAGAGTAAACTGGGCAGAGTGGTAGGCCAATTCATCAATATCTGCGAGTATCTATCATGTTACTAAAGGAGGAAACTCTAAGAGGCCGATGCAATACAGTGCGCTCAGCCGAGCGCACTGTATAACCCGCAGTTGGACCGTGGACGCAGGTTGTATATGCGCTAACTAATCTCCTTAATCATGTGATTGAGGCTATTAGCATTCACTCACGATACAAAAAACAAAAATGTGTGTCTAGGATGCACATTTAGCGATCAGAAATTAACTCCTGCCTGGAGCAGGCGTCAATTGCTGAGTGCTCCTTAAACCAGTACAGAAAAGCAGAAAAAACTTAATATTGTTGCGATAAGTAGGAGGAATAAGTAAACAAATTTTAAACAAAAAAAAAAAATTAAAAAAAAAAAACTCCAGCAGTCTGCTGCAGGAAACAGAGCTTCCGTTTCCTGAAACCGCCTGGCTGTGAGGTGTTTAGGAAAACCAATGCTGATAAACTCGGCGTTGGTTTTCCTAACCTGCGGAGGGCCGACGCACTCGGGCTCTCCTTGCTAACATGACCCCCTAATTTAAATATTGCATGGCGCCTGGGGGCGCATTAAGAAAGCATTGGCCCCCTAGGAGTAATAATGTCCTTAGGTTGCTTCTTCTAACTTCCTGTGAAGGGTGGGCTGCCCTTACACTGAAAGCCTCCCAGCTGGGATGGAACCTTTATTACAGTGATGATAAAATCTGGGACAGTGGCTTTAGCCATATAAAGAAATATTCTTCTCCTGGTCTAGGGTTTCAGACAAGGAAGGAAAATGGTTTTCATGAAAGGACCTTGTACACCAAATTTTTATGACAATAATAAAGGGGAAAGAATACCCCACAAAAATTGTCTAGAGCAATGCCTTGCAGAGAAGGTCAACTTACTCTCTTTATTTTTGGGGTGGGGCGGCATTCAGTTCTCCTTGATGTCCTGGAACAAAGAATTCAGGAAGAGGTGTTCCACGCTGAGATGGAGCGGAAGCTGGCTCAGCTGGTAAACGAGGCCTTGTCCCGGGGCCGGAGATGGAGACGGAAACGTGCCAGCTTTGCGGGATCTAATATTGTACAGGTAAGAGAGGCTTTCTGCCTTTTGGGGTTGTGAGTGTTCAGTATTGCTCCCAGAATTTAACATGCATGCCTCTGGAATTGGAACAGTAACGACCCTACTGCAAGAAGTGTCTTGCCTGCTCCTTCTGTGGCCACTTTTGTATCTCTGCGCTGGCAGCCTAGGAACGGCTGAAAAGAGAGAACTCTTTTTAAGAGACTTGTGTCTGGTTTTTTGTATCCCTATTTTATACATACCAAGGCTCCTTCTGGAGCCTTGTAATCATGGGCCATAAATCTGGCCATTGTGTATCACCATTGCACATTGACTGGCTAGATTTAGGGCAGTTATTTGTGTGGCTGGGATTATTTTGCTTAGATTTAGCCAGTTACCGATGAACATCTGTGCTAAGTCATAAAGAAGTTCTGGGAACTCCTGGCACCACTCATTTTTGTATCTGGCTAAATTGATTTCCCAGTTTAGCCAGTTAAGTTTAGCTGGTCGGGAGAGCGAGGACATTTTCAACCACAAGTTTAACTAGCTAATCCTTAAATTAGCCAATTACACTGGGGTCAATTTTTTTAAATGTTTATTATTCTTTGCTTATGTGCTGCCAGGCATCCAGTCAAGGATGCTGTTAAATCCGTAATCATCGTATTATGTTTTCATTTAATTCTGCTAATAGCATGGTTTTTGGGAATCAGGTGAAGCATCTTTCCGTTTCCAGTAGTGGGAATTTTTTTTTTCTCCTCTTGAATTTCCTTGTCATTCCTGTGCATCTGTTGGCCCTGGTACCTCACCAGTTGTTTTCTCGCTATGAACATGATCCCTTCCCTCTTTCAAATGTTATGTACATATGTGCTCATGCACAGTTTCCCTCCCTGTGTTCTTTGCTGTGAATAACTTCTCTGTTTGAACCCGTTTAGACTCTTATATGTGTGCTATGTACTCTAACATATGGCATGCTGATTTTATATTTAGGTACCATAGAAGGGAGTGATACAGTGTGCATAATATATTGCTTTATTCATTCACTGGTCACTCTGCACCTATTTAATACATTCATATTAGGCATTTTTATTTAATTTTTTTCAGAATTTTACTGGTTACCACTTGCCAAAATCCAAAGTAGCATGACTAGGAAATGCTTTTTGTTTAATTCTGCAGCAAGTCCTGTGTATAGCAATTTCTCTGTACTTATCACTCCAGTCTAGTTAAAGTAGCAGTTTTGATAGACAAAATTTGGGGTAGCACAACTGACTGATGTCATAAAAACATCTTTTGGCTTAAACACTAGTGATGCAATGCGCTTGTTACAGGAGTGAGGGGAGAGAGAGCATGTGTTACTGGCTAGATAGGAAAGGTGAAGCAGGACTCTTTTTTTTTTTTTTTTAAATTAATCTTATGGTAGAATTGAACATATTAGCTTTTAAAATTAATCAGTGTGTGCATTAGCTATTGTTAATTATTTGTATTAACAATAGTTTAAAAAAATACATTGTCAACTGGGACCTATGAATAAAAACCAGGGGGGGGGGGGTGTGTGACATTTTCACTAGTATCCCATTTTTGTGACATTCCCTTATTTTAAATAATTCGTGGTTGTTACTACAAAATACACAAGTCTTAGTATCTTGGAGGGTCTGTTTCTGTGATGCTTTGGAGAGCAAATTTGTCAGTTAGGTTGTAAATTTTTCTCCTTTACCTTCATGCTACATGGCAGATAGGACTGAAAAACCTCATCAAAGAAAGATCCCTGAGATGATACATCGGAGGTTTTATCTGTTTTGTTTGTAGCATATATATACATGCCATGCTCCCTCTGCCATCGTTCTGGGTTATTGAAATTATAACCCTGGGATTCTGTGGTAACTAGTATTGTGAAATGATTTTGGGGAAATTGCATTCTGTAAGAAGATATGATCATATATGATCTCAGAACCGTACACACACATCTGTTCAAAATTTTTTAAAAGCTAAAAAAAACCCCAAAACAAAACCTGCCCATGTATAAATTGTGTTAGTAAGGAGATTACATTATTCTTGACTGAATAACAGGGCTTATCTTTGCGTGCACCTGGGGTGTCACCACTGGATGTTGTCTAATTTCACTGACAATACACATTGCGTGAAGCTCCTGCTTGGTACGGGCACAGAAATACTGTTGATGCATTTTAGTTTTCACTGCAAGACTGGTGTCAAGTACAGTTTTTATTTGTTTACTAGAAAATAATTTCATGTTTTAGAATATTTACTGGTTATAGTCCTTAGATTTATAACAGAAAAATGTTCTCATTTGTCATCAACATGCAACTGTCTTGTGCATACTTATAGGATTATTGGTTCATATTTTTCAACGAAGGCAGTCTTGCTTCATGGTTCCTTCCGTTTATCCCAGAAGGACCCCCCCACCTCCCCTCGCTGTGCACTATAACTGGAAGGCAGCTGGCACAGTTTTGCTAGCACTCCAGAGTCCTTGCCTGCCAAATCCCAAACTGTTTCAGTCCATTTCATCCTTTCCTCTGACATCTGGTCCTCTGTTGAAGTGAAAAATGCTAACTGCCTATCAGGGAGGTGACTGTATATGTTCACCCATCTGAACTATGGAGGCATCTGTGGGCAAAATGGGATTGGATGGGGTATTGAACCAGCTTTAGTTTAGCAGTCATCTATGGCCTTTATTTAAAAAAAAAAAATAAAAAAAAAAATTGTAAATTGCACAGTTTGAACCATCAATCCAGTTACCAACCATCAATCCCCAGTTTTACATCTGGGGATTGATGGTTGGTACATTGGAAATGTTTGATCTGAATCAAACCCTAAATTCTAGTAAAGGATCGTTGTCTTGTTTAGTTGAGAATGTAGAATTTTGTGGTTGTCTACAAACAAATGTGGACTGTCAGGGCACCAAGCCCATTCCACTTTTAACTTAAATTGACCCTCTGTCTCCTAGGATAAAAGACAACATTGATGCATTAATCCAGTACCCCACCTCTAGCAGTCCCCTATTTAAAGTTTTATGTAGGGGTTCTGACAGTGCAGAAGGGATGTTGAACTGCTTACTGCTGTTCTTCTGGGAGCCTAATCAGGACTGTGTCTGTCACCCCCCCCCCCCCCCCCCAAAAGCAGCTCAGAGACTGCTCTTTCCACAACTGCTTGCATATTTCCAATCCTAACAGCTACAATTTTCTGAAGGAATGCCTTAATACTTTTATTTTAGAGCCGCTGTAACATTTGTGTTGTATACCCTCGTTCAGTGGTTCTCAGATCCTTTCCCTCACACCTTCCAACAGGTCTGGTTCTCAGGCTGTCCACAGTATACATCATGGAATGTATTACCCTTGCATAGTCCTGTTACCCTGAAAACCAGACCTGTTGGCGGGCAGAGGGCTGCCAAGGAATGGATTTGAAACAGTGAGCCATTTTGTATGAAAAGCCTGTATTCACTGGGTCAATAGAGGTTCAATTCTGGGAGCTGGGGTTTTTTTTGCCCTCATTTTATCTTTGTTGCCGCATGCTGCAGTAGCGCAATGTTAAAATGTGAACCTGAAAGCCAAGAGAGAAATGGTGTGTATTTATTACCTGCAGCATGGATGTAGAAGCCTATAGCCATTATAAAGCTGCTTTGCCGGTGTACGTCTATGATCAAAACCCTGAGGTGGAGTTTAGAGGCATAGGAAGAGCTCATTACTTTTGTTATAATGTAGAAAGGAGGATGTTAAGGGTAAGAGGAATAACTTGCATGCAGTGACATTTCGAGATAATTTTTAACTTGGTCCAATAAAAAGGGTGTCACAACCTGCGAAGCTTCCAGCTTTCTCCAGGATCAATACAGCTATTAGAAATCTGCATTTCATGGCAATGTAAATCAATGAACTTTGCATTTATGAGCAGTACAAAGAAATGCACAGTGGAAGAATGTCTTTAAGGGGCTGGAAGATTTTTCCCTTTATTATACTACACCCATTATACTATAAAAATGATGAAATATAAGCTGAATGTAATGTGGACAATTTGTAGACAGTCCACCTAATTTACACTAATTTTCAAAGAGACACTACCTTGAATTTTATTTATTCAAATTTATAAATTATCTTCCCCATGACTTGCCACATTTAATAGGTTGTGCATGGGTCTCGGCTTGTACATTTCTGCAAAGAGCTTTTACGGATAGAATGATTCTGCTTGAGAAGAGGAATGGTAATAATACTTCAGAAATTATCCCCATTCGGTTTCTGGTGACATGGAAACATAGAAATGATGGCAGAAAAAGACCAATCGGCCCACTCAGACTGCCCAGCAAGTTCCCACACTTCTTTTCCCATATTGGCTGTTTCACCGACCACCAAGTTCAGGGCCCTTGTTGGTAACTGTTTGATTCAAATTTCCTGCCACCCCCTGCCATTGATGCAGAGAGTAATGTTAGAGTTGCATCAAAGGTGAATCGTAAAGCTTAATGGTTAAGGGTAGTAACCGCCACATCAAGCAAGTTGCCCTGATGCTTGTTTACCCAGACTACACAGTTCAGTGCCTTGTTGGTTGTTGTCTGAATGCAAATCCTATTTTCCACATTTCCCCCACTGTCTCTCGCCCCATATAAAGCCTCCATTTTCTCCTAAAAGACATAGAAAAGGAGGACTTCAGAAAACCCCAAAACGTGGTTTACTTTGGGGACATTCCACTGGCAGCAGAGGTGGAGCTTTTTGTAGCTTGTTAGTATGGGACACTGTTGTTATTATAGCATTGTGAGCACATTTTTTTTTTCCCATAAGGCTCCTGCAGAAAACCACTACAGAGATCAAAGGGGTCACTCTGCTCTGTACCTCAAGCTTCTGCTAGCTGTCAACAAACGGGTTTCACGTTGGGAGCAGGCAGTGATGCAGGGAAGTTGTACAAAATTAAGACAGTTTTTGAAATGATATCAACAGAATCCTGGGTCTTTCCCTGGCCCCCCAGGTCCTATCCCTACTGTTACAGAAGGGAAAAAAGTCATTAAAAGTGGAAGAGAATACTGTAATGCAGTGGGTTTCAAAATCTGGTCTTTGATACTGAAACATGGATCTCAGACCAAAAGTAGATGATAGGGATGAGCGCACACGTTTTTCTTGTGTGTTCATTTCAGCCTGTTTCTACTAGTACATTTTTTGGTTCATTTCCTTCATTTTAGTAGTTTATGCACATACGTGCCACTTTACGCGCATACAGTTGCGCAAAAAAAGTATGAACATAAAATACCGAAAGGAATGAAAACAAATGCACCTCCCTAGTGCAGCTGTATCTCATAAATGTTTCAGATTACTTAAGCGCAGATTCTTTTTTTTTTTTTTTTTTGTGGAAAGGGGGGGGGGGGGGGGTCTTCAGATCTTCATCTGATTTGAGAGCCACTTTTTTTTGGTTGACCTCATAGTAACATCCCTGCGGAATCAGTTAAGTAATTGAATTGTGCTGTATGAAAGGGTTTTTCTTCCTTACTCTTGATGAACCAGCTGTACCGTCTTGATCTCTTTATTCCTGCACATGTACTGACAATATCTTTGCAAGGCTTTTCAAGTGAGCTTGTGTGGGCCTTTCCCCCCCCCCCCCCCTTTATAACTTTTCATAGTATATTGCTTAAGGGCATCGCTGTTAATGATTGGCCTTTGACCGTGGAATCTGATTGGCTTAATGTTTGTATGAATGCTTTGTGGGGTATTTTTTTTTTTTTTAATTTTATGAGATCCTCCACCTGGCCTTTCTCAATAGCATAATTTATGAAGTGGCACCTGTTGCCACAGCAACACAGTTTGCCATGGTAAGGTTGCCTTTGAAAAAGGTATTTTTTTTTTAACGTTAGATTAAATTTCACTGACAGAACAGACTGGAGCTTTCTCTGCTTGGAGGTTGAAAGACAAGACTCCTGTAAAAAGGTGACAACATGACTAAAGTTCAGGGTTAGGGAGGGAAAACAAGCGGAAAAGAAATTTATTGCCTGTGGCAGATGGACAGTTTTTTCCTTCAGTCCCTGGCCACAGACATGGGGGTTCAGAGTGGGGTGGGGGCCCAGGCCTGGGTGGAAGGTGGGGGATAGAGATACTGGAGCTCAGATAAAATTGAGAAGCTCAATAAAAGCAACTGTATTATAATTTTTTAAAACTATTTATAATACAAGCAGACATACACACAGGGGTGGTGGTTAGTGATTCTGGGGCCCTGGGAAAAGTAAAGAATGGGGGCCTGCACACCTCCAGTCTCTCCTTCAGGCCACAGAGGCTCCCAAGTAGTGGTGGTGGTGGTAGTCTCGCAGGCAGGTAGCAGATCCTAGTTTCAGCAGCCATGATAGTGGTGGGGAAGCTCATAGAAACATAGAAATGACGGCAGAAGAAGACCAAATGGCCCATCCAGTCTGCCCAGCAA
Source organism: Rhinatrema bivittatum (assembly GCF_901001135.1). Taxonomy (NCBI): domain Eukaryota; kingdom Metazoa; phylum Chordata; class Amphibia; order Gymnophiona; family Rhinatrematidae; genus Rhinatrema; species Rhinatrema bivittatum. The sequence continues at coordinate 225,028,654 of NC_042618.1, read as the reverse complement.
GCATTCGTACTTATTTTTCTCATACTTATCTGTTACTCTGATCAGTGAGGTCAGGGCCCTTTTTGGTAACTTTTTTTGGTTCTAATTTCCTTCCACCCCCGCCAATTGATGTAGAGAGCAGTGCTGGAGCTGCATCAATGTGAAGTATCAAGCCTAATTGGTTAGGGGTAAGCAGGCTACTCCCACGCTTATTTGTTTGCCCGGCCTGTGCAGTTTAGTCCTTGTTGGTTGTTGTCTGCTCCCAGGCAGGCAGGCCTTGGTTTTAGGAGGAGGGCTCCCAGACAGATTGGGCTGGCACCCAGGCTTCAATGGCTATGGGGGTGGCTCCCAGGCAGGCAGGCCGTGGTGATGATGGGGGGGGCTGCGGTGGTGATGGAGGAGGCTCCCGGTCCAGGAGGTGGCAGCGGGGGGCTCTGAGGCAAAGCAGTGATGGTGGCTGGCAGCAGTAAGTGGCGGGCGCTCTGAGGAAGTGGTAAGGAAGGCGGCCGTTTGCAAGCACAGAGCGCCAGAGGTGTGTGGAACAGTGATGCCTCCTGCACGTGCCTGCCGTATCTTGCAGCAGGCGTTTTCTTCTGTGCCTGCGCTCCTCTTCCTCCTCCTCCTCCCTCCAGAGATTGGCTGCTTACTGCAACTAAAGTGAGTGGACTGGTGGAAGGAGGGGAATGCCGTTGTCGCTGCTCGCCGCATCTGGGGAAAGTTTTATCGGAAGAGGGAGGGGGGGATTGCTGCCGCCGAGTACCCACTTCTCATGGCTCCTATAGGTACGGGCACCACGGGTTGAGAAACCTGGATATAATTGATGTATTCTTCGATAGATCATATATTATGTCACCCCCCCACCTGCTGTTGTCACTTCTCCTAGTGCGGGGCTCTGGGCAAATGACCAGGCTGTTCCATAAGTAAGACCACCCCTGTATTCATAGAAACATATCCAAAAGGCAGGCCTACCATGCATAGTTGTCTTGAAAGGCATAAACATTATTAAAAGTGAAATATAAATCGGATCCTTCATTTTCAGTCTAAATCGATTTTAACCCCTAAATTCCCGGATTTTTCCAAAGACGACAATCAGTTTAAACTGATATTCACCCTAATTTTAGAATGCTTGAAAAGCTGCTTCAGAACTGCAGATGGTGTGTTTCAAGGCCTCCACCCACTAGGGTAGATTTTATAAATTTGCGCGAGAGCATACTTTTGTTCGCTCACCAGGCGCGAACAAAAGTACGCTGGATTTTATAAGATACGCGCGTATCTTATAAAATCCGAGGTCGGTGCGCGCAAGGGGGTGCACATTTGTGCAACTTGTGCGCACCGAGCCCAGCGTGCGCTGCCTGTTCCCTCCGAGGCCGCTCCGAAATCGGAGCGGCCTCGGAGGGAACGTTCTTTCCACCCCCCCGGCCCTATCTAACCCCCCCCCCCCACCTTTGTTGGCAGATTTACGCCTGCTGAAAGCGTGTCCGGCGCCATGCCGCCCCTCCCCGCCCCTTTTACGAAGCCCCGGGACTTTCGCGCGCTGGCGGCCTATGCAAAATAGGCGCGCCGGCGTGCGAGTAAATCCGGCCGGATTTTATGCGCGCAGGGCTTTTAAAATCCGGCCCACTGCTGGAAGCCAGTGTGGGCCAAAGCGCATGCTACGTTTCAACTTCTAGCCCTTACCAGTGAAAGTGCTTACCTGTCAGTACAGCCCCCCAAGCTTCCTCGCTCCCCAAGCAGCCAAAGTGCCAGCTGTCTGGTGCCATGAATGCGTGTGAAGCAGGCCCTGTCCACCAGAAGCACCTGTTTAACATTTTTTTTATCCTGGCTTCTGTCAACCAAAATAAACGCCGGTATTTAGCGGGAAAAATGAGTCATTCTTCATCTGATTTATCCTGTTTTTATTCTTGACGTAATAAACCCTGATAAATTCCCGGGAAATATAAAGAACTATAAAAAGCGAAAATGAAGGTCCCTAGGTAAAAATAAAAGATTTACTAACCAAGGCCCTTAAACAGTTTAATATGGACTGCTTTGCAGATAGCATTTTGTGACGATTCTCACTTATTCATGTAATAATAACATTTTTACCAAATATTTTTTTTTTCTGAAAAAGTGAGGGAGGCAGAAGCATTGAGATTGAAAGTTGTTTGAGTTATGCAGTCATACAGCTTTACAGTCTAAGGGTCAAATTTGAAGACTGTTAGTGCAGAAGGGCCAGAGAATTGCCCACTTCTCTCCAGTATGAAGGCTCAACCTCTTTCTGATTTTGCTAGAAATACAAAGGTGTGGGAGGACACTGGTGCCTCTCCCTCCCATAAAATACAAAACAAAACACATGGTTAATATGAGAATTTTTGGTTTTGTTTAAACAAGAACAATTATTGTTTCTTAAGCTGGGTTGCTGTCTAAAAAAGACCACATTTTATCTGCCAACATAGTTCTCAGATAGACTTCTTCTGTCACCACTATTACCTTTCTAGAAGCCATGCTTCAGAAATACACTCATTAGCACAATCGTCCTACATATTTGAATGTGAAACGTCAGTGGGCATTCACAAGCGCGTATTATCCATCCAAAGAAAGAATACATCAAAAGGAAATCAAAGTGAGGAGATACCGACAAATTATAATCAGGGCAGATCTTTTAGCCTACATAACCAGAAATAAAATAAAAAATGTATATATACTTATTGTCAAAAAAGAAAAGAAACCCAAAATAGGAGAGCTTTAGAAAGTAATTAGAAAATGTTGAGGTAATAAAAGATTGCAATCGACTTTTTCTGCTTCTTTCATATTTCACACCCTCCCTTTTCTTGAAGAGATATTGACTTGCTAACCTCTGCACCTTTACATTCTCATGTCAGAAAGAAACACCCTCAGAACACTTAGGGGTGAATTATAAAAGCCTGGTGTGTGCCAAAGCTGGAGATACGCACAGACGTCGGGCTGGCGTGTGCCGCGTGGATTTTAAAAGGCGCCCACGTACGTGTGAATCTCCTGGTACACGCACAAAAGATTTTTTTCCCCAGAAAAGTGCGTGGACTGGGCGGGGCATGGTCATTCCAGGATTTAAGAATGAAACCAGCGAGTAAATACTTACCCGCACAAGAGCATGCCGGGATCTCCGACCGTGCAATTTCTGCTATGAATGGCGTGTAAGTCCTAAAACAAAAAAAAGCTAGGGTAAAAGGGGACTAATGGTAAAAGGAACGTTAATTAACTAGAGTGGTTAAGAATATTTTACAAAACTTGCTGTCTGATCCATAAAGCAATTTACGGCCAAAAAAATGACTGGCTGAATTTTACCATTCGATTACATACCCCTCACAGAACTAATCTGCTAATAAAGGATTACTCCAGATTCCATCTGTAAATACTGCCCATCTTACTTTAGTACGTGAGAGAATTATCTCTATTGCAGGACCCACTCTCTGGAACACCTTGCCAGCCGAACTAAGACTCGAAATCAAGTTTAAAAAATGTTAAAAAGCCTTGAAGACCTGGCCTTTTGAACAAGCCTATTCAGCCAATCGAAGAAAAGACTACTAATAATAAGATATTAAGATCTATAATCTTATTTTATGCCTGTATGGTCTTTCTAGAAAATTGTCTCCCTTTCCCCTTTTAATGTAAGAATTTTATTGTATTTATAATATTCGATGTATACCTTGTGTTAGAGATGTGAATCGGAACCAGAATCGGTTCGGATTTCAGTTCCGATTCACATCTCTATAGATGTGAATCGGAACCAGAATCGGTTCGGATTTCAGTTCCGATTCACATCTCTAGTTTTTATGTTTACTTTTTTGTTAACTGTTATGATGTATTTATACGAATGGCGGTATACAAAACTTTTTAAATAAATAAGGCCTGTCCTTTACCTGGGCGAACTGGGGAAACTGGTATTGGCATCGGCGTGCATGTCTACTAAAATCCCCCACATACGCGGCAGAAGCGGCATTTGCATACATATGCGCGTGTCCATGTAAAATTGTGCGCACATGTACATGCGCTCAGCCTATTTGATACCATGCGTGCATGTATGCGCATATGTTATAATATTGCTGCGTCCTTTGGTGTGAACCAGCATACGAGCGTACATGAGCGCCCATGTGGCTGTTTCAAAGTTACTGTTTCTATTATGCTGTGGATTAGTAGCAATCAATTAAAAAAAAACAAACCAAAAGCTTAAAAAATCCTCTCTCTGCTTTTAAGAGTGTGTTCCATTTAAATGAATGTGTCTTATTTGGTTCTAAGTTTGTACTGCTTAATAGTAAATGTGTAAGGCCCTTAGGAGCCATCCCTATGGTTCATAAGTTTTGTGTGTGCGTGTGTGTCTGTCTTGTCTGTAGGCTTAGACAGCTTTCTGAGGTGTTTCATTCACAAATGATTATTTTTCTTATGTGGGGGAGAGGACTCAAAGTGCTCCCTAGGGCCCTTTTTCTTTTCTTCTGCTTCATACTGTAATTTAGAGATAGGCAAGGCACAGGCAGTGAATGAAACGAGCTCAACCTTCAGCTATAAAACCAGAATTTTAATGGAGAGAAGTGCAGGATTCAGTACACCCGGCTGGGGTAAGTGCTATTGGGAAAACATTTTTCATGTGGCTGGAGATGCTGTGTCTAAGCCCTTCATTTTATTTTTTCTTAAGCTTTCTTTTACTTGTCCTCCGCTTTCTGCTGTACATATGAGCAGGGTTTGCCTCAGAAATTAATTCAGCTCCACCTGTCCACCCCCAGTATTATTGAAAACAATATACGGTGTGTGTATATGTATATATATATATATATATTGTTCCTGTACTCTGATACATTATCCTTAACATTCATGGTACCTTACCCTGGAAGAGTTGCCTTTAGAGACCCGATATACCTTCCCTAGCAGTCAATAATAAAAGAAAAAGTCAATACCTTCAGCAGTCTCATGGTTTGTTTTCTGCTCTATGTCTATAAGAAAGATACAGCAAAATCTTGTATTATAATTCCTGTCCTTTGAAAGTTTTTCATGCTTTTATTTGAATCTTATAAATGCTAATTAAAAAAAAGACAATTAAAAAAAAAAAAAAAAAAGAGAGAGCAACGTATACCATGCTCCTGTTCAGACCCCAGATCAGTCCATACAAGTGGGTTTTGCATCCCTACCAACAGATAGAGGTAGAGAACTAAAAGCTTTGAGGCACTACTGCATAAGTGATAGTGCCTCCTGCAGGCCCTCAGTATTTCTCTGTCTCCAGCAGTTGGTAAGAGGTGAAAACCTGCAGTTAAGAAAAAAAAGTAGGGACAGAAGAGGAGACATTAGAAGACACTCCCTGAGGTGTTAGGTTCCTTCGTAGGCCATCCTTCAGGTTGAGCCAGGTGAGCGTGCGGGCGGGCGGGGGAGGGGGGAGGAGGGGTTGGTAATCCCTGATCAGCTTTAGCCTGCAGCAGATCCAAGGACAGCCGGGGTCCTGGTTCCCTTTTATACCCTGAAGGCTCCTTCCCAGAGGTGTTGCCAGCAGCAGGGAAATAGTCCTTTTTTTGCCTGAATTTGTTCCTTTGCTGTGGCTGCTGTTTCTTTCAAGACAAAACAAAGTTACATTTTTCTTTCAGCAGCAACCGCATGGGCTGTTCCTGGTTTGATCATCAGGACAGGCCTGTGTTGGGGAAGGGATCAGTGTAGCTCCTCTATTCGCAGCTTCTGGCTGCTCGGGGAGCCGAAGGCTGCATTCCCCTCCTCTCCCATGTGCCGTGATCACATGGCTTATGTTCCTCTGCAGCAGGCCCAGCCGTGTGGAGATAAAATGGCTCCAATAGCAATTTTCCAATGCAGGATAGCTTGTCAGGCCGGTGGCCTGGCTCAGGGACAGCTGAATGCAGCGGTGCTATGCCGCAATTTGTTTCTGGAGGGGAGGGGCCCTCTGGGGGGAACGAGGCTGGTGAGCCACAGGTTCTCAAGGCCCTGTCAGGATCAATACTGGGAACCTAAACAGCCTTGCAGACAGGAAAAGGGCTACAGCTTGGAAGGTGACAGACTCCCGGGAGCTCAGGGACACCCCTCTCCCATTGTTTCCGGTGATCCCGTTGGGGGGGCGTGGGGAGGAGATGCGAGCTCTGGCCGTATAAGGGAGAGGATGATGTGGAGTTTTCCTCAGATTTGTCTTGCTTCTGCTTAAGTTCTTTTAACCAGGAAAAGCAACTGGCTATAAAAGGGGCATTTCTGTAAGCCATCTCATCCTGCTGCAAAGAGGCAGAGGGGCTCCTTGGTCAGGAGGTCAGTGGACCTCCTTCGCAGAGGGGCCTGGTGGCTCAGATGATTCGGACCTGGATAATCCGGAAGATGGTCTTGGGCTTGGTCCGGGGATGGATCAGGATGACTCAGCAGATCTCATGGCTAATGTCAAGTCAGGATGGGGATGAGGACATGGCTGATCCGGAAGAGGTCCCAATAATGGAGGGAGATGACCCGCAGGTGGTTTGTCTGTTCCATAAGGAGGAGTTGAGGTCCCTTATTTCCCATGTTCAGAAGGAACTGGATATTAGAGTGGTCCAGTAGGAGTCTGACAATGAAGGTGTGGATCCAGTATTTTTTAGACTCCATGGCCCACCGAAAGCTGTTCCTCTCCCTAAAAGGTTGAAGAAGCTGGTGAACTAGGAATGGGAATTCCCAGAGGGGAGCCCCAAGATGGCTAGAGTTGTAGCAAAGTCTAAGAAGTAAATGGGAGAGAGACTTAGAATGTATAGCAGTGAAGATTTCATAGACTTAATTGGCATCTCAGAGAACATGGTGGAAAGGAGGACAACCATGGGAAGACAGTGCTCAACCGGGGTACAAATTATATCGCACCCGGGAGGTGGTGTGGCGCTTTATGTCCGGGATGGCATAGAGAGTCCAACAGGATAACATCCTGCATGAGACTAAATGCACAATTGAATCTTTATGGGTAGAAATCCTTTGTGTCAGGGAAGACTATAGTGATAGATGTGAATCGGTTATTTACTCTTTCGGATAGTAGAAAGACTAGGGGGCACTCCATGAAGTTAGCATGGGGCACATTTAAAACTAATCGGAGAAAGTTCTTTTTTACTCAACGCACAATTAAACTCTGGAATTTGTTGCCAGACGATGTGGTTAGTGCAGTTAGTATAGCTGTGTTTAAAAAGGATTGGATAAGTTCTTGGAGAGAAGTCCATTACCTGCTATTAAGTTTCACTTAGAGAATAGCCACTGCCATTAGCAATGGTAACATGGAATAGACTTAGTTTTTGGGTACTTGCCAGGTTCTTATGGCCTGGATTGGCCACTGTTGGAAACAGGATGCTGGGCTTGATGGACCCTTGGTCTGACCCAGTATGGCATTTTCTTAGGTTCTTATACTACCGTCCACCTGGTCAAGATGGTGAAACTGACAGTGAAATGCTAAGAGAAATTAGGGAAGCTAACCAAATTGGTAGTGCGGTAATAATGGGAGACTTCAATTACCTGTCAATAACAAGGGCAACCGAATAGGATTTAAATTATAGCCTAAGTGACGGTGTCATCAAGCCAGACGTTGTGATTTTAACCCAAAACCCAACCGGTCCTCTAATCATTCACCATCACTAAAAAACTTAATTTTATTAGTTGAAAAAATAATTTTTGGATTTTTGAAAATTTTTTTTTGATTTTATCATAAAAGTAAAAAGTCAGTCAGAAAGACTTTCAGAAACAGTCTTTGATAGACACTCAACTCCGTTGACAATGTGAAGAGGAATTGATAAGCAATCTCTCAATGCAAGGTATAAACACAGCGTGTTTATACCTTGCATTGAGGACCAGTTGGGTTTTGGGTTAAAATCACAACGTCTGGCTTGATGACACCGTCACTTAGGCTATAATTTAAATCCTATTCGGTTGCCCTTGTTATTGACAGTTTTACCTTTTGGGTTACTGTATTGACTCCTTTTGTTATAAATTAGACTTCAATTACCCCAATATTGACTGGGTAAATGTATCATCGGGCATCCTAGAGAGATACAGTTCCTGGATGGAATAAATGATAGCTTTATGGAGCAATTGGTTCAGGAATCGACAAGAGAGGGAGCAATTTTAGATCTAATTCTCAGTGGAGCACAGGATTTGGTGAGAGAGGTAACGGTGGTGGGGCCGCTTAGCAATAGAGATCATAATATGATCAATTTTTAATTAATGACTGGAAGGGGGACAGTAAGCAAATCCACGGCTCGCATGCTAAACTTTCAAAAGGGAAACTTTGATAAAATGAGAAAAATAGTTAGAAAAAAAACTGAAAGGAGCAGCTACAAAAGTAAAAAGTGTGCAAGAGGCGTGGTCATTGTTAAAAAATACCATCCTAGAAGCACAGTCCAGATGTATTTCACACATTAAGAAAGGTGGAAAGAAGGCAAAACGATTACTGGCATGGTTAAAAAGGGAGGTGAAAGAAGCTATTTTAGCCAAAAGATCTTCATTCAAAAATTGGAAGAGGGATCCAACAGAAGAAAATAGGATAATGCATAAATGTTGGCAAGTTAAATGTAAGACATTGATAAGACAGGCTAAGAGAGAATTTGAAAAGAAGTTGGCCGTAGAGGCAAAAACTCACAGTAAAAACTTTTAAAAATATATCCAAAGCAGAAAGCCTGTGAGGGAGTCAGTTGGACCGTTAGATGATCGAGGGGTTAAAGGGGCACTTAGGGAAGATAAGGCCATTGCGGAAAGATTAAATGATTTCTTTGCTTCGGTGTTTACTGAAGAGGATGTTGAGGAGGTACTCGTACTGGAGAAGGTTTTCATGGGTAATGATTCAGATGGACTGAACCAAATCACGGTGAATCTAGAAGATGTGGTAGACCTGATTGACAAACTGAAGAATAGTAAATCACCTGGATCGGATGGTAAACACCCCAGAGCTCTGAAGGAACTAAAAAATGAAATTTCAGACCTATTAGTAAAAATGTGTAACCTATCATTAAAATCATCCATTGTACCTGAAGACTGGAGGATAGCTAATGTAACCCCAAAATTTAAAAAGGGCTCCAGGGGCAATCCGGGAAACTATAGACCGGTTAGCCTGACTTCAGTGCCAGGAAAAATAGTGGAAAGTGTTCTAAACATCAAAATCACAGAACATATAGAAAGACATGGTTTAATGGAACAAAGTCAGCATGGCTTTACCCAAGGCAAGTCTTGCCTGACAAATCTGCGTCACTTTTTTGAAGGAGTTAATAAACATGTGGATAAAGGTGAACCAGTAGATGTAGTGTACTTGGATTTTCAGAAGGCGTTTGACAAAGTTCCTTATGAGAGGCTTCTAGGAAAAGTATAAAGTCATGGGATAGGTGGCGATGTCCTTTCGTGGGTTACAAACTGGCTAAAAGACAGGAAACAGAGTAGGATTAAATGGAAAATTTTCTCAGTGGAAGGGAGTGGGCAGTGGAGTGCCTCAGGGATCTGTATTGGGACCCTTACTTTTCAATATATTTATAAATGATCTTGAAAGAAATATGACGAGTGAGATAATCAAATTTGCAGATGATACAAAATTGTTCAGAGTAGTTAAATCACAAGCCAGTTGTGATAAATTGCAGGAAGACCTTGTGAGACTGGAAAATTGGGCATCAAAATGGCAGATGAAATTTAATGTGGATAAGTGCACGGTGATGCATATAGGGAAAAATAATCCATGCCATAGTTACACAATGTTGGGTAGTAGCACCTAATATGGAACCTAAGAAGATATCTAGGCATCATAGTGGATAACACATTGAAATCGTCGTTTCAGTGTGCTGCGGCCGTCAAAAAAGCAAACAGAATGTTGGCAATTATTAGAAAGGGAATGGTGAATAAAACGGAAAATGTCATAATGCCTCTGTATCGCTCCATGGTGAGACCTTGAATACTGTGTACAATTCTAGTCTCCGCATCTCAAAAAAGATATAATTGCGATGGAGAAATTACAGAGAAGGGCTACCAAAATAAGGGGAATGGAGCAGCTCCCCTATGAGGAAAGACTAAAGAGGTTAGGACTTTTCAGCTTTGAGAAAAGTCGGCTGAGGGGGGATATGACAGAGGTGTTTAAAATCATGAGAAGTCTAGAACGGGTAGATGTGAATCGGTTATTTACTCTTTCGGATAATAGAAAGACTAGGAGTCACGCCATGAAGTTAGCATGTGGCACATTTAAAACTAATCTGAGAAAGTTCTTTTTCACTCAACGCACAATTAAACTCTGGAATTTGTTGCCAGAGGATGTGGTTAGTGCAGTTAGTGTAGCTGTGTTTAAAAAAGGATTGGATAAGTTCTTGGAGGAGAAGTCCATTACCTGCTATTAATTAAGTTGACTTAGAAATTTGCCACTGCTATTACTAGCAACGGTAACATGGAATAGACTTAGTTTTTGGGTACTTGCCAGGTTCTTATGGCCTGGATTGGCCAGTGTTGGAAACAGAATGCTGGGCTTGATGGACCCTTGTTCTGACCCAGTATGGCATGTTCTTATGTTCTTATCCCCTCACAGAGAATATCCTGCAGCTGCTGGTATTGCTGAAAGTGGAAGCTTCCGTCTTGGCGGTCACTAACAAGACAACTATTCTGGTTGCGGGTTTGGCATTGTGAAAGAATGCACAGGATTGTAAGCTAGAGATTCATTGGGTGAGGATGTACGATGTTTTGGCGCCGAGCCTGTGAGCTGCGATCTGTGGAAGTCTGATGCAGAGGGCCTGTTTACGCTGATCAGAAATCTCAGGAGAAGTCTTCAGCAGACACTGGTGTTAATAACCAAGCAACTCATGTGGAGGCCGGGATTGCATATGATGCTGACGCGCATTATGGCTTGAGCTGGACTTCGGCCAAGAATATGGTCACGGTGGTCTTGGTGCGACGTCTGCTGAGGTTGCAGTACTGGTCAGCTGATAAGTGCTCCAAGTCTCAGCTCTGTAATCTTCCCTTTAAAGGAAGGAAAATTGTTGTTTGGGGAGGACCTGAAATAACTGATGAAGGTTTTGGGGGAGTGTAAAGGGAATAAGCTGCCGGAGGATAAAATGACAGTTAGGAAGTCTTTTCCACTCACCCAGTAAGGGTTCTGCACTGTCCTTGGGGCAGAACCAGGGGGTCTGCTAGGCAGCAGTCCTTTCGAGGCACCTGTAGAGTTCCCTGAGAGGGCTCCAACCAGGGCTGGTCCACTCTCTCAAGTGTTTTACGAAGACTGGACCAGGATTACCTCAGACCAATGGGTCCTAGAGGCAATAAGGGACGGCTATGCTTTAGAATTTTTTCACTCCATCACGGAAGCTTTCGTGGTGTCTCCTTGCAAGGACTGCGGAAGGCAAACGGTGATTTGGGACACATGTCATCTTCAGTTGCTGGCATGATAGTATCAGTGGTAGCCAGGGAGCACAGTCACAGGAGGTACTCGATTTACTGTGTCATGCCAAAAAAGGAAGGAGTCTTTCCTATCCTTGATCTGCAAAAGATGAAATGTGATACTGTAAGTTCCCCGTTTTTTCATATGGAAACTTTGCAGATGGTGATAGCGGCAGTTCATTGAGTGGAGTTTTTCGGGCCTCGCTGGACTTGATGGAAGCATATCTGCACATACCCATTCGGGAAGAACATCAAAGTTTCTTCGCATTATGGTTCTGGGGTAGCTTTTCCAGTTTCAGGCCCTCCCGTTTAGTTTGGCGACTACACCTTGCACGTTCACAAATGAGATGGTGGTGGTGGTGGCAGCAACTGTGTCCGCAGGGAGCTGTTTCTAGTTTATACTTATCTGGATGACTGGCTTATCCAAGGGAAATTGGTAGAGATATGCCGGAAGTCTGTGTGCACAGTAATGGATATGTTGCGGTCCTTGAACTGTGTGGTGAATTTGAAGAGTCACCTGAGCTCTATCGAGATGCTGGAATACTTGGGTGCGAAGTTTGATACTCAGCTCAGCAGAATGTTTCACACCTCTGAGAAGATTTAAAGTTACAATCCCAGGTGGTGCAGATTTTGCGGATGCCAGTGCCCAGGGCTTGGGATTATCTTCAGGTCCTGGGTTCAATGGCATCTATGTTGAATTTGACAATGGGCTTTTGTCTACATGGTGCCCTCTACAGGGGGCATTGCTGTTGTGCTGGAATCCATTGTCTGAGGAGTTTCATTGACCTTTACTGCTACAGGGTACTTCCAGTCTCTCGTGGTGGCTGTGTTGGCCCAATTTGGAGAAATGGATGGGCCTAGAGGTTCTGGACTGGGTTATAGGGGAACATGCAAACCTCAAGGGTTGGGGGGGGGGCGATCTGTCAAGAACAGATGGCACAAGGACTGTGGTTGCTAGTGGAAGCAAGCTGGTCTATCAATCTCTTGGAAATGAGAGCAGTGTGCAGGGCATTGGTGGAACTCCTTCCACAAGTCTGAGGTCAAATGGTCAGTGTGTTTTTGGACAATGCGACAATGGTGGCTTATATCATTCGGCAAGGGAGAACAAAGAGTCACACAGTTGCCCAGGGAGCCTAGGACCCTTTTGCCTAGGCGGACCGACATTTGTAGGGAATAGCCACTTCACATGTTGCGGGAGAGGACAATGTGCAAGTGGACTATCTCAGCTGGCAACAGTTGGACCTGGGAGAATGGGAGCTGTCAAAAGAGGCTTTCATCCTTATCTAGTCTCATTGGGACAGTCCCCGTCTGGATCTGATGGTGTCAAGGAGCAGCGCTAAGGCAGCAAGTTTCTTCAACTGCAGCCGATAGGTTGCAGCCGAGGGCATAGATGCTCGGGTTCTTCCATGGCCGACAAGGATCCTGCTGTACATGTTTCCTCCATGACTGTTAATAGGTCGAGTGTTTAGGGGCATCGAGAAGTATCCGGTCCAGGTGGTACTGGTGGTGCCAGAGAGGCTGTGGTTCGTGGATTTGGTTCAGCGCGCAATTGACGGGTCCCTGAGATTGGCTATTTGCAGGGGCTGTTAAGTCAGGGGCCTATTTTCTTGGATCAGGTAGATCACTTTTATCTTGCAACTTGACTTTTGAGAGCAGTTGCTTGCGATAAAAAGGATACTCTGAACCTGTGATTTTCAAGGGCTTAGTTTACAATTCCTTGTGGGTTCAGGAGGCAGCCTTGGGATGTCTGAGGTATACGCCACAGAAAAGGTCGTTGGCCTCACATCTGGATGTTGTGAGGTTTTTGAAGGGGGTTGAGCATCTGCGGCTGCTGGTGCATGGAGTTTAAACTTGGTCTTGCAAGTGCTTTGGCATGTTGGAATGGTGATGGCTACTACCTGGTGATTACTACCCTTACTCAATAAGCCTTCACATGGTTAATGCAGCTCCAACATTGCTCTCTGCTTCAACGGCAAGGGGAAATGTGGAAAAGAGGATTTGCATTCAGACAACAACCAACAAGGACTGAACCACACAGTCTGGGTAGTTTGCTTATTGCGGCAGTTACTACCCTAAACCAATTAAGCCTGATACTTCACTTTGAATGCATATACAGCGTTGCTCTCTGCTTCAATGGCAGGGGGAAATGTGGAAAAGAGGATTTACATTCAGACAACATCCAACAAGGCATTGTTCTGTGCAGTCTGGGTAAACAAGCATCGGGGTAACTTGCTTGATGTGGCGGTTATTACCCTTAACCATTAAGCTTTATGGTTTACCTTTGATGCAACTCCAAAATTAGTCTCTGCATCAACGGCAGGGGTGGCAGGAAATTCGAATCAAACAGTTACCAACAAGGGCCCTGAACTTGGTGGTCGGTGAAACAGATAAGTACGGGAAAATAAGTGTGGGAGCTTGCTGGGCAGACTGGATGGGCCGTTTGGGCTTTTTCTGCCATCATTTCTATGTTTCTATGTTTCTTTGTGGGCCTCTGTTTTGAGCCATTGAGGAAGGTGTCGTTAAAGGACCTCATGCTGAAAGTGGTATTTTTGGTGGCGATTTGTTCGTTCAGAAGGATCTCTGAGCTGTGGGCTTTGTCCTGTAGGGAACCATTTTTGAAGATTTCGGATAAGGGGTTGTCTTTGCACACAGTACCCTCATTCCTATCTAATGTGGTATCTTCGTTTCACCTGAATCAGACTGTGGAGCTCCTACCTTCCCAAATTGATCTGCTGAGTTGCCAGAGGCAAAGGTCACAAACAGTTTTTGGCAGTCGGATTATTTATTTGTGGTGTTTGGAGGTACCAGAAATGAATGCAAGGGCACGATAGTGCATTGGCTGAAGGAAGCTATTGTTTCTGCCTACCTTTGTAAGGGGAGAAGAATTCCAGAAGGGTTGTGCATGCACCCTACTAGAGCACAGGCAGCATCATGGATCGAATGTTAGTGTCACTACACTACAGATTTGTAGAGCAATGATGTGGTCTTCTCTTCACACTTTATCTTGCTATTACCGTTTAGATGTTCAGACTCCAGGAGAGCCAACCTTTGGCAAAAGTGTGTTGAGAGGGGGTCTTTTGCGGACCCGCCTAGTGTAGGGGTGCTTTGGTACATCCCACTTGTCTGGACTGATCTGAGGTACAAACAGGAAAGGAAAATTGGTTTAATTGCTAATTTTTGTTCCTGAAGTAGCACAGATCAATCCAGAGACCCAGCCCCTTAATGTTCTCAAGACCATTACGTCAAGTCCATGTTCTGGCATGCTTACTGAGAAGAACTGTCAGAATGTATATATTCAGAACCTAAAGAAGTTTGCCAGGTTGTGGTTAGCCCCTTGGGTTTATTTGTGGTTTTTCTTTTAGGTGGGCTCCAATCTTTGGATTTGGCATTTGCCCTCATTTATGGGGTTGTTGAGAAGTTGTTACTTTATAGTTGCCTTGGGAACAGGTCAATGCTGAGGGACTGCAGGTGGCACTCTCAGTTATGTAGCAGTACCTCGAAGTTTTTAGTTATCTGCCTCCATCTGCTGGTAGGGATGCAAACCCCACTGTCTGGACTGATCTGTGGTACTTCAGGAACGAAAATTAGCAGGTAAGAACCAATTTTCCTTTATGTAACATCTTGTGTCCCAAAGACCATTTTCATTATACTATAGTATATTCACTGATTGGTATCATTCCCTTTAATATTCCCAGATGTTTTGTGTGATTCATTTCCCCTCTTCTCTGGCAAGTACTTGCATCCCTTTCTTACTATACTGGTAACATTTCAAGAGAAATGTGTTTATAGTCTTCCTTAGTTGTGGTGTATAACATAAGTATGAGATGGGCTTAAAATAGGGGTGGCCAACCACATCTCGTAAAGTGCATGCAGCTCAATAGTGCGACTATTTCAATGCTACGAGGAACAAAAGCTGTAGCAGCAGTAAAGTCAGCCCACGCAGCCAAAGGGAGGAGAGAGGATAGTGTCATCGGTTGCATGTGCCAATGAGAGGAGGAACATAACATAAGTTGTCATACTGGGTCAGACCCAGGGTCCATCAAGCCCAGCTTCCTGTTTCCAACAGTGGCCAATCCAAGTTACAAGTACCTGGTGAGTTGCCAAATCATCAAATAAATCCCATGCTACTAAGCTGGTAATAAGCAGTGGCTATTCCCTAAGTCAGCTTGATTATTTATTTATTTATTTATTTAATTTCTTTTCCTATACCGATGCTCAAGACTAGGTCTTATCGTACCGGTTTACAATGTAACTGAGGGGAAAACCAATTAACATCAAGGTAGAAAGTAAAGTTACATTAAACAGGGAGCATAAAACCTGGGCAATGGAAGACAGTGCAGAGTTTAAACTGAGCAACAATTAGAGAGAGATAAATATATAAATCAACAAAAACTGTAAGATACAAAAACATAGGTTGGTCCTAGGCAGTTATTAGCCTGGTATGTCCAGAGGGAGAAGGAAAGGGTGAGGTTGGGTGGGGGGAAGGGATTGGGGAGGGGTGGGGAGTGAGAGTCAGTGATGGTTGAGGAGATCCTTCAGCGGTAGGCTTCTGCGAAAAGCCAGGTTTTCAATTTCTTTCTGAAAGTTGAATGGCATTGTTCTTGGCGTAAGTCTTGTGGAAGTGAATTCCAATGTAGTGGACCTGCTGTTGAAAGAGCTCGCTTGTGAATAGTGTTGTGGACCGATGATTTGTTGGGGGGGGCCTTGAGCGAACCTTTGTAGGCAGTTCTGATCGGTCTTGCGGAAGTATGTAATTCGAGTGGGAAGGTGAGTTGGAGAGTGGATTGCTGGTAGACTGATTTGTGGATGATGGTGAGAGCCTTGAAAAGTATTCTATATTGGATGGGCAGCCAGTGTAGAATTTTTAGTATTGGTGTGATATGGTCCTTGCGACGAGTGTTTGTAAGGATCCTAGCAGTTTATGGACTTCTCCTTTAGAAACTTGTTCAACCCTTTTTTAAACCCTGCTACGCTAATCACACCCTCTGACAATGAATTCCAGAGCTTAATTGTGCATTGACTGAAAAATAATTTTCTCTGATTTGTTTTAAATGTGCTACTTGCTAACTTCATGAAGTGCCCTCTAGTCCTTGTATTATCTGAAAGAGTAAATAATTGACTCACTTTTACCCTTTCAACCCTTTCATGCTTTTATAGACCTCTATCATATCCTCCCTTAGCTATCTTTTCTCCAAGCTAAACATCCCTAATCTCTTTAGCTTTTCCTCATTTTGGATGCCCTTCTCTGTACCTTCTCCAGTTCAATTATATCTTCTTTGAGATGCGGAAACCAGAATTTATTGCATCGCCCCTTAATGAGGAACCTTTCCTGCCATCTAAATTGACAGTGACCTCCCAAAAATTCAGCCCTTGAGCCTATTACATTAGTAGCATATCTAGATTGACTAATTAACCCACCAGATTTCTCTGAGAACTGGTGTGGAATGGGCAGGACCTGTGGTAGAATTATTGCGGTACCTCAGAGGGATTTTTTTGTTAATGTAAAATTAGTTTTGTTAAAATATATCAAGATTTCCAACCCAAAGAGAAAATTAGCCTTTTTCCTACTGTGGCAGTAAATGTACAATTTCTAGTAGATACTAAGCTCAAACCAAAAGGAACTAGAATTCTCATCAGAAGCTAATTAAAATGACCGGTGCCGGTTCTTGTTAAAATCAATATTAAGGCTTTTACAATTCTTTTTTCAAATCTTCACCAAATTTAAAACACCATGAGGGTACAACTTTGGGATGGGGATTGAGTAGGGAAACATAAATAGAAAGGAGAGCAGAGCTGTTATGCTCCGCTATCACAGACGGCTGCGGCCGCCATTGCTCACCTCCCTTTTTACAACTTTGGCTCCGTTGGGCGAACTCGCGGCTTTGGCCAGCTACCACCGGCCTTCTGGTCTCCGTTCCCGGGCCTATCCTAGTAGCATGATGCTGCCGACCACCATCTTACCCATGGGATTCCCTAGGTGTGTGCGCGCTCCCCGACCAGCTTTAACAACGTCATGGCAGGAACCTCGGGGGCGTCCCTACCACATGACATCACTCTGCTCTGATATTTAAATATGCCAGTCCAGACAGCCGGCGACTTGGCAGCGAGTTCACTTGCTGTTCTACCAGCTTCTACTTCAGCTTGTTCCGGTTTTGCTTCCGTGGTGTGAGACTACTGGGTACCTGCTCCTCGGGGGCCCCCCTCGTCTCTTGGCTATCCGCTCCTCGGAGGGCCTTTCACCCGGACTCCAGCCTGCCTTACTCCTGAGATCTTCTACGGGACTTCTGCTTACTTCCTGTCGCTGTGAGTACCACTCTCTGGATCCCTGTTCTGATTTCTACGTGGGAATCCTCGCCGGTGTACCCCGCTCTGTGGACCATTGCCGTGAGGACTCACTTCCAGGTCCCCCCACTGCTCTGCGGACCCGTGCCGTGGTATCATCTGAGGAACCCTCGCTGGTGTACCCCGCTCTGTGAACCACTACCATGTTCTCCCACCGAGGAACCCTCCTGCATAACTTCACTACAGATTCAGTGTGTTAGTGACTATACTTTTCTGGCATCCCCCGCTCCTCGGGTAGTGCCGCGTCCCCCCTTGACTTTGTCTCAAGCGAGTCTGACATCAGCATCTGTGCTGCCGTCCCGTGGCCCGCCTCCTGGGGTCACCCTCCAAGTCTCCACCTCTACGTCTGCTGTATTCCATCCCGCAGCCGAGGCTCCGCCTCCCGACGGTGAGGCCCAGCGGGGCTCCTCCCCCGGGTGGTTCCACCTCTCACCTCGGCTAAAGGGTCCACTCACTTACTTATCCTAACAAGAACAAGGGACAAGGTAATGGAAGAAAGTGAGAGAATGGATGGGAAACAAGGAGAAGAGAATATAGATGGTTGGGAGGAAAGGAAAAAGAATGGATGGGGAGAGCTGAAAAGAGAAAAGAATAAGGAGATGGGAGAAGCTGAATGAAAATTTTCAAAAATGGCATTGGCCTGATTAACATTCCGATGAAATATAAGACTTGTCTTTAATGATCTTTTGAGAGATAAGTATTTTTATATTAAAGTTGTTTCACAATATTTTTGTTCACAAGTTCCCAGGAAAAATGATTTGCCTCAAAATAAGAACACAATTTTTGATTAAAATAACAAAGGTTTGTTTTTTTTTTAAACCCCTGATGTAAGAGAGTTGCTGAGGAGCAAATTAACCTCTTAAGGCCTCTTTTTTTTCCTGAGGTTTTTCTTTGTGCATATTGAGCCAGAGGCACAACTAAGCAGTCTTCACAACATGGCAAAAGGGAGTAGATCCTCCTCTAGGTAAATTTTCAGAGGTTTTAGTTGGGATCTACTCTGGTAAAATAAGGATTCTGCAGAAGAGTATTTCCTGCCCCTTGAAAGTGCATCTGTGCTTTTGGCCACATTAAAGAGAGGCGTTCAGAGTGATGAGGCTGGGGGTGGGCTGGGTTAGGGGAGTGTTTCCGACATGTGTTTGTAAAATTCTGTGCATATGTTTTAAAGTGTAAAAAAAAAAAAGAAGGTTCTGTGTAATAGGCAAGCCGCTAACATGCTGCTCTTGAGTGTTCATTTAAAATGGTTTAGAGTACACGAGTACTTTGTATCTGCATAATTTGTGTTTGAGTATGAGGTTGTTTTGTGCAGGCTTAGAAGTAAGTATGTAACTTCTTAAGTTAGACGCAGCACTGAGAATTTACCCTTTAGTACATTTGGCCCATTAAGTAATGTAAAGCTATAAGAAAATTATTGAAATGTGATGCAGAATTTTCTAAAGCCTGCCACAGATTCTGCCCTTGAGCAGTCTACAGGAAACCAGGGACAGGGATCCAATTTTCTTGCTGTTCTCTGCTGGTGATTTTGTTGGGGGAGGAGGGATGGGCAGCCTTTTTATGCTTTTCCTTTTTTTTGTTTACTATGATCCTCCCTGCCCCCTAAATCTCAAGCAGTGCATTTTGGGCCTCTCCTCAGAAAGACTCTTCTCGCTGCCTCGGGATGCTAATTCAATTCCCAGGTTGTCTTCCCCTTGGCTGGTGGGAAGACCATAACTTTCATAGCTGTATCTGCTGCCTTCACTGGCCGGCTTCTGTCTGCTGCCAGTAGGACCATCAAGACTACAGGGCATTGCATTGTACAAACCGCCAGGCTGACTCCAGATGGCACAGGAGGTGTGGCACGCTTCTTTCCTTCTGCTGGTCATGGAGAGGAAGGCCAGAGGGTTAAGGAGGGGAGAGGAGGGAGAGATATCCATGAATTGGGGGGGGGGGGGGGGGGGGGGGGGGGGGGAGAAAGGCCTAGGGATATAAGAAAGACAGAAGTCTGGTGCCCAGCTTTTTGTGGTTTGTGATGGTCTACTTCTTGGGTAAAGACGTACATGTTCTTCAGTGGAACAGGCTAAATATTCAACAAAGTTCCTAAGTGCAAAGTTGTGCATCTGCTTTTAAACAAACACAAAATAAGTCTATTTTCAAACACAAAATTCCTGCCTAAATTGAATTTGAAAATCCTATTGTCATGCAGCTAAGAATACGCGCATACATTTTGTAATAAAAAAAAAACCAGGGGTGTAAAGTTTAAGCATGCTAGCGGCCTGCTGGCTACACTTGTTCCTTTTGAAAATGCAAGTTAGGTTTGTATATCTGAGACAGTGTTCAAAATTGGCCATTTTGCATGCAAAGTCTGCAGGTACTTTTACCTGGGAAGCGCTGCATCAGTTATCAAAGGGAACGTACGTGTCTACCTTCCCTTTGAAAATTCCCTAAAGAAAAAGTACCCATGGAGATGTGCACATTGCATGTGGTTTTCAAAATACAAAACAATGCATGTTGTTGCTTCTCCCTGCCCCTCCCCCAGGAACCCCCTCTGTGAAAATACAGGCAAAGGTATATACTTCAAGGTGAAGTTTCAAAACTTTGCATGTGTAAACATTACCACATTTGCACATTAGCCATATTTTATAAAAGTAAAAAATACATGCATATTTTCACTTTCTTGTGCACATATATGTGTGCAAAAAAAGGGGTGGTCTAGGGCTTCTGGCTGGAATCAACAGCTCCATGCACAAGTTGCTGTTTTAAAAGACACTTACACGTGTACATTTTCCATGTATTTTTAACCCCTGATAATTATCTGGCATAGGTGATATTAAACATGTTTATCGTGTAGCATTGACTGGGTGGGAAGTCTGGATGAACTGGGGAGAGTTCAGGATGAAGAACCAGGAGGATCTCGATTTACACACAAATTGGAACTTACGTGGGTAAATCCTATTTTACTTTCACACGTTAAATATACGCATGTATATTTTTAAATAGGTGGGAAGGAACTTTCATTCGGTGTTATTGATATAAATTTTTCAATGCATGTATTTGCGCGAAAGCCTACATACATACCTATGTTGCAGGGTAGAGAGATTATTTTAGAACACTTGCGTACATCATACATGTGTGTTATGAAATACTATAATAAATCTACGCTTAGCCACATACATGCATATGGTATATGTTGCTACCTGCAGTTGTTTGAAAGTTATTCTCCATGTGGAACAAAATGACATGATGAGTACTTTTACCCACTTACAGGCCGATACAGTACAATGCGCTCCAGTGGAGCGCACTGTTAACCCGCGTTGGACACGTGTTTTCGACGTGCTAGCATTATCCCTTATTCAGTGCGCTATTACCCCTTACTGAATAAGGGGTAAAGGTAGCGCGTCGAAAACGCGCGTCCAACCCCCCCCGAAACTAATAGCGCCCGCAACGTGCAAATGCATGTTGATGGCCCTATTAGTTATTCCCGCATGATACAGAAAGTAAAATGTGCAGCCAAGCCGCACATTTTACTTTCAGAAATTAGCGCCTACCCAAAGGTAGACGTTAATTTCTCTCGGCACCTGGAAAGTGTACATAAAAGCAGTTTTTACTGCTTTTCTGTACACCCTCCGACTTAATATCATGGCGATATTAAGTCGGAGGTCCCAAAAGTTAAAAATAATTAAAAAAAAAAAAAATTTAAAATCAGCCTGCGGCTCGCGGGTTGAAAATCGGACACTCAATTTTGCCGGTGTCCGATTTCCGAACCCGTGGCTGTCAGCGGGTTTGAGAACCAACGCCGGCAAAATTGAGCGTTGGCTGTCAAACCCCCTGGCAGCCGCCGCTGCTGTCCAAAAAGAGGCGCTAGGGACGCGCTAGTGTCCCTAGCGCCTCTTTTTACTGCAGGCCCTAATTTGAATAATTTTATTTACTGAATCGCACGCTCGCCCGCTCTCCCCGCGATTTTTACTGTATCGGCCTGTTACAGAGTGAGCAATTTTTTCATAAAGCCTTTTACTTGTTTAAACAGCCATTTATATAGGTAAATGGCTTTTTAATATTGCCCATCTAATACATATCCCCCCATAATGCATTGCTTTTTCTTTTATTTTTAATGCAACCAAATTTGTCTGTGTTTTGGGACTGCATGTGTAGACCTGGGTGGCTGAAAAATTCACGTAAACTCATTCAACCAAGATCAACATGCATAGTTCCTGACTAAGCTTTTGAAAATTTACTCTGATATTTAATGAGCCCTGCAGTATGTAATCAAGTGGCTGACATACAGCATGCTGAGTTCAGTTTGACAATGCGAGGTGAATATATAATAAATAAATAGATTTAGTCAGATAAAGACCCACCCAGTCTACCCAGTTAATATACGGGTGAATTTGACCCCTGTGGATCCCACAGTAAGCAGCACATGAAGTGTCAACTCTGCAGCTCTTTGTTTCCCTCTGTTTTTCTTAATTTCCCTTTGTTCTCCTATATATTTATATGCTCTACATTTCAGCAGCTCTCTTCCATGTCTTACAGAAACTCCATAGATCCCGTCCAGTTTCCTGACGGTGTAATCTGATTTCAGGGTGAATGCCATTACAGCTGCACCCTTGGGATATTTGTTTGCCTATGCTGTAGTTCCTGTGCACTTGTCACATTTCACTCTGTTTAATTTTACTCTTGTCATTATTAAATTAACCCAGGGCGCCTAGCTGGAGAAGACCTTATAAGCATGCATCAGATTCATACGAATGCTGTGTATTAATTTATGGCGGAATAGAAAGTATGGCGTGTCGTGGTGGCTGAAGCCACTGTTCCTAGTCTTACCAGTCCATCTTTACTTATTTGGTCTCTTCTTCAACATGATTAGCTAAAGCCATTTTTTTGCTGTTGATGCTTCTTCTTCTCCTCCCCCCACACATCTGATGTTTTGAGGGGTTTGTCTTCTGAAAAGAGCTATGCTCACTGGGTACACACTTTAAAATGATCCTTTTTCCTTTGCAGTAAGGTTGATAATGAAGGTCAAACCTGCTAACGTCTGTGCATACCCCAGCAATTTTTTTAATTCCCCTTTTGTGTTCTTTCCTCCACTGTTTTGGTTTTTTTTTTTGGTTTGTTTTTTTTTTACAAAAGTATGTTCTTTGTGGGATGGCTATGGCCTCTGCCACTGTAAGCATAACACAAGATTTGCACTTGTATTCTCTATTGGGTTTATTTAATTAGTGTTCTGGGGTTCCCCTTTCTGTGGTTGTTTCCTCAAGTTAGTATAATAACCCTTAGTAGTCATGACACTGCCTACCAAATGAAACGTGTAACGATCACGGGATTACCGGCCTGCAGAGGTTGCTGTGGTCAGCGGCTCTGGCTAACAGCTCCGAGATGGCTGGGCTAGATGGGGAGGCAAGATAAAATGGGGCAAAATCCTGTCGCATTGCGGGTGTAGTCCAGCGCAGGCTTGGGTTCCATTTGAACTGGAGGATCCTTCAATATCTTGGTCCCCATCAAAAAAAAAAAAAAATAGTAAAGACTTCGTATTGTCATGTCAGCTGTATCGTTTGAACTTAGGATGCGTTTTTTTTTTTTTTACAGTTGTGTAAAATTAAAGGAGATTAATATTCTGTACTACTGTTTAAAAGCAAAAAAAAAAAAAAAGAAAATTGAAAAAATAATATTGAGGGAATAAAGTTGGAAACCAGCCCCCCCATCCATCAGATATTTTATCTTTTTGTAGTTTACCCAGTCAGTGATATAAAATTAGTGTCATGGATACTGTCTCTCTTGAGCACTATTTTAATTTCTATCTCTGCCCCCCCTCCGCATGCCTGTATAGATAGGGCCCAGTGTAATTGCACAGTCCTGAGCGTTCTTGTGTCCTGCATACTGGTCCATCTGAAATCTGTAAATACGCTGCTACTGTTTCAGGTAGTGAACATTTCGCGAATTGATGGCTCCGATGACCCTGTGGAGTTGATATATTTCATAGAGGATCATTATGGGAAGCGGCTCGATGCTGTGAAGGCATCGGATCTAATCAACTTGGTTAACATCCAGAGAGCTGCCATCATTCTGGGATATCATGTTCAAGGTGTCCTTGCACAACGTAAGTCCTCAGTCTGGGCTGGGAACAGGAGAAGAAGGGAACAGGATCAGTGGTGCTCTGTACAGTGAAATAGAGCGCCAGTCAGTAATAGCTTGTAACAAGGGCCTGCAGCCATAGATAAGCCGCACTATCATGAAACCTTTTTACAGCACTATGTTTGATTGCTATGTTGTTGCTGTCTAATGATGTGGACAGGAGTTTATTACCAATGCCCAATTCAAAAGTCGCTTATTACCATTATTCTTTTAGCATTTCATAGTTTCTTCAATTTTAGTGATTACTTTTCCCAGTTAAATTCTTATGATCAACAAATACATTCAACAATCCCCTAGACATGTGTAGTTGTATATAACATTTTTTTTTTTTTTTGCTAAGTTAACTTGGTGAATGAGATGCGCTCCATGATATTAACATAATTTAAATTTTCTATAGTGGTTTTCATCTAAACTGGATCACCCTCTAGCTGCAGGAGACCTGTGCAGTATTTTGTTTATTCAGTAGGGCACAAGTTATTTTATCGTGCACACAGCATACAATAAAACCGGCAACACGTTTATCCCATATACACAGTAAATGGATACTGTTTAGAAGTGCATTGCAATACAGCCATGGACATGTATTGCTGAAGAAAATTTTCATGTGATACACCGCAGTAGTTAACACATTGGGTTAGATTTTAAAAGAAGCGTGCGCGGCCTACATGTGCGCGAGCTACCCAGTGCACGCACATGTACGCCCGATTTTATAACATGTGTGCGCAGGCGCGTGCTTGTTATAAAATCCGGGGTCGGTGCATGCAAGGGGGTTCACCTTGCGCGTGCCGAGCCCGCTCCAAGCTTGCTGCCTTCCCCTGTTCCCTTCCAGGCCGCTCTGAAATCGGAGTGGCCTCAGAGAGAACTTCCCTACCCCCACCCCACCTTCCCTTCCCTTCCCCTACCTCCCCTGCCCTTTCCCCCTTACCTTTGATGACTTATTTTTTTTACTTCAAAACTTACTTCAGCCAGCCAACTGCCGGCATGTGATCTCTGACACAACGTCCCGGGGCTTTATGCGCATCGCCGGGCCTTTTTAAAATAGGTCCGACATGCGTAAATCCATCAGATTTACGCGTGTAACCTTTTGAAAATCCGGCCCATTATGTCTGTGTCCAATTTAGAGGATAGCTTCTTAAAAAAACTGGGACATAATGGGTTAACTATGTCTGTCTCAGTGCTTAGGGAAATGTCCTACATCCCTACTATAGGAAAGAGCAAAGGAGAAAAATGCAGGAAACTCTGCAGGCTAACTTGCTGGGGAAGAAAAAGTAGAAAAAAAAGGGGAGTTAAGTCCTTGGGCTAGTAGAAAATGAAATAAAGAAAAATATTTATAATAAATAACACTGATTATTAATTCAGTTCTCTCTTTACTCAAAATCTTGCAGCTGTAGACAAAGCAAAAGAATCATCCAAGGAAACCCAGAATCTGTGGATTATCGTTGGTGTTGTAGTGCCAGTGGTGGTTGTAACGTTGATCATTATAATCCTCTACTGGAAGCTTTGTAGGACAGACAAGTTGGAGTTCCAGCCAGACACCATGAGCAATATACAGCAGAGACAGAAGGTAAGAGGCAGAAACTGCCAGGGTTGACATACAAAAAAGAGAGAGAGAGAGATGCTTCTTCTGTCTCTCTGCCTCTGGTGCAAGTTGAACCAAATGCATTTGACTTTATCTGTCTTTCCTGCTCAACAAATTAAATACATTTATTAAACTTTTTCTAATGTATATTTTAGAATGAAAAGAAAAGGTAAGAGGAAGGAAATATCACGAGTAGTAAATGAATGAAACAAATTGCAAGTGAAGAGACATCATACACAGAATCTTACATTTTATCTGTTTTGCTATTTTTCTCTATGCTGGCTCTGAACCATCTAGTCCATAGTCCACTGTCCTGTACTGCAGTTATTAGTCTGTCATCTTTTTAGGTTTGTTCACCCCTCCTTAGCCAATTTTGTGTCAGATTTGAGCCACATGTGTTTTCCAGTGTATTTGCGCTTTTCCCAATTGTTTTTCCTTGTTTGCTGGTCTGATTCTTCATAGGCACAAAATGTGCTGCTTTGTTTTTTTTTTTTTTGCTGATAGGTGTTCTAGATATGCTAAACTCAGATATGGTACACCCTTCTTTACAACCAACTGCTTCACTTCAGGTTCCATAGTGCCACAATATTCAGCTATTTTCCCCTTCCTGTGATTTGTCAGGAATATTTAGAACAAGTATGAAAATTGTCTTCCTTGTCAGAGAGGACCATAACTTCTCCTAGGCCACTAACTTCGCCCTCCAGGTCAAGTTTGGTTACACCATGCGAACACCCACTGAGTCAGAGAAAATGACTAATAACAGAGTCATGAAAAAAGTCAGCATTTCTTTATAGACTATGGAATTGTTTTCTGAGGGAGCTGTGCCATGTCTGCTGAGTGCAGGTGTTTGAGTAATATTTTCTCTGCCTGATAAAAGAATCAAACCATTAAGTATGTGATGATATAATCAACTCACAGAAAATGATTGCCAGGAAAGAAATGGCTCTGTGCTAGGGGGAAATGAGACAGCAACAACTACATGAAAACCATAACACCCAGTAAGGTGCCCCCGATGTTCATAGTTCATTCTTAGTATTTATTTTTATTTATTTAATATCTTTTATATACCGACGAACGTTGGGAACATCTCATCGGTTTACAGAGAACAGAACTTAGCAACAGGCTTTACATTTGTCACATGATTATAATAGGAATAGTAAAAATAACAATAATAACAAAAACAATAACATACGAGTAATATGGAAGTTATACAAGTAATAATTAACTAAGTGGGGTACATGATAGTGGTTAGTCAGAAGAGGGGCAGGGAGATTCTGCTAGATATGATTGATATCAACATTTGTAGGAGGTATAAATTTGTATATACAATGGTTGTCGAGGAATATATACACGTTTGTGAGTAGAAATGTTCTTATTTACAGTAAGCTGTCTTGAAAAAATTTGCTTTCCGGGAAGCATAGTAGAAAGCTAATTGTTAGGCAAGGTGGAAAGGGGTGGTTAGGGGGTGGGAAGGAAAAAGGGTGGGGGGGGGGAGATGGGAGGAGGGAGGTTAGGAGTTAGGGAGGGGGGGGGGCTAGTGAATGTGTGAATGTTAGGTGTATGAGTGTCTAAAGAACCAAGTCTTCAGGTTTTGCCTGAATATTTTTGGGCAGGTTTCTTGGCGGAGGGAAGTGGGTAGTTTATTCCAAATTATCGGTCCTGCTAGGGAGAGGGCTCTTTCGTTAGTGGTGCGGAGTTTAGTAAGCTTAGGTGAGGGGGTGTGTAGTGTGGCTAGATATTGTTTTCTGGTGGGTCTACTACTGTTGTGAAAGGAGAAGTGTTCTTTGAACCAGTGCATGTTGTTGTTATGAAGGGATTTGTGTATTAGGGTGAGGGCTTTGAAGGTAATTCTAGATGCGACGGGTAACCAATGTAGATGTTTGAGTACAGGGGTTATGTGATCATATTTGTGAGTGTTGGTGAAAATCCTGGCAGCTGCATTTTGGAGTAGTTGTAAAGGTTGGATGGTGTTTTTAGGCAAACCTAGTAGCAAGGAGTTGCAGTAATCTATTTTCAATATATGAGGGCTTGTAATATGGTGCGGAAGTCGCTGAGATGTAAGAGAGGTTTGAGTCTTTTTAGGGTGTGCAGTTTGTAGAAGCAGTCTTTAAGGGTGTTATTAATGAATTTCTTGTAGTTAAGATGACAGTCAATGAGTACGCCGAGGCTTCGTACATGGGTGGGGAAGGTGTGGTCAGTGGCAGGGCCATTGTTGTGTGTTTGTGTGGGGGTCATAAGGAGGGTGGGGGATATGTTGGGGGGTGATATTAGGATAAGTTCTGTTTTAGTAGTGTTGAGGGCGAGAAAGTTGTTAGATAAGAGGCTGCTAATATCAGAGAGGGCGGATTTCCAGGTTTCTATGGCTTTGTGTATTGAGTCTTTAATCGGAATAAGTATCTGCACGTCATCGGCATATATGAAGTGCGGAAGGTCAAGTTTAGCAAGGAGATGGCAGAGGGGGAGGAGATATATATTGAAAAGTGTGGACGATAGCGATGAACCTTGAGGTACTCCTTGAGAGAGGTTGTGGGGCTTGGAGGTGGAGTTTCCCATTTGTATGCTAAATTGTCTTTCAGCTAGATATGAGTGGAACCATTGTAGAGCCAGGCCTGAGATGCCAATGCTGCTGAGACGTTCTAATAGGATTTGATGCTTTATGGTGTCAAATGCAGCGGATATGTCTAGGAGAATGAGTATGTGTGAATGACCTTTGTCAAGACCTTTCAATATTTGGTCGGAGAGTGAAATGAGTAAGGTCTCTGTGCTATGATGTTTGCGAAAGCCAAACTGTGAGGGGGCGAGAATATTGTTTTCATCCAAGTAGTCTGATAGCTGTTTGTTTATGGCTTTCTCAAGAACTTTTGTGATAAGTGGGAGGTTGGAAATAGGACGGAAATTGGTGAGATCAGAGGGGTCAAGGGATGGCTTCTTCAGTATAGGTTTCACAATAGCATGCTTGAGGTTTTTAGGGATACTGCCAAGTTCAATAGACTTGTTTATAATGTTTGAGATAGGTTTGGCGATGATGCCGGGGATGGTGAGGAGGTGTTTTGTGGGAATGGTATCTGTAGGGTGTGTAGAGGGTCTGATTTTTTTAAGGATAGATTCTATTTCTAGGGATGAGGTGGTGTCAAATGATGAAAGATTAGTATTAGATTGGTGTTGTGTAGTATCTATGGATGTTTGCTTGGGGGGAAGCGTGACATGATATTGCTGATTTTATTGTGGAAGAATAGGGCTAGTTCTTCACATTTTGTCTGGTTGTCTATGTCTGGTATGGATGGAGTGCAAGGTTTAGTTAAATTGTTTACTAGTTGGAATAGGGCTCTAGGATTGAATTGCAGGTGGTGTATGCGCTGTGAGTGGAAGTCTCTTTTGGTTTTGTCGATGTTAATTCGGTAGGAGTGCATGTAGGATTTAAATTTATTTAGTTGGGTGGCGGTAGGGTCTTTGAGCCACGCTCTTTCGAGCTTTTTTAAATTGGATTTCATGCTTTTTAGTTCTGGTGTATACCAGGGTTGTTTGTGTTTTTGAGACATGTCAATTGTGTGTTCTTGTATGGGGCAGATCTTGTTGGCAATCGTGTTGGTGATATGGTTCCAGGATGTGAGAGCAGTATCGACGTCTGTCAAATCAAGTGAGTTGATATCAGTGGACATGGCTGATATTAATTCTTCTTGTTTACAGTTACGTCTGAACTGTATGACTTTTTTACCTTGAGTGGGCTGTGCGTTATCTTACATAAATCAAAAATACAAACCACTGTTTAGACCACAGCAAAATATTAAATACTTTTGAAATAAAAAAAAAAAGTAAAAGAAAATGTTAAAATAAATAAAATGAACATGTTCTCCAGCCAGATCTATGTGTGTAATATGTGTACTAGGTCTGCTAATCAACTGCATCTCTCCTCTCATGGGAGATTACTTATCCCGATGTGTGCATATAGTGAGAAGGGAGCTCTGTGTGTGGTATATCATATCTAGATTGCCTGTTAGTTCAAGGACAATGTACACTATAGATTGTCCTTCCGTCTTCCTGAGAGAAACAGCTTGGTAATTTTGCTCTGTGACTGTGATAAATCACAATGCGGATCACAGGCTTGAGCTAGATTTTATAAACCTGAGTGACAAGGGAGAAAACAAGGGAAACACATTTTCTCTTCCCTTACAGTTCCCGTCACATCCCCCCCCCCCCCCCCCGCCCCATGTTCTTGTTTTTATTCTCCCAGTCCCCAAGTCCCACTCAGTATTGCCTGAAGTGCGAGTTGGACAGATTTTAAAGAATAGTTGAAAATGCTATTTTGGAAAACAGATCACACAAAATATAAAAATATTTATCAATGTTTCTGTTCCTTTGGTTTGTGGATTTGAACTGGATAGTCAAATATATTCTTAATTCCTTACCGCTCCTCCATAGTAAATAACAATCACTATCTCTGTCCCCATGGATTACAAGATGGTATGCAAGTGAGTGGATCGGCTAAGCCATAATTCTGTCTGACGTTTTTACAGGCTCCCTGTTCATAGACTAACTGCCAGAAATAAGATATTGTAGGAGAGCTCAGAATGATCCCTTTGTATCCCCAGCAATGCAGTCTGGCAGTCTTCTTTCAAAACATTCAGTCTGAATGTGCGCACAGCCTGATAAGAATAATTGGAACCTATTTAAACATTTAAATTGGTTGGAACCCAACCTTCCAAATGAAGTAGCTGAGAAGAGAGAGGTTTTGTTTTTTTTAATGGTAATTTTATAATGGCCCACACGTAGAAAATCCACGCGGACTTACATGTGTTGGGAGCAGGTGTAAATGTGCTTGCTTACATTTAAACGCTTACTTTTGAAAACTGAAAGTATGTGCATAAATGGTTTCTCACAGGACAAGCAGGATGGTAGTCCTCACATATGGGTGACATCATCAGGATGGAGACCAATCACGAAAAACTTCTGTCAAAGTTTCCAGAACTTTGACTGTCCCTTACTGGGCATGCCCAGCATGGCACTAACCCTGCAGCCAGCAGGGGTCCCCCTTCAGTCTTCTTTTTTCCGTGCAGCAGTAGCCTTGCGGTAAAGGAGCTCTGAAGAGATTCCTGACAGGAATTTTCCTCACGGAATTATTAAAAGTTAATTTGCCCCACAAATTTCAGACCGCGGTACTCCGGTAAGTTTTTACCCGTTTTCCATCGATTACCGTCGAGTTTGGCCCTTGCGGCCTACTGGCCATCGACCATACCGCGGCTCAATTTTTTCCATGGCCACGGCGTCGGGGTTCCGTCAGTGCCCGGACTGTACCCGCACCATGTCTATCACAGACCCCCATAAAGTCTGTGTAATGTGTCTAGGACGCAAGCATGATGTCTTGACCTGCACCAAATGTGCCCTAATGACACCAAAGGGGTTGCAAGGCCAGAATGGAGAAGATGGAACGCCTCTTCCGTGCTCAAACCCCGACTCCGTCCATTGCATCGATGTCGTCAGAGCTGGCTCAGTCAACTTCGCACCGCATCGACCACCAGCCAGTGACCGCCCAGCATTGACGACTTCTCGGCCATCGATACCCTCTACTCCCTCTCAGGATCGAGGGGATCCCAGGGACAAACATCGCCATCGACACCGTAAGTCTCAGACCATCTAGGGAGCGAAATCATCGACCTCGCCATCGTCTGAGCCGCTGTCGAAGAAACCCGTCCAGAAAACGCACCGACCGTTTCTGCGACCAGGTCACCGAGGCAACCCTCACCCGACAGGGGATCGGGAGCCGCGACTCCGCCTTAACGGTGGTCCCTCCGGCTATGCCTCTGCCTCCCTCTTCTGTTCCGGAGCCGGGGCTGCTTGCTCCAGGTCTCCGAGAAGAACTGGACCGGATGGTTCAGGAGGCCATCGACAAGGTGATGCAACGACTTCAGGTGCCTCCAGCACCGACAACGCTTGCGGAACCGATCATCGACCCGATTCTTGCAGCACTGGCACCGCTGCTCTCTAGGATGGAAGTGCTTATGGCCGCTTTTCCACCGATGGATCCCGGGTCTCCGATGGCTCCGGTGCCCTCCCCACTTAGGGTGTAATCGGGAGGAGAAACACTGTTCCACATCCCTCCATCGGGAGTTCTGCCTCAGCCATCGATGCCGATATGTCCCTCGCCTACATTGGCTGATGGTACAGGATCATCTTTAAAATTTCCATGATGGTCCACAAATGATTAAAGTTGGATTTACTTCCCTAGCCAAACGCCCTACTGAGAATCTATAACCCCACACGGTCACTTCGATCGTCTCACAGAGTACTCTTGAACTGTCCAACAGTAAGACAGACATGCCTGGTTGAAACCAGGCAATAGTGATCATAATATGATCAAATTTGAATTAATGACTGGAAGGGGGATAGTAAGCAAATCCACGGCTCTCGTGCTAAACTTTCAAAAGGGAAACTTTGAGAAAATGCGAAAAATAGAAAAAAAATGAAAGGAGCAGCTACAAAGGTAAAAAGTGTGCAAGAGGCGTGGTCATTGTTAAAAAAATACCATCCTAGAAGCACAGTCCAGATGTATTCCACACATTAAGAAAGGTGGAAAGAAGGCAAAACGATTACCGGCATGGTTAAAAGGGGAGGTGAAAGAAGCTATTTTAGCCAAAAGATTTTCATTCAAAAATTGGAAGAAGGATCCAACAGAAGAAAATAGGATAATGCATAAGTGTTGGCAAGTTAAATGTAAGACATTGATAAGACAGGCTAAGAATTTGAAAAGAAGTTGGCTGTAGAGCAAAATCTCACAGTAAAACCTTTTAAAAATATATCCAAAGCAGAAAGCCTGTGAGGGAGTCAGTTGGACTGTTAGATGATCGAGGGGTTAAAGGGGCACTTAGAGAAGATAAGACCATTGGGGAAAGATTAAATGATTTCTTTGCTTCAGTGTTTCCTGAAGAGGATGTTGGGGAGGTACCCGTACCGGAGAAGGTTTTCATGGATAATGATTCAGATGGACTGAACCAAATCACGGTGAACCTAGAAGATGTGGTAGGCCTGATTGATAAACTGAAGAATAGTAAATCACCTGGACCAGATGGTATATACCCCAGGGTTCTGAAGGAACTCAAAAATGAAATTTCAGATCAATTAGTAAAAATTTGTAACCTATCATTAAAATCATCCATTGTACCTCAAGACTGGAGGGTAGCTAATGTAACCCCAATATTTAAAAAGGGCTCCAGGGGCGATCCGGGAAACTACAGACCAGTTAGCCTTACTTCAGTCCCAGGAAAAATAGTGGAATGTGTTCTAAATATCAAAATCACAGAACATATAGAAAGACATGGTTTAATGGAACAAAGTCAGCATGGCTTTACCCAAGGCATCTTGCCTCACAAATCTGCTTCACTTTTTTGAAGGAGTTAATAAAACATGTGGATAAAGATGAACCGGTAGATGTAGTGTATTTTGATTTTTAGAAGGCATTTGACAAAGTTCCTCATGGGAGGCTTCTAGGAAAAGTAAAAGGTCATGGGATAGGTGGCGATGTCCTTTCGTGGATTACAAACTGGCTAAAAGACAGGAAACAGAGTAAGATTAAATGGACAATTTTCTCAGTGGAAGGGAATGGGCAGTGGAGTGCCTCAGGGATCTGTATTGAAACCCTTACTTTTCAATATATTTATAAATGATCTGGAAAGAAATACGAGTGAGGTAATCAAATTTGCAGAAGATACAAAATTGTTCAGAGTAGTTAAAACACAAGCAGATTGTGATAAATTGCAGGAAGACCTTGTGAGACTGGAAAATTGGGCATCAAAATGGCAGATGAAATTTAATGTGGATAAGTGCAAGGTGATGCATATAGGGAAAAATAACCCATGCTATAGTTACATAATGTTAGGTTCCATGTTAGGAGCTAGCACCCAAGAAAGAGATCTAGGCGTCATAGTGGATAACACATTGAAATAGTCGGTTCAGTGTGCTGCGGCAGTCAAAAAAGCAAACAAAATGTTGGGAATTATTAGAAAGGGAATGGTGAATTAAATGGAAAATGTCATAATGCCTCTGTATCCGCACCTTGAATACTATGTACAATTCTGGTTGCCGCGTCTAAAAAAAAATAAATATATATATATAGTTGAGATGGAGAAGGTACAGGGACGACCAAAATGATAAAGGGAATGGAACAGCTCCCCAATGAGGAAAGACTAAAGAGGTTTAGGACTTTTCAGCTTGGAGAAGAGACGGATGAGGGAGGATATGATAGAGGTGTTTAAAATCATGAGAGGTCTAGAACGGGTAGATGTGAATCGGTTATTTACTCTTTCGGATAATAGAAAGACTAGGGGGCACTCCATGAAGTTAGCGTGTGGCACATTTAAAACTAATCGGAGAAAGTTCTTTTTCACTCAACGCACAATTAAACTCTGGAATTTGTTGCCAGAGGATGTGGTTATTGCTGTTCGTGTAGCTGTGTTTAAAAAAGGATTGGATAAGTTCTTGGAGGAGAAGTCCATTACCTGCTATTAATAAAGTTGACTTAGAAAATAGCCACTGCTATTACTGGCGACAGTAGCATGGGATAGACTTAGTTTTTGGGTTGGATTGGCCACTGTTGGATGATGGGCTTGATGGACCCTTGGTCTGACCCAGTATGGCATGTTCTTATGCTTTCTCGGCAGCTCCTAACATCTGGAAGTCCCTTCCAGGGGTGTTGCGTTTGACAGAAGATTCAAAAGCTTTCAAAGCAATGCTAAAACTCATTTAAGCAAGCTTATGATTAAACTTTCACAGAGATTTTTTTCCCTGCTCTTTTATTTGAAGATGATGATTTGTATTGTGTGGTCTTGTTTGTTTTGAATTGTGTATATAAATTTTAAATCACTTAGGCATCTGTAAGTGATTAACAAATAAATAAAATAAATGTTTATGAGGGCATTGCATTGATTCTTAAAAACTAGTATAGCATTGTTTAACTCTATGCAGCCATAAATCACTACCAAAATGAAAGTTATGGCCATTATAAATATTTCTGTACTGTGGCAAACACACATTGTTCTGTTTGAATGGAGGAAACGTGCAGCACTAGTGCCTAGCTTTGTTCTTTGGAACAGAGTCCATTCGCATGAGGATAATAATAAAGCAATGCTCCCTCTATCACTGAAGAGACAACACTGCAAATAGAGAGAGCTTTGCCTTCTCCGTGAGTGTTTCCATTCCAGTGTTTCAGTCCCTTTCTGCTGGATCAAGCGAGGTTGCAGAAGCATCATGCTACAGATTTTCAGCATGGCTAGGAGAAAAAAAAAAGACTTTCATACATTTCAAACATCAAAAACTACATTTTAGCATTGTGAACATTCCTGTGAGGTCCATGTTGAGTAAGCCAGGGAGCAGGAAAGCCACCTCGGTAAGTTTGCCCAGATATTTAGCAGAACACACCTGGGTAAATAACCTACTAAAGTTACCCACATAACTTTAGGACAGTGCTTTCTTCGACTACACTTACATAACTAGATTTATCTGGCTGGCGCTGAATAGTGGTGGATAAATTCTAGGAATGCCCTGCCCCCCTCCCCCCACCCTGCTTTTTTATCCAGTTAAAATTTAGCCAGGTAAGTTATTACCTGGCTAAAATTAATCTGCTCGACTGGCTGGACAATTTAAAGCTTGGGGTTTGTCCTGGCACCCCAAAAAGTTGCCCGAACAAACTCTTTGAATATCGACCTCATTATTTTTACCCATCTGTTTTAGCATTGAACATTTAGAGCTAACAAACACTTTCCTAGCTCATAGTAACATACCAAGACCAAAATGGCCCATTGCAGTTGACATTCATCCTCTCTTGGTTGATATGCATATAAAATTCCCAAATGCAACCCAATGCCACGCCTTCCTCCTTGGCTTTTCCACCTGTTCCCTCAATCCTCCTCTTGTATCTGCCCAAGTGTGGCCAAACTCCGTCGCAGGGTTGACCGCCCTGTGCTTTCTTGGAGCTCTGACACAATCTGCTATTGTGGGTTGTAAGACTACTTCATGAAGGTTACCCCTATGTTTTCTTGGAGCCCTGAATCAGTTGTACTGCTGCAGCTTAGGGTTGTAACTGCCACTCTATGCATCATCATTCTTTTCGTACCCAGTTCTTTTAGTGATATCGCAATCCATTGTTTGCTAGAATATGCATCTATACCATCTTAGGAGTAAAGTACTATACAGATAAGTATTAAGTAAATGTCAGCTATGCCTACTGATAGAGGCCTAGAGGTAGATATTAGGTGTGTAAGACAGACAGCATGCTTGTTTCTTTCACAACATAAGTCTTTTTAAACATTTTTGCATCTGGACACTAAAGCAGAATCTGCAGTTAGGATTACTCATTTTTGAAAATTCAGATTTCAAACCTCATAAGCTGAAATCCCAAATAGAGTGGTAGGGAAGGAGCTAGATTTTGAATGTTGTCTATAATAAAATTAGTATGCAGGATGGCCATGTGTGGTTCAAGTGTCGTTCCTTAGTAGGGTTATTATTCTGTGTACTGTTATATAGGGACATTAGCATATCAGCAAGTTCCTTAGCTGTCTTGCTGGACAGACTCTCAGACTGAGGGCAGAATTCCTTCACTAATAGTTTATTAAGTATAACAGTATCTGTAGCAATTTTAGTATTACTAATGTTCTCCTTGGCAGTTATACACTGCAGGTTATTTGAGTGGATCTAGATCTAGGCATCTATTTTGGTTTCTAATCCTGAGAAATCCTCATAAAGTGGCTAAGGTCTTGAGAAGGTTGCAGAGATTACACAGTCCCATTAGAGTTTGTCATCGAGTCAACAACATAGCATCATTGTTGTATGATATGTAATGTACTGTAACCCTTTCCAGGAGATATTTGGTTATTTTCCCATCTAGTCTAGTAATTTAACATTCTCCTAGGACAAGCAGGATGGTAGTCCTCACATGTGGATGACATCATCCAATGGATCCTGGCATGGAAAACTTTTGTCAAAGTTTCTAGAAGTTTTGACCAGCACACTGAGCATGCCCATCATGCCACTATCCGCGCATCCACGCGAGGTCCCCCTTCAGTTTCTGCCTTTCCGTGGTGCAGTTGCCTCACGGTTCGTGGAGCTCCATTCTTTTCTGTGTTTCATTGAAAAGTTTGTCTTTTCCCATCTCCATCATCGGGTCCCCCTTCATGATCGGTGCCTCCTCAGCGTGGTGGTAGGTTAAAATTGTCATTTTTTCACTTCTTTGTGGTTGAATCCCCACATCTCCCCTATTGGTGACAACCGGCCATTGACCACATGCTGGGTAATTTTTATGGTGTCCGGTTTTCGTCTGTGCCCCCAGTGCCTGCGGACCATATCTATCACAGATCCACATGAGGTTTGTATCCTCTGCCTAGGGGCCTCGCACGATGTCCGGGGATGTCGCCTGTGTGATCAGATTACTCCCAAAGGCCATCGTGCACATCTTGATAAGATGGAGAAACTTTTCGGTTCATCCAAGTCCGCTCCATCCACACCCATGTCAGAGTCATCGACACCGAGAGAACGTGGGGAGCTCCTTGACATGCTCCCTCGCACTACTCCTCTCTCCACTTCTTTGAAGGTATGCAGGGATGGTGACTGATCTTCCATGATCTCATCGATGTCCCGAATTTTGGGATCTTCCGCCTCCTTGGCACCAGGGAAAGACCGGGCTGAGCACCGTGGGAGATCCCGCAAGCATTGACGCTGGTCACCGTTGGTGCATGGCTCCGGTTCTGGTGCGTTACCAGCAGCTGCCGTACCGCCACCGAAGCGACCCCAGCCATCAGAGTCCCCATCCTCCGATGTCCCCGGGAGTCCCATGCATTACCCACCGATATCGGTGTTGGGCACCGTGCCACCTCGGAGACCTGAAGAAGAGCCAGTGACGCCTCGTCCCCCTCCCTCAATCCTAGCCTTACTGGACTTTCAGGAGGAGCTGGACTGCGGTGCTCAGAGCTCTCCAAAGCATCAAGCCGCCTGTGCCACTGACCCCCATACCAGTGCCTGAGCCTCCGCCACCTATCCTAGCACCCCTGCTTGAGTGTCTGGACATCTTTAGGTGCCCTACTGACACAACCGCTGCCCGAGGGGCCTTTGATCCCCCAGCGACCACCGATGCCCCCCACCGGAGCGATCCCAATCCTTGGGTCCTCCGAGGAGGAAGAAGCGACGGTGCTGCGTTCCCGAGGCCTCGGTTCCCCGAGCCATTACCGGGTCCTTCAGGTCCTTCAGGCCTCCCGCGGTCCCCATTCCCCTCGATGCCAGGGGAACCGTCGATTCCCGTGGTGCCCTCGAGGCCCTGAAGCCATCAGAGCCCGGGGCAGATAATCCACCATAGGCTTCTCCCGTGTCACGCTAACCCTAGTGAGGAGGAAGGGCCTTACGACCCATGGGGGGATGATTCTACAGAGTCTTCCACAGACTACTTGGAGACCCCCTCTCAGAACCTTCCCTGCCTGAGGAAAGGTAACTGTCTCCCCCTCGAAGATCTGTCCTTCGCAGGGTTTGTCAGGGCCATGGCCAAGGCTATACGCTTCCAGCTGCTCATGGAAGAGGATGCGTGACACAAGATGCTGGAAATACTCCAGTTTGTCGACGCTCCTAAGGAGATCGTGGTGGTTACCATCCATGACATCTTCAAGGACCTCCTCCTTTGGATGTGGGAGCACCCAATATTTCTCTCCCCCGTCAATAGGAAGGTGGATGCCTCCTATTTGGTGCGACAAGCCATGGGGTCTGAGAAGCAGCACCTCCCCCACCAATCGGTGGTTGTAGAGCCCATCCTCAAAAAAGCCAGGTGCTCCCATACTCATACCTCTGCCGCTCCAGGGCAAGAGCATAGGGAGCTCGATGCCTTCGGCATCAGAGTCTTCTAGGGCACCGTGCTTATTGCCTGAATTGGTTGCTTCTACCGTGCTTATTGCCTGAATTGGTTGCTCCTACCATGTGACAGGGGCCGACCAATGGCACCGGTAGCCTCTGTGACATAGTAAGGGCAAAGGCTATCAGCGCCATTTTGAATACTGGCAGCCGAAGGCCCGAGTGCAGGAGATCGCTCCCGGACCCCTGCTGGACCACCAGGGACTTTTGGCAAGTTTTGGGGGGTCAGGAGGGTGGGGGGTTGTAGTTAATTAAATTTAAAGCGTTGGGATGGGGAATGGGGACAAAAAAATGATTTTATGCCCTCCCCTTATTTGCACCATAAGACGCACAGATGCCCGGAAACAGAGCTGGTTTAGTACACCTTTTTTTTTTTTTTTTAAATTTTCCTGCTCTGAATCGTAGATGCATCTTATTGTCAGGTGCGTCTTATGGAGCGAAAAATACGGTAGATCGCACAGCCAGTCACAGGCCGTCCACTCAGCTCTTTGTATCCTTCGATACCAATTGGCTGGGAGTGGCGGTGGATAAACAGACTTTATCCAACTGGTTGGCGGATTGCATCCCCTTGTGCTATGCGCAAGCAGGCCTTCTGCTGGCCGGTAGAGTTAAAGCTCACTCCGTGCGGGCCATGGCGACGTCGGTGGCTCATCTGTGGGCAGTCCCCATCGTTGAAATTTGCTGGGCCGCAACATATAGTTCTCTTCACACATTTGTGGCTCACTACTGCTTGGACAAGGATGGGTGTCAGGACAGTGCCTTTGTTCAATCCATCCTGCGCAATATATTCCAGACCAGAACCCAGCTCTTCTGACCTAGTACCCATGGTGAGAGCCAGACAGTTCCCTGCCGACCAACAGCACCGCAGTTGTTGTTGTGCCCGTTGGCACCTTGTTCAGTAACTGTTAGTCTCACCTGTTAACAGGGACAGCCTGGAGCTTTGTACTCACCCACATGTGAAGGTGTACCATGCTGCTTGTTCTAGGAGAAAGCACAGTTGCTTACCTGTAACAGGTGTTCTCCTAGGATAGCAGGATGTTAGTTCTCAGGAATCCCACTCGCCTCCCCTTGGAGTTGGGTTCTCCTTCCAGTTTGTTGTTTTATTTTCTCGCTCTTATGTTTTTTCTATGTTACGAGACTGAAGGAGAGCCTCGCGTGGATAGTGGCATGCTGGGAATGCTCAGTGTGCTGGTCAAAGCTTCTAGAAACTTTGCCAAAAGATTTCCGCGCAAGGCTCCATCAGATGATGTCACCTATATGTGAGGTCTAACATCCTGCTGTCCTAGGAGGACATCTGTTACAGGTAAGCAACTGCACTATCACCTAGGAAGTGAGGATACCGAATTAACTTTACTTGTGAGCTGTGCTGATTTCAAACATCTTTACTTTTTTCTTTAACCATTCTGACACAAAATTAGTAATGTGTGCAAAATGTTTTTCAATATTTTTATGTTATAGCTGCAAGCCCCAAGCGTGAAAGGTTTTGATTTTGCTAAGCAGCACCTGGGCCAGCATAACAAAGATGACATCATCATCATTCAGGATCCAGCCCCTTTGCCGGGGCCCGTGAAGGATGCCATCCCTTCTGAAAACGGAGACATCCCAACTCCGAAATCCAAGGTATCCTCCAAACCTCCGAAGGCCCTGCGGCACCGTGGAAGGTAAGCTCTGGGCTGCAGGACAGTAGCACTGGACAGAATGCTTATATCCGAGAGTCACATCTGCAGTGCCATCGAGAGGTGCAGAGTAGGCATTCAGTCAAAAATAGTTGATTTTGGGGGGGGTTCCCCCCTTTTTTTTTTTTTGAGGGTTTAAGATTGTAGTCAGATGAGCTGAAATACTACTGAGAGGACAATTTTTGTTAGCATGCAAGGACTGCTGAAAGCCTTATTTTGAGTTTTCTTCATCTTCTTTGCTGCAACCAGAGCCTGTACCACAGGAGGAGAGAAGCGGCGTCATGGCAGCAGATTTGAATTTAGGTATAGTCAGCAGGAGCAATGCTCCAGTGCCTATGAGAATTTGGCACCGGAGGCACTTGCCTGCTTTGCTTATTCCTAAATCTGAGCTGGGTTTTACCTATGGAGATGGCTTTCATTTTTGCCCTCAGAGAGTCATTTTGAACGGGACTTCTGCAGGTAGAAATGAACTTTTACAAAGTTTACCCAGCCAGTATGCAGATAAACTTACAGGTGTATGTCAATTTCAAGCACAAAGTTTAACCGGACTGAGTGGAGGTGTTCCTAGGTGCGAGATTGGGGAGGAGTTTGCATATATGGGCACTGGGCATACTTTTGCACTTTCAGTGCTTTTTAGGGAATTTTACATGCAAAATTCCTGGACACGGTTTAGCAGGTATAATTGTTTGCAGATGGTTTTGGTGGGCTAATTTTCAAAACCGGTGTAACTTAATATGTAAATTTGCTGTTTAAATTATGTTGGCTGGTTCCCTGCACAGCTCTGAGGAAAGCCCATATTTTAAATAATAGTCTCTTCCATTAAGCAGGCTACAGGCAATCGCCTAGGGAACAGCAGTTTTAGGATTGGCTTCAGGGGCTTTGCTGTGCATGAGAACATAGGGCTTTGCCCGATGACTCTATTGCCCAGTAGCCCAAATCTCAAACAGCAGAGAACAACTCTCTGCCTCTGGCTGTAGGCCCTCCCCTTTCATGCAGCATGCAGGGAACAGGTGAGCCTCCCCTTCTGTTGCTCTCTCTCCCTCTCTTCCTATCGTACAGGAAACAGGATAGGAGGGGGTGAGTCTAGAGGGGACAAGACTTCAGTTTTTGTTTGCATGTTTCTGTTTATAATTTATGGTCTCTTATTGAGTATTCGGTGAAGGTTTTTTTTCTATTTTGTTCTTACAATAAACTTGAATGTTCTTTTTGGCAATGTGTAGTTTCTGTGTCCTCCAGTTTGTTTTCCCAATAGGAGGTTATTGCTAATAATTAGATTTTTAGCCTGCCTTTTCAAAGAATGCTGAAGGTGGCTTAGAATTCAGCTGCAATGGGTCCCTGCCCCAAAGAGCTTACAATCTAAGCACATACCTGAGACAGTGGAATATAAAGCAACTTGCTCCAGATCACAAGAAGTGTCAGTGGATGGAAGTGGTGTCCTTAGTTCTCAGCCCATTAGACTAACCACTAGGTCATTTCTTTTTCCTGCTGGGAAGATGTCTATCCCATATTAGCAACAGTAGCATAGGTTCTACTTAGTGTTTGGGTACTTGCCAGGTTCTTATGGCCTGGATTGGCCACTGTTGGAAACAGGATGCTGGGCTTGATGAACCCTTGGTCTGACCCAGTATGGCAATTTCTTATGTTCTTATGATAGGACTTGATGCAATATTTTCATAGGTAGGGTGGTGATGGAATTCTGGGAGTTGGTGCTGTTATGGTATGCCAGGTTTGCTTTGTAGTTTGTGACTTTCTTTTTTGCAAGGTTTTGTGGATGGTAATGCAAGGAGTGTGTTTCACTGTTACTGAGGTGACAAATGAATTTGAAAATATTTAATATGGTGAGTAGTAAGGGGAAACGTCCTAGTTCAGTGTATCCAGCCAGACCAGCCAATCATTTCAGAGACCAGCTTCAGCCAATGCAGTATGGCAGAGGCACATTTATTCTCCGGCTGCCTGCCTGCAGCCTCCTCCTCCCAAGATGGTGCAGAATCACAGTTGATAATGTAAACAAATGACTTGATATAGGAGAACGACTGCCATCCTTTGGCTTCCTCCTTCAAAGGGTGGCAGCCTAGTGATAAATCTGTCTCCGAGTATGAATTCATTTTAATTTATAAATTTTTGCAGCCTACCCCAAAGAGCACAGCTGACACCTTGATCAGACACTGTTAGGTGATTTTTGAAACATTTAGATTGAGGACAACTTTCAAACTATTCACAATCATGTAAAGTCTGTATAGACGTTACGCCAGTTTTCAAATAATGCCCAGTCTGCAGGTAAAAGTATGTGATTAGTGAGGCATGTTAGGATAGGCAGTTTTCAAAGACCTTATTTTCACTGTTTTTATCTGAGAAATACCTTTGAAAATTGCCCTCATTATGTATGTGTATGCAAAACAGAGTTTAATATTTTAAAAAATATGGGGGCCATTTTAAAAATTATACATTTTGATGTAAAGTCATGGGTACTTTTAATCCACAGGCTTTGCACTAGTTCTTAAATGGAACATACGAGCTACTTTCTCAATGGACTGTACGTAATTGTCTGTGCTTTTCGGAGGTAATTTCAAAGCTCGATGGGAGGGTGTTCAGTGCATAAAATTATATATACTTGTCAATAGCATGTATGAGCATATATCCTATTTTATAAACCTCAAG
Source organism: Rhinatrema bivittatum (assembly GCF_901001135.1). Lineage (NCBI taxonomy): Eukaryota > Metazoa > Chordata > Amphibia > Gymnophiona > Rhinatrematidae > Rhinatrema > Rhinatrema bivittatum. Next base: position 224,986,105 of record NC_042618.1, on the reverse strand, counting down.
GGTATGCATGTACTTGCAGTGTCGTGCGTAAATGTTAACAGGTGGGAATAGGACAATTTAGGTGCATTGTGGGACAAGTTCGGAAGCACACATACAAGTTGCTGTTTTGTAAGAGAGAGATATGCGCATACATTCTCAAACTTCTGAACACTTTTAACACTTGTTAATTGATTCCTGCAATTGAATTTGCACTTCTTGTTTTTCTCTAGTTTTTGGGTGGGAGTTCTGGGTGAACTGGTGGGGTTCAGGGTGGAGAGGGTCTGAGTGAACTGGTGGGGTATTGGCAAACTGGTGTTTCCAAGTATATGTGCAAGTAAGTATTTTCAGAAGCGGAGTATGTGCATACTTTATGAACTACCTGCCTCTGTGTTTAATTTTGGGTTATTGCGCATGCAATGTTACAGTTATTCATGATAAAAGGTGTGTGTCATTTTGTAACATGGGTATAGAAAATATTTCTGTTCCTGCATTACAAATATACGCATGTACTGAAACATATGCGCATATTTTGGGGGCAGAAATATGCGGTATATTATTAACTTTGCGGTTCCTGCCAGACAGTTTATAAAATGCTAGCATAAATCTCTATGGACCTACTTATGCATGCAAATGATGGACCATGGACAGTTTTGAAAGTTGAGCTCCCTGGGTGGGTAATTAAAAAAAAAAAAAAAAAAAAGCTTTTTTACCTGGATAAATCAGAATTTACCTGAATCAGTAGCTTTTGAAAATTATCCTTCCTATATCCAGTTATGAGTTTTTACAGGATTGTTCTGGGAGAGGGGTGGTGGTGATTGAGTCATTATGATTGCTGAGTTTAATTATGAAAATCTCGGGGGGGGGGAGGGGGGAGGAGGAGGAAGTGAGGGGGATGATCTAGGGGTTGCAAGTGATTGGGAGGGGACACAAGGCTGAAGGTTTGCCTGAATGTAATCTGCTTTGAAGTGGATAAAAGGCAGAATCTAAATCTAAATAAGGGATGCCTAATAACCTTGCCCTGGCCAATAATGATTGCATTCCTTGTAATTTTAAGGATAAAATGTGGAGAATTTCTCCCCCTGAACTTGTGCTGAGGTGATTCTTTGTGGCCCTTCCAAATGAAGACATTCATTGCAAGATCAGCACAGCCAGCCCACAAGTTTTATAAATGCTCTCAGTACCAAGATCGATGCCTGTTGAGGCAAGGGTACCGGGCAAAATGGCTGCCTGCTGGCCAAGAAATAGAAGCCCTGTTATCTTTTCTTAGCTGTAATTCTTTCCTCTTGTCATCTGAGGGGTACTCATTATATAGTTGTGTTTTTGCAACCATGAATGCAGATCCATGGCTCTTCCCTCTTACTCTGGAGCTGAATCTCATAGTGACCTCATTAACTGTTGTCAACACAATTGAATAATTTTAATTGAATTTAAAAGGTCTGCTCTTTCACCCCCCCAGCCGAAGCAAAGTGTCCCCTTCGGATGCAGACTCCACGGCAAGTGACCAGTCCAGCAGCAAGGAGTCGGCTGATGAGGGCGTGAGACCGGCGGCCCTAGCCAAGGAAGGCAAACCATGCAAGACGCTGAAGAACGGTGTGTGGCATTACTTTTGCTTTTTTAGACTGCTTCCAGCCATGTGCATCCATCCAGTTGAGATGCACAATAATTCCTGCAAATTTGCAGCCCTGCACTTGTCTTATCACTGTTCTGAATTGGCTGAAATGGAAGGAAATTGTTTATCGATAGCTATGTGTCTTCTGGATTTTGTCGATGTCCTCATGAGATCGCCATTAGCCGCTGCTTGGCTGGTATCACATAATTAGAGCTCTCAGTTTTATGGTATTTACTTTCTCACCTCTTGTTTCCCATTTCTATTTATTTATTTATTTATGTAGGCTAATGACTGAAAGTCTTTCATTTTCTTCTTTTTTTGGATCTTATATCCCAGAATCATTGTAAGCATTTTCTGAAAATGAAAAAATGAAAATGAAACATTATTATTATTTATTTTTTTTTTGCAGTTTTTTATTTTGTTTTTCACATCCTGCTACTACAAATTAACTCAGATCCTTTAACTCACTCTATAATGGATCCCAGCTCTAGCCATTTCTATCGCACCAGCACTGGGGCATGGTACATACTAAGCTTGTAACTGTCTAGGTAGGCTTCAAGTGTCTCTTCTGCTTCTATTCGCTCAAGAAATATACTCTCTCCTTGGGCTGTTCCTGTTAGTCTTATTCATCTACATTGAATATTTCCCTTTTTATATAAGAGAGAAATACAGAGGTAATTGAAAGTTCTGTCTAACCATAAAAATGGAAAGCTGGGAGCCCTGCTCAGGATAAACTAGCATGTCAACTGGCAAAAAGAATATAAATGCATTAAACTAGCAAGCTTCTAAAGTATCTAGTCATTATGAAATTCACAGTAAGGAACTTCCATGGCTGGGTTACTTTAGTTTATAGTAAACATGAATGCCATATCCGGTTGGAAGACCAGGGCTGGCATAGGTATGGGCTGTCTCTAAGCTACCATAAATCATTGAGGGTCTGCAGTAGTGGGACTCAACTGCAACATAATCTAATCCTGGACTTGTGATTGGACCTTAGGGATGTACAGAAGGAAAAAATTCTTTTCGCCGGGACCCAAATTCGTTGCATTAGTTTCATAGGGGAAAAAACCAATTCGTTGATTAGTTTTATTCGTTTTCCGTTTTCCCATTAAAGTCAATAGGGGAAGTATTTGCAACCTATTTTTGGCTGCAGAATTGGGGTTTTCTTATCAATTCTGATGAAACTTCTGGGGAACAATCATCAGAATGAGAAAAGAGCTCCAAGGTACTTAGACTGTGGCACCAAAGTGGCATGAATAGCCTAATGTACTGTAAAGGGGCAAAGGGGTACCAGGAGTGGCAAGAGTGCTTTAACAGAGGTGCAAAGCAACAGCGAGAGTGTCAACAACACACCACAGCTTCAAAAGAGAGCACTGATAACAGCTGCATGAACCCTCGAAGGCAGCATGACAGGCAAAGTGGCAAGACAAGTGGCATCAACATCCTACAGCACAATGAAGGGGGAACATAGCAAGCAAAAAGAGTGTCAGAAAAAACCACAAGGCACCGATAAAGGGACAAAGCAGCAGAAAGACTAGCACCAACACACTGAGGAATCATGATAGTGGCAAGAACACCACAAGGAGTAGAGTGAGTCGTCTGGTGTATGGCAGCAAGGCAGAGTGGCAGAAAGTTGATAGGGGCAAGACAGGCTGGCAGAGTGGAGGTAGTCTGGTCCCTGTGGTTTTGATAGGGGCAAGACAGACTGGCCCCGGAGAGAGTTCCCTTTCCTTTGCACAGGAAAGGGCTCCCTAGAATGGGTTCACCCCTAGAGTGGGGTGTTTCCATTGGCGACTAGTGAGCTCTCGCTGGTCTTTTAAAATCTGGTGGACGTAGCAGATATACAAATGAGAATTTTGAAGGCCGAGGCGGAGGAGGTTTCCATGTGAACAGCGGTTCAACATGGGTCAGCAGATGTTAAGAGAGAGGCTGGCTACACCCGGGGAGAGTTCCCTTTGCACAGAAAAGGGCTCCCTGAAATGGGTCGGCTCCTAGAGTGGAGCACGAGCCTTCACGCGTGGCGAGTCGACGTGGAGGAAGTTTCCATGTGAACAGCGGATTTGGTTCAACATGGGTCAATGGGTACTAAGGGGCTGGCTACACCTAGGGAAAGTTCCCTTTCCTTAGTGCAGGAAAGGGCTCCCTAGAATGGGTTGGCCCCTAGAGTGTGGTTGTTCTGTTGGCATCTAGTGAATACCCAGAAGCTATTAACTGTACTTATGCACTTCAGCTGATGACAATGGAACTTGAAGAGCTCTCAGAAATAAGAAAACTGCTACTCAAGTCCAAATCTACAATATCAACCTATGTTGACTTTGTGCCCTACAGAGCCTCTATAAACTATGGGAACACAGAGGATGAACTAGAGTACAACTACCACCAGTTTTCTATAGCACTAGAAACATTAATGTTGGCACCTAAGAAACGTCTAGGGAAAATGGCCCATATTATGAAGGTCATGAAAACGATTGAGCATATGAAATATCCAAGCTCCATGCTGGACAGACAGGCATAGCATTAGAGGTCAGGCCCTTGTAGGGACATAAGGCCTGGACATTGGACAGACAGGCATAGCATTAGAGGTCAAGCCCTTGTAGGGACGTAAGGCCTGGATGGACAGGCACAGCATTAGAGGTCAAGCCCTATAAGGACGTAAGGCCTGGACAGACGGGCACAGCATTAGAGGTCAAACCCTTGTAGGGACGTAAGGCCTAGACAGTGGACGGACAGGCACAGCGTTAGAGGTCAGGCCCTTTTAGGGACATAAGGCCTGGACAGTGGATGGACAATGTCTTGAATGAGATGCTTGTGAGGCATCTCCAAATCAGTCTGCTTTTGTCGGAGAACCTGCCCCGCCTTCACACTTCTGTGGAAGTGTGCTGCTATGTTCCTGCACTTGTGTATTAACGTACGCAGGAATTCATTCTCTTGGTGATTGGACTCCAACCCCAGAGCTGACTTCACTAGCAGGTGCAGAGTGTGTGCAAAACATCAGATGTTCTGAAAGCCCCCGTCGCATATTGCCTTAACCATGTTTGCACCATTGTCTGTGACAAAGAACCGTGCCTGAAGATTTCTGTCTCACTGCTGTAGCTGCCAACCCTCCAGTATCTGTCTGATGCATGCTAGAATATTGGCTGAGGTATGGGCCTTGTCCGTCAGGTGGGTGTGCAGTAAAGCCCACCTCTACCCTGATATTTGTTTACTAATAGAGCTGCTTGCTGCCCCTGCCTCAGCCAGGTCCCACCAGTGTGCTGTCAGGGAGAGGTAAGAGTGTGCAGCATTCAGTGCGGTCCAGATATTGCAGGTGAAATGCACACTCCCCTCTGCCTTAGCTGGCAGTGCTTGGATGCGACTGCAACACTGGTTGTACAGGCTGGGGATGACCTTTCTGCTAAATGTGGTTCTGGAGGGGACTTTGTAATTTGGAACTAAGACCTTCAGCAAATGCTTGAAACCCACATTCTCCGCTATCTGCAAGGGCTGGTCATCAAGGGCAATCATTTCCCCAATGGTCCTGGTTACAACTTTTGAGGCTGCCTGCCTCCTTCCCCAGGATAGTGTTACCGAACACCACCCCGTTTCCTCCATGGTGGGTTGTCGCTTCTGACACATGGCAGGGGGCTGCTGGCCTGCCACCTGACTGCTAGAAGGGGCTGAGGGCGTGGGGTGGCTCTGCTCCTTTTCAACCACTTTACGCTGCCTGGAAAAAGGGGTCCCCTGACTGGTACTACCGCCATTCCCAGAAGGCAGTACTGTTGGGTGTTGCTTCTGTATATGATGCATCATGCCAAAATTAGTTAGATGTCCCATTTGCTTGCCTCTGCTAATAGCCCTGGCACAGTAATTACACTGAGCAAAATGTGGGTCCTCCATCACTTTAAAGTGGCTCCAGCTTGCAGATTTCTTTCGTGATCCCTTCTCTATAGCCTTCGGGATGGATGCTGGCACTGTAGCTGAAGTAGGGGGTGCACCCTGATAAGCAATGCCAGGGTCATCAGTCACACTCTATGCCTGCGCTGACTGCTCTTCCTCCTCCTCATTATCAGTTTCATCTCTCCCCTGCAGCACTGAAGTGGAGGCTAAGACAGAACTAATTAATCCTCCTAAACCTTCTTCAGCTATTACTTCTTCCATTTCTGATGATGAGAATCCCACACAAGATGATTCTTCATCGGAATCAGAAGCAAACAGTGCCTGCGCTACATTTTCAATGCTAAGTCGAGTCTGCTGTCACACTGCTGCTTTTGGGTCTCACCCTTTTGTCTTGCATGACTCAGCCTCCCCTTCCCTCACCTCCAAAACTACAGGGTCAGAAACAGGTAGTGGCGATGCATCATCTTTAAATTTCATTTTTTTTCCGGATGGAACTGCCTGCCCCTCCAGAGATTTTAGATTGGAACAGGTCCCTTTTTAACTTTAATGGTGGACTGGCACTGCCTTTTGAAGTGCCTCCTCTGCCATTCCCAATCACTCGACCATGTCTAGCTTTCCCTGACATCATGGATTTAATGTCACTGCCTACTAGGGATTTCAATTTAAAAAAATTATTTCCAAAAGAAGCCTACTGGAGATTTGGCTTCAAAGAGCACCGCTGTCCCAATATATGTGAGTCTGCAAAACTGCCCTCAGGTACAATGCTTTGATGTACACTACAACTGGGACTGCTGTATGTGCACACAACAAACTTGTAACTACAAAAGAGGCCTACTAGGGATTTGGCTTCAAAGAGCACTGCTGTCCCAATATATGTGAGTCTGCAAAACTGCCCTCAGGCGCAGTGCTTTGATGTACACTACTGTATGTGCACACAACAAACTTGTAACTACAAAAGAGGCCTACTGGGGATTTGGCTTCAAAGAACACCGCTATCTCAATATATGTGAGTCTGGAAATCTGCCCACTGACGCCCAATGCACTGCATTGTTGGCTTAAAAGAGCACTGCTGTACCAATATATGTGAGTCTGGAAAACTGCCCACTGATGCCCAGTGCACTGCCTTGTTGGCTTAACAGAGCACAGAGAGTCTGAGTTCAATAAAAAAAAAAAAAACTGCAGTTAAAAAAAAAAAAAAGTCTGGCTGGCACAGCAGCAAAAACGATTTGAGACACTCAGTCTAGCTCTGAGTAAAGCCACCTCCCCGGACCACCCCAGCAAAGAAAGAGCATGGCACGCCACGTGCTTAAGGTATAAATAGTATAGCATCATCAGGAACAGCGTCACAGAGCACTGAGTGAGAGCTGCGATTGGCTGCATTAGAAAAATGTTTAGCTCTGATAGGTTGCATTCTCGTCTCCTTGCCAACCTGTCTGACCTACTCTATGACAGGGCTGTGAGGTCACTTATGACTCACAGGAAAGGACTGGTTTTTCTTATGGATACTCCCACATGACCACCTCCTATTTCAAACGGCCGCTAAGAAATCACTGCGAAACAAAAGAATGAAACTAATATGATATGTTTTATTCATGGGGGATCGCTATGCATTTCTTGAACCCACAAATACAACGAATAGGGACTTATGTGTTGCGGATTGCACATTAGAACATAAGAACATGCATTACTGGGTTAGACCAGCATCCTGTTTCCAACAGTGGCCAATCCAGGCCATAAGAACCTGGCAAGTACCCAAAAACTAGTCTATTCCATCTTACCGTTGCTAGTAATAGCAGTGGCTATTTTCTAAGTCAACTTAATTAATAGCAGGTAATGGACTTCTCCTCCAAGAACTTATCCAATGCTTTTTTAAACACAGTTATACTAACTACCCTAACCACATCCTCTGGCAACAAATTCCAGAGTTTAATTGTGCATTGAGTAAAAAAGAACTTTCTCCGATTAGTTTTAAATGTGCCACATGCTAACTTCATGGAGTGCCCCCTAGTCTTTCTATTATCCGAAAGAGTAAATAACCGATTCACATCTACCTGTTCTAGACCTCTCATGATTTTAAACACCTCTATCATATCCCCCCTCAGCCATCTCTTCTCCAAGCTGAAAAGTCCTAACCTCTTTAGTCTTTCCTCATAGGGGAGCTGTTCCATTCCCTTTATCATTTTGGTAGCCCTTCTCTGTACCTTCTCCATTTCAATTATATCTTTTTTGAGATGTGGCGACCAGAATTGTACACAGTATCAAGGTGCGGTCTCACCATGGAGCGATACAGAGGCATTATGACATTTTCTGTTTTATTCACCATTCACATTCTAATAATTCCCAACATTCTGTTTGCTTTTTTGACTGCTGTAGCACACTGAACCGACAATTTCAATGTGTTATCCACTATGACGCCTAGATCTCTTTCTTGGGTTGTAGCACCTATTATGGAACCTAACATTGTGTAACTATAGCATGGATTATTTTTCCCTTTATGCATCACCTTGCACTTATCCACATTAAATTTCATCTGCCATTTGGATGCCCAATTTTCCAGTCTCACAAGGTCTTCCTGCAATTTATCACAATCTGCTTGTGATTTAACTACTCTGAACAATTTTGTATCATCTGCAAATTTGATTATCTCACTCGTCGTATTTGAAAACGAATGCACATCCCTATTGGACATTGCGCTCGGAGCACTGAATTCCTGAATTCCTTCTCCAGCAAGAAAGTAGTGTGGCTGCCATGTTAGTCAATGCAAATGCACGGAAATAGAGGTTAACAAATAAAAATATATAAGGTGATGCCTTTTTATTGAACTAACAATACATTTCTTGACTAGCTTTTAGGAATAATGCTCTCTTTCTTAGGTCAGAATAGAACGAGCCAAAGTTGACATTGCCAGGAAACATAAGTTAGTCATAAAAGGCATAGATAAGTCCTGTGAAGTTTAGTTATCCAAATTGCCAATCAACTATTTTGAATAAGTAATTTTTGAATATGACAAACATTTTATTTTAAAGGATATTAGTAAAAATAAACGAACATTGAAAAATGTTAGCCATTGCAAAAGTCAATTAAAGTTTTTGTTTTTTTTTTGGCAAGTAATGATTAAATTGTAAGCCAAACGCTCCTGACAGCCTTTATTACCGGAGAAAGTGGCTTCAATGAGCATGCATTATTCTCTTCTATTGAATCAGAGGCATTTTTATTTTAAAATAATTGGGTTCTAGATCTCATCAACAGCAAAGCAAACTCTTTCCTCTGCCAGGCACATTGTGATGCCCCACAAAACTCTGCCAAAAACACTCTAAATCTTTGTAGCAAACACATGATACCGTAATAGTACTAACACTCAGGATTCACACATCAACAACCCCTTCCTCTGAAAAGGCAGCACTGCAACTATAGTAACAAACCCTAAAACCAATGTACCTCCTACTGGGAGAACCACAGCTCAGGGCAGCATAGAGAGCAACATTTTCTCCTCTACTGAGCAAAGTACAAAGATATAAGAAATACACATTGCCAAAGCTGACTAAAATGAAAATAACATTTTTTCTTTCTACCTTTGTTGTTGTGATATTTCGTGTGTTAAATCATGTTGGTCCTGGAATCTTTTCCTCTACTTTACTCATGTCTGTCTTCCTCTAACTTTTTCTAGGATCTCCTGTTCATTTTCTGGGGTTTTTTTGTTTTGTTTTTTTCTTCTGTCCTCTTCAGTTCCTCCTCTTACCTTTCCAAGTCTAGATTTAAACAGCTCTACCCACAGGCTATGGGGGAGGAGGATCTTTCTGTGTCTCCATTGCCCAATCTTTTGGGGCCATCTGCCTCCATTTGTACTGCAATCCTGGTGGCATTGAGGATTTTGAAGGTGGCCATGTGGGGCTTTTGAGGGTTAAGGATTGGAGAGAAGGATGAGGGGACCAGTGGTATGAATGTTTGTTTTTTTTTGGCCAAACCGGGGGGGGGGGGGGGGGGGGGGGGGGGGGGGCAGAGTATTCAGCATTAATTTTGCTATCTCTTTGGGGACCTTTGGGGAGAGTGCATCAAGCTGGCAGGCTTAACATTTGTTTCTCTTGTGTATCAGGATGGGGGATCTGGCCAGAAGACCTGCTGAATAGTTTTTTTATTTTTTTTTTACAGATATAGCTGCCATTTAGGGTTAAAGTGATCCGGGAACATGTTTAACCCTGCTTTTGGCCATATCTGGAGTAAATTGAGTGATTAATTTGGCTAATTCCAAATATCAAGAATTAGCTAGATAAGTTACTCAGCTAACACAACTGTCTCAAAACACCTCACACTTATCAAGATAAATTTTATCCGAATAATGACTTATCCAGATAGGGGCAGATTTTCAAAGGGTTACGCATGTAACCCCCGAAAAGCTGCCTCTGCCTGCCCCTGCGCGTGTCGATGGTGGCATGCACAAGCCCTGGGACGCGCGTATGTCCCGGGGCTTTAAAAAATGGGTGATTCAGGGGCGGGGCCGAGGGTGTGGCGGTGGTCCGGGGGCAGGGCCTGTGCTGGGGGATGGCGAGCCGGCGCGTGCAAGTTACGCCTGCCTCGGGCAGGCGTAACTTTTTCAACAAAGGTGGGGGGGGGGAATTTAGTTAGGGCTGGGGGGTGGGTTAGATAGGGGAAGGGGGGGAAGGTGGGGGCACCGGAAGGAACGGGGAAAGCCATCGGGGCTCCTCTCGGGCTCGGCTTGCGCATGGTGCACATGTGTGCACCCCCTTGCGTGCGCTGACCCCGGATTTTATAACATGCGCGCGTTATAAAATTGGGCGTAGATTTGTTCGCCATGAGTTACGCGAACAAATCTACGTCCATGTATAAGTTTAAAAATCTGGCCCATAGTGTATCCAGATCAATGCTTGCGGTCAGGGCCTTCAAGGGATTCAGTGAATACCCAGCCCTTAGGCGTTGCTTCAGCCTCATATTTATACATCAGATTGGGCAGGGATAAACCAAAACCCTGCTCTATCCAATCAACTGCATCACATCTAGCTACACCTCCCCCCCTCCCAGCAATTGGCAGCAGGACTCGCGTTTATCCAAACGTCATCTCCTCCTGCTGCTGCGGGGCAAGTCTCGCAGCGCTTACCGCGAGACCAGTCCCACGGCAGCAGAAGATGACATTGGAATAAATGCAATTCCTGCTGCTGCCCACCCCATGACTCAGCAAGCCACCACAGAGCCTGTCCCCCAAGCACTGAAGAGAGAGATCAGACACCATGGCTGCCAGCGGACCTCATCTTGCTGGTGGCCAAAGAGAGGAGAAGGACACAGTGGCTGCCAGTGGACCCCATTCTGCTGGCAGCTGAAGAGAGAAGGATGTGGTGGCCGCCAACGGAACCCATTCGGCTGGCGCCGAAGAGAAGGACAAGGTGGCCATCAGCAGACCCCATCCCGCTGGCAGCTGAAGAGAGAAGAAGGACGCTGTGGCTGCCATCAGCCTCACCCCGCTGGCAGCCAAAGAGAGGAGGTGGACACGATGGCTGCCAACATACCCCATCCCACTGGTGTCTGACGAGGAGGCCCCGGTCCTATGCGTGTGTATGTGGCTGGCTGACTGCTTCTGTGTGTGTGTGTAGGAGTGACAGCCTGTGTGGGTGGATGTCAGTGGGTGGGTGAGAGTCTGTGGGGGTGGGGGGGGAGTATGTGTGACTGCCTGTGTGTGTGTGTATGACTACCTAGGTGGATGGGTGAGAGCCTGGGTGTGTGTTTGTGGGTAGATGAGATCTTTGTATGTGTGGGTTGTGTGTGTGAGAGGCTGTGTATATGTAGGGGTGGTTGGGGTGACTGTGTGTGTTTGGGTGGGTGACTGCTTGCCTGTGTGTGTATGAGAGGATAAAGTTTGTACAGCTCTCCATCCCCCAATCCACAGCAATCTGAGTGGCTGGAAATTGAAACATCCCAGATATGAAGAGAGGGAGATTTTTTAAATCCTTCTTAGTTTCATTATTGGATGTTATTTAATGTTTGCTGTTTTGAAATAATATATTGATATTTTGGAAAATTTATAAACATTTCTTATGAGGTTTTAATTATTGGATGTTCTATTCATCAATTTTTAAATATTTATTATTTTTATTAGTATGGTTTTATTTTTATGATATTTTATATTTCTTTATTTTGTTGTTGGTCTCTTATTTTGCCTTTAAGTGTCTGTCTGTGGTGTTTGTGTGATCGAAATGAGGGATTCTGCTAATTTATGGTTTCCTGGAAGTACCTGGATCAGTCCAGACATCTGGGTTCATCTCCCCCTATCAGCAGATGGAGACAGAGAAAAAAAACCTTGCTGACACCCTATCTAAGCAACCGTGCCACCTACAGTTCGTCAGTATTTCTCTGTCTCCAGCAGATGGCAGACGCTGCTAATCCTGCAGTTCTGCAGTTGACTAATTTTTTTCTTTTGAGCCTTCCTCCCGGGGGTTTCTTTTATTTTTTAAGACACCATAGGATTCTTCCCTGTCCGGTTGAGGCGGCCGAGCTGGGGATTGGTACCTTTGTGTGTGCTTAGTCTGGGCACCCGTGAGGTGTAAATCTGGTTGTCCAGATCCCTCCCTTCACGAGGCAATGGAGGCAGCTGCAGGCTCTTTACAATACTCTTTTACAAAAATCTTTTGGCTATTTTTGCCCATTTTTCAGGGCAGGTTGTTAATTTTTAACTAAAGCTAATTAAAAAAAAACCCTAAAAACTGTGTTTGCACCGGAGCACTGGTCTACAGGCGAGAGACTTCCTCCCCTTAGGTAGGAGCTTTTGTGGGGCTCTGGCTGTTTGTTGGGGGATCTTTTCTTCTGTCATGATGAGTACCTTCAGAGAAAGTATTTTAATTTTATCTCTACCTTATGGCTCACGGCAGGACGTGCCGTTCATGCGGCTCTGATTCTTCCCAGCTTAATAATCGGGGATATGCGCTAACTGTGCTGATGATGGAGAGGGTTCGTCTGTGGTTCCTTCTTCCGCTAAACAGCGTCGAGTATCGTTGTCTTTTGGACCAGCTGCAACTTCTTTTTTACCTCACCTGGCCGGCGCGGGAACAGTGGCCATTTTGGATTTTGCCGCGGCAGTTCCCGCGTCACCAGGGGGGGGGTGGGGGAGGGTCCTCCATCTCTGTCTCCGGTCCATTCTGGGTTGGGGAACAGGCAGGGAGGGCTAGAAGGGGGTGGAAAGCTCTGGTTTGTCTGTTTTTCAACCATAACATGATGGTTTTGGTGCAGGGAAGCTTTTCTCCACAGACTTTGTTTTGTTACTTCATGATGCCTATATGGCCAGACAGAAAACGGCTTGCGGGCCTACACAGCCACAGATTCCACCAGTCCAGCCCACTGAGGGTCCTTTCAGGGGGTCCCAGGAGGTCTCCTATGCCTGGTAATAGGGTTACCTCAGCACAGGGCTTGATTTTTCGCCCGCAGGGTGATGCAGCTAGGGCAGTAGATCCGGAGGATGCTATCATAGCGCCTGGTGGTACTGGTTCAGGGTCTGGCCAAGCTCCCCTGGTAGCTCCAGTTATTCCAGCTACCGAGGATATGGGTCAAGGGGATGACCAGGTCTCTCTTATTCATGAGGCAGAGGATCCTAAGGTGGTCCGCCTTTTTAAAAGGGAAGAGCTGGAGGTTTTGCTTCCCTTGGGTTACCAGGTTTTTGGGGTTAAAATACCTCAGGAGAACCAGGATTTGGACGGCGAGGACTCGGTACTAGGTGCCATCAGAGATCCTCCAATTTCTTTCCCTTAGCACAAGTCGGTTAGGAAGTTAGTAGAAGAGGAATGGGGGACTCCTGATTCTGGTTTAAAGGTTGGCAGAGCCATGGGGAAATTTTACCCTCTACCAGAACATGTTTTCAAATTTTTTTTCTCTCTCCAAAGTAGATGTGGCAGTGTCTGCTGTGACTAAATGCACCACGATTCCAGCTATTGGTTCGGCCGCTTTAAAATATGTACACGATCGTAAAATGGAGTTACACCTTAAAAGGGTTTTTGAGGTGGCGTCCCTGGATTTGTGTGCAGCGCTTTGTGCAAGTTTCTTGCAGCATGCTTGTCTCCGATGAGTACAGCAGCTTCAAGGTAATTTGTCTCAATCAGGTGTGGACGCGGATATGGGTGAGCGTGTGGAAGCAGCTGTGGCTTACAGTGCGGATGCCCTCTATGATTTGGTGCGTACTTCCTCCAGAGTAATGGCATCAGCTGTGGCTGCCCGAAGGTTGCTTTGGCTTCGCAATTGGGCAGCGGATGTTTCCTCTAAGGCACAATTGGCATCCTTGCCTTTCAAAAGTAAGTTCTTGTTTGGTGAGGATCTAGAGCAGCTGATCCACTCTCTTGGAGACAATAAAGACCTCAGGTTACCTGAGGATAAACCTAAGGGTAAGAGATTTTTTCAATCAAGGTCTTGTTTTCGGTCCCACAGAAGATCACGGCCTACCCGTGGTATGCCGGGACCGCAGAGACAATATTTTTCACGGGGGCAAACATGGTGAAAATCCTTTTGTGGAACCAGAAGGTCCTTTATGGGGTCCTCTGGTGGCTCCTTGGCAGGAGGTAAGTCTACCCAATGATGCCAAGCTGGTCCACTCCGTCGATCCTATTATAGGAGGTCACTTACGACACTTTATGACGAAGGGGCCAAGATCACTCAGGAGTAGTGGGTTCTCAATGTGATAAGAAACGGTTACGTTTTAGAATTTGCTCATCCCATACGGGAACGTTTTCTAATTTCCCCATGCAGCTATCTGGTCAAGTGAGCGTCTGTACAACTGACTCTAGACCGGTTATGTCGGTTAAGTGCGGTAGTACCAGTTCCCAGAACGGGCTCCGTCAGGGGAGATACTCCATTTATTTTCTGGTCCCCAAAAAGGAGGGCTCGTTTCGGCCGATATTCGTTTTAAAGAAGGTCAATGCAAAACTCAAGGTGCCATGCTTCAGGATGGAAACCCTCAGGTTGGTCATAGCGGCTATACGCAAAGGAGAATTCCTGGCTTCCTTGGATCTCATATTCCCATCCATCAGGACTCTCAGCGTTTTCTCCGCTTCATGATTCTGGGTCAACATTTTCAGTTTCAGGCTCTTCCGTTTGGTCTCGCCATAGCTCCGCAGACTTTCACCAAGGTGGTGGTGGCAGCTTTTCTTCGAAAGGAGGGTATTCTAGTTCGTCCATATTTGGACGATTGGTTGATCAGAGCCAAGTCAGAGTTTCTATGCTGCAAGTCGGTTCATTGAGTTCTCAAAATCCTACAATCCCTAGGTTGGGTAGTGAATCACGACAAAAGTCAGCTATTAGCAACACAAACTTTGGAGTATTTAGGAGCTCGGTTCGATACTCATAGGCAGAGTCTTTCTCTCTCAAGATCGAATCTTGAAACTTCAGGCCCAGATCCACCGTTTTTTGCGGTTGCAAGTACCCAAGGTCTGGGACTACTTACAGGTACTCAGCTCGATGGCCTCCATGCTGGACTTGGTTCCCTTGGCGTTTTCCCATATGAGACCACTACAGATGACATTGTTGTCCCACTGGAAGCCAGTATCAGAAGAATATCATATCCGTTTACCTCTCGAGGGTTTGCCGTCATGGTGGCTTCAGACTTCCAATCTCAGTTGGGGAGTGGACCTTGAAATTCCCGATTGAATGGTGGTTAATACCAATGCCAGTCTCTCTGGATGGGGAGCAGTTTGTTGGTCCCATTCGGTTCAGGGATCCTGGTCCATGAGACAGTCTGCATGGTCTATCAACCATCTAGAGACCAGGGTGGGTCGCTTGGCCTTGAAGGAGTTTCTGCCGTTACTATGGAATCATCCGGTTCAAGTTCTGTCGGACAATGCGACAACAGTAGCGTATATAAATCGGCAGGGTGGAACCAAAAGCAAGGCAGTGGCTCTAAAGGCACAGAGGTTGGTGCTCTGGGCGGAACAACATGTAGAGAGATTAGCGGCATCCCACATTGCAGGAACAGAGAATGTTCAGGCGGATTTCTTGAGTCGCACACACTTGGATCCAGGCGAGTGGGAACTCTCAGAGACAGCCATGCAGTTAATTCGAGATCGTTGGGGTCTACCTCACCTTGACCTTATGGCGACCTCTCGGAATGCCAAGGCCTTTCGATTCTTCAGTCATCGAAGACAGTATGGGGCTGAAGGGGTCGATGCTTTAGTTCTACCATGGCCTCAGGGAGTTCTACTATATGTTTTTCCTCCGTGGCCGCTGGTGGGCAAGGTTCTACATTGCAAAGAAAAGCATTGCGAAAGATGATTCTGGTGGCTCTGGAGTGGCCTCGGTTTGCAGACCTGGTCAACCTGGCAGTGGACGGCCCACTTCGCTTCGGCCACCTGACGCTTCTTTTTCGACAGGGTCCTATATTTTTTGACCAGGCTGCTCACTTTTGTCTAGCGGCATGGCTTTTGAGAGGAGGCATTTGAAAAGGAAGGTTACCCGGACTCAGTAGTCACCACATTGTTACAGTCTAGAAGGAAGTCTACTAACCTCTCTTATGTTCGGGTATGGAAGATTTTGAGTCCTGGTGTTCTTTCAGGGGAATTCGCCCTCTTAGATAATATTTCAGGAATTAAGGCCCTTTCTTACAGGATGGCTTCACCAGGGGCTTATCTCTTAGTTCTCTTAAAGTGCAAGTAGCAGCACTGGGCTCTCTCTGTGGCAAAATTGAAGGTTCCTCTATTTTATCTCATCCGGATGTGGTTCGTTTTCTTAGAGGTACGATGAATCTTCGTTCTCCAGTTTGGAAATCTTGTCCATCCTGGAACCCTTAATCTAGCTGTTAAAGCTCTGTGTGAACCTCCCTTCGAGCTGCTCCGAAGGGCTACGTTAAAAGATTTGATACTTAAGGTAATGTTTCTCGTCGCCATTTGTTCAGCTAGAAGAATTTCTGAGTTTTAGGCATTATCTTGTCGAGATCCTTTCCTTCAGATTTCGGAATCCGGAGTTTCTTTACGGACGTTACCTTCCTTTTTACCAAAGGTGGTTTCAGCGTTCCATGTCAATCAGTTAGTGGAACTTCCGGCTTTTCCTAACTTACCGGCGTCGGATCCTAATGCAAGGGAGCTCAAATGTCTAGATGTTTGGAGAGCTTTATTGCGTTACCTTGAGATTACCAATGATTTTAGGAGGTCCGATCACCTCTTCCTGCTGTGGAGTGTTCCTAATAGAGGTACCAAGGCTTCTAAAACCTCTAATGCACGATGGTTGAAGGAGGCTATTTCTTCTGCGTATATTACACAGGGTCGTCCAGTTCCGGAAAGCTTGCTTGCTCACTTCACACGTTCGCAAGCGGCCTCTTTTGCAAGGCACTATCGCTTAGATGCCGGGGCTCCGGCAAACCCTTCCTTTGGCAAGAGTGTTTTGCGAGCGGGACTCTCCAGGTCTCACCCTGGGTAAGGGCTTTGGTACATCCCAGGTGTCTGGACTGATCCGGGTACGTACAGGGAAAGGAAAATTGGTTCTTACCTGCTAGTTTTTGTTCCTGTAGTACCACGGATCAGTCCAGAGCCCGCCCAATTAGAAGGGGGTTATATTAAGGGGAGAGTCGACCGCTCAGCTGTTGCTTTCCATGTTCTTGTTAATTGTTGTTTAATGTTTCCATATTTTTTGCTATTATCTACTTTGATATAGATATATACTGACGAACTGCAGGTGGCACGGTTGCTTAGATACGGTGTCAGCGAGGTTTTTTTCTCTGTCTCCATCTGCTGATAGGGGGAGATGAACCCAGGTGTCTGGACAGATCCATGGTACTACAGGAACGAAAATTAGCAGGTAAGAACCAATTTTCCTTTTCTAGGAGTCTATAACAGTCCATCTTTTTCTTTTTTCAATAGGAGGTGTTTTGGTCTTCTGATGTAATATTTCAGTGCTGCTCTTTCCTGGATAGAGTTGTTGCTGTTGAGTCCTGGGAGTTAGTGTTGTGTTGAAATGGCAAATTTGTCTCTTGGAGTAAACTGTATTCTTGGCAGGCTGTGATAGCTTTTATTGGAGTTATGTAAGTATTGTGAGTTACTGAGACAGTATAGGACCCTTCTTTAAATGCGAATGTCTCTGATCTGACATATGAAGAAGGGACTTATGTATAATATTTTTAAGTACATGTATTATTTTTATTTTACAGGTGTTTTAAGCAGCCTGGCTTGTTTTGTTTTCTAAATAGGAGGTGTTTTAGAGCTCATGTATAATTTGTTTTGTTCGCTTTTTGTAGGTAAGGTTGTAGTTTGATTGCTGGCAGTTAGTGCTGTTTTTGGTATAGGACGTTTACTAAATTTCAATTGTTTATTCATGGCTTTCTGATGGCCAAACCCACACCTATGTTACAACAGGCCTAATGCCATATAGATTCCATGTGTCTTGAATCTAGGGGAGCAGCAGTGAGGGAGTGAGACTGCTGTAGACTGGGGGGAGGGAGGGCGGGCGGTCAGCGCATGTGGGAGGGGACTACTGAGGGAGCGAGACTGAATCCTCTGTTATAAGTATCACTGCATGCCACTGATCCAGGTAAATGTTGTTTGGCAAAAATTGCTGAAAATAAAAACACTTTTTTTGACCCTCAGCTATTGAGAATATTTCTCTTTTAGAACTTCATTGGCAGCAAATGCCAGGAGGAATGAGCTTTCTTACTGATTTATTATTGTAAGATATGCAAGTAATTAGAAGATATTTGTTCCTTAGGCACTTTGATTTTGTTGTAAATTGATTTCCTTTATTTATCTCCTTTAATTTCTCTGTGGGATTCTCTTCTTTATTTGTGGGCTTGATAGTTGGAATTAGTGATGTGATAGTTATTCCATTTTCCTTTTTGTGTTGAATTTGTATATATATATATTTTTTTTCCAGTTCTGGAATTGATTGTAAATATTCTGTTTCAGTGTTGCATTGGAATGCAATTTAAAACCATATAAATAAATAATATAAAATGTAACTGATAAGTGGCACCAATATTGAAACCTCATAATTTATCCGGATAAATACCTTTGAATAGCGACTTCAGAGAGTTAAAGAATAGAAAATGTTCTCTCAGGAAGATAGGATGCTAGGGGAACAGGATATGAAAAACATTTAAATATCTAGCAGTGCGCCTCATTTAATTACAGAAAGGGATATTTTCCATTAAAAAAAAGAATCTCATGATATGACTATATTTATTGTGAGAATGGGGGGTGCCTGGAACAGTTGACCGGTGGAAGTAGTAGTAATCAAAACAGCAGCAGAATTAAAGTATACTTGGAACAGAGGGCGGGTGTAAAAGCATGGGAGGGGATATGACTGGTGATTGTCTGCGATGATGCAGAAGCCAGGGGCAACTGGGCAAACTGGGTGAGGCCCGGGGCATCTGTATTTGCTACCAGTTGCAATGTTAAGAACTATCCAGCAATGATGACAAGTGAGATGGACATGTCTGTCGGGTCTTGAAAGTTCATATACATCATCAACTTTGGCTAATTCTTAAGTTGGTGGTATTGCAACCTGTAACAAATTGAGTTTTCTTCAGGGCTAACCTTGCTACTAGAACATTGCACCTTTTTATGGCTTCATATTTTAAGTAAACTCCTGCGCACCATTTAAGCAAATGACCTGGATTTCTGGTGGGATAAGAGGAAGAACTGATCCATTGTGTCTGATATCTGAGTAGTTTAGTGCGTTTCAGCCATGCCTAATTAATTGAAACAGTAATGTGTTTTTACCTAATGAAGCAGGCGTGAGATTGAGCCCAAGAGACTTTTTCATTCATAGGATGAGAACGCACTTTCCAGATGTCCTTCTGACTATTCAGCAGACTCTGTCACAAAATTAAACACTTAACTATGAACAAAATAATAAAGCAGAAGTTTTTTTTTTTTTGGGTTTTTTTTTTTTAAGAGAAGATATGAGGATTATGAACAGAAATCTGTTCGGACCCGAGGAAGTGAGCGCCAGCTAGTTGAGAAATTCAGTTGGTCCAATAAAAGGGTATTACCTTATCATATTTTGTTTGTTGGTTAATCTTTATTTCTAAACATTATGAACAAAATCACATTTTATTATTAATCCAATTTTCCAGGACTTTGAGAAATTATTTTTACTTCTAAGAAAATGGGTGGAAAACTTCTCAGATGAGGGGGAATAGTACATGAAGTAATGTCTACTTTTTACTGACCAGTTGGCATGTACTATTTTATAACACTTAGGTTCTATACCCATGTGCCATGGATTCTGTTTTTCACATAATTTGTGACTGAGCTGTGAGGAAATTATTGCTGCAGTTATGGTATTCCCTGCAAACCCAGAAAAAGGGAACAATACAATAGTAAAAATTGCTAGGAAATCATTTTTTAAAATTAATTTTCAAAAAATGTGAAAAGCAGAGAAAAATACTTTTTGCTCTGCCTGTTAAAGAATTAATATTCTATAACAGCATGTATCAGGAAGCAATGTGATTTTTTTTTTTTTTTTTTAAATCCTATCCTGTACGTGCCGTTGGTGTAATGGAAGACATGTCCTTGGCTTCTCTTTTGTGTCTCATCAATTAGATTCTTAATAGAGCCCTGTAATAATTGTGGCTTCTGCTTGTCAGTGCAGAACACTAACCACTGAAGCACTGACACAGCATTTTTCTTCTCTTTTTGCCTTATTTAAAGATCTATCAAGACCATTACCATCAAACAGATACAAATGATATAAATACTAAATTTTCAAGGATGGGACGTGGGGGACTCTTTAGTTGATTGAACCTGGCTTTCAATCTGCCTGGCTGAGAATATCTTGGCGTCCTGTGTGTTGGAAGCATACAGTGCTTTAACTTTATGAGCACCTTCACATTGGCTTACTCTCCGGCTTCCTGCACTTGCATGGGCACATGCTGCTTCTTCCCCTGTGGATACGGAGGCCAAAGGTAGATTGGTCTAGAACTTTATGTAGGTCCCTGACTTGAAGGATCTCTTAAGTCTCTTATATAATAGGCTTATATTAGTGAATCGCTTATATCTTAGCTAACTCATCTTTTGATCTCCTAATTTTTCTTCAAATTTATTGAATCCTCAGAGCAGGCCTTTACACAGTTTTTCTCAAACCCTTTAGGTCATGCCCCCTCTTTCTTTTTATTCTCTGTAATAAATAGTTATTGTTGCCTTCCCCCCCCCAAAAAAAAATAAGTTACAATTATTTTATAAAATCAAAATACAATGTACTGCAATTAAAGTTATATCAAACCAAATACCTCTCGTCCTCTGAAGATCCATTCTGCACCCCCTCCAATGGGAGTGTACATCCACTGATGATGGCCCAGCATATGTGAAATTATCTTGTATAGCTCAGTAAGGTATGGATGGATGAACCTCCTCTGACCCAGTTCAAATCTTATAAAAATTAAACGTGCTTAATCCGGATTAGTTCGGACAAAGTTCAGATTGAAAAAGTTTATTTTTAAACATCTTGATTTGCCATATATACTCATCTAGAAGTCTATTTCATGTATAAGTTGATAGGCGATTTTGAGACCAAAATCGATTGAAATGCATTGATCAGTAAATAAGTTGAGGTTTAAAATGAGTGATCTAGAGAGGTCACGTGATGCGTTAGCCTGGTAAGCCGCGCTTTCCAGAGCTCCGGGTGAGGCCCCGCACAAAGCTAAAAATCGACGGTGTCTAAGGCAGTTCTCCAAAACGTAAAGGGGTCCGGAGGGTAAAGGAGATTCGTAACACTCACCTACGGCTGATAGGAGGCGAGTGGGGATGTCAGCGAAGCCGCCGTGAAAAGGCAAAGATAAGACGGAGGGTGGAGGCGCGGATCTCAAAATGGCCGACGGACCGAAGGAGCCGGAGGCAGCAGGCCTTGATGAAGCGGCGATCATTAAAATGACGGCAGCGGTGGTAACTGCGCTAGAGCCTAACTTTGCCGGTATCACAGAGAATTTTGCGACGTTGAAGGAATCTTTAGGTGATATAGGGCGGCGGATAGAGATCGCGGCTGTGGAAGAAGACCAGCAGGCACTCGCGGCTCGGGTGGCCGCTCTGGAGCAAGTGGTGGGCGCTGCTGACACGAAATTAGAAGATCTTGAAAACAGGGCAAGGAGAAACAACCTCAAGTTTTTGGGGCTGCCAGAAGACCTTGTGGAAAGTGAGTTACAAAATTTTCTTGAAACTTGGCTGCCAGACGCTCTAAATTTAGAGGGCTTGGCCGGGAAACTAACTATTGAGAGGGCTCATAGATTGGGGCCTAGAAGGGACTCAGACTCCAGACCTCGCCTCGTGATAGCAAGATTCATGAACTGGGCACAGCGTTCAGCTATCTTAACAGCTTTTAGAAAGAAGAGAGACCTCCAGTACCGGGAGCATAAAATTATTTTATTTCAAGATTTTTCTGCGGCGGTGGCGGCAAAGAGGAAGCTGTTTGGGCCGGTGTGCAGTGATTTCTTTAACCGTAATGTGAGATTTGCGCTTCAGTTTCCCGCGCTGTTAAAAGTCTGGCGAGATGGAAAAGTGCACACATTTGATACGCCAGACAAGGCGAAGAAATGGATCCTGACTACAGGTGGGGAGAAATAATGACGTACTGTTTTGAAAGCTGGGAGCTTCCTGGCACCTCCTTACCCGGTGTGCACAGTGTACCTGCGAAGTTGGACTCTGCTATGGGGAACACGGGTAGAGGCGGGGAAAGCTGAGGAGCAAAAAATGGTATGTTTACGGATTGAGGGGAGTGCTTACTAACCCCATGTTCACAGCTGTTTAGTTAAGTTTAATTGTTGGACTGGAGCTCTCCTATTACCAAATCGATGTGGGTCCTTGAGTGGTTATGAGCTGGCGGATGGACTACAAGACGGTGGGAACTATGCACTGAGGGAGCACGCTTAAAGTATCGGGACTATGATTGACCGGTATGGATGATATTGCAGCAAGCGCAGGCACCCGACTTGGAAGGACCATGGTAGCACGCGATGGGGACGATCGCGTTTTTGACCGAAACAGCGCCTCCATAACTGAGCGGGCAGATCTTTATCTGAGAGACGGTTCTTTGAAGGCTTATGTTTTCCTCACCACGCGACAGAACCAAGGAACTATTAGGGGGCATATGTTTGTTATAACAGTTGACTGAGTATATGTTATGCTTGAGATCTATCACCGGGATACAGGGGGTCAGAGAGAGTATATGGTTATGTTTTGGTGAACTTATATAGGGTCAATGTGGGGCCACACCTGGACGCATTATAACGGTCCTCTAGTCCACCCTTATGTGGGCAGTTCTTTTTGCATATATGTTTTGGGAGGGGTTGGTGGGGGGGGGAGGGAGGGGGGCAGGGGAGGAATGGGGGGTGGAGGGATGGGAGGGGGATACTCACTACACATCTGGAGGTAATTGTTGTCCTGATAGCGGTATGACACAGAGCTGGGGGGTGGTTCAAGCTGGGAGACTACCCACCAGGCTAGGAATGGTTTGGTGTCAGGGATATGAGACGGAACTTACGACAGGATAGGTCAGACTAGATATATTTCGTGGAACGTAGGGGGCATCAGTACTCCGATTAAGAGACAAAAAATTTTGAGCGCCCTTCAGAGGAAAAAGTTGGGAGTGGCGGCCCTCCAGGAAACACATTTGTCTATGACTGAAAGTATGAAATTGAAGAAGAGTTGGGTGGGACAATGTTATGCTTCAGCGGTGGGACGAAAGGCTGGGGTAGTTATCCTTATCCATAAGAACATAAAGTTTGAATTAACCCAACAAGTGTCTGATGAGCAAGGAAGGTACCTTATTCTCGTAGGTAAAGTGAATGGAATGGCGGTAACAATTTGTAACTTATATGCGCCGAACGCATACTCTCATAGTTTTTTTCAAGATGTGGTGGCTAAGCTGGTGGGACATCAGGCGGGGTCGCTAGTGGTATTGGGGGATTTTAATTGTGTAAGAGATGTGGAGGTAGACAGATCCCACAGGTCCTCTTCCCAGCAACTTATGAAGGGGAAGGGAGTGACTTATGTCTGTGACGAATTACAGCTTCTGGATGTGTGGCGCACTTTAAACCCCACAGAAAGAGATTACACGCACGTGTCCAAAGCACACTCTACCCTCTCTAGAATAGATTATATTCTGATATCGACCGGACTGCTATCCAAAATTGGTTGTGCTCAGATAGGCCCAATAGAAGTATCGGATCACGCCCTTATTTGGGTGGATGTGGGGGATAGGGCGCAGGGGAATAAGACGAATATGTGGAGGTTCCCAAGCCATTTGTCTGGGGATAGCCAGTTTCAGGAATTCCTACTCCACAAATGGGAGGATTATGCGAAGAATAATGAGGCCCATAGAGCGGACCCTTGGCTGTTCTGGGAAATGGGAAAGGCGGTCATGAGGGGGGAAATAGTGTCCTACACGATAGCTAAATCCAAAGCCATGATACAAAGCATATTGACTCTGGAAACACGACTCCACCAAGCCAAACGGAGATTGGCCCGACAACGCTCTACTCAGAATCTGACTCAATACAATGACATTTTGAGGTCCTTAAATACGTTATTGCATGAAAGAGCTAGGAAGGGGATGCAGCGGGGGGCGCATAAATTTTTCCGATATGGGAATAAATCTGGTAAAGTCTTGGCGAATATGGTGCGGCTTACTAGGGTAGCACTATGATCGACAAACTTAGAGGGGCCGATGGGACCCCTTTGACCACTGGGGAGGAGATATGTGAGGAATTTCGCCTTTTTTATGAAAAACTGTATACGGAGGATCGGTCAGGGGGTACACCTCAAGAGGAGGAGTTTTTTCAGGGGTTGAATATCCCTCGGATTACGGCAAGTCTTAATGCCCCGATTCATTTGGAAGAACTACGGGGAGCCATTAGGGAGAGTAAGGCGAATAAAGCCCCGGGGCCGGATGGATTCACTGCAGAATATTACAAATGTCTGCAGGGCAGAGCGGGAGTGGACTTGCTGGCGTTTTATAGGGAGGTGCAAAGGAGAGGTCACTTTCCTGAGGACACTACCCGAGCCTATATCACGGTCCTGGAAAAACCGGGGAAAGATTTATCTAAACCAGCGGCGTACAGACCGATCTCCCTTTTGAACTTTGAGGCTAAACTGTTTGCGAAAATTATGGCGGACCGTATGAGCAGGGTTTTCCCGGACATTATAACGCAAAATCAGGTGGGGTTTGTAAAGGGCAGAGCCATTAGTACTAATCTTACTAAGTTGCTCATAGCCATGGAGGAATGTCATAAAAAAGGTACCGAGGCCGTTATAGTAGGCTTCGATTCGGAGAAGGCGTTTGATAGGGTCTCCTGGGGCTATCTGTTTTCTGTCCTGGCACGATATGGGTTTGAGGGGGAGATTGTTCAAGCCATTCAAATGCTTTATCATGCTCCTAAGTCAGCAATCCGAGCGAATGGCCAAATTTCAGCAGACTTTCGGCTATACCGGGGGACAAGACAAGGATGTCCGTTGTCGCCGCTGCTTTATATCCTGTCCATAGACTCTTTGCTACGGAAACTAGAAGCGGATCCTTTGATAACGGGCTTTACATGGGGGATACAGCACTTTAAAGTGTCCGCCTTTGCGGACGATGTTCTTGTCTTCCTGACCGACCCACAAAGGTCTTTAGAGAGGGTGCTGAATTACCAGCTTTTGTTTGGGTCCTTTGCTGGGTTGAAGATAAATGTGGAGAAGTCAGAGGCTATGGAGATAGGCAATCATATCAGAACCAACTGGGTGGGGGAATTCCATTTGCGGTGGGCAGATACCACCATGCGATACCTGGGAATTTTACTTACAAGGGAGCCTACGAAAATACATGAAGTAAATATCTCCCCGTTAATTCGGAATATGAGTCACAAATTGAAATTATGGGGTAAATTGCCGCTCTCCCTAAAGGGGAAAATTGCGTTGCTCAAAATGTTGGATCTGCCGCGATGGCTATATGTGTTACAACAACTTCCCTTGTGGTTAACAAAGAAAGAGATTGATAGAGTGAATCAAGAAATCAGGGCTTATCTATGGGGGGGTCAAAAAGCTAGACTGCTCCTAAAGACTTTGCAGCTGACTATAGAACAGGGGGGGCTGACCTGTCCTAATTGGCGACACTATAATTTGGCGTGCATGCTACATCATATTCAGGACTGGTTGGAGAATACCGGGAAATACACGCCTCGCCAGTTTCTGCTGAGCTGGTTGCATCCATTTAGTCCAGAAACTTTGATTCAACTCCCCGGGTCCCAAGTGCCGACAGCCTATAAACGCCGCATGATTATAGAAGCAGGGAGGAAAGCGTGGAGATGCCTATGTCTTCAAAAATTATGTTTAGGTGGCACTCTTACGCCATTTCTTACGTTATGGGGAAATCCCATGTTTGTCAGTGGTCTAACGAGTGGGGTGTTTAAGAGGTGGTGTTCTAGGGGGGTTCGGCACCTCTTCCAGCTGTTTGCCCCGTGCTCTGGGATTATGTGGTCCTTTCAGGAGATGCGGGCCGTATATGAGATTCCGACACAAGATTTTTTTGCTTATCTGCAAGTTAGACATTATGTACAAGCAGTGTTTGGAACTTATCAGTTGCACACGAGGTGGGAATCTCTCCGAGCCTTTTTTGGGCTGCGAAAGCGGAAGGGACACTCCTGCTCTTCGTTATCCCAAGCATTAAGAGAGATCCCCGTCATGACAGGGCAATTGGAGATTCAAAACAAATGGGTACGTGTGGCAAACGTGTATTTGGCTCTTGAGGAGATAGGGGAAATACTAGTGAAAAGTGTTAAAGTGTCAGAAAATGTACTTCTCCAAGAAATAGGGTTTAAAATATTACACTGTATATATGTGTCACAGGCCCAAAGATATGTGGCAAAGTTATGTGACTCTCCTGTATGTATTAAATGTGGGGGGGCACAGGGAACGTTTGTGCATGGAATGTGGGAATGTCCTAATATTGAGTGTTTTTGGGGGGAGGTGCTGAAAAGTCTAGGAATGTGGCTTCAAGTCTTGATTCCCAGAGACATCAAGGTATGTTTATTTCGGCTGCCTAATACCCAGACATTGCAGGACTTATCGGGTAATGATTGGGCCTTCCTGGAAAAAGCCCTAATAATTGCAGCCCAGATAATTCTTTGTCAGTGGATTTCCTCGGAGAGTCCTACATGGGGGCAATGGCACGCACGGCTACTAGCCCTACTGCAACACGAAATGTGGACAGCTCAGATGACCTCACCAGCTCGGAAGGCAACGTGCTCGGCTATATGGCACAGATTCTGGTGGACCTTGTCGGAAGCGAAGCGAGAGATACTTTTTACCACCATAGGATATAAATATCGCCAATCCAGGGCGGGGAGGAATCCTTCAACTGACTAACCAGCGACAAGTTGGAGCCTAGCTGAAGGGGTAGGCCGGCTCTATCTTGGGTGGCCCTGTAGGCACTCTTTATGGCCTAGATGAAGAACGGCAAACCTGTGGCAAAATCCTAGTACATGGGTACTGACTATATATATGCAGACAGAGATTGGCTATCTAGAGTATTTGGTGTCTTGGTAAAAGGTGTGGTGGGTATGGGATGAGAGGGGAGGGTGGGGTTGGGATGAGGATGGGGGGGGGAGCGGGTTTGGTATGATGATATGTGTATTGGTACGGTAGAAAAATGTTAAAATTTCAATAAAGAAAGGTTACAAAAAAAAAAAAAAATGAGTGATCTATCAGGAAGATAATTCAAGAAAAGCCATGTCCGATAGGTCAGTGGCACGACCAGAGTTGGCCACGTATGTTGTGACTAACTCTGAATATTGGAGTTAGCTGCTTAAGTTAAGCAGCGAGCTCTGCTCCGTTTCGGCAGTTCACACGTACATGCACACATGCCTCGGGGACTTTATAGTATATGTGTAAAACTGATAGTATGCGTGCATAAGTCGAACCATTTTTTTTGGGCCTATTTTCCATCATAAATTCCTCAACTTATACACGGGTATATACAGTATTCATATTGGTCTGTGAGAACGAGAATATTGGCCTCCTGATGTTTCAGTGTTGCAATCTTTGAATGTATTACAAGTTCGAATGTTTATTTTTTTTCTTGATGAATCGTAACTTACATTTGTAGAACAGCGTGATGTCCATATCAAATTATTGTTGATAGCTAACAAAATTAAAAACTACCTGTAAAAAATTAACT
Organism: Rhinatrema bivittatum; assembly: GCF_901001135.1. Taxonomy (NCBI): domain Eukaryota; kingdom Metazoa; phylum Chordata; class Amphibia; order Gymnophiona; family Rhinatrematidae; genus Rhinatrema; species Rhinatrema bivittatum. The sequence continues at coordinate 224,958,528 of NC_042618.1, read as the reverse complement.
ATCTTTAAATCATGATGCTGCTGGCAACTCTCTCACAACCTCACTCTTGAGCCATAACCGAAATGCCCAGTTTCTCACGATGCCATACCGATTGCTGCTGAGTTTGACTGCTTAGGTAGAATTGTATGAAACTTCCTGCTCCTTGTCAATACCTCTCTCTGCCAGGGCCAACTAGGGGCTGCTGAAGCTGCTCCTCTCAGGGCCAATAATGCCTCCTTTCACCGGTGGCTACATTTGCAGTTGCTGCTGTGGTGTGTTCCTGCTGACCAAATCTCTCTGCTAGTTGAGTTAAATCTGGTGTTTTTTAGGTTAGAGTTTTTATTTTGTATATTTTTAGAATTGGTTAATGAGATGTTTTTTTTTATTTTAGTTTTGTTTGTTATAGTGTGTGTTTATCTTTAACTGTAAATTGCTTCAGACAGTTTTTAGAAGGATGGTGGGGCAGTATGTAAATAAAAGTCAACTGCATGGGTGTTGGTGCAATCAACTGTCTGTGGGAATGGGATTGAGGATGGTAAAGTACAGTGGCTGAGAGGGTCCTGAACAAAAACACAAAGAGGGTGTGAGACTGAAAGAAGCTGAAAAGGAAAGAGGAAAAGGTCTGGAGGGAAATAGTATGGAGGGCTAGAGAGAATCTAGAAGGGAGGGGAGGGAGCAATAGAGACTTCATGAAGGAAAAGAAGTGACACTGGAGGAGAGGAAAAAGGAAAGAGTGGGAGAATGATTTTATTATCATACAGGCCAATTCAGTAAAACATGCGGGAGAGCCGGCGCTCTGAGTTGAGCATCCGCTCTTCCGATCTGCGCCCAGGCACCTCTCCTGGGTGCGCGATTCTGTATTCAAATTAGGCCGCACACTAACGAGGTGCTAGGGACACTAGCGCGTCCCTAGTGCCACCTTATTAGCAGAAGCGGCGGCTGTTAGCGGGTCCGACAACTGATGCTTAATTTTACCGGCATCGGTTTTCTAACCCGCTGACAGCCACGGGTTCGGAAAACAGATGCTGGCAAAATTGAGCTTCCGTTTTTGAACCCGCCAACCAGCAGGCAGATATTTATTTTTATTTTTTTTTGTTTTTTATTTTTGGTGCCTCCGACTTAATATTGCTATGATATTGTCGGAGGTTGTACAGAAAAGCATTTTTTTTTCTGCTTTTCTGTACACTTTTTCCGGTGCTTTCGAATGTTAATGCCTGCCCTTGGGCAGGCATTAATTTCTGAAAGTAAAATGTGCGGCTTGGCCTTACAGTATAATGGGTAATAATAGCACGTCTAAAACACGCGGCCAAAAGGGGGCTAAACGGTGTGCTCGGCCGAGCACACCATTCTATATCGGCCTGTTAAATGGGGACAGGAAAGTAATAAAAGAATAAATGAAAATATTTAGATGAATGTAGCAAGAGGTTAAAACATGTTCATTGTATTAAAGGAAGATAATTGAAACTCGAAAGATTTTCAGTAAATGTGACTTTCATTTTGGAGGTGATTCTCAAAATGGGCTTTTGAAAATCGCCTTCTTTAGGCAATGCACGACATATACATTTATGCAGATATGCTGCAAAATTGCCACAGAATCTTGCTGTGTGGCTGAAGTGTAAACTTTGCCACAGAAACTACCAGTGATATCTAGGACAGGAGGAAGGCAATTTTCAGAAGCCTTTTACCCAGTTAAATAGCAGGTTGCCTGGATAAAAGGACTTTTGGAAAATTGCCCACACTTCCACACAGCTAAAGGTTTGCACGTTGGTCCGCCGTGTATGTACCTTTACCCGCATTGTGCGATGACAATGAAGATGCAAATCTCTGTGGGTAGTATTTCCCAGGGTAGTTCTCAAAGGGAAAGTATGCTTATTCTTTCCCTTTGAAAATTGGTTTCAGGCCCATGGGTTAAAAGTATCTGCTGACTGAATCTGTGCGGGCAGATATGAAAATTTCCCCATATAGGAAAACTGCTTGGGATCACAGTTAGCACCCGTGATCCTTATAATCTCATCCTTATAATCTCATCCTCGCCAATCCTTATCTCCAACTACACCATGATTAACCATCTCCATTATTGTTTACATGTTTGAATTAATAACCTGTCCTTTCTCTTCTTTCTCTGCCAAGTTCCAATCTCCCTGTTATATGTAACTGCATTTTCCGCACCATTGTTTTTAGTTTATGTTTACGATGCACCCCTGTTGTATGTGAACCAGCATGATGGGACTGCGTTCTCGAATGCCGGTATATAAAAACCCAAAATAAATAAATAAATAAATAAATAATCTGTTCACATGCAAACAGGAAAACCTAGCACACACAAGAAAATGAAAATAGGATTGTGTTTCAAAGAATACTGCACACAAATTTGTACACTACGTTGGCATACGATAACTTTTTTTGCGCACACAGGCCACCCAAAATATTAGCGGGAACATTGGTTAGCGCCTCTCGCAGTTTTTATGCATTTATTTCATAACTTATTTGCAGATTATTTCTCTTTGATTGCCCCCCCCCTTCCACCCCTTCCCCAGAATACATTTGGGATGTGATTCGGATTTAATCTGAACTGGTTTGCACTGATGTATTGTTTCCAGGATGTTTTGAATTGTCTCAAGGCATCTTTACATTTTTCTTCTCCTCCTTTCAGGGCCGTCCCCTGCCGGAGGTGGGCATGAACAGCACTCCTCTGCCTCCATCTTTGAGCACGTGGACAGGGTGTCCCGCACGTCAGAGGCCAGCAGACGGATCCCGAGCAAGATTCAGTTGATTGCCATGCAGCCCATCACGGCACCTGCTCTTCAGAACCTGGCTATATTGGACCGAGAAGCGGAGACCAACCAAATTAACAGAGAAGTATGTGAAAAATCAATTGTATAATAATGTCTGTCCTTGCCCTCCTCAATCTCCTTACCTATTCCCTCTCACCCTCCTCCCCTCTACTCTCTCTCTCACTCCTACCTCACCATACCCATTCTGTTTTCTTCCCTTCTTGTGCCCCCTTCATTCACCTGAGCCTCTTATACAGCATGAAAAGCCCAGGTGAAAGAAGAGGTGGAAGGGGACATGAGGTGGGGAATGAGAGGGAGAAGTAGTGGCGGGAGGAGTGAGAATAGAGGAGGGTGGATAGGAATGGGTAAAGAAATTGGGGAGGCAGAAGTGGAGCTGTGGGTGAAGAGTTGGAAGGGGGCATGCGTGGAAAAAAGCATCTTTGTTTTCTTTTATTGTTTTAGCACTTACTAAATGAAAGAAATGAATGAGATTGTGAGTGTGTGTGGCATTTTGTATTGGAAACATAAAATGAAATCACAAATTTCTTTGTTGTTTCCATGCTGTTTTCAAACAGCACGTCCCTAGAGAGAGAGGGAGAAGAGGTGAGAACAGAGGTGCTTGATTTGAGTTGGTGAGAATCAGAGAGAGAGTACAGATGTACAGAGGAGAGAAAAGGAGAAGTAGTGATGGGGTAAATGCAAGAGACAATACAGACTATGGCATTAGAGGTACAGAAGAGAAAAAGTATGCAAACATAAGAGAATGGAGCAAGAGAGAATTGAAGTACAGAGTGTGAAAAGACTTACATGATAGCGCTAAAGAGAGTTGATAGTAAAAAAAAAGTAAGTGAAATGAAGACAAGTATTTAAAGTGTGCAGTAGAAAATAATGAAAAAAAAAAGAAATGCAAGGAAGAGTTGAGAGGAATCTTAAAATCTTAAAAACTTAAAAGAAAGACTATACAAGAGATCAAGAGGATGGAGACATTGTAGAGAATGAATTAAGATAAAAAGAATCAGAGCTTCAAACACCAGAGAGGGGTTGGGATAGGACTAAAAGGATGTTTTAAGAACTTAGATTCTGTTTTGACATTTTGACTGGTATATGCATTAAAAACAAAATTAGATTTATACAGCAGTAGCAGTACATACGTAGGTGAATGGCAGGAAAACAATCAAGTTTAGCCATCCTCTGCTGAATCTTTTTCCTCTTGTTTAGATCCCGTATTTCAAAGTTTTTGGTTTTTTTTAAGCCTAAGGCATTCTTACACTAACAAAACTGTTGTGTGGCACACCAGCCATGCAACAGGCATTACGAACAGAGAAGACTCCTGGACATCAGAAAAGCTAGGGAAGCACTGAAAACTCCTCCTGTTTGTCTTCCAAATTATAAAACAAAGGGAGAGGGGCAGAGACACACATGAACCTGTCACAATGGTGCAGTGCTGCAGTGGCTCTTGAAATTAACTGACACCACTGTGTGACATCAGGCCGCTTTGGTGGCTCCCCTACACCACGAGCTTTAAGCTGGAAGGATTATGTGTGTGTGTGTATGTATGTTTATGTATATATGTATATATATATATATATATATATATATATATATATATGTAGATAGATAGAGAGACAGACAGACAGACACATGCAGATAATTGCTGCTGGTGTTGTTCCTCCATGTGTGAATTTCTCCCACCATTTCCAGAACTACTCTGGCACTGGAGGATGAAGTGCAAGCTGCATCGGTGGGATACCTACAGCATCTGAACGCTTTTCAGTTACACTCCCTTGGCTTCAGCTACAATTTGGTCTCGCTGTCATGCAGAGAGGGGTTTCTCCTCGGGGTTCCCTTCCTCACATCTGCTGCCTGCTTTCTGCTTCTTTCTCTCCAGTCTCAGCTGTCTTTTATCCAGGGCACATTGCCCGCGTACCCCAGCTTCTCACCCTTCTCATGCTCTTGCTCCTTCCACTCTGTGTTGCCTGTGGATTCCTTCTTCTTCTCAGCTTTTTGCTATGGATGAACTCCTCCTCCTCCTTCTGTCCCATCCCCTCAGTTCCTCACTGCAGGAAGACCTCCCTATACTTGCATCCAGGAGAAGGCAGAAGATGGCTTGGTTAGTTACTTTGGCTGCTGCTGGAGGTGATGCCTGTGGCTGCCAGAACTCTGCCATTGCTGCTGCTTCCAGCACTTCCTATCTCATTTTCACCCTCACCATCTCACTTGACTTAGGGATGATAGAGAGGATGGAAGGACTTGAAGGAGGTAGCTCAGAATGGGTATGCTGTGTCTGATGTGTGGCTGCATAAAGTGGGGACCTCCCTCTGTGTCTTGCTTATTGCCTGTTAATTCCCACAATACAGGGGGGTCATGGTTTTGCAAAATTGAAAGGAGACGAGGAGTAGTGTGTGGCGAAAGATGAAGACATATCAGAAATATTAAACAAATACTTTATTTTGGTGTTCATTAAAGAAAACCCTGGAGGAGGACCGTTGCTAGTTGGCAAGATTGCGGATGGGATTGGGGTGGGACTAGCAAAACTGAAAGTGGAAAGGGCCATGGGGTTGGATGAGATACATCTCAGCATTCTAAGGTAGCTCAGAGAGGTGCTAGCAGGTCTGCCGAAGGACCTGTTCAATAGATCTTTAGACGCAAGAGTGGTATTGTATGATTGGAGAAGGGAGGTTCTGATCCAGCCTCACAAAGATGATAGCAGAAAGCAGGCTGGTTAGCCTTACCTCTGGTGTGAGAATTTAATGGAAAGACTGCTGAAGGAAAGGATAATGAACTATCTACAATCCAGTAGGTTGGTGGACCCAAGCCAACTTAGTTTCATCAGAGGAAGGTGATATCAAATTAATCTGATTTTTCTTTTGATTAATTGACTAGAAAATTAGGTCAAAGAAGAGCACTCAGCGTGGTTTACTTGAATTTCAGCAAAACCTTTGATATGGTCCCACATAGCAAGCTCATGAATAAAATGAGAAGCCTGGGAATAGATGCCAAGATGGTAAAATGGATTACTAATTAGAAGCCTGACAGGAGATGCATGTTATAGTAAATGGAACCTACGCTGAAGTAGAGTGCCTAATGGATCAGTTCTGGAACCGGTTCTGTTCAATATCTTTGTGAGTGATATTGTGGAGGAGTTAAAAGGAAAAGGTTGTGTTTTTGTGGCTGACAAAAAGATCTGCAACAGAGTAGACACACCTGAAGGAGCAGAGAGACTGAGAAGCGATTTAAGATAGTTTGAAGAGTGGTTGAAGATTTGGCAGTTGGGATTCAGTGCCAAGAAGTACAGAGACCTGCATTTGGGGTGCAGTAATCCAAAGAAGCTGTATGGGATAGGGATGTGTCTTTGTTTTAAACATATTAATAAAATGTGATAAATGAGGCCATTTTTGGTTTGTTCCGAATGAAATGAATCGAAATTAGCCTCCAATGAAAATACCAAATACACTTTGGATTTTGTTGTATTTGGCTAATTTAAAAGAAAAACAGGCCTCCAGCGGGTCCAAGCCTTGGCCTGACACCAGGGCCTGACTCGAGGCTGGGTCCCATCGCCAAAATCTAGGCTTGAGGCACAGACATAGGTTTAAGCCTGAATCCTAGGCCAAAGCCCAACAAAGAGTCCCGTTGTTGAGGCCAGGTCCCATCACCGAGGCCTGGGCTTAGGACCAGGCCCAATGCCAAGGCTGGGTACCATCGCTGCTTGGGCCTAGGTTTGGTGTCGGAGGCCTGGTCCGAAGCCAGGTTGTGTCACTCAGGACCAAGCCTTCTGCCATCTTCTGTTGACTAAAAATGATACTGTCCACCTAATAGGCACATCACAGTGACACCACTGCAGCACCTTCCTCCTGAGCGGATGGCACCACTTTGATGTATGATGCCGTATACTCGGGAGGATGGCACCCCAGTAGCACTGCATCATTTGGGCAGACGGCATAATTTTTAGTTGACAGAAGAAGAAAGAAGACAGTGGTATGCCTGGTTCTGGTCCTCAGTGACAGGACATGGCCTTAGGCTGTGCTCTGGAGTCAGGCCCGGGCCTCAGTGACGGTACCTGAGGTTGGACCTGGGTCTAGGCCTATTTTTCTGTCACACTGAAGACAATGGAGTCTATGGATTGCTTCACTCACTGATTTCAGTATAACATTTAAAAAAAGAAAAATGACACAACAAACCAACATTTTTTTTGGTTTGAGATGAACCTGAAAAAATGACTGTGACCCACAAAATGAATGAATGAACCAAAACAATTTTTTTTTATACTGCACGCCCATAGCATGTGATGTGCATGGACCTAGTCAAAGACTTTAGAATGGTAGTGGCTGAAGGTAGTAAAGCAATGTGACAAGGAAGTGGCTATAGCCAAAGGGATTCTGGGCTGTATAGGGAAAGGTATAATCTTTGGTAAGGTCTCACATGGAGTACTGTGTTCAGTTCTGGAGACCATATCTCAAAAATAATAGAGACAAGATGGAAGCAAATCAGAGTAAGCCAATCAAAAAGGTGTGTGGTCTGCACTGGAAAACCTATGACAAGAGACTGGAGGACTTGAATATATTTACGCTGGAGAAAAAGAGGGACACTGGAGATACGATACAGACTTTTAAAAATCAAACCTTTTCTGATGAAAAAGAAACTGTAGAACTAGGAGTCACGATATCAAACTCTTAAGGGGATAGATTCAGGAACAATGTCAGGAAAGGGTAGCGGACGCATTGAATGTGCTCCCAGAAGAGTTGGTGAGGACAAGAATGGTAATGGAGTTCCAAAGAGCATGGGATGAACACTGTGGATCCCTAGAGGCTAGAGGATGGAAATTAAGAAATGGGATAAGTTATGTTAACTTTAGCTGTAACATTTCTGTATGGAGGTAATCTGCATGGAATGGCAGTTACTACCCTAAGATTGTTCTTAGTTGCTTTGGAATAAGCTTCCCTTGTGCATCAAGCTGAAATCTAATTACCTTATGTTTCAGAAGAAGGTAAAAACCTGGCTGTTTTCATCTTAATGTAGTAATAGTGGAGGTTCTGCTCTGATATGTATTGATGGCATTTGTTAATTTTATATGTTAATTTTTGTACGGCTGCTGTTTATTTGTATTGTTGCTGATGATAGTTGATATCCTTAAGTGATCATTTTAGCATCGGGAAGGTGATTTAAAATGCTTTTAAATAAATAAGCAACTTGCAAGGCAGACTTGCATTTACTGTGTTCTCAAAAAGGAGCTCCTACACATTTGAGAGCCATCGCTGGTCTACCATTTTATTTTATTTATTCTGTATATTACTTTGGCAACACATGTAAAATTGTCATGCCAATAAAGTTATTCTAATCTGTCTCTCATGCCAATAAAGTTATTCTAATCTGTCTCTCATTGCTACAAGGTGCTGAGAGCAAAGTCCAGGGGCTTGCCTGCACCAAAGCATCAGGCATCGTTGACTTTTCTGCTGCACATCTGGTCAGATCTGATGACACACGTGTTGGAGAACACTGATTTAGATCAAGCTACTCTGTGCCTGATAAATTACCGTACAAGACGAATTTCTTAATTTAAAATCAGTGAGGTCCATTTTCAGCCACTGAGCAGCTCAGCTAGATAGCCAGATAAACATATCCAGTCGTGCCGCTCAATATACCCGGCTATCTTAAAGTTAGTTGATTATGTCTAACCGGCTAACTTTAGGACAGCCCTACAGCCCACGCAGAGTTAGCGGCTAACTCTGCTCTGCATGGAAACTTCTCCTGCCTGCCTCTGAATTCCCTCAACTTATGCTGCTGAAATCTAGCCACATAATGAATTATGTGGTTAGAATTTAGCCTTTTATGGCTTTCAATATCGCCGGGTAGCCATTTAGACGGATAACTTTTCAGTTATCTGCCTAAATAGCTTTTGAATATCAACCTCATTGTGTGTGTGTGTGTGTGTGTGTGTATTTGTGTGTGTGTTAGGGGGTTATGATATTTAAAGGTGCAAAAAAAAATTGTTTTTTGACATGGTTAAAATTCCCATATCCTATTAACTGAAAGTGTATTTGTAACTGTCACTTGAAAATCTCAGGCTGAGCTAAATGCGACGGGTTCCAGCTATTGTGAGTGCTGTGTGTCAATATTTTCCTCATCCGTGGTGGCTGTGTCACTGTCTCCCTCTTAGGATCCACCTTGCTGGGAGTGCCCTCTGCTGAAGCAAAGGAGCAGTACAGTCTGTATCCATGCTTTGCTGCATGACTTCGAGTCCAACCTTGAAAACATTTTTATCAGGAAGAAAAACGAATACAGATGTGAAAGGAAACCATATTGCATAAAATGTTTTAGTCCTATACTCTTAATCTTTGGATGCCTGATCAAAATTTTTTTGGACTAGCCATATTCACGGTAAATTTAAAGTGAGCCCGTGTGTTCCCATACACTTGCATATTGGTGCAAATGGGAGGATATGCTGGAAATTTTAAATGTGCACGCACTTGCGATCATATGTTTTAAAATACACCAACCGCGCATAAGTATGCTTCTAATTCTAATTCTACATTGTTATTATATTATAGTTGTTGTATTTATTGATTTTTGTTATGCTTTTCAGTATTATCCATACTTCCTGTTAATTGTATACGTCTGTTACTTGTAAGGGCTCTGCCCAAAAGTTATTTGTTTTATGTAAACCGATACGATGTGCGAACGGCTATCGGTATAGAAGAGACTTTAAATAAATAAATAAATAAATAATTTTAAGAGGACACTTAAGCACAGCTAGTGTGCGTGTGTCTTCATAGGACTTTGTCAGCTTTTATGTGCATATGTCAGCAAATTGTAAAACATTCTCATGCGAGGCACATTTCCAGTTTACTATTTATTCCACCGGTTTGCCCAGTCAGGGGCAGATTCCCGATGACGGACCAGCCTGGAGATTTGCCGACCCGGCCGGCCCCGGAGATACCACGTGGTCTGCCGAGCACGGCTCTGTCACAGCCGCGCTCGGCAGACCACGAGACTAGAGCGACCTGCCCACCGGGGGATGCCCGATCCCCCGATAGGCCAATCCGCCCCTGTGCCCGGTTAATATTGAGGTCTTTCAGACTCCTTTGGTTCTTCATCCTGCACACTGCCCAGTTGACTCGGATCTCTCATCCTGTCCCTTAAACCATATAAGTCAACATCTACAGACTCGTTCTTCATCAGAAACAGCAATAAAGTTATGTGGATATCTTCAACGGCTAGGCCTTCTTAATGTTAGGCGGTTTATAAATGCAATAAATGCATACGTATGATACGGTTTTGGGATTTAAAATTCTGAGTTACGTGCTCTGGAATTCCCATGCCCTGCCTCCTTTATTCCTCATACGTGGATGGGTAAATACGTGTGCATTTTTGGCTTTTTTAAATCCACGTATGTGGGCATTTTTGCATGAGCAACACTTTTAAGATCAACCTTATTGATTACAAGAAGTGGTAGGATATTTAGAGGCTAATTTTCAAGAATGAATGTAACTCAGCACATAAACGCGTAAGTAGGTGCACCTAAACCTACGCCTGTATTTTATAGATTCTGCAGCATATCGCTGCCCTGAGAGTACACACATTTTTAATGCAGAGATCCATATACTTTATATACCTATTTTATAAGAAGTATGCACATATATTTTACACGTTAAATAATTGTAATGTTCACATAATCCTCAATTTATGCATTAAGGCAGGTATTTTATAAAGTTGGCTGATATATGTGTGTATCTCAATTATGAAAATACTTGAGTGTAATTCCAAGCAGCAGTTCTTAGACCTCCACCAGTTAACCCAGACCTTTCACCATCTCACCCACACAACCTCCACCCCTTGATCTAGACCTTACACCCAAAAACTGCAAAGGAGAAGTCAGATTTAATATCCGCAACTTGATTAGCAGTTTTAAAAGCGTGTGCTCATCATGTTTGATGATATATGCAGGTACTCTGTTTGTAAAATGCATAGATATACTTGTACATCCAAACCATGCCCCGGAACACCCTCAGAGCATTCTCTATGCACATACATTTCTATGCAGCAGCAACAGTACTTGCGGATAGTGCACAGAGGCTACTTACATGCAAATATGCCAATTCTACGCACGCAATTCCCATTGAAAATTACACGCTTAAAAGAAAATCCATTGAGGCAGAAGGATTTTATTGGACAGGTTCTGTTTTGTTGGTGGTTGACTTTCTCTTTGATATCTCTTTGCTCCTCTAGCAAGAGTGTTGCATTTCCATGTGCATCCATCTTCATTGCCTGTCTTATCTTTGTCATGGCCGCAACTGGTGAAATCAATGTAATGCGGTTGGTCCACTGTGGGGCATGGTGCCATGCCCAGCTAATCCTCGGTATAGGTGAGGAAAGGCAATAGTTATGAGTGCTATGTTGGTCCTTGCTTTCAATTTTCTGCCCTCTTGTACCCTTTCTTGGGCCAGATATGGATTTTTTCAGCTGCCTATTTATAAGATGTAGAACGTTAATAAAAGTGGAGGGAGGCTTGGGGTAGATTTTAAAAGGTTGCGTGCGGGCATACATGTGCGTGCGCTATCCATGCTTTGCCGCATGACTTCGAGTCCAACCTTGAAAACACGTGCAAGGGGGTGCACAATTGTGCACCTTGCGCACGCCGAGCCACGCTGCCTTCCCCCGTTCCCTCCCCCCATACCTGGCTTTCCCACCCCTTCCCCTAACCTTTCCTCCCCCTAGCCCTACTCTACCCCCCCCTCAAAAATTTTGTTTTACCTTTTGCGCCTGCTGGTACACGATCCCCGGCACAGCGGCTAATATGGCCGGCGGTGCTGGGAGCCTGACCCCCGCCCCAGGACCACCCACGCCTCCACCCCTTTTTGCAAGCCCCGGGACTTACACGTGCATAGCCCTTTTAAAATCCGGCTCATTAGGTATACATAGTTTGAGCCAAAGGAGAAAGGAACTGTCAGTAAGATAAACTGGAAGATAAATTAAGAGGCGGGCAAACTGATTTGAAGTAAATACCTGACACTGCTGCTTTCAAGTAATGGATCATCTGTGGCAAAGCAGGAACTATTTTTATATTAACTGTCCTCAACCAGGCCATTCTCTTTACTGGTTTTTATCTGGTACTCATTAAGAAGTTATCTTGCATGACTACCAGTATCACTCTTGCCAGTATGAGTCTAGGTTCTTGTTGCAAATGAAGAAACTCCCCCGAACCCCTTTGAAGAATTAGGAGAATATTATCAAAAAATGAAAAGTAATCCATACTTTCTGTTACATACTAGAGATCCCTCCTTACCTTCTGTTACAGACTAAGGGGGCCCTCTACACCAGGGGTTCTCAATCCAGTCCTCAGAACACACCTAGCCAGTCAGATTTTCAGGATATCTACAATGAATATGCATGAGAAAGATTTGCATGCATTGTCTTCATTGTAAGCAAATCTCTCTCATGCATATTCATTGTGGATATCCTGAAAACCTGACTGGCTTGGTGTATCCCAAGAACTGGTTGAAAACCCCTGCTTTATAGTTTCTGTTACAGTCTAAGGGGCCCTCCATACCTTCTAATAGACTTAGGGAATCGTCTTTCCTCATGTCACCAACCTTTGAATAACCAGACACTTTATTTCATTGTAGCAAACTCTTGTCCAGGGATTATTTTGTATAAAGTAAGTTGCTCTCCAGATACTCCATTACAAGTTAGGTTGATTTTCATTCAGTGCTGTGTTTGATGCCATGAAATATCAGTGAACCATATGCATAGCATGAATTTTGTGTTCAAGGCATTATTTTTTTATTTTTAAAACCAAAGATTCAAACAGCTTTGCGGCAGAAATCTGAGATCGAGCACCATCGCAACAAGATTCGTCTGCGTGCCAAGCGGAAGGGGCACTATGAGTTTCCAGTGATAGATGCAGTAGGAGTTGGTGACACAAAGGAGCAGCATAGAATCTACCGGAAGGCCCAGATGCAGATCGATAAGATCCTGGACCCTGGGGGCAGTGTGCCTACCGTCTTCATAGAGCCAAAGAAGAGGTACATGGGGGAAAATAAAGCTTTGGTAGTACTGTGTGTGAATGTATGTATGTATATAGATATTTTGAAAAACGTTCGCATAGATGCAATCTTTTGACCAGAGAAGCAGCATGTAAGCTTTCCTTTTCTTTAAGAGGTACCTGGCAATAAATATTGGGCCAAGCGAGAGAGAGAGAGAGAGAAGTAGAAATGCTTTTATTCAACTAATGTAGAAAAAGGAAAAGGACTTCAGAAATTTGAATTGGGTTTATATGTCTTGAAGAAGTATGGCCACTCTGCCATTATTTCTTTTTTTCCATTTTTTCTTTTCAGTTAAAGTTTTATTAAAGAAAAACAAGTTAATGAGTTTGTCAAAAATACCACCATAATACAAAAACATTTTCTAGTCAAACAGGCTGTTAGAGTTTTACATCATAAAAGTCCACCCCATCCAACCCCCCCTCCCCCCCCAAAGCAAAACAAAACAAAATCATGGGATAAAAGGAATCAAGAATAATAAAATTGTTACCACAGTTGTGCAATCACTCAACAACCAGACTCTTTCAAATCTATCTAAGGTATTATGTCTATATGCAGTAAGTTTCTCCATATGATGAGCTTTTTCCAAGCATTGACATGCTTGGAAAAAGAAAGGTGGAAAGAAGGCAAAACGATCACCGGTATGGTTAAAAGGGAAGGTGAAAGAAGCTATTTTAGCCAAAAGATCTTGAGTCAAAAATTGGAAGAAGGATCCAACAGAAAAAAATAGGATAATGCATAAACGTTGGCAAATTAAATGTAAGACATTGATAAGATAGGCTAAGAGAGAATTTGAAAAGAAGTTGCCGTAGAGGCAACAACTCACAGTAAAACCTTTTAAAAATATATCCGAAGCAGAAAGCCTGTGAGGGAGTCAGTTGGACTGTTAGATGATTGAGGGGTTAAAGGGGCAATTAGAGAAGCAGAGAGTAGAATTAAATAGGCAATTTTCTCAGTGGAAGGGAGTGACAGTAGAGTACCTCAGGGATTTGTATTGGGACACGCACTTTTCAATATATTTATAAATGATCTGGAAAGAAATACGACAAGTGAGGTAATCAAATTTGCAGATGATACAAAATTATTCAGAGTAGTTAAATCACAAGCAGATTGTGATAAATTACAGGAAGACCTTGTGAGACTGGAAAATTGGGCATCCAAATGGCAGATGAAATTTAATGTGGATAAGTGCAAGGTGATGCATATATAGTTACACAATGTTAGGTTCCATATTAGGAGCTACCACCCAAGAAAGAGATCTAGGCATCATAGTGGATAACACATTGAAATCATTGGTTCAGTGTGCTGCGGCAGTCAAAAAAGCAAACAGAATGTTGGGAATTATTAGAAAGGGAATGGGGAATAAAACAGAAAATGTCATAATGCCTCTGTATCGCTTTATGGTGAGACCGCACCTTGAATACTGTGTACAATTCTGGTTGCCACATTTCAAAAAATATTTAGTTGCAATGGAGAAGGTACAGAGAAGGGCGACCAAAATGATAAAGGGAATGGAACAGCTCCCCTATGAGGAAAGGCTAAAGAGGTTAGGACTTTTCAGCTTGGAGAAGAGACACTGAAGGGGGATATGATAGAGGTGTTTAAAATCATGGGAGGTCTAGAACAGGTAGATGTGGATCGGTTATTTACTCTTTCAGATAATAGAAAGACTAGGGGGCACTCCATGAAGTTAGCATGGGGCACATTTAAAACTAATTGGAGAAAGTTCTTTTTCACTCAACGCACAATTAAACTCTGGAATTTGTTGCCAGAGGATGTGGTTAGTGCAGATAGTGTAGCTGTGTTTAAAAAAGGATTGGATAAGTTCTTGGAGGAGAATTCCATTACCTGCTCTTAATTAAGTTGACTTAGAAAATAGCCACTGCTATTACTAGCAACAGTAGCATGGAATATTAGCTTTTGGGTACTTGCCAGATTCTTATGGCCTGGATTGGCCACTGTTGGAATCAGGATGCTGGGCTTGATGGACCCTTGGTCTGATCCAGTATGGCATGTTCTTATGCTGCCTCCAGCCCCGGAGCAAAAACTCTCTTCCAAAAAAAGGCCAGCTCAAGGTGAGCAGCTAAGAAAATCTGTCGAATAAGCATTTGGATCTTATTAGGAATTTGAGGGATGGGCAAATTCAAATGGGAATATTTAGGATCCCATGGGCAGGTAATACTAGTTATATCTGTAATCAGTCCACAAATGATAAAACAATATTTACGGCCAATTGGGCAGTCCCACCAAATGTGAAAGAAGGTACCCACAGCCATGGCAGCACTTGACTTCCATGTGAGGATAGATTTTATTAAGGCAATCAGGGTAAGATTCCAGCGAAGCAAATCTTTCTTGCCATTTTCAACCAACAAGGAAGAGACAGAATATTTACCCACAATCATGAAGCAATGATCCCAATGTGATTCAGACAAAGGCTCACTGCAATTCTTTTCCCAGACCTGAGTATGATTAGTCTTATCCAGTAGTTCCACATTGAGCCTAGCATAAATCTTAGAAATTAGCAAGTGAATACTATCCGCCTTATCGCAATAGGCCTCAAAAAGGGTTTTGCCTTTTAAGAGATCTGTCCTAACGTTCAGCTGCCCCACAAAGTATTTAACTTGAGAATAAGAGAAGAGTGCGCGAATATACACCGTGAATCTTTTTGTTTGAAATATATTCAGAGACTTTCTGTAATGATTGACGTGGGAGTGAGCCCTTTATGCTGTGGCGTAGTTGATGCAGCCTCATAGGCGAACCTACAAGGCCTACACCAACAGCAGGTGAACGCACTCTGTAGCAGGATAGGCTGGAGCTTCACCTATACCAGCTGCTTCCCCCACAGATTGAGCCCTTGGATTCTGGCAGCCGTCAGGGCTTAGGTGGCACTCTAGGGCAGTAGAGAAAGCAGGAGTCCAAGGGCATGCTGGGATGTAGACAGGCAGCAAAATGGAAGTACTGGGAGAGTCCAAGGGCGGGGCAGACAGCAAGCACACATGGTCAGGTCCAGGTAGCAGGCACTTGAGGTCAGGTCCAGAAGATCAATCAAAGTGGAAGGCAAGGCTGGAGAATCAGGAACCAGAAAAACACAGGAACAGGAATGCAGGGTAACCAGGAACACAGGAGAACAAGTATTGCATGATGGAGGACACCTGTTGCTGAGGTGTTTGAATGGAGCCTGGGACAGCCTTAAGTAGGGGAAGTCGGAGATCACGTGATGCAGTAAGGGGATCAGACGTGAGATTTCCCTTCTCGGCCTCTCTACCTCCATCCCATCCCATCTACGGCACCCCACCACCATATCATTTATATACATCGGCTCCTTAATAGCGGGGGAATCACTGATTGCAAAAATCCTGACGAATGGCCTCAAGAGCAGGGAATAAAGAGAGAGAAAAGGAGAAGGCCCGACTGCCTGAGCAGGCCCCAGAGGAAGAGAGTGGTATGCCAGCGACAAACCCGTCTGTGGCCCTGGCAGAGATACGATCAGCGGTCCGAGAGGCTTTGGGGCCCAAATTGCTTATCATTTCTCATCAGTTGACTGAATTATCTGCCTCCATCGCAGGGTTTGAATCGCGATTTACTGCCATAGAACAACGCATCTCCGATGTGCAGGACTACCACGAAGGCACCCGGACGGAGCTCGAGTGCCTTAAAGCCACGATTGCAAAACAATCTGATCGTTTGGAGGACCTTGAGAAACAGTCCCGCTGATCGAATTTGAGATTTGTTGACCTCCCAGAAACGGTGGCTGAGCGCGATCTGGCTGCCTTTTTGGAGGAGTGGCTGCCGCGTGTGTTGGAGCTCCCCCTGTCACATGGGCCCTTAAGAATTGAGTGAACCCACCAATTAGGCCCTAAACGGGATGCAGCAGCACGGCCGAGGGTCGCGATAGCAAACATTTTAAACTTTCAACATAAAAATGCGATCCTTCGAGCTGTGCGAGCTGGGAAAGTGCTGGAGTTTGAAAACAACAAGATCCTGGTCTTTCAGGATTTTTCTGCGGGCCTAAGTCAACAACGCTGAGCACTGACGCCATTCTGCAATCGTCTATATGTCCTGAACATGAGGGCAATCCTCGTGTATCCTGCGCGCCTTCGAGTACCTGCCCGTGATGGCGTCCGATGGCTTAATAATCCTGCTGAAGCCCGGGAGCTTCTGGCGACTCTTGGATACTCAACGTCTGAGGCAGCCGGAACAACGGATGCTTGAGCTTTGTGAGTTTTTTCATGGAGCGGCGGGCTGCGGGAGGATGTCGGCGCTGGTTCTGAGTAGTCTTCTGCTGTGTTTCGCTCTGCAATGTGGCGCAAGAAGCTCTCTTCAATTCGGGTGGTTTTGTTTGCTTCTTTCTCTTCCCTGCCTGGTGTTCGGAGCCTGCCTGCGATGACTTGCTTGCTGATTTACTTCCCCTCTCATTGGGAGACTTGTTCGGTGAGACAGTGCATGTGGTGCACGGGCCGGTGTCCCCTCTTCTATTGCCGGTTTGAAGCGGTGCAGGAGGGACTTGGTCCAGGCCTGCGGAGGAAGCTGGCGGGAAACCGGAGCTGGCGACTTCTCCCTCTACTTTTCTTGTTTTTCTGTGGTTCTGTTGTTCATAGTTGGGGCAGTCTGGTTTTGGAATGCTATTCTGTGCAGGTTTTTAAAAATTTTTTACTAATCTGCTCATTTTGCATATGTCGCATGTTTCAGGGCTAAAGTATGTAGTTTGGGTACAGTTTTCTATGGGGTGGTTTTATTCTTTGCCTGTTTCTACTGGGGCATTTTGTGCACTGTACAAGTTTGTTCCTGGTGGTGGTGGTGGGGGGGGGGTAGAGACATTGTTTGCATTAAAGTGATCTCCATGGTTCAGGGAATGCATTTCTCTGATTGTATGACAGGGAGGGGAGGACAGGGAGGAAGGGGGGATGGGTGGGAGAAGAGGAATTGTTGTTACTGTTAATCGAATGATATGCCGTGATGGGGGTGCATGTGTGCAGTGTCTATGTACTTCTGAATCTTGGGTTCCAGAGAGGAGTAGAGCAGGGATCTTAGCTGGGAGGATCCCTGTTTCCCAAATCATTTCATTTTTTTCCAATCATTCTGATGTTGTGGAGGTAGATGGTTAGCCAACAGGTAAGCCTGATCTCTTGGAATATATGTGGTATCAATTCTCCAATTAAGAGAACAAAAATTCTTACTCTCCTTAAAAAGAAGTCAGCTGATTTAGTATTTCTTCAGGAAATGCACCTTACTGATTTGGAACATAAAAAACTTTGTCGTAACTGGGTGGGATCGGTGCATTTTGCTTCCCCTACCACCAAGTCAGCTGGGGTCGCTGTTTTAATCCATAAACGCTTGCCTATTTCCATCAAACGAGAAATTAAGGATCCCCTGGGCAGATATATTATATTGATTGCTGAAGTATTTCATAACATGGTGGTGCTATGCAATCTATACGCTCCAAATAACCCGAATGTGGCGTTTTTTCAAACTATTCATGATCAGTTGGTGCCTTTTATGGATCAAAACATCATAGTGGGGGGCAATTTCAATACTGTTAAAGATCCTCAACTGGATAGGGGTGGAGCAGTGGGACTAGGTAGAGGTGTTTGGGGTAAACATATTACTCTTCTCGAGTGTGAGTTGGATTTAGTAGATGCATGGCGACTTTTGAATCCAACGGCGAGGCACTTTACGCACCTCTCACGTGCTCATGCCACATACTCCTACCTTGATTACATTTTACTTAGTACTGGTCTGTTTCCTAAGCTCAGGGATACAGGAATAGAGGCCATTATACTCTCTGACCACGCACCTGTTTGGGTAGACTTAACATGGTCTACTGGGATCCCCGCCATGCCGAACTGGCGATACCCTTACTATTTAGATGGGGATGTGGGCTTTCGTGAGCATCTCCAAGTTAAGTGGAAGGAGTTTGCTTCCCATAATGAGCAACATGTGAGTGATCCGGTACTTTATTGGTATACCTCTAAGGCGGTTATGCGAGGGGAGATTATCTCCTACGTGGCGCATAGGAAGAAAATGTTAGATAGAGAATTCTTGCCTTAAGCTCACAGCTCCAGTGCGCCAAGCAGAAGTTACTGCATGATAGTTCGTCTGCCCAGAGGGATCTTTACCTTTCTGTTCAACACGCCATTAACTCCCTCCTGCACCAGAGGGCAAAGAAAAGTTTGTTATATTATCAGCATCGGTTGTTCCAAATGGGGAATAAATCTGGCAAGATTTTGGCCAATTTGATTAGAGCACGGCGGGTGTACCACTTTGTGGCCGCCCTGAAATCCTCCACGGAAACTTAGTCACAGATACCCCTACCATTTTAAACACTTTTCGGGATTATTATGCCCATCTGTATACTACAGAGCACCAGGACATGGAGCGTTGCCACCGTTTCTGTGATAATATTGAGATCCCTCAAATTACAGCAGAAAAACAAGCCCAGTTGAATCAGCCGATTTCAGCGGCAGAGACCCGGCGTGCTATTTGGCGGGCGAAGCGGTATAAAGCACCAGGCCCGGATGGCTTTACGGCCGAGTATTTTAAGATCCTAACTGATCCGTTGGTCAGTCCACTCACCGCCTTTAATGCACTGATTGATAGGGGCTCTTATCCGGGACAAAGCAATGAGGCCCATATAACGTTAATTCCCAAGCCCGGGAAGGATCCACAGTCTCCTGCCTCCTACAGTCCTATATCTTTATTAAATGTGTTTCAGAAGCTGCTGGCCAAGATTTTGGCTGATCGGTTGGCCCCGATTTTTCCTTCCCTGATTCGGCCAGATCAGGTCGGTTTTGTGCAAAAAAGATATGCACTCACGAATATCCGGCGGGTATTGACGGCCATGGCATTATGCACGGTTTAAGGAGCCGTACCTGGCCATAAGTTTTGATGCAGAAAAGGCCTTTGATCGGATGGAGTGGCATCTGTTTCATGACTTAGAGATGATGAATATAACAGGCCGCTTTCAAGAGGCGATACATCTCCTCTATCGAGACCCTGTGGCAAAAATCGTGGCTAACCTATCTCGCTCTGAGAGTTTCCCTATCAGCCGGGGAACTAGACAGGGCTGTCCTTTATCTCCGATGCTATTTATATTACAACTTGAGCCCCTACTTTTGGTGATTCAGGTGGCCCGGCAGGTAAAGGGTGTCCGTCTTCAGAACAATACATTCAAATATGCGGCGTTTGCTGACATATTGGTCTTTTTAACTCAACCTGGGTCCTCTTTGCCCCCTTTTTACTGAATTTGTTTTTTTCTCTGCCCCCTTTGATGTCCCTTTTTACTGAATTAGGTTTTTTCTCTGCCAGACGAGTCGGAGGCGCTGGTATTCTCGGATGCACTGTGAGACAGATGGGAAGGCCCTTTTCCTTTGCTTTGGGCGCAGGCACACATTTGTTATTTAGGTGTATTTCTGTCCACAGAGGTATCTGAGTTATATCGCCTGAATATACCACCCTTACTGGTTTTCACTCTGGAAAGGGTTCAATGCTGGCAATCACTCCCATTATCCCTGGGTGGTCGCATACATCTTTTTAAGATGATCATTTTGCCTAAATGGCTTTGTTTTTCAAAATTTAGTACTACCGCTGAAAGTTAAAGATATTAAACAGTTGGAACAAGGATGCGGCAGTTTTTCTGGAGGGGGAAGAAATCTAGGAAAGCACTTCGTAGACTACAGGACAGATGGGGGCTGGGGAGTTTTAGTATCCCTGATTTTCGCCTGTATAGTCTGGTGAGTAATTTACGAGTGGTGAGGGAATGGTTGGTGGGGGAAAGTTTTTATACTAGTCTTCCTGCTGAGCGCACTCTCCTTGGTTCTTTGGACTTACGTTTTGCCTTACAGACCACGAGGGACAAGTTGAGTATGTCTGCACCAATAGCTAGTCTGGTTTCTCCAATTCGTCATGCCTGGTTCCATCTCATGGATTTGTTGCGGTTACCCAGGGTGTGTGCCTACTTTTTACCTCTGCAGGGTAATTTTAGATTTCTCGCCGGGTTCCTCTTCCCTAGTTTTCAAAAGCTGGGCAACACGGGGGATTACGCAATTGGGTCATATCTTGGATGACACTGGGCAGATATTCACTCCACAAAAGATGTCTGAGGTTTATGGCCTGAGAAATCTATCTGTGTTTTCTTATTTGCAACTCTCCCATTACGTTAAATCGATACCAAAGGCCAGCGTTTTGCCAACTGGATTTCACGTTATAGAGGCGTGTTTCCTGTTGGGGAAGACAAAAGCACCTTCTCTCGCGCATTACTATAAACAGTTGCGGGTGGCCACTTACAGGAATCCATGCTCGGTCTTAGCAGACCGCTGGAATAGAGAAGGAGTGTTCCGGGTAATAGAGGCGAAATTGAGTGCTTGCTTCCGCCGTATAGCGAAGATTTCTTCAAATTCATACTACCAAGAAATGCAATATAAATTTGTCTGGAGGGCGTACGTTTCCACACAACTGGCCTTCCACTCTGCCTTGGTATCGGTCAAAACATGTGGGAAGTGTAACTGAGAAGTTGGGACACTCTCTCATTTGTTTTGGGGTTGTTTGGTCATACAGCGTTTCTGGAAGCGTATTGTTTGCTATGTGGCTAGTTTGCTGGGTCTCTCCCTGCCGGTGTCTCCCCTTTTGACCCTTTTCGAATGCATTCCCCCCTTGCACATTCGAGAAGCGGGGCCTCGCATGCTATTTATGAAAGCTTGTTTTATGGGGAAAAAATTAATACTTATTCACTGGAAGCACTCTAAGGCACCCTCTTTTTCGGCCTGGCGGAACCATTGGCACCGTCTGATGCAGATGGAACAGCTGACGGCTCGAGCCTCCCCATGACAACGCCGTGCATTCCTGCAGATCTGGGATCCTTATCTCCAAGCCCTGCCTCACCGGGCACACAGTTGGATTTTGAATGATTGACCTCTCTGACCTCTCATTGACTTTTGGACTGGTTGTAGTGATTCTTGTTCTCTCGTCACAGCATGTCTTCGTTATGTTCCCATGCTTGGGTGGGGGGTGAATAATTGGGGTTTTGATACATTGGTACATTATCATGTATTGCTTCTTGCTGTGGGATGCTGAAGAAACACTGTGTCCCACCTGTTGTATGGTAATTGGTGTTATTGGAAAAAAGCAATAAAAATTGTTAAAACTAAGTAGGGGAAGTCTGAGTATGTCATCAACAAGTGCCATGGAGGACTTTCCTGCCATGGCCCCTTTAAGGCTCCATGTGTGCTTAGAGATGCCCTGGATCTTGGTGGCGTCCCAGTGGGGAGTGCCGCTTTCGGTGACGTCTGTCATCGTCGTCGTCTCTGCCACAGAAGGAACTGGCGGTGCCGGGGTTGAGTGATAACGGTTGCGGGCAAATCCCATAACCAGCGAATGTAACACTTTCAAAAATACTTTAAAAGGTGCAAAGCAAATATTGTGAATTATTTTACTCATTTTGCCCTCATATAGTGCTGAAATCATGTGTGGCACAGGGTGGGATTTGGCAGTGTTTCAACAGAACCTAAAAAGCAAAAGCAGTTAAGAAAAATGCAGATGATACATTTTGATTGCAATTTATTTATTCTTCTGTAGTTCTCGTGCAAAGCGTTCACCGAAGATGCGTCGAAGACATCAAGTGAACGGCAGCCCAGCTGATATGGAGAAGGACCGCCTTATAACGACAGACAGTGATGGAACTTACAAGAGGCCTCCTGGAGTCAATAATTCCGCATACATTGTATGTTTTAGATCTATTTGTCTATCTGTCTTTGCTCCGCTTCCAAGTTTATATCATGCCGCAGCTGTAGTCTCCAGGCTTTCTGAGCAGTTAATGACCAGCTCCTGCCCTGTAGCTTATAACTTTCCTACCTTATGTGGTATAGTCGGCATCACATAACATAAAATACAATTTTTGTAACACAATATAAAACATAAGTAAATATAAAAATGTAACACAATATAAAACATAAGTAAGTATAAAAATACAAAAAAACCCCCAAAAAACTAGAATGAAACCTATGTGAGGGATCGTGACATTATTGGTAAAAAATTAAATCTTGCTCTCCCTGTGTTACTTGATGCCACCTTTTTGTCACCTAAATCAATAATACCTGGAAAATAGCAGGAAAAACTTGAATCAAGACAAAAGTGAAAATATTCCGCTATATAAATAGGCTCATGCTATTTTTATATATTTGTATTTTTATATTTTTATATGTGATGAATGATCATCATTCAGTGCCCTTGCAACTGGTGGCTTGTTTCTGTAAGCCTTTATGGGCGCTGGGGCTTTATAATCCTAGGTCACGTTCTTCTTGTGTGCTCGCATGAGCGTTTCTATGATTGATATATTCCCCTTTTTGTTTAGAAGGGGCTATATAAGTTGCACTTATCTTTGAGTGAGTTGTCGACAATGCAGCGATTCTTGAATCTTCCGACACTGCAATGTTTCGAAGCGACTTTTTACTTCTTCTTCAGGGAACGCAAGGCTTGAAGCTGCAATGGATATATTTATTTGAGAAAGTGCGGTCAATTTACTATCAGCTTGAGGCACCAAAAACACAACCATAAATTATACCTGATAGTAAATTGCCCGCACTTTCTCAAATAAATATATTAATTGCAGCTTCCAGCCTTGCGTTCCCTGAAGAAGAAGTAAAAAGTCGCTTCGAAACATTGCAGTGTCGGAAGATTCAAGAATCACTGCATTGTCGACAACTCACTCAAAGATAAGTGCAACTTATATAGCCCCTTCTAAACAAAAAGGTGAATATGTCAATCATAGAAACGCTCATGCGAGCACACAAGAAGAACGTGACCTATGATTATAAAGCCCCAGTGCTCGTAAAAGCTTACACAAACAAGCCACCAGTTGCAAGGGCGCTGTATGATGGTCACTCATCACATATAAAAATAGCATGAGCCTATTTATATAGCGGAATATTTTCACTTTTACCTTTTTGTCACCTGCATTTCTTTTAGCCTGCCAGCTATTTTCTTAAAATCTTTTTTTTTTTTTTTTTTTAAATGTAAGTGACATTTTTCACAACCAGTAAAACCATACAGATTATAGTAACAAATATGTCAGCAGCTCTACAGGAGATGACCCAACTGGGTGCTTCTGTCCTGTCGCTTCAGTTTTTAGATCCTGTATTGCTGTCTAGAACTGCTTCTACTTCCCACTCTCTCCCCACACCTTCTGTTGTTTTACAACTTTTCAAAAACATTTCCACGGGTAAAACAGAGCTTTACCGGGGAACATGGCCTGATATAAAATTACCTGCCTAACATGGAAGCATTCCCAGGGGCAGAGTTGAGGGGAATTTGCACTTTTATATAAAAGTATGCTTGTAAATGTTCTTGAAAAAAAACAACTTCTGCAAACACATTAGCAGAATGATTTTGGTGTGGGTAGTTTAGGCGGGATAATTTTCAAAGGGAAAAGATGCATGTACTTTCCCTTTGAAAACTGATTTTACACCTGTGCTTATTTGATGCAAAATGTATGCGGGCTGCTCCAAAATCCCATCCCCCCCCCCCAATCCATTGTTGCATGTAGATTATCAGCAAGTTATTAAAGTTTATTCTTTTGTGCATGATGATAAGGTGTAATTCTCTAATGTAATACTTCATAATGAACACAATTCTTGGCATTCGTATTGCATTTGTGAATTTCCTGCTTCAGCTTCCTTCATTTTCATATTTCCTTCCTTCTGCTTTGACCCCTGAAATATTAGAGGCCTTTTTAATTTGTTTTATATCAGCGGTTCTCAACTGGTGTGTCACCAAGCACATGCAGGTGTGTCGCCACACTTCCCGGTCCCCGCTGACCCAGCTGCTCCCCCTGCCCCAGCAAGATGCAAACTCTTCTCCGCCCGGGCGGAATGCGGCAGGAGAGCTAAAAGCATGCTCTATTCTTCCTGTCCTTGCGGCCCGGAAAAGGAAGTGGTGTGCAGTGGCCATGTGCACGGGAAGAAAAGACCATGCTAAGGTACAAGTACATGCAGCATCGGTCCATTGGAGAAGTGCAGCGCATCCTGGAGCAACATCAGCCCCTACGCCAATAGAACTCCTTTCTTGAGGTCACAAGGGTTGTAAGAAGAAGAGGCGGCTGCTGCCTCTTGTTGCTCTTTGGGGGGGGGGGGAGACAGGGAGCGAGTGTGCAAGCATGTGTTTTGAGACCCTGTGTGTGTGAGATAGACAGCATGTATGTAAGAGTGATTGAGAGTCTATGTGTATGAGAGAGAAGAGCGCATGTGTATAAGTGTGTGATTGAGAGCCTGTGTGTGTGACAGAGCCACCATGTATGTAAGTGTGTTATTAAGAACCTGTACGTGTAAGTGAGAGAAAGCATGTGTGTATGTGATTGAGAACCTGTGTATATAAGTGAGAGAGAGAGAGAGTGCATGTGTGTCTGTGTGTGATTGAGAGCCTAAGAAGGTCATTTTTCAAATCATGATGAGCCATTATCGCGTGTGTTAGGGCCTTAACACGTGTGCTAATGCCCTAATGCATACAATAACGACTGCATTGCAATGATAATATTTAAATGAGGGGTTTGGGCGTGGTTTAAAAAATGTGGGGCCTGTTTGCGCTGCAGGCGATAATGTTTAACACATTATCGCTGGCAGTAGCACCAGAAATAACTACACCTTTTGCAGGGGTCCTATAGGGGCGATAGTGTGCACAGCGGTTGCAACCATGGCAGGTGAAAACGCACCACCGCAATACGGCCTGGTGCACACTATTGCCCCCTGCCCCTGATAAATTCTATGATAAATGAGAGAGTGTGTGTGTGAGAGTGAGAGAGAGGATAAAGTTGCTAGCAAACCCCTTCTCTCCATAACAATCTCAGAGCACCTGCAAATCCAATGTTCCCAGGTATGGAATGCAGAACATGTTTTTAACCTTATTATTTTTAATTATTGGATCTTTGTGTCTGCTGTTTTGAAATATTTTATTGATGTCTATAAATTTTTATATAAGTTTTTAATTATTGGATATTCCATTCATTAGCTGTTTTGAAATAATCTATTTTTATTATGGTTTTACTGCTATTGATTTTATATTTCTTGATTTATTTTATGACTGGTGATGATTCTCTTTTTCCTTTGTTGCACTGCATACAGAGTTTCTGGCTTGTTGCAGTTTCCAGTTCAATTTTTGTCTGTATGTTTCTATTTATGCTTTATAGTCTCTTTATTCTTTGTAAGGTGAAAGTCTGCACATGACTGAGGTGAGGTATTCTGCTGGCGTGTAGTTTCTGTGTAGGGCTCTATAGCACCTTTGCTTGTTCCATTTTCCTAATAGGAGGAGTATTAGAGTTTTAAGGCCTAGTGTAATATTTTCAGTGTTGCCTTTTCTTAGGTAAGGTGGGTGCTGTTCTGGTATGGGCGGTTTGCTATTTATGTAATTTCAGAGAGAGTACTCTTATCTATCCCTTGTGTTATGCTTAACAATAAAAGTAATTTGGGGCCTTTTTTTTTTTTAAATTTCGCCATGGATTGTAATGAGCAGTGTCTCACACGTGAGATTTGTCCATCAGGTGTGTCACGAAGGGAAAAAAGTTGAAAATCACTGTTTTAAATCATTACTATTCAACAGCCGCCTCCTCCTGTGTTCAGACATCCATTGCATCAGACATATTTGACCAATTTTTGGTTCCTTTGATCATTTTACCATCGGGGGAATTTCTAAGCTTCTCATTTCCTATCATTCTGCATCTTGTGTTATTTTGGGGGTTGATTTTCAAAAGGATTTACGCACATGAAACTCCTTTTTTGCACATAAATTGCCTTCATGCACATAAGTCAACCTGGGGCCAGTGCATGTGAAAGTGCGTAAATCTACACACACAGAGTTATAGCTGTTCAGGATCAAGTGTAACTTCGTGCGTGTATGTTGATGCACATGCTGGGGGCACCCATGACTTTCCAAAGCAGAATTATGCGCATAAGTCTGCTTTGAAAATTTGAACTAAAGTTACTTGTAAATTACCCTCCCTATATTATGCTGCATCTCGCTTTGAGAACTCGTTGGAAAAGGAAGGGATAAACTGAAATGAAAATAAAAAATAAATAATAAATTGTTGAGCTAGGGATCTCTTTCCCTCCCTTTTTATCTCTCTATAATCCTTATTCATCTTTTTAATCTTTCTCTTATCCAGGGAGTCTTTTCTAGTCAATATAAACATGCTCACCTGAAATCTTTTCTTAAAAAAACATCTCTTGATCCTAACATCCTGTCATTTTATCTTCCCATTTCTCTTCCTTCATTGTATTCTAAACTTCTTGAGCATATTCATTCAGCTGTGACTTCTTTCTTGTATTCTAATGCTGTCCTTGAGTTTCAATCAGGATTTTGTCCTTCATAGTCTGTTGAATGTGGTGTTCTTCCTTTTGTTTTTGATCACTCTGCTCAATCACATGGTTTGTGTCCGGTTTAATCTTACTTGATCTATTTGTTGCCTTTGTGATAAATCATGAGCTTTTGATTTCTTCTTTGTGGCTTGATTTTCTGTACTACTGTTTCTGTTTAGATCTGTTCGCGTTTGTGTAATCATGCTTTCTCTCTTCTCGCTGATGTACAGCTTTCTTTCCTTAAACCTTTAACCAGCAGCATACTACAAGCTTCTTTTCTAGATCCGCTTTTGTTTTTTTCGTTTTTTTTCCTTCTTCCTTCATTCCCCTTGCTTTTTATCATAAACATACTGATGATAAGCAATTTTCTCTTTTCCCTTACTTCATGTATTTTCACTCAGATTTCCAGTGGTCTTTCTGCTATCTGCTCGTTTCTTATATATAGCTGAACAAATTAAAGATTGAAATCCTTTGTGTCTTATCCTTGGATAGTTTTCCTTGCCCCCTTCCATTATTACACATTCTTTATGTTACAGTGAAAGGGCACATTAAGGGGAGAGACTGCCCCCTCCATACATCTTGGTGCTGCTCTAATAAAGAAAGTAGTTTGGAACTTCTGTGTGTGCTGTTTTGGGTTGATTTGCTCAGCTATAAGAAATGAGGAGAAATGTTTACCTTTGATTCTGCTTTCATCCCTGTTCATTTTTATTGATGAGTCTTGGAGTAATTGTTGACTCCAAACTCACTTTTTGTTCTCAGACTACTACCCCAGTTAAGGCTTGTAGATCATGGGCCCAATATTGAAACACTATGTAGCCGGATAAGTAAGACTTATCCAGCTAAGTGGCAGCTGCTGAATATCCAGCTATGTTCAGCAGCTGCTATTTAGCTGGATAAGTATTTATCTGGTTAACTAGATTTCCGGATATCTTGGGGGTGGGCTATGGGCGGATCAAGGCGGGGGCACCTTATCCGGTTATCATAACTGGATAAATACCTGTATTCAGCCTTATCCTGTTAAGTTAACCAAATATACATACATCTTGGTGCTCAATATACATACATCTTGGACCAGCTCAATAACATCTAACGTTATCCGGATATTTATTTATTTATAATTTATCTGGTTAATTAGTACTTATCTGGTTATATTCAGCAGCATTAGCCATGCTGAATATCCATTCCAAGTTAACTAGATAATTAATATCTGGATAACTTAGATAACCAGATATCTTTGAATATTGGGCCCATTATATTTATGGTATTTGGTGTGTGCTGTCTGTCCTCTTACAGTATCATCTACTGTGCTCTTATTTCTTGATTTAATTTCTGCAATGCTTTGTATTTCACTGGGCCTCAAATTTCTACTTTTCTTCTTCTCTTACTACAAAAAAATAACTTTGGCTCTTCTTATTTTTAATTGGACCTTTTTATTCTCCTCCTGCTCTCTCATCAGCTACACTGGTGTCTCAGTTCTTTTCATTATACAGATTTTTTTTGTTTTGTTTTTGTTGTGCATTTTCATTTTTCTGCACCCTTCTGTTTCTCGACTGTGATTCACTGTGATACATTCTGACCAGGCTTTTACACTTTCCTAGTCCTTCTTTCCTTTGTGCTCTTTGAACTGCTGGTACTTTCATAAGCAGCCCTAAAGTTATGGAGCATTTTCTGCTTGCGCCCACCTTCCCTTAATTTAAGAAAAGGCTGAAGGTGCATTTCTGTCCTGTGGCTTGACAGCCTTCAATTTCAGAAGTAGTCGGCTGCAACTATTAACTTTGTTTATACTATTTTAATGTACTTTTAGTAAGCAAATTTGGGTTTGCTTCTTTTCTATGGTATTCTGGGGTCTTTTTACATTCATTTTAATTAAATGTTTTAGTCCCTAAGGGCCTGATTTTCAGAGCTATTTAAGCACATGAAATGCAAGTTAATGTACAAAACTGCCTGGGGTTTGTGCATATACAGTAAAAGTCTCCATATATCCTGATTTTGCACATACCTCTATGTGCAAAAAAAAGAATTGTCATTCTTAGGGGGTGGACTTGGAGTGGGGGTTAGGATTTAAATGCATACTTTTGATTTTAAAGCAGGTAATTTTCAAAGATGGGAAAGTGCATGAGTACTTTTTAGTTGTAGACTTTTCTGCAAATTTTCAAAGCTGAAGTACGCACATATATATTTTCTTTTATTCTTGGAACAAACACACACAGACACATACACCTGATCCCATGGCATAACTTTTCAGTACAGGTTTATGCACATATCTTTTAAAATAAAAAATGTGCACATAAATCTAGATTTTGCTGCTACCCAGAATGCTCCTTTTTGCATACACAGAATGCTCCTTTTTGCATACACAGAAATATCCGCAAATTTGATTTATATGCATCCCTTATGTATGTAAAGACTGGAAAATTTCCTAATGAGCCATTTACCTGTATAAAACTGTTAAGTGGGTAATTTATATAACTATGATAAAGCTAAAGTCTGTGAATAGAAAGTATTTTATCTCAAATTAAAAAAAAAAATGTATATACTTAATTCTGCTCTGAAAATGTACCCATGATTCTCTCCCCCCCCCCCCCCCCCCCCCAAACTGGGAACATCTCTGTTTTGTGCACATAAAAATACATACATAAGCGACTTACACATGTACTTCTGTGTGCACAATCTCCCCGGGCAACTTAGATAAGCCCATTTATACACTGAAAACCTTTTGAAAATCAGGCCTTATATCCGTAAATGGCTTTGAAAATCAGGCACAAAAAGTATGCATATAAGTTTATCCACACGTTACATGATGCAAAGAACAGTTGTAACTTTGTGTAGGTTAGTTTGTGCATGTTTTGGATAATTTTCTGAGCAAACTTATGTGCATAAATTTGCTTTGAAAATTGGCATAAGTTATGCGTTTTTGGGCAAAGAATAATGTACATAGGTTGTTAGAAAATAGCAGTTTTCCTGATGGCAATATTCAAAGCCCTTTTCCCAGCAGGAGCTCCAATAAAACTCCCCCGTCCACTCAGGCCGAAGCCACAGGATCGTATCCAACTGGCTGCTCTATATCGAACACAAAGCAGCATCAATCACTGAGGCCATCTCAGCCTGCATCGAAGAAGCACAAACATTCAAATTGGGGCATGCCGGCACCATTGAAGTGGCCACCATCAGTGCAACCAGCGTTGACATTCCCGACTCATAATGCAATAACTTGTCTGACAAATATATTCCACTGATGCATTTGATGCACAGTGCATCATTACGCTTGACACACGTCACGCTGAGGTGTTTGAAGCACGGAGCTCTGATGCACTTGACTTTCAATGCCCCAGAGCCATTGAAGTGAGTAGCTTTGATACATATCGCCTCCACTCTTTCTGCACATGGTGCACACAATCCTGTTTCACACAATCCCATGATGCACAGTGCAAGGACACGCTGCGCAGTTCTGCAATATCGTTGTCCTACAGAGGATTCCTCAACACGCGCCGCCAAAGACCTTTCAAAGTATATTATCCAAGACATCTAAGCATTCTACCCTATCAAAGCAACTGACGAATAGGCTTCACTTTATCAAACTATGTTGCCAACACAGTTCTACACAGCCCATCCTAAATCTGCAGGAGAAGGAATCAGGTTGCCTCTGTTCCCTCCAAAAACCAGAGCACTTACTCCACCTAAACTAGTGGCAGAAGGACTTTGCCTAGAGACTGCAAAACTGGTTTCCTTTATAGTACAGCTCACCATTGTTCCCATTAAGCTGTATGCGTGTGTGTGCGCATACAGGTCATAAACCTGCGCACACAGAAAATCCCAAGTTGCAAAAAAAAAAAAAAAATTGTTTGTGCATGCAGACTTTCAAAAATTTGAGTAAACATTGCCGCTCACCTGAAAAGACTGCCTATTCTAATGAAATAGCCTATTCTGGTTTCAGAAGAGGATGTCCCAGCACCTACGCCAAACCAGGGAACAATCGCTTGACAAAATTTCAGATTTGGTGAAGAGTTTATTTACTTCTCTGACCAAGAAGGAACATTCCAGCCTCTCCTTTCTACTATTGCTATGGTGATATCACAAATTTGGATTCTGCTTTGGATTCTGCAATCAAGTTATGGGATTCTCACTTACAAACAATCAACTGTCACCTTACAGATCTCATCCTGGTGCTTAACACCACCAAGACAGAACTCCTGTACAACAGCTGTGCGCTAACATCCAAACCTCTCACACTAGAGACCTCGGAGTCATCATTGACAGCCATTTGAGCTTAAAGAAATTTGTAAACCATACTACCAAGGAGTGCTTTTATAAATTACAGGTGCTCAAAAAACTTAAACCTCTACTATACCACCATGACTTTAGAACTGTTCTCCAAGCCATCCTTTTCTCCAAGGTCGACTATTGCAATTCTATTCTGCAAGGTCTGCCTGCTGCTACTACAAAACCCCTTCAATTGCTTCAAAAAGCGGCAGCAAGA
Organism: Rhinatrema bivittatum; assembly: GCF_901001135.1. NCBI lineage: Eukaryota > Metazoa > Chordata > Amphibia > Gymnophiona > Rhinatrematidae > Rhinatrema > Rhinatrema bivittatum. The sequence goes on along the minus strand of NC_042618.1, from coordinate 224,926,925 downwards.
ATACTAACTAACACCAATCGGAGAGAGCACATCACACCTATATTAGAAAATCTACACTGGCTCCCAGTCAACTTTAGAATACTCCACAAATCACTCACAATTATTCACAAATGCATATACCATCAGACCCCTCTTGACCTGATACAACCGCTCAAACTACACACTACGGCCAGACCGATAAGAGACGTTTACAAGGGATCACTTTACGTCCCCCGAATAAAATGGTACACAGATTAAACTTCAGAGAGCGGGCATTTTCAACAGCAGGTCCCTCCATCTGGAATGCCCTGCCCTCTGACCTCCGACAGGAAACCTGCCTTCTGACCTTTAAAAAGAAACTCAAAACATGGTTGTTCGGCCGAGCCTTTCCGTGCCCCTAGACCATATTTACATCACTGAACTTTAATGTACTGTTTCATTACGCTTCACATAATCACTCATTAACTCACATAGATGTCATAATTTTCAGAAGTAACCTTAGAGATTGGCTATACTAGCCACCCTCAATCTCTGAATAAAGTATCCTATCGTTTGTATACTTTTGTTTTCCCCTTTTCTTTTCCTAATCCCCAGTTGCTCGCCCTTGTTAAAATGTAACTTTTGACTCTGCCAATATCTGCCTCATATTAATATGTTTCTTGGCTATGTTATTGTTAAAACTTTTGTTCGATGTAAACCGAGTTGATTTGATCTGTATCAAGAAATTCGGTATAGAAAAGCCTTGAATAAATAAAAATAAATAAATTGATTTTGCCTATAGGGGTGAACTGGTCATTAGAACTTTTAGAGGTTCTTCATCATCTATCGCAGTGGAATCTAATAGGCCATAGGTGATAGACCAGGTCACTCCTTTTTGGAGTTAACCGGAGCCCTTTCGGGTTCATCCACTTCATCGTTGGGAGTTCTGGATAAGTAAGCCAGTACTTTTAGAATCTGATGAAGAATCTACCGACATATCCTCTGGGACCACACCTCAGGATCTGACCTATTCTAAGTTTGTGGAAAAGATGGGTAGAGCACTGGGAATCCATATCCGAAAAGACAAAGACCTACGTTCACAGCTCCTTGGCCTTTTCCAGATATTGGATACTCCAGATGAACCAAAGGCCCTTCCAGTTCACAATGGGGCAGAATTTCAAAGGCTATGCGCGTAACCCGAGAAAATCTGCCCCTGTGCATGCTGAGTCTATTTTGCATAGGCTCGGCGGCGCGCACAAGCCCCCGGACAAGCGTTTGTCCCGGGGCTTTCGGAAATGGGCGGATCGGGGGTGGGGGTGTGGCAGCGATCTGTGGGCAGGGCTGAGGGCGGCTGTTCGCGCACTGGCAGCTGGCCGGCGCGCGCAAGTTACGCCAGCCAGAGGCCGGCGTAACTCCATTAAATGAGGTAGTGCGCGCAGGTTATAAAATCAGGCGTAGATTTTAAGATCTGGCCCAGTATATTCAATGTTCTATAGATGAGAATGTGGGGAAACTCCCATTTTGGGCATTCCTATGGCTAGAAAGCTGGACCTCAAATACAGGGTCCAGCAATCGCCAGGATTTGATGTCATCCAGTTGCCTTACCAGTCTGTAGTGGTTAAGTCTGCTATGAAAAAGATGAAGACATGAATGTATTAGAATTTTCTCCCAGGAAAAGACCACAAACTTCTAGATAACTTTTGCAAGAACATTTTTTAAAGTGCCATGTTTTCTGCTCACATATCTATGCACCAATTCCACATGGTGCAGTATATTCACGACTGCATTCAGGAATTGAATTCTTTCCTACCTGATACTGAGCAGAGCAGCTACTATCCTCAACCATTCCTGGATGCAGACATGGGCATTTGCCACCTTCTTCGATCAGACTATGAATCCTTTGATTCTATTTCAAGTACCTCTTCAGCCTTCATTGGAGCTAGACTCATGGCATAGCTTTGAGTAAGCAGCATTTGCAAAGACATCCACGAGAAACTGGCAGACCACCCCTCCTCGGAGGACAATCTTTATGGCAAAAAGCTCTGGGAGACAGTCACACAGATAAAGGACCAAAATGTGGCAGTGCAGTCGATCTCGACAGCTCTTGAATGGTCCTCCACATCAAGACGTGACTTCTACTCATACAAACAACCATACTTCCACAGGCAGCCCTATTGGTCTTTTCAACAATACCCTCTGCTGCCTTTTCCTGCCCAATATCAACAGCCATTTCTGGCCAGGCCTCAACAAAGAGAATGCTACCAGCCAAAAACCACACAAAAAGCCCAGCCCAAACCATGGCCTAGTTTTTGATCCCTACGAACAATCTGTTCCCCATTCTCCCAGTCAAAGGAGGAATCCAACATTTCATGGAGGAGTGTTGTCAGATCGCCAAGGTTCCCTGGGTCCTCCAGATCATGCAATCTGACTACCAGTTGTGTTTTTCCCAGCCACCATCCCTTCTACATTGCTCAACATTCTATCCAGATCTCTCTCATCTGCTGCAGCTTTATCTGGGAGTTCAATTGCTTCTCCATCAAGCGATAGAGCCAATCCCAGTGACTCAACATGCTTGGGGTTTCTATTCCCAATATTTTCCTTATTCTCAAGATAACGGGGAGATTGCAGTCATTCTGGACTTGAGAAGTCTGATATATGTCTCATATACTCTGAGAGAAATTCAAAATTAATTTCCTCAATACAGTGGGTGGGAGTGCAAGGGTAGAATAAGACCTAGGAACTTGGGGAAGAACAGGGGAAAAAAGGAGGATTTAGGGATGGGGGACAGCAGGGGAAGATTGGGACTCAAGAACTAGGGTGAGAACAGGTACTCAGGAATTGTGGAGAACAGTTAAAGAAGGGAGTTCAGGGTCTGGGAGAGTAGGGACTGAGATTGAGTGTGAGAGTGGAGTTAATGGGATGCAGAGAAGGGGTTTAAAACTTTTATATACCGACATTCATATACATATCACATCGGTTTACAATTAACAAGGGGAGTAATACCTTTAAATGAAAAAGGGAAAAATAAAGTTACATTTAATAGGGATATCAAAGAGTTGGGGGGATGTGTTAGTTTGGTGGATATGAGATGGGGATAAGAGAAAGAGGCCAAAGGGTGGAATGGGGTTGATAGGTGATATGAGCGACTTGAAGAAGAGAGAGTGAGAACCAGTGAAAATAAATGTAGAGAGGAAAAGGATAAGTCTGAGAAGGGAGTGAGAGTGTGGGAATGGGTCTGGGAAGATCATGAAAGAGGGGTAATAGGAAGCTGGCTAAGAGATAACAGTCTGGAGGCCAGGAAGGGAATGAGTGATGAAAGGGAGAGGAAGGTAGATAAGTGGGGGGTGGTGAGTACAACAGGTAGAAATGGAGGAATAAGGAGTGGGTAAAATACAGGAGGAATAGAAAGCTAGGGAAGGAGTGAGAGAGGGGGAATGGGAGTGGTGAGAAGGGGAGATAGAAAGCTAGAAGGTAGGTGGGAGGTAAAAAGAGGGAGACTGAGGGCTAGAGGGTTAAACGTGGGGAGGAGGGGAAAAATTTAGCTTTGAATGGATAGCGAGGCAGAGAAGAGAGAAATGAGAAAAAAAAAATGAACAGGAGAGATCGATGTAAGACAGATGTAAGAAGTGAAGGAAAAGAAATGGAAAGGAGACCGTGGAAAAGAACATAGGAGAAGACTAAAAGGTAGAAAAGAAAGTATCTTATTCTTGTAACTTCAGTTTAATTATCAAAATCGTTGGGGGGGGGGGGGGGGGGGATGGCTGGGCCCTTTTGAGTACCTAGCAATGCCTCTGCCAGAACTCCTTCCAAAACCTTGCATTATGGGCTTTAAACCCAACCACCAGGTGTCACCCTTAATGATGACCATGACTCCCTGCATAGTACCTACATTGCATCCCTACATTTTATTGGGTTTCCTTTCTTTGAATCAACTGAATAAATGAAGAGGATCCACCAGCCATTTTTTCTGTCTCGTATTATTCACATTTTGAGCTGGATTTGTCTGCTCTTCTAGAGAGATCTTTGGGGTAGAAATCTTCCTATCTGCTACATGCTGTCTCTTCTGCACCCCAGCATTTGCAACTCCAGGATCCACCTTGATTTTTTTTTTTCACTTTCTATTTCTGTTACATAATGTTTTGAATTCTGTGTTCATAGATTACTTGTCAACTGTTTTTTTTTTCACTGTAGTTGCTGATGTTCAGCTTTGTGTATAACCAGGAGATTATATTTAAAAAACAGAAAACAATAATAATCATAGGTTTCAAGCATTTTCATCAGAGAGATCTCTACAGACCTGCATTCATTTTTTTAAGCTAATATTGTGCAGTATCCTACTGTACAATAAGTCATAAGAACATCACCTTTAGGATCAATTTTCAAAAATTGCTCAGAGGTCAATATTCAGCAAGGTGGTGAGCTGATAAAGTATCCAAGTAAAGTTACCCAGATTACTTTAACCAGATATTCAGCGGAACTTACCCCAGTAAATTTTCTACTAAATACCTGGGTATAATTATCTGGGTAACTTTAACCGGATAATTTTAGGCTACCTATTTGTGCAGACCAATTTGTCTGTACAAATGTAGCTGGATAGTGCTCAAAATAGTGCTATTCAGCTAAATATTTTAATCTGCCCTCACTGTGCCTCTAGTCCCATCTTTTTGTGTGGGTAAATTTGTCCATGTGGACATGTGGACAAATTTACCAAGACAATGGGGGATATATTTAAAAGACAAGATTTATATGGATAAAAGCCAATTTTGTATGTGTAAATCTTTTGAATATGGTCTTCAGAGTACCTAAATTAGGTGACTAAATTTAGGCCCTAAATTTGCCTAGGTTTAGGTCCCTAAGTCAGATGTCTATTACTGAAAATCAGTTCAAAGTGCTTAATTTTATTCCCCCAAGTTAACTTTGCCCCTGTGCATATGCAGTTTTCAGTATACTAGTCCATTTTCAGAGGAGCCAGTTAGGCTTCTAACTCTTAAATTTCTGGCTAGTTGAACCTTTTTCAAAACTGATCCCTGAGTAAATATTTTGTGAACCTCATGGTATTCTTTGTTTAGCCTTGAGATGCTGTATATGAAATGGCATGTTAGGAGAATTGCATGTGTTTGTAAATTATTCCCACAGTGAACAATGCAAAATTCCTGTGTCTATATTTTACTCTGGCACAATCTTGCATCCTTGTTGTGGATCCTCTTGCTAATCCATTTTATGTGGCTTTAAAGTGGATTTGAAAAACAACACTGGGTTCTGTTGTACTTTCCAGGATCAGGACCTATATGTATTACTGCTTGGCAAGTGTAAGACCGGCAGCTTCAGACTGGAGATTGCATAATAGCACTTCCTGTTCCACTGCTGCCTCTCCTTTAGTAGTAGTGCACAGTATCCACAGAATACTGTGTCTAGGCTCAACAGGGAAGAAAAAAGTACCAGTGTATCATGCCGAGTCGTTCAAAAAAGACCAGAGAGCTCCTTTGGGTTTCCTCTGAGAACACTTGACTAGAGTAGCCTCTGCTTTATATGCAGAGAAGGCTCATGCCTTTGTGTAAGAGATGTGCAAAGCAGCAATGTGGAATTGTATTCATACTTTCCGGAAATGCTACAGTTTAGACAAGCGCACATCATCTGATAGGATATTTCGGAGATGCTGTGGCTCCCAGACTATGAGGTATTACACCCCACAGGTCATAACTCCTGGGAAGTATAATGAAGCAATAACATGCTCTGTCATCAGTTCTTGTCCTGTGAACTCTTGCAGCAGTTAGAATCAACTTTTCTGTGAATGCTTCGAGCAAGCTGCTTGGCCTATACAGAATCTTTTGATCTGTGAGGTGTATAGTTTCATATATGATGCGAAAGTATAGTGTTGAGATATGCATTTCACGTCATGAATTGTTTAAAAGGTATGCAGACTGAATGGGAAGTACTTCTGCAGAAGGAGGAGGCAGAATAGGAAGTGCTACGATGCACCTTCTGGTTTGAAGTTGCTGGTCTCCATTACACTCCACAAGCAGTAGTTTCTACGGGTCATGACTGCTGTCGGCGTAAAGAAAATTTCCATTTTGTGACTTATATTCTTTTTCTGTTCCTTCATAGTCCGACCCTGACCTCACACCAGAACCTCAGATGCCGCCTTCTGCCGAGTTTGTAAAGTACCCTGGTTTATCTCCACACTCTCACGCTCCCCCACAGTACATGCCTCCTCAGCCATCCATAGAAGAGGCCCGTCAGACTATGCACTCCCTCCTGGATGATGCTTTTGCCTTGGTGGGTTCAACAAGCCAAGCATCTGGAGAAGTCACTGCCTCCACGCAGCCAGGGGTCACCTTGGGACAGCCAAACACCAGCACCCCTGGAAGACTGGGCAAGGGGATCACAAGCAACCAATGGGGACCTCCATATGTTCCAGCACAGGCAATAAACACCCCATTCAGTGTAAGTGATAGCATTGCACTGCTGTTAAAACCTAGAATTGATTTATTATTTACATTAATTGCTTATGTACAATGTGCTTTAGGTGATGTACAGCAGTGTCAAACAACCATTACCATGCAATAAAATAAATAAAATTGAAGCACAGAATACAGAATATAAATACAACAAGGCACACAAAAGAATAAAATATAAAATAAAGAATAATAAATAGTAAAAACTAGCCATTAAAATAAACCTGCTAATACACTTAACAATAACTTTCACAGAACCAAACCCTACCATGACACCATAGCCACAAATTACCCAGGAACTACACATTAGTTAAAGGCCTCCTTAAAAATGTTTTTCATCATTCTTGTGAATACTAAATAGTTGCAAATAGCATGTACATCCATTGGTAAAGAATTCCACAGCGGGAGCCCTGGATGATGTAGCCTCCCCTCCTGCAATGTCCTTGGGAGAAGAGGGTGAGCAGAAGCCTGGGCTAGCAGCTTGCTGCCGCACCTCTATTCCATGCCCAGTAATGGTTGCCTGTGAACATTTGTGACCAGCGCACTGTTTGTCTGATGCACCAATGTCAGGACTATATCAGGGACCAGGCTCACCGTTGAGCACCATGGTCACCCTTGACACCATCTAGGTGCGTGACCACCCATGATGCCATAGAAAGCCGCCTGTGCTATCGGCATAAGTGGAAGCGGAGTCTTGATGCCCTGGCTTGGACATCGAGGTGACGGAGTAACAGCAAAAATCATTAAATCAATGCCCTGCAACGGATTGAGCAAAGGGGTCGCCATCTACTCGAGGCACCCTGGTACACTGGGGCATCCGAGCGCAGTGTTCCTGTGCCCTCAAGGCTCCTTGATGGTGTCCTCTGTGAGGCACTGAAGAGTTTTATGCTGTCCCTTCATGTGCTACGGCTGTGGGACCATGGCTACCAATGATCTCAGCATTGGAGGCCCAGTCGGATTTTGTACAACATCGATGTTAATGGGCACCAGCGAAGCTTTCATTAGCCTTGGTATTTGAGAGACCATTGATCTCGCAGCATTGATGCCCTCAGTCGCATAAGTGAGCCTAGGGGAACAGTTGATGGTGCTGGCACTCATCGGTTCCTTTGGACATTGGTGATTGGTGTGTGGGCTGCAGTTCCTCTTCCTGCAGACACTCATGGCTTCCTTGGTACCGCTGATCCATTGATACCTTCGGGATGTTTGGTGTCCGCAGGCACCTGTGGCACCCTGGATGGCGCTATATGTCATCGAACCTTTTATGGATTGGTCAAGCGCCGTCAAAGCTCTGGGTGCAGAATTGTTGGGTGCCCTTGTTGTGGCTTTCCGTTGGTGAGTGCAAAAGTGGCATGGGCCCTATGGGGCACCATTACCACTCTGGGCACTAGTGGCTGTGGTTGGAGGTTGCAGGACATGACCGCAGAACCCCATGGACACCTTCGGTCTCTAGGGACTTCACTGCTGCTGTTCCCTGAAGGAATCGAAGGCTAGCCATTCCTGATGCAGTTTCAAGGGCCCATCTTGCAAAGCGTTATCAGGCACTGGAGGGGGCAATACCATAAACCACCACCTTCACCATGGCTTAACCAGAGCACCAGTGGTTCTGGGGGCGCTGTTGTCACACTTTTCTTCTTCACTCCATTGGGAGTAACTATGATGTTGGTGCGCAGCATGAGCAGTCGGGAAAGGCTAGACATCTACTCAGTACCTTGGACAATGGCAGGCAGCATTCTCCCTGTCTGTTCAGTCCTCGGCTATGCCAGGTTTCTGTCATCGTCCCATCATGGTCTGAGTCTCCTCATCAGTTCTGCATTGCACAGGGCTGAGGAGCACTGGCCGGGGAGGTGTCATCACACATTCTGTGCCTTGTCATGGGGCAGCGTGTAGCCACCAACTGGCACGTATGCTCTGTCCTCGCTGTGGGGTGGAATTCTTCCCACAAGCACAGCACATGGGATCATAGGTGTGCTGCCATCCGTGGGATGGGATACCACTGCATGAATACCACTCAACTTGCTTTTACAGTAGATGGCTCGTTACTGCGATTGCCCTCTGCCATCTGGGCATCTCGGTGTGTGTGTTTTTCCTTCTTGGCGAGCACAACAGATTGTATTCCGCAGCTCCAGGACTGACGTAGGATTGCGTTCATGGTCGGACCCTGAGGTGAGTAGACATAGGGAGAGTGGTTCGGGAGTCCTCTCCTTCCTCGGCAGAGGAATGTGTTTCGTCTTCTCTGTGTCCAAAATCCCTTTCTTGTGGAAAAACTCATGAGGCTCACTCCCTGGCAAGTTTTTCTCTGAACTGGGGGTCTCGATTCTTTGAATTGATGAGTCTCCTTGGAGGCCAAGGCCAAGCAAGGACAGTGACAGTCACGGGAATATTTTTGCTGGGGCCCCTCCATGGATTGCGGTGGTGACCTCCCCTATCCGAGGCTGGTTGCCTGTGGTGGGTTGGTCACTGTGGCACCTCAGCGATCAGTGATTGTGCCTCAACTCTCCTCTGGGGAGTTGAAAGGTCTTTCAGGATCAGGAGGCTTTGATCCTTTTGCTTCCCCCTCCCCTCTGGAAGGGGAGATTTGACTGGGTTCCAGGGCAACCCTTATGATTTCCTCTTTGGATGCCCGACTGTGCACCCCTTAGAAGGGTGTTCCTCGTTTCATCACTACCAGTAAAGAAACGGCACTCCTCTGGATGGCATTCATTCTCTGTTTCTCGCCAGCCCTGAGAACCGGTTGAGTGATAGCACTCTCCCTCGGTCACTCTAAGATGTAGCAGGGCCAATCAAGAGGGAGCCTGTCCAGTGTTTCTTCCCAGTGACCCTCCAGGGGTTCCCCTGTTCAGGAGTCACTTTGATACCTGCTGGACTCTATGGGCATCTTTTCTTAGGGGCTGCTATCGCCAGTCATTCTTGCCTGCGGGACGCTTCTCTGTGAGGAGAGTTCTAGTCCATCAAATGGATGAGCATGCCTTTCACACTTTCACCATGTCCATGACTAGGAGTTGGGGGCCAAGTGACCCTGCAACAGGGGTGCTGCTCTTTGCTTGTGATAGCTTGCAAGCTATTCTTCCCCTTTTTTGGGTTCACACTGTCTGCGGACATGGGAGTCCTGGATCATACGATTGTCCATTGCTGGACCACATGCTTTCTTGGGAAGTATATGTAGTCATGGTTGGGGCAGTGATACCTCAGCTGGGTGCTTGGCAATCTCTACCGAGATTACACTGGGCCTGCCCTGGTGTCCTTTGGATTTCTAGGCCGGTAATGAAATCCTGTTCTACAGGTGTTTGCACATGCGAATCTCCGGCTTCCTTTCTCCTAGTGGAGTTTTTCGGGATCTCTCCCTTGGGACATTCGCTTTCAGTTTCCACTGTTCCAAGTAGACTGAGGGCTCTATTTTGGTGGGTAAGTCCCTGCTGGATCCAGCAGTGAGTTGTTTGCTTGGGGTTGATAGACAACCTAGCGACTTATGCTTGCCCCAGTAGTCCACTGGCCTGCCTCCTTGTGTTCTTCGCTCCCTCTGACTTCCGGTTTAATTGTTGGGGGGAGGGGAGGACAAGCTAAGGCACTCGTGGTATATCTTTTGAATACCTGCAGGGAAAAATACACCACATTTTTTTCCATATATTTTCGCCATGCTCTGGCCAATACTGCCTTTATCTTTTCTTATTTCTCTAGGTTGTGCAAAGGCCTTTGTGCTCCCGTGTGCTATACTCTGAACAGGATAGATGAGCCTGTTCTTGACAAGTGCTCTTGGGTGAGCTTCAGGCCTATCTCATCTCCCTGCTTGGGAGTTTTGGGCTACACGTCTGTTTCGGGGATTGTCTTTCATCCCCTGAAACCCTTAATGCTGACATGCATGGTCAGGTAGGTCTGATGCTTCAGCATGCAGGACCTGCCATGGTTTGCTGCTTGTTATTCCAAGCGTTGCTTGGTTTCTTCTGCTCATTATGCCTGCCAACCAAATCTGGGTACTCTTCTGCAGAGACATTCGGTCTGTCAGATGTCAACAGACCCAGTTTCTTTCTGGGGGGGGGCCTCGGCCTTCAGTTTGTTTTCACTGATGGAAACTGTTCAGGAGTCTTTCGCTTGTCTACATCTTGTCTTCTTGTATTCAGGAGGTTCTAGACCTACTGTTGTTAGGGTTTCCTTGTCAGAAACCCTGCTCGTAATGTTTTCCATGATGCAGAGTTTGCTTCTGTTTGCACTCTCATCTCTTCTCTGCCTTAGGCACCCCTTAGGGTTTGTGTCTCAGTCTTTTCTATGTTTTTTCTTTGTAGAATCCAGCTCTTCTCCAGCCTGGACCCATGGTGGGTCGGCTGCCTCACAAGCAAAGGAGGGAGGTAGTGCTTCAGCACTGTGCGGTTTTCTACTTTGTCCCGCTCGGACAGCATATAGCTCAGGATTCACCTATGTGTGAGGACAACCATCCTGCTTGTCCTTGGAGAAAGAAGAGTTGCTTACCTGTAACAGGTGTTCTCTGAGGACAGTAGGATGTTAGTCCTCACAAAACCCTCCCGCCTCCCTTGGCAGTTGGTTTCTTCATGTGTTAGCTATATCATGGACTGAGGGACTCTGCCTCGGGGGCAGGGTGATGACTAAGCTACACATGCCCAGTAGGGCATATTTGAGAATTCTTGAATCTTTGAGATCAAAGTTCCAGGCCGGGCTCCATCCGATGATGTCGCCCATGTGTGAGGACTCACATCTTGCTGTCCTCAGAGAACACCTGTTACAAGTGTAAGCAACTCTGCTTTTCCAGGTAGTAAAAACAACCTTGTGCCCTCAACCAAATCTGGGGGACCATTGTTAGTTCTTGGTAAATGTAAACACTCAAATTCCTGATTTGTCCTTTCACTGGCCCAGAAACACCATCTGGCAAAACAAAATTATCCAAGTCTTAAAAATAACCCTCTAGCTTACCAAATCTAATGTCTGTTTTGGTACTTTGTATTAAATAGTACTGGTAAACAGAAGCTCCTTATGACAAGAACCTGTTAGTCATGCATACAGCCCTGCCTAAACAAAGATTAATTTATTTGAAAGTATGTTAGCTTGTGAAATCTTTTTAAATAAATCAAACTGAATTTCTTGAAGCACAATAAGCCTATTGTGAGTTTACAGCAAGGAAAGGTCTTATCCAGCCTCACAGGTGGTGGACTCTTAATGCACCCGGGAGCTCACATAGCTTGGCACCTCTGGCGAATGAGTTACATAGTTTCATGAGTAGCTTGGTTAATTGAAAACAGTGTATTGCATTCAACTTACCTTACACTCTCAGAGATATAGATCTATATATATATATTTTTTTTTTTTTTTTTTTTTTTTGTGGTGATCCACAAGAAAGCAAAGACCCACAAAACTTTAGTTGATCATATTTCTCAGGTGAAAAGAGTTGTTCTTGGCCTCAAGAAGGAAAATCAGCATGTAGGAATTAGAAACTCACCAAGCTTGAGTAACTAATGTCCTCATTATGTTTCTAGAATGTATGCATATAGCTTAACTACAAAAGACGTGTTTAGGGAAATGAATAGAGCTCTGATGGCAACCTAACCCATATTTTTGCCCTCTCTTAGCACAAATACCCCTTTCTTCTGTACAAGTTTAAATACACCTCCTCCTGATCTTAAGAGGTAAACTCTATTTCCATCCTTAGTTCTTGATGTAAAAAGGATTTAGAGAAGTATGGTTGATTTACCGGAGACAGGATACTTGTCCCCATCCAGAGTCTTTGGTTGTGGAAGAGAAGCCCTGCTACATCAGCAATCAGCTGGGCCCCCACAAATTTGGTTATATCTTTTGTGTGTGTGTGTGTGTGTGTGTGTGTGTGTGTGTGTATACACACATACAAACAAACACACACACACACACACACATCCTGGTCTAATGTTAAATCTTCTTACCAACCAATCAACTCTTGAACCAGTTCTCAAGTAATAAAACAATCACACTATCAGGCACACAAAAACATTCTCTCCAAAACAGACACACAGATTATCTTGCTTTCAGCGTGCAGGTGAATCTTTGAGAGTGAAAGAGAAAATACATTTGTCTGTGTCAAAAGAGAGAGATGTCCATGGACACTGTGATTCAAAGTGCGTTTGTGGGTGGGAAGAGCCCCAGAACCAAAGAAGCACATCCCCAAATGGAATTTTGCCTTCCCATTTGGAGCTAGTGCAGCCTGGGCTGGTATGAGTATTAGGCTCCATAGACAAACCATACAGATTGCACCTTCTCCAGGCCAACTCGTCCTCACACAATTAAAAATTATAAAACAGATTTAACCTGAAAAGGACATTAAAAGTGCAGAAAACCCTGCACAAAAAAGTAATTTGGAACCCATAAAGGCATTAGGCCTATTTTAACACGTTGGGTATAGGCTTAGCCCTCAGAAAGCCTTAGGTAAACTGAATTACAATTACAATATTTTAAAGCCCCCATATCAAAACAGCACTAACTGCTAGCACTTGAACAGTAACAACTCTACCGATGAAAAGACAACATTGCAAATATTACATCAAGGTCTAAAAAACCAATACATCTCCTGTTTGGAAAACTGAATAAGCTGTTGCTATAGATCTCCTTCACAAAAATTACCTCACTCATGCAAATGTTCCTTCTTCTTTTCTTTGCACTAAGTTGTTTAGTTATACATGCATAAAGGCTGTGGAGTATTACCAGTCCATTCCAGAGTTATAAGGTTGGGAGTCTGCTTTGCATGCCCCAGGGGGTTATTGGTTCGGAGCTCGCGATCACATCTGTTTGGGGGATGGGAGATTAGGAGCAAGGTTGATATTTTTTATTTATCTGTTGTTTTATTTATCTGTAGCTTTGGTGGGCGATGGGTTGGATCTGTCACAAGGTAATGGCCTCCAGACTCCAGTTAGTATTCTGGAGGAGCTCCTTACCTGTTGGGGAGAAACGGAGTGTGGATTGGAGGTCTGAGATGCCAGAACATGCCGCCCGTTAGGGGGGAGGATAAGGAAGAATGCCATCGAGGTGATTTTTAAGTGTGATGTCAGGGGAAGGGGGTTGGTTGGGCAGAGAAGGGAACGGGGTGTTTGTTACGCGATGGTTAAGGGGAAGGGGTATGGGTGGTTGTTTGGGTTGGTTCTTATTCGTGGGTATGTTGTTATGGGAGGGGAAATTTCCTGTACTGTACGTAGTGCAATTGTGCCTTGCCTAGCACAACTTACTTCTCAGACTGGTATGTTCAGCCGGATAGGTGCGGGGAGTGCAAATCAGATGATATAGAGACAAAATTAAGTTCTATCATGGCAGATGTTAAGATAATTTCTTTAAATGTATGAGGGATTGCCACACCTGTTAAGCGATCTAGGATTCTACAGTTCTTGGAAGAAAGAAAAATTGGACCTGGCATTTTTACAGGAAACTCACAAGCACGGGATCATAACAAATTGAAAAGGGCCTGTATGGGTAGTGTCTACGCAGCTTTCTATGCCTCTCGATGCTGTCTTTGGATAAAAAAACATTGGCCTCGCCAGGTGTGGTTTCCAATTCTTCAGGACCTCTCCATTCGCAGGCACATTCCCTTGGGAAAGGACTCGCTTCTGATCACTCAGAACGACAGCTGCCTACGCCACCCCAATCTTCAGGCCTTGTCTCTGACGGCCTGGATGTTGAAAGGTTAATTCTTCAACCACTTAACCTTTCAGAGCCAGTTTCCCGTGTCCTGATTGCTTCACGGAAGCCTTCCACGAGAAAATCTTATGTTTACAAATGGAACAGGTTTACATCATGGTGTTCTTCTCAATCCCTTGATCCCTTTACCTGTTCCACCACGAAGTTTCTAGACTATCTCTGGCACTTGTCAGAATCAGGTCTAAAAACCTCCTTCATCAGAATGCATGTCAGTGCGATAGCCGCCTTCCATAGAGGTGTCGGGGATGTTCCTCTTTCAGTACAACCCCTTGTAACACGTTTTCTGAAGGGCTTGCTTCTCCTCAAGCCTCCACTTCACCCTCCGGCCCCTTCTTGGGACCTCCATCTGTTTTTAGGAAAGCTCATGAAACCACCATTCTAGCTTCTCCAATCCTGTGATCTTCGCTATCTCACATGGAAAGTGATCTTTCTTTTGGCAATCACATCTGTTCGCAGAGTTAGTGAGTTACAGGCCCTAGTTACCTATCCGCCTTACACTAAACTTCTGCAGGACCGGGCACTACTCCGCACTCACCCTAAGTTCTTACCTAAGGTAGTATAGGAGTTTCACATTAATCAATCCATTATACTACCTATCTTCTTTCCCAGACCTCACTCCAATCCGGGAGAACAGGCTCTGCATACCCTTGATTGTAAACGTGCTCTAGCATTCTATCTAGACCGTACAGCTGCCCACAGGAAAAGCACTCAATTGTTTGTCTCTTTCCATTCCACCAAATTGGGGCAGCCTGTGGGTAAGCAGACTCTCTCCTCCTGGTTAGTGGACTGCATATCTTTTGCTATCAGCAAGAAGGCATTCCACTTCAAGACCATGTTAAGGCACACTCTGTGAGGGCCATGGCGACTTCAGTAGCACACCTACACTCGGTGCCACTTCCTGACATTTGAAGGGCTGCTACCTGGAGTTCTCGCCATACCTTTACAGCCCATTATTGCTTAGACAAGGCCGGAAGACAAGATTCCATCTTCGGCCAATCTGTCTTGCGCAACCTTTTTACAACTTGACATACCAACACCCTTCCACCTGCCCATTAGGGTTCAGGATGCCCACTACCAAATTCCTCCCCAATACTTGTGCCTATTACACCAAATGTACCCAAGATGTGCATTTCTCAGACATCCTCAGCTTTGCTTGTCCTGTGAGAAAGCAAATGTTGCTTACCTGTAACAGGTGTTCTCACAGGACAGCAGGATATTAGTCCTCACGAAACCCGCCTGCCACCCCGCGGTGTTGGGTTCGTTTTCTTATTTTATTTTTCAGCACTTTCTGTAGCTTTAAACAAGACTGAAGAGGGACCCCTGCTGGCTGCAGGTTTAGTGCCATGCTGGGCATGCCCAGTAGGTGCCAGTCAAAGTTCTAGAAACTTTGACAAAAGTGTTCCGTGATTGGGCTCCATCCTGTGATGTCACCCATATGTGAGGACTAACATCCTGCTGTCCTGTGAGAATACCTGTTACAGGTAAGCAACATTTGCTATTTCCAAACACCAATAAAATATTTTAAAACAGCAGACACATCAAATAACACCCAATAATGTAAACTAATAAAGATAAAATATTCCCTGCCTTCCACACTTGGGAACTTTTGATTCCAGTCACCCTGATTGTTTTCATGGATTAGTCAGGGGTGGGGGTGTGCACAAACTTTCTCCTCTTTCTTATATATACATACTCATATGCTCACTCACAATTGCACACTTGCACATGCTTTCTCACATATGATAGCTGACTCACATGCACTTTCACTCATCTCCCCCTCTGAATAAGTTTAAAAAAAAAAGTTTTATTTAAATTGGTGGTTAGAGGGGATTCAAGCAGGGACCCCCAGAAATAAGGTCTGGATGAGCCCCTGTTGCTGCTTCCAGAGGGTGTGGGAAGGGGCAAGCTGGAAACCCTGATGGTGGGGGTGGAGGGGGGGAGTTTAATTATCTTTTTGCCACAGCTTGATCATGAGAGGGAGCCATGACTGAGAGCAGCAGGAGGTGTTTAGAGGCAGTAAGGCTGCACTGGGAGGTCTGCGGATTGCCACCTGCCAGCAGAGGTGGGACAGGTCTGTGGGGAGGCAGTGGGAGTACTTCCCATTGCTTCAGTGATGGTGGTGGGGGGGGGGGGGAGAGGAGGAGAACTGTAGGAGCAGGCCAATGGAGCTGCTGCTACTGCTACTGCCTCCGCTGCATGAAAACTGAAGAGGCAGGAAGCAGAGCCTTAAGAGTGGTCCCCTGATGTAAAAGAAAAGCTGCTTTGGGACCTAGAATTGGTTGCAATGACTATGCAGGCATGAGGCCGCTGTGACCAACAGCAACCACATGATTGGCTTGACTGGGCCACTGGAACATGCCTGAAGCCCCAGTAGGCCAATCTGTGCCTGCCTGTGTCTGTGGGCAAGTCAGTTTATCCTCCATTGCTTCAGACACCCACTTTGATTGCAAGGTCTTTGGAGCAGGGATTTATCGTATTTGAATTTGAATAATGCTGTAAGCTGCTTTGAGCGTAATCTGGAAAAGTGGGCTAAAAATTCAAATTATTTTATTGGGGTTTTATTGGCAGGCTTCGTCATCCTGCTCCCCAATGTACTTTGCCTCTGACAGACAGCAGAGCAGAGACCGTACAAACTTCATAGGAAGCTGCAATCCCCCAAGGTCAGCCTTAAGTATGAGGGCAGTTGATGCCAGCATTGATATAACATGCTGAAGCCCACGCTAATCTGCATACCATTTTAATTCACCTTGGTAGAAATGACTTGGGCAAGTTTTCTGGTATTTAACCGATGTGTAAAAGCAAGCGGGAGTTGGTTCTCTTGAAATCGATTTTTTCAAATACAAAAATCATTTGGTCTGACATCATCTTTGGGAGAGTGTGATGAGATGCATGCCCCCCACCCCCCATCTTCTCTCGCCGCCTAGAGCAGGAAGAAGATTCACAAAAATATAAACATCAGGCATTTTGCAGGCATTCATATTAAGCATGAACTGTCAATAACTGATTGTACTGCTTTATACTAGCCTGACCATTCTCACTTATCTGACATTGCAATGATCTATTTCAAACTTGCAGGATGGAAAAAAATTGGCATTGTCGTGGTCACTAGGACGGGGTTGCAGCAGCTTGTTGGTGGGGAGTTGAGATCAAGTGGAAGCCACTGCCTCTTGTCTATTGTAGTGTGTGCAATAGGTAGCAATGAAGGGGATTTTCCTGCAGAATTCTCTGGGAGAAGAGGAAGGTCTGACTGGGTGACCTGGCCCCCCAAAGGGACCCTTTCAGGACAAAAGACGTGACAATTTGCCAGTAGTGAGGGGACACCTGTCAGTAGCTGGCCATTGGGATCAACGGTATGACCAAATGAGATCTACGGAAAACCAATCGTTACATGTAATTTGGACCAGCAGAGATCTCCCCTAATTGCTGGATAAAATGAATGGCCATAGGGCACCAGGTAAACTGCCAAGTGGATTGTGTGGGCTGGGAGGTAAGGGTTGCCCAAGGTTATCCAACCAGGCAATGCTTAGTTATTTTGTACACTCAATGAGACATAGCTATGGTTGGTTAAGGTATAGTGTATTTTTCATTTTGTTGTTCAGCGCAGATTAAATCAATCACAGTCTGCAGACCAGTTTCAATAAATGGATATTATAAACAATTTAACAAAATTAAGGCAGAAAATCATTGTGAAATGATAAATAATTAAAAACAAGGACATAGAGCAACAACTTCAAGCACAAAAAATGGTCAGACGCAGCAATGTGTTTGGTGTCCAAAGCCTGCTTAAACCAATGGGCAACGGCGTTACTGAAGATACAGACTGCAGCTGATTAGTGAGCAAACCATTTCTATTTTAGAACTGGAAGCACTATTGCAACAACAGATTAAAAAAAAACCAAAAACATATTTATTTAATAACATTTATGAATCGCCTTCCAGATTCCAAAGAACCTCCCAAAGCAATGTACAGGATTAAAACAAATATAAGTCAATAAAAAAACCAGCAAAACAATAAAAATAGCAAACACAGGACAAAACAAAGTCTTCTCCGCCCACATGGAGTAACTTAACTATGCATTAGAGGAATAACGGCATACTCCATTTTACCAATTCCGCATATCAAGCTTTTAATTTCTTCCTAAAGAGCACTAAGACATTTTCCTATCTCAGTTCTAAAGGTAAAATTTAAGCTGACGAAAAGCCTTCACTGAGGGGATCTAGACCAGCAAACTCAATTACATAAATGAGGAGAATATGGTCCTCTCAAAATTCTGAATGCCAGCACTAGGATTTTAAACTTGTAATACAGTTTAATGGGCAACCAATGAAGCTTCCAGAGAAGTGGAACTGCTGGTATTCTTCTCAGACAGCCTAACTCTGGCTTCTGTGGTCTTGATTATTTGTAAATGCCAGGTAATTACACCTCGCAGCCCCCAATACACTGTGTTGCAATAATTACAGCTACTACCAAGGAGTAGGTCGCAGATTTCAGAGCCTGAAAATTCAAAAAAGGAACACAGTTGTCTGACCAGTCTAATGTGAACATAAGACATCTTGACCACGGAAAGATCTTTGGCATTCATTAGGAATGTGAGCATTATACTATTTTACAAATGACTAATAAATAAACAATTCAAAATCTGTCAACTGTGGCATAAATGAAACCAGCCCAACTTTGATAACTGAAAGATCTCTGTCGTCCTGCTCAAGTATAGAATGCATGAATGGCCAATACCCAAAGTCTTTGCTAGTTATTCATGATATGCAAAATTATTTGTCAATTAAAAAAAAAAAAAATCTAAGGGCCTGATTTTCAAAAATATTCACACGCTTAAAAATGGGTTTTACCATGTGTAAATGCATTTTACCATGTAAATGGGCTTTTGAAAATTGCTACAATATATGCCATAGAATTGTCCATAGGATTTATCTGCGTAAGTGCGTTGAATGGCGCTGTCCCAGCCCACCCCGCCCCTTTGGAGAGGCCCTCACTTCAGCACGTACTGGAGTTTACGCGCGAGGCTGGGCCCCAAAATGTACACGCGTGGCCCATTTAAAATTTACTTGTCTGTGCTTTACTGCCACAGAATGCAAGGGCTTTACTTTTGTTTGTGCATCCTAGAGGTGGCAGCATGTGTGTTTGTAAAGCACTAAAGCCCCTATTTACTAAGTTGCATTAATGCATGTTAAATGCTGAATTTGGCGCTTAATGCGCATTAAATGTGTGCCAATCCAAGCTATTGGTAATGCCTACTGAAGTGCTACCACTAGCGCAATCATTTTGTCTTTTACATGCGGCAAATATCAATGACTTACACTGCATGCAAATGTATACAAAATAGCTTTTTAAAATTAAAATGGATTAATGCAGATTTCATTAAACCACGTGATCTGTGTTAAGCCACTGAAAATTAACTTCACTTCCAAAAGCATAGTTAACCTTGGCTGAGCACATTGGCAGGCTAACGTACCTGCTGATGTCTCAGCCCCCTATCCTTGCCCATGATTCAGACTGGGGCATATAGCCACAAGTGTCCATCCTCTCCTTGCAGAACCAAACATCCCCACTCCCCATCGTGGCAGATAACCTCCCCACCTCAGAACGTATCTCCCTACAGGTAGGGGGCCATCTGGAGGAGGAAGGGTTGCTGGGTTGGGGGATGCTGCTGGCGGGTATCTCCTGGGGGGGAGGAGGTGGACACTCGGGGCTACGGATCCTATTTTGGATCACAGAGGTGGGGATGAGATGGGGAATTGTAACACACGTATACCACGTTTGCCATGATAAACTAATTCATTAACTTTCAAGCTAATGTGCATTTTTATCATGGGCTGCTAAAGTTATAAAGCACATTGGAATCCCAATTGCATGAAAGTTGCTACATAAATCTAAACTATTAACATTGAACGAGACAACTGGCGAAGGGAGTGGTGAAGTGCAGTTATTCCCCTCACACACACCCCTATCCTACCCCATCTCATCTCACCTCAATCTGAACTTCAAAAATGCTTCCCTGTTACCCATTAAATTGTAATTTGTGGTCCGTTGCTCAGTTTTAACATGTTTTTTTTCTTTGTCTTTTCTCAGAGGTATGTCGAATTTGGAGTAACCCCTCCTACTGCACCAGCTTTTCTACCAAGGTAACTTTTTCTTTGCCACTGATGGGTTTTCTAAATACAACTAACAAATTTTAGAAAGCATCATTTATTTAACTCCTCTTAGGACTTGCATATTGTCATGCATCTCTTTCACCTCTCAATTTTCAGTCTATATGTAATCCATCATGTATGTATATGTGTGTGTCCGTCCCATACTCTTGTCCAAACAGAAAACTAGACCAGATTTGCAAAGATCTGAAACATTGTCATCAGCTCTAATGGAAACCTCAAAGATTGTGTGTCCCTCTTAGAAACTGTTAGTGGAAGATTTACATTTTGCTTTTCTTTTGAGAGAGAGGCATGTTTGATTAAAGTTATCTATGATTTGAACATACGTTTTCTAAATAAGAATATCCCTGTAATCAGAATTGGGAGAGCTTTATAGGAAAGAGAAAGTGGGAAAAAAAAAACCTGAGATATAACTAGTCTGATTCAGGGGGCTGAGGTGGTAGTGACAGAAAAAGACAGAGTCTCTAGTCATATCAGGGGACAGTTCTAGGATCATTACCTGAAGAATGTAGCTAGTCTACGTGTTAATGTTTACATTTATAGTCACTCTGTTTTTATGGTTTATATAGGGAAATGAAATTTGCATATTTTTTTTGAAAACTTCCCATGCTAGATCTTACATGGTGATGGAAGCATCTCAATCTCGTGAGGATTTTATGATTGCAGGAATTATCCCATAGTACCACCATCTCCTGCAAACCCCAGGGATCTCGTGATTCAGCCCTCTGGCTTCAGACCAAGTTGTCCAGCCCTTGAGCTGTGCGAGTAGCTTAATCTTCACGGTACCCTTTGGAGGATTCTTATCTATTTCCTAAAGGTTTTCACCTTCACATTCCTGTCTATTCCTGCTATTTCCAGCACTTTGAGGCCAGGGTACCAGTGAGCAGGCAACACACATGACCTGGTGAATTTCAGTGCTCATGTTAAATTGTTGCTTAATGGGGTACATGCATACTGCAGAATGCTACTGCATTACACTGGGCATGCTAAATTGACCATGGCCATTGCAACATAGAAGCACTCTGCATGTCACCAGCACATGTGGGGAAAGTGCCACGCCATCCCCTCCCCCCCCCAAAAAAAAAAAAGAAAAAGCCTTAAGGTACCAACAACCCTTCCACCTTCCACCTAGCAGGTCAAGAACCCTAACCCCACAGTCTTCTGCATACTTTTGCTGTTATTGGATCACTCAATCATTTCTTCTTTTTCTTCCTTCTCTTCTTCATTTCAAAGATGTTATTTTTTAGGCTTTCATCCCTTTCACACACTGCTTTAACAGATTTTGGTGTTGCCTCTCCCCTTATCAGTTTTGAACTGAGCATGTGCAGCCATCCTGACAGATTTGCCTATGAGCGGCGCTGTGTAGTAAAGGACATGGTGAGAGGTCGTGAAGATATCAGCTGTCTATGCTGGAGCTTCATGGATGCCTAGAGAATATACAGTATTGCAAACAGGTTCTAAAGTCAAAGCCCGGAGTAATTTGTTGGGGAAAAAAAAAAAGATGAGAATGTTCCAATCCCATGGAATTTTAATTTTTAAGCTACTAAGTTAAATGGCCAATCGTAATGTCACAGTTCAGTGGCTTAAATAATCAGTGATTGGAACACAGATTTCATTGTTGCCGAGAAAGGGAGCAGTGTGCATTTTTAATTGGCTAAAATGAGCCCTGGGACTAGGCTAGCATGTTTAAGCATCAAGTATGCAGTCGTGTATGTATTGCAGATAAACCACAGAGCCTTGCCAGCCTAGCTGGCCAAGGTTTCTTGTAATATGGAGCTCTCTGTATTAATTAGTGTTTGATGCAGAGTTTTGAGAGCCCTGGCTAGTTCAGTATTGTAACGCATATCTCATTTTATGAGAGGTAACATGAGTCAAAACTTCCGGGGGGTAGCCTTATTAGTTTGTGTCTGATAAAGTGAATTCTTGCCCTTGAAAGTTCCTGCCTCGATAAATTGGTTAATCTCTAGGTATATCACCCTCTTTGTCTTTTTTTGTTGGTCAAAGTCTTCCATAAAATGTGAGCTATATAGTACTGACTTGATAAAAAGATGCATAAAACCTCCCCCCCGTAAGCTTAGCTCAGATCTCTGATTCAGTGAGGAAAGAGGCGCTCAGGCTTAGTGGGGATGTATACCGGTCTCAGAGGAAGAGCTGCCAGTCACTCACAACTTGATCGTCCACAGTTATCCACTGAGTGGCGCTGAAGAAAATTTTCTGCCTGCTGCCTTGAGGTGATGATCTTGACCTTACAAAACCCTTATTCGTGTCACTGTGAAACACATTTGCAGCATTAGAAGCATAGTGTAGTTCGCCGCTGATAGATTTTTTTTATTAGTTTGTATGTTTTTGATGTGCGAGGGCTGTGACTGGCGCTAATAGAAATCTGCATGCCTGTAATTTAGAAGAATTTTTGTGGCATAAATATACCACTCAGAAAGATTACTGTTGTTGCCAAATATTCACAAAAGGTGTAAGAGGTGACTGTTTAGATATCACCAGAATGTGTCAAAATTGCTCATATCACCTTTGGCGAACATAAATACTCCGCCTATAGCTTTATATCTTGCTATGGAATCTGACCATACTGGCATGGAATATCACAGAGAGAGAGAGAGAAATTATTTTTCATGCTAAATATGACAAAATTGTACTATGGTCGCTTCCTCCCTTCCCCTCACAATCTCACTCCATTTTCTGCTTTTCTTTTATAGATTGGTTTGTGGGGCAATGACTTGACTTCTTGCAGCCTTACACAATTGGATAAAATAGTCATTGTCCTCAATTAGCTCCAGCTATTAACCCATGTGTGAGACTAAATCTTCTCCCTGATTCACGCCAAACAATTGTTCTTGTCTGTCTCTACAGAACAGGGTCTGTTTCCTACATGTATCTGTTCAGCACTGCCTTTTCTCCTGCTTGGCCTTTCCTATAAAGCTCTTCCAACTCTGATTACAGTAATATTCTTTTTTAGAAAACAACTTGTAGTGCCACATAAATGTTCAGCAGCGGCAGTATTTTGGGGACTTTAAAGGTTTCCGTGTTAAAGTTCTAATTTTACATCTTTCCTCTGGGAGCTAAAATTCCCTCCAGTGGAAATGCCAGACTTCTCTTTGGAATTTTGCTCATTGCTAGGAACTTGAATGCCTTTAGAAAGCCAGAGTGAAGAAATAATAAGTACCTTCCAGGTGAGGGTCAGTGCTCCCTGAGGGGGGTTGTAGGGGCTTATGCTCTAATCTTATATTGTCCCCTTCCTTCTCTCCAGACAAGGTTATGGCCCGGGCTTCCTTCCTCCTGGAGAACCGACCCACTCCGAGCAGCAGCAATCGGACGTTCAGTACTCCACCAGAGGGATATACTCAGAGGAAATACCATCTGTGGCACGGCCCCGACCTGTTGGGAGCACTGCAGGTACTTATTGCCTTATGCTTTTCTGTAGCAAAGCCCTGCAAGGTTGGGGGGGGTACTTTTTAAAGGCTAACCCTGCAGGCTTGCAAGACAATTTTCAAAGTAGCCATAGTCCTATAGGCTCTGCAGAGAAGATGAAAACTGGCCTCCCAATTACTTATCTGTCAAATCTACTGTCAACCTTCTAGAACTTGGCATGTCAAGTTCGGCGAAGATTTTTTTTTAATTGATATTTTTATATTTAAAAACTGGTCAACATGTTGATAAATTAATCTGCTAGCCTTCTCAGAGGTTAGAGCAGAAACTATGTACTAATCTAATTTTGATGCCCTGTTTTAGTATGGCAGCATGCCATTTCTGCTAATAATTTATGTGGTAATGTTGGCACAAGCAAGCTGAAACCATTTGTTTTATAATAATAGCACTTTAGAAATGCAGATACAGCCGTCTCCTTTCTCCTACCCCTTTCTCACAGCCACTGAGCTGGTCCTCCTACAAGAGTATGTTGCCTTCTTTTTCTGTTTTACATCTATCTTGGACCAGACCAGATCATGCTTCTCAAACCAGTCCTCGGGGCACACCTAGCTAGTCAGGGTTTCAGGATATCCATAATGAGTATGGAAGAGAAAGATTTGCATGCAGTGCTTCCATTGTATGCAAATTCATTGTAGATATCCTGAAAACCTGACTAGCTAAGTGTGCCTTGAGGACTAGGTTGAGAAGCACTGCACTAGATGACAAACTCCACTGTCATACACACACAGAAAGTTCTTAAGAGTTATTTTATGCATGTTTTTTGTGTTTGTGTATCCCAAGTACAAAAAGAAGACTTTTTTCCAAGTACTGATATGCTTGTAAGACCACTTTTTTGTGACCTCAAGTGTACTGTTATTGTAAGAGCAGTGTACCGTATAAGAAGTGGTACCATTGCATCCATACACTGTACATTTATACCCGTAGAAGGCAGCGAAAG
Organism: Rhinatrema bivittatum; assembly: GCF_901001135.1. Lineage (NCBI taxonomy): Eukaryota > Metazoa > Chordata > Amphibia > Gymnophiona > Rhinatrematidae > Rhinatrema > Rhinatrema bivittatum. The sequence goes on along the minus strand of NC_042618.1, from coordinate 224,902,307 downwards.
CAAATGTTTCCATACAGCATTACTGGAGAACATCCGGTGCGTGCTAACCCCCTCAGGTGGTTAATGTTGCTCTTCTGTTTAATCTTTAGCCATGGAATAGAGCTGGAAAAACACAGCATGTAGAAAGGAGCAAAATGTCAGATTCTGTGGAGCAAAGACTGCACTTCAAACTGATGTGAGGCCTGGGGTCCTTGATGAATCACGTGGAGAAGTATCCTAGTGGTTAGAGTAGTGGGCTACGAACCAGGAGACCAGAGTTCAAATCCCACTGCTTCTCCTTGTGATCTTGGGCAAGTCACTTTACCCTCCATTGTCTCAAGTGCAAACTTAGATTGTAAGCCCTCTAAGGATAGGGAAATACCTACAGTATCTGAATGTATTCCGCTTTGAAGCACTGAAAGAAGTGTGAAAAGCAGAATATAAAAAATAACAAAATTAAAAAAAAGAGAGGGGAACATCTTGCGCACTTTTGCTGCCCTACCACAGGAGTGGCCAATTCTGATCCCCAAGAGTCACAAACAGGCCAGATTTTCAGAATATCCAGCAAAAATATCCATGAGATAGATTGGCATGCATTCCCTTTATTGTATGTAAATCCATCTTCATGAATATTCATTGTGATAATTATCAATCTGCAAACTTTTGCACCGTTACACAGTCTATATTGTGCATACCACTGTTTCAGTTTGAATGCATCAGAGCTTTATTTTGAGGCCACTGGGAATTGTGAAAGCTGCTTGCATGATTGGCAGATGCAGTACTTGCACCTACCAGTAATTATGGGTTACATTGCACTGTGCTCTAGCAGCACATCAGCCATTCAAATTACCTGATTTTCTGCCGTATATTTGCAATATATTCTGGTTGAACTGTGCACTCTCTTCTGTGAAGATTTTGTTGAGATAAGTATTAGGAAGCCAACTGGTTATTGCTCTTCTAAAATAAAATATATGAAACAATTAACTTGGGCTGATGCAGTAAAGTGTGCTCAGGTTGTGCGCACTGTTAGCCCCCGTTTGGCCGCACGTTTTTGATGCGCTATTTTTACCCCTTATAGAGTAAGGGGAATAGCGTGTGGAAAATGCGCGGCCAACCCCCCCCCACCCAAAACTAATAGCGCCCGCAACATGCAAATGCATGTTGATGGGCCTATTAGTCATTCCTGCGCAATACAGAAAATAAAATGTGCAGCAAAGCCACACATTTTACCTTCAGAAATTAACACCTGCCAAAGGCAGGAGTTAATTTCGGCCGGCACCGGGAAAGTGTACAGAAAAGCAGAAAAAACTGCTTTTCTGTACACCCTCTGACTTAATATCATAGCGATATTAAGTCGGAGGCCTCAAAAATAAAAAAAATTTTAAATTTAAAAAAAAAAAAAATTTAAATCTGCCCGAGGCCTGCAGGTTGGAAGATGGATGCTCAATTTAGCCGGCATTCGTTTTCCGAACCCGTGGCTGTCGGCAGGTTCGAGAACCGATGCTGGTAAAATTGAGCGTCGGCTGTCAAACCCGCTGACAGCCACCACTTCTGTCAAAAAGGAGGAGCTAGGGACGCGCTAGTGTCCATAGCGCCTCCTTTTACCATGGGCCCTCATTTGCATCCGGGCCGATACTGAATTGCGTGCTCAGGAGAGTGGCCTGGGTGTGCGCCAGGAGAGCGGGCGCACGCCCAGGCCTGAGTTGAATTTAGAGTTGGCATAAAATAGCTGGATAAGTTTATGAAAACTGCTTTTTTTTTCAAGGTCCCTCACAGATCCAGCATCTCCCTCAGGTGGGTGTAGCAAGTAGGATTGGAGCTAATGCTGCTGAGGTTCCTTCTGGCAGACCAGGACCCGGGCAGCCAGGGGGTCCAGGCTGGCCCCCCTACCACGGAGATGAAGAATTCCCAAGGAGTGGCCCTCACAGGGACCCAGTGAGTACCAGGAGTGTGCAGGAGCCACTGGCAGTTTCCTGAATCACTTCATTTACCGTTTCTTCTTCCTTCTGTATATAATCATGAACATTTAAGTATAGTTTATCAAATCCTGGAATAACTTAAAATTCCTGTTGATCTTTCCACATTTATATTAGTCTTTAAAGTTGTGCTTTTGTTGTAAAATATGAGTTGTAACGAGCATTCTTGCATCTTTTTCCTTCACCAAAACACATTCCTTCATAGAATTTATTTCAATTTTTTTTTTTTTTTTGCAAAATAACTATCAAAAATTCGATTTGTTAAATGTTGTAAACATGGCATTTTTTGTTTTGTTTTCACAATGTTGTGTACTTGGGTGCTTCTTTCATGCTACCATTGGAGCTCAAAGGGAGAGAGGCAGAGAGTATCTTTCCAACACAGTGGGTTAAAAAGTCCCTCACATTGACTTCATGCTCGGTGTTGAGAGATGTCATCTGTTGAATTTCCTGGGGGAGGAAGAGGAGATGTATAATATTGTACCATAAATGTCATTGTATAGATTAGTGATGGAGGTACTTACTGCCACAATAGTTTGGTGGCATCAGGAGTGGTGGCCGCAGAAAGAACCTAAACCTCTTATTGATTCGTGGGCCAGTTATGTTTGTACCAACACCAGAGTCAAGATTAACCTAGGTTCTCCTAGGACAAGCAGGATGGTAGTCCTCACACATGGGTGACATCATCGGATGGAGCCTGGCACGGAACTTTGATCTCAAAGAATCTAAAGCTTTCAGCATGCCCTACTGAGCATGGGCAGCTGTAGTCATCACCCTGCCCCCTAAGCAGAGTCCCTCAGTCTGTTCTTTTCTGTGGAGCTGTCGTTTCGCGGTTGTGGAGCTCATGCTCTTTTTTTATCAGAAAATGTTTTTTCTCGGTATTCGGCTTTGCTTTCTTCTTACAGTTTTATAAGTGATTATTTTCTAGAACTGCAGCTTTTCTTTCTTGTAGTTTATTCTTTTTCCAACTGTATGCTGGCCGCATGGTATGTTCTCCTCTGTTCAGCCTGGCAGAATTTGTTTTAAAAAAAAAACAAACCCTAAAAAACTGCTCTTGCAGGTTTTGTGTTTGTGTCCTTTCTTTGCTCTGTCTGTTTTTTCTTTTTTTTTTCCACAGAGCTGACAGGACTGGTCTATGCAGTCTATCTGTGATCCATGTAGGCCGCTGAGCCTGGGGACTTGCCTGAGTTCTAATGGGGCTGGAGTTCCACGGCGGTTCACCAATCACTCAGCATCAGTGGATTCAGACGGTGGAAGGACGGAGGACCATGTCGTTCCTATGGGGTGGGGGGGGGGGGGGGGGGGGAAGAGCTCATCATCCTCACATCTCAAGGAGCTAGACTTCACGGGCGGGAGCCCTGGATGATCTTGCCTCCCCTCCTGCTTGCCAGCTTTGACAATGCAATCTCCCTGGGAGAGAGGATGAGCGGAGCCTGGGCTAGCAGCTTACTGCCGCACTTCGGTGCCATGTCTATGAACGGTTGCCCGTACACAGTTGTGACTAGTGCACCATCCGTCTGACGTTTTGATGTTGGGACCTTGACGGGGATGGGACCCATTTCGGGTACCATAGTCTGCTTGATGCTGTTGAGGTCCAGGGTCACCCTTGTAGTGTTGAGGATCGTGATCACCCACGATGCCACACTGGCCTTCTGTGCCGTCAGCATCGGTGGAAGTGGAGTCTCGGTGCCCTCGCGGCTCTCGATGCCTTGGTACCCTCACTGCACTCAGTGTTGCAGTGACCGGGGTACCATCAATGCCACTGTGCTCTCGATGCCCGCAGGGCTCTCGATGCCATCGACGCCTTTGATCCATCAAGGTGTGTGCATGGCCGCCCTAGGGGGATGGCAAGGTTGCAACAGTGGCAGGCCCTCAATGCTGTAGACCCCACTAGGTCGTCGAGGTGCACAACCTCAGTGCCAGCATGATCTCAATGCCATTGCAATGCGGTGCTACTCCAATACCATTGATGCCATCGAGGTATGGGGGCCACTAGAGAGGCCTTCAGACCACTGAGATCTCTCATTACTGCCTCGTCTACGTCGAGCCCCATCGACCGGGCACCAGATTCACCATTGAGCGCCCTTGTTGCTCCTGTGGCCGTCGACCACCAGGACTCTCTGAAGCTCCCACATGGCCCTGCAGTCCTTGGGGGGGGGGGGCAGGGGTTCTTATTTATTTATTTATTTAAAGGTTTTTATATACCGATAACAGTTTGTTGTTCGAATCGGTTTACATGGAACTGTTTAGTTAAATAATAACAAGTGGCCTCTTATGAATCGAGTGCTTGGATCGCCATCTATTTGAGGCACCCTGGTGCAATGGTGCATTTGTATGTAGTGGCCTAGTACCCCCAGGGCTACTGGGTGGTGTCCACTTCAGAGTACTGGGAAACTCAGAGCTATCCCTTCAGACGACAGTCCCAGTGTTGGGGGTCCCATCAAGATGCGCACACCATCAGTGTTAATGGCCGGGCCCCACCAAGATGTGCACACCATCAATGTTTATGGGCGCTAGCGAGGCTCTTGTCAGCGGTAATGCTTGCGAGTCCATCGAGCTCGCAGCATCGACACCACTGGACAAATCAGTGAGCCAAAGGGAATTGCTGTCGGCACTAGTGATCGTCCATTCCTTTTGATATTGATGACCTGTCAGGGGGATGCAGGGCCTCTTCCTGCAGACGCCCATGGCTTCTTTGGTCCATACCTTCGAGCGTCAGGGCCCCCAGGCAGTCGACGTCTTTGGGCACCTATGGCACCAGGAATGGCACTATTTACCGGCAAACTGCTTATAGATCACAAGACATGTCCACAGTCCTCCATAAGCTTGCCAGGGGCTTTGCTGCAGTCATTCCCTGTGGGACTCGCAGGTGAGCTGGTTCCGCCGCTGTTTCAATGGCCTGCTTTGTAGAGCAGTCTCAGGTACTGAAGGGGGCAATGCCATAGACCCACCATCCTCCACCATGCCTTACCCAGAGCACCAGTGGTGCTGGGGACGCCATCGTCACACTTTCCACTCCACTTCGCTAGAGTTATTGTGGCATTTACGCGTAGCTTGCACAGTTGGGACAGATAAGGCATTTGCTCTGAGGAACTCAGTCACTGGCAGGCGGCATTCTCCCTAGCTGTGCGGTCCTTAGCCACACTAGATTTCTGCCATCTTTCGGCATGGTCTCAGCCTCTTGTCAGTCTGTACCATATAATGTTGAGGAACACTGTCAGGGGATGTGTCATTTCACACTCTGTGCTTGGTCATGGGGTGGTGTGTAGCCAGTGACTCGGGCATGTGGTTCAGTGTCCTCGCTGGGGCATGGGATTTCTCCAACAAGCACAGTACTCAGGATCATGGGTGTGTCACCAACCATGGATGGGCTACCACTGCATGAGTCTGTCTAGTGTGCTTTCGCAGCAGAGGGCTTCCAGTTGCCCTCTGTTGCCTGGGCATTGGTGTGTGTGTGTGTGTATTGTTCCCTCTAGGCGGTCACAACAGTTTCTGTTCTGCAGCCGCAGGACTGGCCTAGGACTGTACTTCTGGTCGGATTCTGAGGTGAGTGGACATCGTGAGAGTGGCTCTAGCATACTCTCCTTTCTCAGCAGAGGCATATGTCTTTCACATTCTGCCATGTTCTTGTGGAGCAGTCCTTGGGGCTCTGTCCCTGATACATGTTTTTTTTCTCTAATCTGGAGCCCCGATCCTCTGAATTGGCATGTCTCCCTGGAAGCCAGGACCGGAGAGCGGCATCAGTGGCTGTCGGACTGTCTTCAGCTGGGGCCCCTCTGGGGATTGCAGTGGTGACCTCCCCTATCCGAGGCTGGCTGCCTGTGGTGGGTTGGTCGCATCGGCACCTCAGCAATCAGTGATTGTGTCTCCTTTGGGGCTTGATAGACCCCAATCCCGCTGCTTACCTCCTTCCCCTCTGGAAGGGGAGATTCAACTGGGTTCCAGAGCAACCCTTTTGGACGCCTACTATGTTCCCACTTCGAGGGGTGTCCCTCGCTTTCCTTTCTTGGACAAGGGATGGCACTGCTTTGACTGGCACCAGCCTCGAGAATAATCTAGAATAGCAGTGTTGCTGCCCGGTGAACCTCCAGGTTTCCCCTCACTTTGGACTCTGCTGGACTCAGTGGGCGTCTTCCTTAAGGATCACTATCGTCAGTCATTCTTGCCTGCGGAACCTTCCCCTGTGAGGAGAGTTTCAGTCCATCAGCTGGGCGATCGTGCCTTTCACTCTTTTTCCATGGCTGAGAGACTTGGGGGCCGAGTACCCCGCAACAGAGACACTACCCTTTGTGCGCAGTAGCGTGCAAGCTGTTTTTCCCCCTTTTTCAAGATCACCCTGTCTGCGGACAGAGGAGTCCTGGGTCATACAACATTGTCCATTGCTGTGCTACATGGTCCCTTAGGAGGGGAAGTTTCTCTGCTGGGGTAATTGATCTCAGTTTCCGCTGTTTCAAGAATACTGAGTGCTCCATCTCAGTGGATTACTCCCTGCTGGTTTCGGCAGTGAGTTTTTCGCTTGGGGTTGATAGAGAACCGGGCGACTTGTGCTTGCCCCTGCAGTCTTCCAGTCTATCTCCTTGTGTTCTTCACTCCTTCTGACTTTCTATTGGATTGTTGAGGGGAGGGGAGGTAAAGCTAAGGCATCCATGTTATATCTCTGTATACCTGCAGGGAAAGATACACCATGTTTTTCCACTTATTTTCACTATTCTATGGCCAATACTCCCTTAGTTTTTCTCTTTCTCTAGGTTGCCCAAAGGGCCTTCCTGCTCCCCTTGTGATCCTGTGACAGGATAGATGAACCTCTTCTAACAGGTGCTCTTGAGTGAGCTTCAGGCATATCTCCTCTCCCTGCTCGGGAGTTTTGGGCTAAAGGTTTGTTTTTGGGGATTGTCTCTCATCCCCTGAAACCCTTGACGATGTCCTGAATGGTCAGCTACGTCTGATGCTTCGGCACACGATGTCTGTCCCAGATCCTGCCGCGGTTTGCTGCTTGTTCTTTCAAGCATTGCTTGGGTTTCTTCTGCTCATGCGGCCTACCAGCCATACCTGGGCACTTTTCTCCAGACCTTTGGTTGTCAATGGTTGACAGTCTCTTCTGGAGGGCTCTCGGATCCCAGTTTGTTTTTCGATTGTATTTTTCACACCGAAGGAAACTGTGTGGTTTTTGTCCTCGAGTGTCTCTTGTTTACAACTCTGGGTCCTTCCTGAATCCAGGAGGATCTAGATCCACTGTTTTTGTCTGAAACCCTGCTTGTATTGTCTTCCGTGACGTACAGTTGCTTCTGTTTGCACTCGCATCACCGCCCTTGCCTCAGACATCCCTGCTACGATTGGGAGTTTGTGTCTCAGTCTTTTTCTTGGCTTTCTTTGTAGAACGCAACTCTTCTCCAGCCTGGTGGGTCGGCTGCTTCGCAGGCAAAGGAGGGAGGTACTGCTCCAGCAATGTGCGGTTTACTGCTTTGTCCTGCTCTAACAGCTTGGAGCTAGGGATTCACCTATGTGTGAGTAGAGATGTGCTTCGGGTAAAAATTTCATGTCGGGCTTTGTTTCGGGGCCCCCCCTGCAGGAATCTCGTTTTTCCCATGGTTCGGGAGTTTTTTTTTCGGGCGCCCCGAATTTCAGGTTAGTGTGCAATATCGGGAGTTAGTGCGCACTAACTCAAAAATGAACTTTTTTCGAAATATCGGAAAAAAATCAATCGTTTTTCGGTTCTCCTGAACCATTCCGAATTAGGCAATGTCATTGACATTGCCTAATTTGGGAAAAATGATTGCACATCCCTATGTGTGAGGGCTACCATCCTGCTTGTCCTAGGAGAAAGCAGAGTGTTGCTTATCTGTAACAGGTGTTACATAGAAACATAGAAATGACGGCAGAAGAAGACCAAACGGCCCATCCAGTCTGCCCAGCAAGCTTCACACCCTTTTCTCATACTTATCTGTTTCTCTTAGCTCTTTGGTTCTATTTCCCTTCCACCCCCACCATCAATGTAGAGAGCAGTGATGGAGCTGCAACCAAGTGAAATATCAAGCTTGATTAGTTATGGGTAGTAGGGGAAGTAACCGCCGCAATAAGCAAGCTACACCCATGCCCACTTGCTTTACCCAGACCGTGTCATTCAGCCCTTATTGGTTGTTTTTCTTCTCCCCTGCCGTTGAAGCAGGGAGCTATGCTGGACATGCTTGTAGTATCAGTCTTTCTTCTCCCCTGCCGTTGAAGCAGAGAGCCATGCTGGACATGCGTGAAGTATCAGTTTTTCTTCTCCCCTGCCATTGAAGCAGGATATGCATTGAAAGTGAAGTATCAGGCTTATTTGGTTTGGGGTAGTAACCGCCGTAACAAGCCAGCTACTCCCCGCTTTGTGAGTGCGAATCCTTTTTTCTTCTCCCCTGCTGTTGAAGCAGAGAGCTATGCTGGATATGCGTGAAGTATCAGTTTTTCTTCTCCCCTGCCGTTGAAGCAGAGAGCTATGCTGGATATGCGTGAAGTATCAGTTTTTCTTCTCCCCTGCCGTTGAAGCAGAGAGCTATGCTGGATATGCGTGAAGTATCAGTTTTTCTTTTCCCCTGCTGTTGAAGCAGGGAGCTATGCTGGATATGCGTGAAGTATCAGTTTTTCTTCTCCCCTGCCGTTGAAGCAGAGAGGTGTTCTCCTAGGACAGCAGGATGTTAGTCCTCACAATACCCTTCCGCCTCCCCTGGGAGTTAGTTTCTCCTTGTATGAACTATATCATGGACTGATGGACTCTGCCTAGGGGGACAGGGTGATGACTACAGCTGTATATGCTCAGTAGGGCATGCTGAAAGCTCTAGATTCTTTGAGATCAAAGTTCCGTGCTAGGCATGATGTCATCCATGTGTGAGGACTAATATCCTGCTATCCTAGGAGAACACCTGTTACAGGTAAGCAACTCTGCTTTATGGATTTACATGCCAGGTGGTTGGAGTTACTGTGCAGTATATTGCATTTGCTAATCGAGCTGCCAGCTGGCTTCATTTTTTTTCCGGAGCAGGCTAATCTATTCCTGGCTTTACCCTTGCTACATGTAGTTCTGCTTTTCTTAGTGAATTCATTAGGGAAACTGAGACCTACTGGTAAATGCATATAATGGAATAAAAAAACCAGTACATCATAACTAAGGAGTGCCATGCTGGGCTAGACCAAGGTCCATTGGACCCAGCATTCTTGCCTCCAACAGTGGCCAGTCCAGGTCACAATTAACCATCAGATCCTCAATAGTTGATCTATTTCTTATATCTGGACCAACCTGTCTTTAAAAAAAAAAAGGAGCCAATTGGCAACCCTACTTGCTATATTTGTTTAGTGACCAATAATTATAGAAAGAGAATTTACAGTTGTAGTACTACATTGAAGAATTAATCATGGTTTCATTTTGCAACCTAGTTATTCATCTCCCTATAATTTCTGTGTGTTGGTCACTCGTCTGTCACACTCTGAATAACATATTTTCACTGTGTTTTTGGGACATTTGATGACTGGTTTCATTTCCTTAGGATGTGTGTTTGGGGTACCTCATCAAAAAGTGTGGCTTGATAGTTTTCATTGAAGGTGAAATATGTCAAGAATTATTTTCTCCTGGGACACAAATGCAGCAATTATCTGTGCATTTCATGTTGTGGAGTGCTAGGAGAGCGGTCCCACTTACCAAGAAATGTGTGTTCTTGGGCCACGGCTCGACCCCAGAGGAACTCCGAAGAGGTGCCGCGGTAAGCGAGGCATGCCAGAGCATGGGCTGGACAGGAGCGAGGCTGGACTGAAGACTGGAGATACTGACCCTCCTCCGGACCCGCATGCTTCGGAAGACCAACAACGTAATGGTGGTCTTATGAACAGTCCTCCGACTGTTCCAAGCCCTTTCAGTCCTGCCGCAGGGAACGGCAAGAAGTGGCAGGCCGGATGGAGTCCAGGGCAGCGAAGACCGGAACATGGAGATTCAGACGAGACTCAGGGACGAGGTACTTGGATGCACAGACGTAAACTCAGGAACGAGGTACTTGGATGCACAGATGTAGACTCGGGTATATGGACAGTGGCACGATCCCTCAGGACACCCTAAGCCAGTACTACTGGTCTGATCTCGGACCACCCTGTCCTACATCCGTGGGAGCGGGACAAGTGCAGGAAGGAACGAGGTACTAGGCTTTCAGAAGACTCAGGAACGAGGTACAAGGCTTGCATCATGAAGCGCCCTACTCAGCCCGCCCGTGGGGCTGGTCGCGGACCACAACATGGCTTGCCACAGGGTACAAGGCTTGCATCATGAAGCGCCCTACTCAGCCCGCCCGTGGGGCTGGTCGCGGACCACAACATGGCTTGCCACAGGGTACAAGGCTTTCAGAAGACTCAGGAACGAGGTACAAGGCTTGCATCATGAAGCGCCCTACTCAGTCCGCCCATGGGCTGGTCGCGGACCACGACATGGCTCGCTGTGGGGTACAAGGCTTTCAGAAGACTCAGGAACGAGGTACAAGGCTTGCATCATGAAGCGCCCTACTCAGTCCGCCCATGGGCTGGTCGCGGACCACGACATGGCTCGCCGTGGGGTACAAGGCTTTCAGAAGACTCAGGAACAAGGTTACAAGGCTTGCATCATGAAGCACCCTACTGGGGCTGGTCGTGGACCACGACATGGCACGCCAGGGGTTCAGGACAACTGGACAGGATCACGGACATCAGGATTAGGAGAAACAACATCTGGACTGGAACACGGATACTGGATCAGGAGACAGACCTTAGACTTGGAACACGAACAACAGGCGGGCATCAGGACTGGAACAAAGCTTACAGGAACAGCAGGAAGACATCTGGACAAGACGAAGAGCTCCAACAAAGAACAGGAAACACAGGACCTTGAAGAAGTGCTGGAACAAGGACGACTCCTGGAGCGAAGGACAGCAGGATCCCAGGAGTGACCAACTCCTTGTGAAGGCAAAGCTGGAATGGACGCCGAGCCCTTTTGTAGGGCTGAAGAGGACAACGCCCAGGGAGGGGTCAGCAGGGGGCCACACCTGGCTGGCCCTTGAAAAGCTGAAGAGAGGTGTGCGCCCACGCCTAAGGAAGCTGGAGAAGAGAGACGGGATCGTTGGTGACGTTCCCAGCCACGTGGAAGGCCCAAGGAGAAGCAGGCAGGGAGGAGGAACAGCCCTGGACTGAAGCTGGGTGAAAGGCAGGTCGCTGGAGCGGCTCCCAGCCGCGAAGACAGAAGCAGGCAGAGTAAGAGGGCTGTAGAAGGTTGCAGGGACAGCTTCCCTGCCGGGCGAGGACCCGAACTGTAGCAGGCACCGGAGGGACGGCCTCCCTGCCGACTGAAGACCCCGGCATCGGCTGCAGCACGCTGGAAGGCACAGGAGCGACAACAGGGGTCCCGACCGCGAGGGAGAGCTCGCGGCGGGTCAGCCCCGCTGCACAGAGCAAAAGGTAGCCGGGGAGGAACCCGGACACAGCAGCAAGACTGCCACGGAGGCAGCAGCATCAGTGGCCCGACCGGCCGCGTGAGGTAGGAGAGCCTGCCCGCGCTCCTCGCGGGCAGGACCGCAACATTTCATGCGGGTAAAAACACGTTTATGTACGTAAAACAGCATTCTGATCACTACCTGGCGTTTGTGTGTAAATGCAGTGCCCATACTTTTACCTGCTGGAAGAATTGTCTGCGCTCGCTGCTGAGACAGTACATATTTGTCTATTTGCTGGGGAAAGTACGTATCTTGTGCAACACTGCACATACTCTTGGTTACTGAAGAAAGAAACATTTTTTGAGGACAACATGGAAGGTCAGGAGGAGTGAATGTACACTTCTACATGTCTTCCCCCCCCCCCCCAAAAAAAAAAAAATATCACTTTTGATGGACCCTTATACTAGTGCCTTTAAGAGGGCCATTTAGGTTAGTTATTCTAATGGCATGTTGACAGGGAAATCAAGGTTAAATGTAAGTTCAGAATTGTGACAGGGATTGAGCATGTTGGGAATGAACTTGAAGATTTGAATAGGGGAGAAATCTGTTGGTTCAGTGACTTCTTCATGTCTTCGTGAGACAGCATGCATCCAGTCAAGGGCAAAGCTATTGGTAGATGGAGCTTATTCTCATCCTTACTGCTGGCTCCTATCCATGACTCTTCATTTATGATTGATAAAGGAGTTGTGCAGCAGAAGAGAAAACAGTTTCTGCATGCTCTTGTGAGAACCTTCCTGTTTCAGTATCTCAAAGCATGTCACTGTAACCACAGAATAAGTGATATATGGGGGAGGTGGGATTTAACTAAGACATCATTTAAGATCTTTAATGTCAGCATCAGTTTAACATTTCATTGGAGATGCAGCACCTCCAACAGAGCAAAACTTGAAAGAGCAAAAGCTTTACATAGTAACATCGTAAATGATGGCAGATAAAGACCTAGCCAGGCCCATCCAGACTGCCCGTCAGCAACATGTCCACTTTGGATAGATGCACATACAAATTCCCATATGGAACCTGACATCCACTTCCCCCTCCCCTATCTATGTTCCTCACCCAACCTCTCTATTCCTTTTAGGGTTGAAACTCACTCCATGCAGGTTACCCAATGCTTTCTTGTAGCTCCACTGGAATTATGCCACTGCTGTTCTGGACTGTAAATGACACTCATTGTAGATTACCCCATCCCTTCCCAGAAGCACAATGTAGACATATCAGTGCTATTCTAGGCTGTAACTGCTGCTCTGTGCAGGTTACCCCAGTGCTTATTGCTTTCCTCTTGCCATTAAGAATTCATTGTGTTTATCCCAGGCTTTTTAAAAATTCAGTTAGTTTTTGTCTGCACAGTCTCTTCTGGGAGACAAATCCATGCATCCATCACCCTTTCTGTGAAAAAAATCTCTTCTGATGATCTTGAGACTACCCCTCTCTTTGTTTTTTTTAGTAATTTAAATTTTATTAGTCAACACAGGAAGAATACAAAAACAATGGGCTCCAGTTGTTGCCCATATGTAACAGAATCTTGTAACAGCAGCCATCTAAATTACAATAAAATGGTAAGATCATAAACCTGTGATTGAGTTTTCTCATTTTGTACCTCCCCTTGCCCACCCCCACCCCTCAGTGGTTATCCAGCGTCGTGCAGTGTGTGACTGTAAGTGCAGTAGTGGTGACTTGGAGGACATAACATAACATAGGGGCTAAATCCCACAAGCCCCAAAAATGTGAATCACAATTAGAAATAGCTAGATGGTGGCAATACTACAATAGTATGCCAAAAAAAAAAAAAGCAGCAAAGAGTCTGAGAGTAGAGTAATGGCCATTGGCCCGGATCGAAGTGTACTCCCTTCAGATGAGTAGGGAGTACCACCAAAGGTAGAATGTTATCCAGATTTCCAATTTAAGTAAGGCAGCCAGATTTTTTCATGGGATGCTAGTCTATTATTACGTAGAGTTGTAAGTTTGCTCATATAGTATACCCTATCTATTCTAGACTGTACAGCTCTAATGGATTGGACGTCCGGCCTACGCCATCATAGAGCAATTTTGCATCTAGCAGATGAAACTACTTGTTGAGCCCAACGTTGAGAGGGGGTTGAACCCTGATCAGGGAATATATTAAGTAGGCAGATTTTAGAGTCCCTAGGGATCCGGAGGTGAATAACTAGGTAAATAAAGTCGAGGACTGCTTCCCATAAGTGCCCAGTGATCGGGCATTCCCACCACTGGTGAAAACAGGTTCCTATAGCACCACATCCTTTCCAGCAAATGTTGTTACTATCCCCATGCATCTTGCTTAATCTATCAAGAGTAATATACCATCTATAAAAAGCTATATATCCATTTTCTTTTATCGCTGAAGATACTGAGCTTCTGCTGGTAATGATAAAGGATTATTCCCATTCGCTTTCCTCGAGTTGCTCACCAATATCTCATTCCCATGCTATTTGGAAGGTTATCTTTCCCGGTGGGACCCCTTTAATGAGAGCCATAATCTCGGAGAGTCATATTGTGACCACCTAGTTCTAGAACTTCCTGTCCTTTGTTGCAGATGTGCAGCAAGAATTCACAAATTCATGGGAATATGGCAGGAGCTGCAATGTGAACGTTATTTTAGTTCTCTGTTCCCTCTAAGGAACTGAAGTAAATGTGACTTCTTATCATGATTTTCATACATTTTATACTTTAAAGCTTTTTAAACTTTGAGGTGTCTTAGCAATCATTAGACATACCCTATGAAGTCGAGGTATGCACAGGGAAGGACAGATAAAGGGAAATAATTGGAGACGGGGTGGAAGGGATAGCCAGATTAAGTGATTTGATGCCATGATTGTATCATGAGGCAGTTGTAATGATGGAAACTTGAACTGTATTATTGGCTTAGGATATAACTCTGTTTTTACCACCACACAAAATGAGCAATATATCTTATACTGAATATTTAAATGGTGCAGATCTGGATTTTGTTTAATATATCAGCTTACTTGTCATTGTTTGCTGATCTCGTCCTCATCATATCCTTGTTACAGGAAATGACTGAGATGTGCAGTAGAATTCACAGACTTGTAGGAATATGATAGGAGTGACAATGTGAATACTTCTGCTCTGGCCTTTGGAAGAGGATTGAGGCTACCATCTGATTTCATATAGGCCATCTTTTTTTTTCTTTCTAAGTCCCTACTGACCTAAGCCAGGGCTTGAACTGATGGGCAAGAGGTGAAAGGCTCTGTTAGAAGCTCTATATCACTAGGACTATTCCTTTGAGCTGTCCAGCCCCCAACAGTGTTTGCTGATATGATCCCAAAGCTGGAATAATGACGTACAGACAGCATTATTGAAGTATTATGGGTTTGCAGTGGCTTCAGGGGGAAGCCTGTACAGGGATCCTACTTATGAGAGATGTGTGAATAAATTGAAAATAAAACTTTAGCCAGGCAGATTTCAGCCTGCTTCTGGTCTGATGGAATTTTTAGATTTCCCCCAGGTTCATGGAAGAAGTGCAGCAGATTTTTATTGGTGGATATGGATACAAATTTTAAAGAACTTTGAAAAATCCAAAATTTATTCCAAAAATTAGATTTCTTTTCAAAAACATCTAGAGCAGGACTGTAGTCTAATAAAATCTGCTTCAGATTTCTTCAGAAAGTTTCAGCAAACCTTTGAAAGATTTACAGAATCATTGACGCTTTTGAGTATGTTATTTTGAAGAACTTCTCGCATCTCTACTGCGCCTAGCTGTAGCTAGAGTTATGAGTCCTTCACTTTAATGAATGGAAAATAGCTTATAATTACTGGATGAAGTTTTCTCTCTGTGGTGTGTCTTACTGTGTTTCATTTACTTGGAGTATAATAATGTATTTCTGTATTTTGCTTGTCAGACCCATTTGCTTGGCCATCAGGAATATCCTTCTTCCCCGGTGTTTCAGATGCCCAGGACTTCAGCCAGACAGCCATCAGCTCCACCTGCCCACCTGCCTCACAGCAACCTCCAGGGGCCAAGCTTCTTTTACCCCTCCAGTTCCACAGAGGACCTCCAGCCTGGCCACTCCTCTGCTTCTCTTATCAAGGCCATCCGAGAGGAACTGCTCCGCCTTTCACAGAAACAGACCTCCGTGCAGAATTTCCACAGCTGATTTGTGGCTCACACTTAACCTACTTGCTGGCTATCTGCTTCCTATGGAAGCCAGACTCGGTGGAGACTTGCAAGGTTTGTTCTCCTGAACTAGGAGTGACTCGGCACTGCAACATGGGGCTGTATATCAAAAGTAAAGATCAAAAGAAATAAGGGAGGGAACCGCATAAGAAGATCCCATCATTGTACTCTTGCCACTGGCTGTGTTCCTAATTTCAGTGGTCCATTGTTTCTAGAAAACTGATCAGGCTCAGTCTGTTAATCAAGATTTCAGGTCAAAAGCAAATGCTCAAAGAAAAAAAACAAAACTGGAATTACCTGACCAATTATCACAGAGAGCTCTTGTCTAAGGAGCCACGTAAAGCTTGCACCTTGCCAGTGTCTTTTAACAAGAGAAATCAGAGACTGAGCATCTTCAGTGCAGGTATAAACTTACACATGCTTTGTGAAAGTGAATGTTTTTACTACTTAATCTGAGAAAGAAATAGAAATCTTCATTGAGTTTAATCCTTTAAGAAACACTTTAATAGAAGAAGAATTCCTGGCTACCAGCTGGTATAAGGGAGTTGGGGATGTTGAAGGAGACAGATTTTTTTTTTAAATCCAGCACGACTGTTCTTGCGACAGATGAGCGCAGTGAGTCGTGGAGAGGGGGTATGTGCTACGAAAGCAGCCCTCCACAGTCTAAATTCTATTTCTTCTGGTGCTGAAGCTTTAAGTGTTCCTTGGTTTTCACAGTGTGGAATCAGTCTTTTTGCATCCTTGGTCCCTTTGGCCAGGATAGCGGATCTATAACAGCAAAAGCAATGAAAAATTAAAAAAAAAAAAAAAGAATACTAGATGATAAATATAAATATTCACACCACAAATGAACAAATGATTGTTGGAGTATAGATGTGTGCGTGTGTGTGTATATACAGTATATGTATATACACAGACGTATATATTTATGTGTGAGCGTTTATGTATATGTATGTACATATAAATAATTTAAATCATGCAAACACAGACACTGGTTTAACTGTATATAGGCTTACAAGTACATGACTTATTGTGTGGTGCAGAAGAACAGTCAGTATAAGGGCATAATCATGAATATAGGCTGCATAGTTATTTATAAACAATATTATTCAGTTATAAAAACAATGATTGGTAAATATTGTACTGTTGTATAGAGCAAAGAACCGCATACTCAATTGGAAAGGCATTTTTGCTATTAAATGAATCTAAAATTGACAACAAAGCTCCTTTTTTTCATGATGCCCATTTGTTATGAGCAATGTGGAAAAAAGTTTTATCATACAACAGTGATTGATATTGCACCTTGGTTGAAACTGAAATCTGAACTTACCAGAAGGGCACAAATTGTTCATGAAGCTCAATTCGCATCTGACAATCAGCCCAGTGGCAAAGTCCTACAGATTTAAGGCCTGATTCATGAAGGTTATATCTGTAGGGCAAAAACAAAAAAGCATAGTGAATCAGCCCGTTAATTAGAAAAAAAAAATGTGTTGACTGTAGTATAAATCTGCAGTCAAAATATCGGAGGTTCATATTCAGTGGTTAGCCAGCTAAATGAATATTTGAACACTTATCCAGCTAATTTCTAGTCAGCTATTAAAATAATTGGCTAGAATTTAGCTGGCTAACAGGCCAATGCAGTATTGGCTCATCGAAAGCGGGTGCTCAATGCTGAGCGCCCGCTTTCTTAATGCGCGCCCAACCCCCTCTCCCTTCAAATGACCTGCCGAGCTAAAAAGGACGCGCTAAGGAAAATGTGCACCTCGGGTGCCTAGGAGACATGGCTGGGAGCCCAACCTGCCCTATGCTCCCTCCCCCGAAGGTCTGGCCTCCAATTGGTCCTTTTTACTGACATTTGTCAGTGAAAGGACCAATCCCATTTCAGGACAGCCTTCTGAAAGGTGATTGGTCCTTTCACTGACGTGACAGTGAAAGGACCAATCGGCAGTTGAAGGAGTGAATAAATCAATATTAAAGTGTTGGACACAATATTAATCTATTCACTTATTGCTGATTGGTCCCATCACTGTCACATGTCAATGAAAGGAGCAATCACCTTTCAGAAGGCTGTCCTGAAAGGGGATTGGTCCTTTCACTGACAAATGTCAGTGAAAATGACCAATCGGGAACAGCCCTGGAAATACAGAAAAGCAGTATTTACCGCTTTTCTGTACACTTTTTTTGGCCACTCAGAAATTAAGGCCAGCTCTGTGCTGGCCTTAATTTCTGAGCGTACAAATGTGCGGATTGGGCGCACATTTGTTTTTCTGCATCTAGGGGAATACATATAATAGCACTCATCGACATGAATTTATGTCATGAGCGCTATTATCTATGTGGGCAGTAGGGCGCACGTTTTGGATGCGCTAGCCACCATTTTGCATTGGGGGTTATGGCCTTGTGTCCAAAATGCACGTCCAACCACGTGTTAAGCTGTGCGCTCTGGCCAGTGCACCATACTACATCGGCCTGTAAGTTAGGGGCGTATCTGGGGGGAGTTGAGTTAGCTGACTAACTCCGATATTCAGAATTAGCTGGATGACTTAGCTGACTAAGTCTGGTCGGGCCAAAGAGCTGTCTTAAAGTTAGCTGGCTGCACTATTGAGTATACCTCCAAAGTTAGCTGGATAAGCTAATTCGACTAACTTTGCTAGCCAGACTTTGTCTGAATATTGATCTCATTGGTGTTCTATTGTTGCCCTCTGTCCACACAGATACTTGTGTTTTATGCTGGTGGCAAATGTCATAATATTTAATTTTTTTTGTAGAGTTTGTCTACCAGTATCCAAAATATGACTACTAAAAATACTGAATTTTGAAGAGTGTCATCAATTGCGAGATTTTCTTTTTTAAGTGCAACTTCAGTTAATTTCAGTTAACTTGTAGAGCTGCATAGGTTCTTGTGAGTCATATTGAAACTGAACTGAAATGAAAGTTATAGATGAGCTTGATGTCAATAATGTGATTTGTATCAGCCTCAGTCTGTGGATCAAGTGCCGCTGGGTTTTACATCAGTTCAATTGCAGAAGCTAGGATTACTGTTGCTGTTTGCTGTTACACTGGGAATTGTATTTATATCTGTAATAGGAGCAAGGGATGCATCCCTGCATCAAAAGCTGGATGTCTGGATGCATCTTTGTACCAGAAGCATGGGTTGAAATTGTCCCGCTGTGGCTGAAATAGATGTGAGTAGTGTAAGTGCGATGCAGGGATCTGGAAGGGACCTTTAAGGAAAGCTCTTATAAGCTGTAAACCATTAGCTAAAGCTTTATGGTTTCTTCTTATTTGATTTATTTGTCAAAAATGTTTCAATTCAAGTGTTTTACAAGACCCCCCAAATGTATCTTCCAGTTAAATTATTGTGTACCGCAGTGCTAGGAGAACCATATGAAAATCAGACATAGAAGGAGAGAACTTTGAAGACAATAATTATTTTGATGCAATAATTGAGAGAGAACAAATTGAAATCTTTGACATATTAGACCATAACTGCCTGTTGAGAAAAGGGCAGCAAAGTTAAGAAATAACCATGTCATGGCTCTTCAAACTTCGGCCTATCCTTAATGCATCATCAAAGAAATCCTCTCAACAAAAGGGGACTGATGTACAGAATTGAAACTACAACACCCTAAAAGAGAGAAGCAAAGTAATTCCAGGCTGAGTTTTGGCAATTACAAATCAAAATTGCATTTGGAAGATTAGGGAAACATGCTGTACAAGTAAAGTCCTTGATTTTTATGCTCTGGTTTTTTAAAAGCAAAACAAAACAAGCCATGAAGAATCGTACAGTAACTTAAGATATCTATTGCTTTAATACTAATATTTTTACGAGGCCTTTCCTTTAACATAGTCGTGCTACTCTTTTAGACACTGTTAGCAGTTTTGCTAACAGTGGAATAGCAGAAGTGCTGCAGCTGGATAAAACTGTGAAGGATCTTTTTAAATATTAGGACATGCTGTCTGTGGGCATTACTATGCATCAAGACAATTGCTTTATGGGCTTTAGACTAAGGTGATTTTTGGAGGTGAAGTATATTGCCAGATCTATGTGTGGCCTTATTAATGAAATAGCTGTTGTGGGTGCTGCAGGTTAGGCATATTGATAGAGCTCTTCAAGGTCCCTGGATCTGGAGAAACAGGAAGGAATACTTCAAAAACAGATTTGTGTTACATAGACATCCCAGAGCTTAATAGCAATAGATGCAAGTAAGCCCAAGGTTGAGGTACCCTGCCAGAGCTGTGGTGGAAAATTACCCAGCACCAATCAGTTCCTCCAGCCATTCACTTTAAAGAAGTGTAAACTCCCCCCCCCCCCCAAAAAAAAAAAAAAAACAACAACAAACAACAACAACAACCCACTAGCAATAAATAAATAAATACATATAGAACAGGTGAAACCCTTGCTTAGACATCAATTTCTGTTCCTGGAAACCAGCTCACGCTGCTTTAGTTCAATATTTGTTGATCCAGGAGTTCTCTTGGCACAGAATCTGACTCTTTTAAGATTTACTTTGCTTGCTTTTAATTAGGTACAAACTCTGGTTTTACCTAATATGCTTTAGCAAACCAAACTTGAAAATAGTTATTTCTTTTACTTTTAATTTACACAAGTGGTTCACCCAGAGCATGGAGAGAGCCACCCTTCCTTGATGGTTAACTCGCATCAACTCAGTGAGTTTTACTGGTTTCTCTGGTGTGACTCCCCTGCCCAAGTAGCTTCTCTTTGCCTTGCAAGTTAATAATTTTTCACTCTATTACATTGTAAATGGCCAACAAAGTTAATTTTTCTGTATGAGATCACCGTTCTGCTTAGATGAGAAGTTTTGCAGCCTGAGGGAATACTTTTGCTGGGTGTGTGGGGAAAGGCAACTGTTGGTAAATATTGCAAGTGCTTTCCAAACTATATTTCCTACCTTCTATCCATTCCTATAGGGGCAGATTTTAAAACCTGCGCGTGGGCGCAGATTTGTTCGCGCAACCCGGCGTGAACAAATCTACGCCCGATTTTATAACATGCGTGCGCAGCCGTGCGCATGTTATAAAATCCAGGGTCGGCGCACGCAAGGGGGTGCACAATTGTGCAACTTGCGCAGGCCAAGCCACACAGCCTGCCTCCGTTCCCTCCGAGCGGCCTCGGTGGGAACTTTACTCCCACCCCCCAGCCCTACCTAGAACCCCCCTTACCTTTGTTGAAGAAGTTACGCCTGCCGGCCGCTGTGCCTGGAGGCTCAGGCCACACCACGCCCCACACCCGGACCGCCCACACCCCGCCCCTTTTGCAAGCCCCGGGACATACGCGCATCCCGGGGCTTGCGCGCGCCGCCGAGCCTATGCAAAACAGGCTCGGCGCGCACAGGGATTTTTTTTTTTTAAGGGTTACGCGCATAACCCTTTTAAAATCCGCCTCATACTGTTTAACCTGCAAGAAAACAGCTTTCTCAAGAGGAAACCTCACCTGTAGAGCCCTGCTTGACAGCAGTAGTGAAAACATTTTTATCCATTTTATATTCACTTTTTTTCTCCAGAAGAGTGCGTGGCATTAAGAGAGATGGCACATGTCTGCCAGCAGAGTTAGGCAGCAGGACCAAAATATTTTAAAATCTGTAGCCAGTTACAAGCAAAAAATTAAGATTTCAGTTTTATTAGGATGCTTCATTTTGATTTTTACACAGTTTTTGATTAGAAACATGCTTAAAATTTTTGAAAGCTCTTTGGATTTAACACCTCTTGCCACTATTAATACAAGTAAGTTAGTGGTGCTGTTTGGCCAATCCATGAAAGAACCTCATTTGGGCATAAAACTGATCCATGCAAAGCATAAACAACCCCATAGGACAGGGCTTCCCAAACGTGCTCTGGGGACTCCACAGCCAGTTCAGTTTTCAGGATGTCTACCGTGTACATGCATGAAATAATTTGCATATCATGGAGACTTGGTGCATGTACATTTATCCTTTGCATATTCATTGTGGACATCCTGAAATCCCGACTGGCTGTGGGATCCCCAGGACAGGTTTGGGAAGTCCTGCAGTAGTGAGTTCACTAACCATGCTAAAAAGGGGCATAATCATTATTCCAGAAAGTCAAACGTAAAAAAAATATATTAGGACAAAGAGAGACTGAAGAATAAAACCAAAAGATAGTTTAGTTAGTTTATTACATTTCGTTAATCACCTTTCTTCCGTAAGTAAATCAAGGCGATGTACAATAAAATTCACATTATTAAATATACTAAAAGATCATAAAACATAAATGTAAAACAAAAGAGAGAGAAATATATGCAAGCAACAGGCAATGTGGATAGTGCTGCTGCTTTACAGGGACAACCATAACCTATTCATTTTTAAATGATGAATGGGAGATCTGAACATTGTAGAATCTGCAATGAGACAAGAAATGGGCAGACCAGCTGTTTCTGGATTTAGATTTTGTCTAGCTTGGAGAGCTGGCTCCAGACTGGTTGCTAGCATTTTTGCTGTACTATGTGAAAAATTGCTGTGCTGCCCCCCCACCCCCCCCCCCTCCATTCTGTTTTTGTTTAACACAAAATTTTTGTTGTTTTCCCCAGTAACCAACACACAATGCATCTGACAAAGTGGACTCAGTCCTTGAAAGCTCATGCTTTAATAAATTGGTTAGTCTATAAGGTGCCACTGAACTCTTCTTATTTCAACACACAGTAGAAACTGTCAGCTTCATGCTCTGTCCCAATTCCCCTTCCGCCACCGAAAAAAAGCCCTGCTCCCTCCGGCAATTGAAACTATGAAAATTAACACACTCTTCCGTACCTATTTTACCCAATCTACAGGTCCAAAATTTCTCAGTTGTGCAGGAATGATCCTCTGGTGCTCCTTCCCCACCTATTACTTAAAATTGATGCTGGCTGGGCTCTGTAGCTGGCACCAGTTTGTTGTACAGAAAAACATGCACTGCTATAGTGCCAACCAGAAAAACTGGAAAAAAAAAAAGATACTTGGAACCTAGATAATGCTATTCTAACACAGCTAAGGTGTGGGTTTGGCCCTTGGACTGCCAAGAATGTAGTAAAAATCCCAGTGGCCTAGTGGATAGAACAGTATGCTTTGAACCAGGGAGACTAGGGTTCAAATCCCACCACTGCTCCTTGTGACCTTGGGCAAGTCAGGATAAAAAAAGTAGAAGATAAAAAAATTAAATTAAAATTACTAACTACATGAAAAGACAAACATTACACCAGGCCCTAAACACCGCCTATTAGGAAAGCAGAGCAAACCAGTCTGCTCTAAATTACTACATAGAAACTATACCTCACCTCACATACACATGCAGAACACAGACCTTCATCATAAAATATAAATAGAAATGTGTAGACAGAAACTGACCTAGAAACTCCAAAAAGCTAGACTCTGTATATTATGAAACAATGGAAAAATAGAAGCATTATCAATCTTCATAAATCAAACAATAAAATCAAGAAATATGAATCAGTCATAATAAGCCACAATATTATAAAGAATATTGCCAACAAGATGACAAATAGAATAACATCCAATAATTAAGAATATATAAAGTTTTAAAAATTTTAAATTATAATAAAAAAATTTCAAAATAGGCACATTAAACACCTGATAATTAAAACAAGATTGGAAAAATACCTTGCTTTCCCATACCTGAAAACTTTTGATTTCTAGTCACCTTGAACTTGTCATGGATTGGTGAGGGTGGCAAATGTTTTTCACCCTCCCTAAGGGAGGCTTCCACTCACACATAAACACACCCATCCCCTCCAGGCAGACATTCACATCCACCCATCCAAGACAGGCTCCCATTCACACCCAACCACTCTCCTACCTCAGGCAGGCTCCCATTCACTCATCCATCCCAGGCAGGCTCCCATTCTCACACACACGCACCCATCCCCCCAGGGAGGTGCACACACACATATCCCCCCCCCCCCCCCCCCCCCCGGCAGGCTTCATTCACATACATACACACCCATCCCCGCCCTCAGGCAGGCTTCGTTCACCCACACATACACACCCTTCCCCCCCCAGGCAGGCTTCATTCACACACACACACACACACACACATACAACCTCTGTGCAGGCAGGGTCCCACGGGTTTCTCTTACTACTGCTGCTACCCGGTGCCTCATTCCTTGGGAGAGCACAGGATTCGTTGCAGAGCTGTAAGCATCCTTCCTTCGGCTTCTCCTCGTGTGCGGGCTGGCCCATGGTACTCAACACGCGCACTGCTGGCACTTCCTGTATGCTCATCTCGTGCATCGCAAAATAATCATACAGGAAGTGCTAGCACTGCGAGAATTGAGTACCGCAGTGCCGGCCAGCACACAAGGTGCTGGTGACCACATGGGCCTCTGCATTTTTCCACCGCCAGTGGGATGGGATCCACTGACGGCCGCACAGGCCTCTGCATTCTTACGTCGCCGGTGGGATGGGGGTCCACTGGCCTCTCACTGCTCCCTTTCCTGGGCTCCCTTCCATCGCAGCTGCCGCTCTCCTGGGTGTACGGCCTCATGCAATTGCACGGTCTGCACACCCTGTAGCGCCAGTTTAGACTGGAATCCATAATGTGAAGCCCTGCTTGAACTACCAAGCTGTTTAGGGAAGAGAAGGCAATGAGATTTTGTCAGCTCTCCCATGGCATGTATTTTTCCAGTGCAAGCAGCACAGCAATATTTCAGTACTCTGCCATAAAGAGAGTAATGTTGAGTAACCTGCATAGTACCCACAGTCCTTGTAGATAATTTTCAAATGGAAAGTACAAGAATATTGTTCTCCTCATGGATTCCCCTGTCAGGCTGCCTTTTCATTCAGGCTCCGGAGTCGGTTAAACTTGTGAATCAGGATTGACTCAGATCTTGGCAGATTGTTTTGGTTTACAAGAGAGACACATCTAGGACAGAGGTGAATGGCTCATTCATTTGTTATTGAAACAGTGATGCGATGCAGACATTGGTTCTCTACCTGATTATTTCTCTGAAGGTGTGTTACATGATCATAGAAACGGTGGTTTGGCTTTTTTTTTTTTTTCCCTATGTATAAATCCAAGCAAATGTGTTTATACTGAACATTCGGAATAATGGTGATAAAAGTTAGAACAAAGATGTGTTGCAGCAGCCAATTTTACAACTGCATTATCATATTTTCTCTCTCTTTTCTTTATAACTGGGTGTCATAGGCTAGGTGGTACATTTCACTCGAGAAAGCTAAGTTGTTTAATTGGATTTTCACATTGGACCCTCTGTCCATAAATGTTTCACGGCTGATGTTTATTTCCCATAATGTCCATCATAGCTTTTACTGTTGTGTGATGAGCATCAGCCAAAAATGTCTGTGGTTAACAGACTCTACTTTTGCTTGCTGCTGCTGTTGTGTGGGGCTGTGCTCTTAAATAATGTATTAGCTGTACCAAGCATTAAAATAGTGCCTTGTTATGCTTTCCAACATACAGTTTGTTGAAAACGAATATGTAAAAGGAATTGATGGCACAATAACTCTCTTGAAAAAGGGATGGAAATTCCAATTTAGCATGCGGGAAGAAAATACGAATATCTTGGAAAAGTTTGAAAACCAGGAACATCAGATCAGTATTTGCAGAGAACCGAGCCTCCAGAAATAATCCCTATTGCTTTTTATGGGAAACTGTTAGAAGCTGTTTGAATACTGACCAGCACTGCATTCCAAACACCCCACCTCACTCTTTAAGCACGTTGCCACAGAGCAACACAGGCAGAGAGAGAGACTGGGAGAATAATTGGAGCAACTGCCAAAGGATGGCACAAAAAGGTTACACCCCACACCCCACCACATATACACCCCTATGTTCTCCCTCTACATCCCCACAACACACAAACTGCCACACTTACACATACTATATATCCCAACAAACACTTCACATGCGCCCATCACACTACCACATCCCGCATATTCCTTAACTCCTTTCACACACACAGCTGCTCCCAGTACACCCACATACACCCATACCTACACCCTGTAACGGAGACCTGGAAAATAGGGATGTGCAGGCCCAAGTTTTTCATTTCAGACTTTTTTTTTTCTGTTTTTTGATTTCTTTAATGTTTATTTTGATTTGGTTCCTGAACCAAAAAACACCCCAAACATCCAAGGCCGTCTAATATTCACAGAAAAGCTGTGGGGCATGCTCTGAGCCCAGCTGGGGGTCTTTCTTGGGCCCCCCCCCCCCACTCCCTTCTAGTCTGTCAAAAAAAAAGTGGAGCTTGGTCCTACCTAGTTGGACCCCTGAAAATGGGGCCAGGTCCTTAGCCCCCTCTTGCCCCCTTCTGTTGGGCCCCCCAGCTGCAAATGGCAGGAGCAATGCTCCTTGACTCCTGCCCTGCCAACCAGTCTTTTAAAAATGGCACCAGCCTCAGCCAATAGCAGTATTTAGTCAGTTTCAGATCTGCTGTGCTTTCCAGCTGGACATGGCGAAGAATTACAAAATGGGTGAGACTAGGGAGAAGAAACGTATGCCATGTTCAGATTTCTTAAACTAAAAATAAGATTTATAGAGCAGGCCAATTTCTTTGGTTTTTCAATGTAAGGTAGAAAATCTAGAAAATACCGTATCCTTGCATAACTCTGGGAAAGATCAGAAAAAAACAAACTGGGAAACGGAGACCACAGGAGCTTCATTTGCACATTGGTTGTTGTGAAGTGTACATTTTAAAGCCATCACTGGCGTTTGATTACCATGCTATGTGCCTTATTTGGTAATTATTGCTCTTCCTTTCTATACTGTATCAAAGATTTGCATTGTATCAATTTTCTTTTTTTTTTAAATTAATTTATTTAAAATATTTATTGCCCACCCTTCCAAAGTTCAGGGCAGGGTAAAATAAAAACATACACAAGCATCATCAATCACATACAAACATTAAAAAAAATCATTGTACAAAACAGGCTATGTTAAATGTCAAATTAAAAAACGCGAGACTTGAGGGATTTTGAAGGCTTTTGGATCTTTGGGACAAAAACAGATAAGGCTAGGAGATGTTGAATACCAGCTTGAAACATGAATATTGAGGATCTTTTGAGGGCTTTTGGATATCTGAGGCAAAATGAAATAGGCAATGTAATGTTAAATGCTACCTTGAAAAGGTGAGTCTTGAGGGATTTTTTAAAAGCTTTTGGATCTTTGAGGTGTCTCAGATCTGAAGGAAGAGAGTTCCATAGAGTGGGGGCACAGTAGAGAAGGCACGATCCCTAGTTTCATCAAGGAGAGTGAACCTTGCCGAAGGTATATCAAAGAGATCGTGATTGGAAGAGCACAGAGACTGAGAAGGTGGAGGAAATCCAAGGGGATGTTATATTATTTAACATATTGTGGACAGTATTTGTAAGTTTGTATTGAATTCAGTAGGGGATAGGAAGCCAGAGGAAGGACCAGAGTAATGTGTTCACAAATCGGTGTATTTGATAAAAGACGAGCTGCGGCATTTGGAAGTATCTGAAGGGGTCGAATGGAATAAACAGGAAGACCAATAAAAAAGAGTTGCAATTATCTAAGCTAGAGAAAAGAAATGATTGTAAGATCATGCAAAAATCAGAGGACTCAAGTAGCGGTTTAAAGTGTTTGAGAAGACGTAACTTAAAGAGGAGTGAACATGAAAGTGAGGCAATGTATGGCTGCATAGAGAGAGAATAATCAATTGTGATGCTGAGGTTATGCAGTGTCTTGGAAATTGGTAGTTGACAGTCATTGATCATAATCTGAGAGGGTAAGAAACAGACTGGGAACCTGGAAAGAACTAAAATTTTGTTTTATTAATGTTAAGCAAGAGCTTATTGGAACATAGCCATTGTTGAATTGCAGAAGGACAGAATGATGCAAATTTTACAGATTGATTGCAAGTGGTTTTGAGTGGAAAAAAGAACTGGATATCATGGTCATATAATCTATAGTGTATCCCAAGGCTGGCCAAAAGGTGACAGAGAGGAGTGAGGTAGATGTTAAACAAGGCGGCAGATAAGGCAGAGCCTTAGGGTATGCTAGAAGGGACAGCATGCCATGTGGAATGGTGAGAACCTGTAGAGACCTGTTGGGAACGAGAAGAAAGGTAGGAGTGAAACCAATTGTAAACAGCACCAGCGAAACCAAGAGATGAAGTACTTGCAAGCAAGATGACATGATCAATTGTGTTGAATGCTGAGATATCAAGGAGGAACAGCATATACTGCGTACCACCATCAAAACCCCGGTGAATGGTGACAAAGCTAGATAGTAACAGCATTTCATTATTGTGGAACTTCCGAAATCCAAATTGATACTGGTCCAGAGTATGATGCTCATCCAAGAAGACAGAGAGTTGTTTCAACCCAACATTTTCAACCATTTAGCCAGAAATGGTAGAAATGAAATCAGATGATAATTTGTGATATCAGCTGTGTCTAAAGAGGTTTCTTTAAGACAGGTCTAATAGAGGGCTTTTTTAGAGAGTCTGGTAAATGATCATTAGAAAGTGAGGTATTGACAAAATCAGAAATGAATTGGGATTTATTATGACGAGGAATCTTGAGGAGGACAGTAGAACAAGAATTCAATGGACTAGAGATATTGTTGAATCTCAGTAAATGAAACAGCAGAGAAGAAATCCCAAGTGGATCCATCAGAGATAGTTGCATTGGGAAATTTATTACGGATTGTCTCAATTTTATGAGTGAAAAAGATAGTAAAGGTCTTGTCAATATTGAGGCTGGGAGAAACGAGGCGAAGTACCAGAATGGGATGCAGGAGCGATATAATTTCTTTTACAGAGTGAAAAGGTTCACGCGGGTTGTTAAAACAATGAGAGAGCTTAGAATAAATGTAAGCTTTTCTAGCAGCAAGAGTTGCTGTTTGATAGGATGATAAAGTAGCTCTATACACATTAAGAAAGTCAGGAATAGGATTGGATCTCCACTTCCTTTCAGCTCATCTGAGAAGTCTTTTATGGGACTAAAGTTCGGTAGTGAACCATGGGGGCAGTCTTTTGTCGTTTTTTTGTCACCATTCTGATGTGAGCAAGAACATCAACAACAGATGAAAGAGATGAATCCCAATGCTCGTTGCGCTTGCGGAATCATTGAAGTCTCTGGTTAATAAAGGAATAAATCTGAACCGCAAATCATCAGGGTCAATGAAGCCTCTGCTTGATAAAGTTTGGAGGCAGATCACAAGTATTTGTAGAATCGTGTAACAAAACGAGAGAGCTGGAAATAAGATAGTGGTCAGACCATGGGACCTTTGTGGTTGTGATAATTATTTGGGACTTGGAAAATCAGTCCAGATTAATGACCTGCATGATGTGTGGGATTGGTGATAAGTTGTTCAAAGCAGAACGATATTTAGAAATGATAAACAAGTATGGGAGACTGGAAAATGATCCACTTGAAGGTTGAAATCATCTAAAATCACAGTGTTCTGAAGATTAACCTCAGCCGAAGTGAGAGATTCAATAAAAGGAGAAACATTATGTTGCAGAAGACCCTGGGGGATGACAGTAGTTTAGACACATTTTTTTTTTAATTTTTAATTTTTCTCGTTATATTTCAAGCAACAAACTTGATTTGCAAGCAGAAATACATATAAAGAAAAACAGGAAAAAATATAAACAAATACAGAGGAAATGACAATATTAGTCAAAGTATTCTGCATATAAAGTCCTCTTCCTGCTTAGGCAAATATTAAACTGCTTAGATTTAAGGAATAGAAGTTCATATGGAGCAGGGATCGAAGTCGGAAATTTGGAAAACTGCAATGATTTCTTTAAAAAGACAGCTAAGTATTCACCTCTCCGAAATTCACATAGCTGATGGATATAGGAATATTGTGGAGGGCAGCATTGATTTAAAATGGGGGTATCATAATCACGCAGCCAGGTTTTGGTGACACAGAAAAATCAATGCTGCCCTCCACAATATTTTAGAAATAGAGTGAGCATTTATCAGAAGGATCACAAAAGAGGTGGAGAGGATAACAGGAAGAAAGGAAGAAAGTGGAATATTTATGAGAGTAGACCTTGAATGTAAAGGTCTCTTTAATGGAGGTAGACAATCCAGTCCATAACGGCCCCTGTCAGGAATAGTAGGTATAGAAGAATAGTGGATAGTATTAGCTATGGTAAAGATGGAAAAACCAGAATGCAAAACCAGAGAAGCACAAGGCGCATAAAGGGGCAAGCTCCTGCTGAATGCCACTATAGTTGGGGTAGTTTTCTATTAAATCACAGAGTATAAAATTAGTAATAAATAGTTGAAAGTAGACCATCTACACCAGTATTCAATGTAACTGAATAAGCAGAATGGGGGTAATTTTTCAAAAGGATAGACAACTGTAATAGTAGCATATATCATAGCAATTTTCAAAAGCCCATTTATGCATTTAGAGGATAACTTTCAAACAACAGCGTGCAGTGGCATATATGCATGTATGTGGCTATGCATAGTTTTACCATAGCATTTTGTAACATGTGCTTATGTTTACCAAAGCGTGGAAACATGCAGTGCCTTGAAACCACGTACTTTACCCACCCTATTTTAAAAATATATTCAGGTTAAGTTTTATTTGTGAAAGTAAACTAGGACTTCCCGCATAAGTCGGCCAATTTTAAAACGTGTGTGCGTGCGTCGAGGAAATTAACTAGTTTTACCAATTAGTCCACCAGTTCGTCCAGTCCTTTTCCAGATCATCAAGAGCTTTCTGTTTCTTCAGCCAGAACTCCCCCCCCCCCCCCCGCGGCTACCCAGACATCCCACCCAGTCAATACTACCCAATAAACACATTTGATATCACTTACTCCAGATAATTAGCAGGTGTCTAAATATGTAAGGAAGTTGAAAAATATATGCGAGTCTATTAAAATAGCAACTTGTGTGAGTGTTGGCACTGCCCCAGAAAGCCCCTTTTTTTACATTCTTATACGTGCGTGTGAAAGTGAAAACACATGCATATTTTCAACGTTTATAAAATACAGAATACAAGAGCAGAAGTTGCTTATGTGCGTATATGTTAATTTTTCTGCAAGGAACATTTAAAAAATTCACCTTTAAAAGTGAATATATGCGCGGAAAAACTATTGACAATTGAATAGCATCTATCGTATCAGTTTTCAAAAACTCATTTACACATATAAAACCCAGTTGTAAGCGCATATATTCTTTTGAAAATTATCCCCCAAAATGTTTAAGAAGAGAGAACTAACTTACATGATAGCAGGCACTAACCATTTTCTCTCATATGCTATTTATATTCGCGTTTTTGGCGTTTCAAAGCAGATTACATTCAGGTACTGTAGGTATTTTCCTATCCCCAGAGGGCTTATAAATTTTGGGTGATTTTTACAGAAAAAGGCCTACATGTAAAGTTTGTCCAAAGCTAGCAAATACCCTTTAGGAGAAACATAGAAATGATGGCAGAAGAAGACCAAACGGCCCATCCAGTCTGCCCAGCAAGCTTTCACACTTATTTTTTTTCTCATACTTATCTGTTACTCTTGGCCCTTATTAGTAACTTTTTGGTTCTATATACCTTCCACCCCCACCATTGATGTAGAGAGCAGTGCTGGAGCTGCATCTAAGTGAAGTATCTAGCTTAATTGGTTAGGGGTAGTAACCGCCGCAATAAGCAAGTTACTCCCACTCTTATTTGTTTACCCAGCCTGTGCAATTCAGTCCTTGTTGGTTGTTGTCTGAATATAAATCCTATTTTCTTCATTCCCCCTGCTGTTGAAGCAGTGAGCTGCACTGGATATGTATTCCAAGTGAAGTATCAGGCTTAATTGATTCGGGGTAGTAACCGCCGTAACAAGCAAGCTACACCCAGTCCCAAAAAACCTTTTTGGTTCATGAATATTGCTGTTTGTTGGTAGTTGCCATTGACCCTTCTTTTTTGCCATTGCAGTCACTGGTCTATCGTAAAGGCGCAATTAATCACTAGCGAGACAGAATTAAAGCTTATTCACTGTCGAGCCTGGAAGCAGCACTCGACTACCAGAGCAACAGAGCAGCTTACTGTTCAAGGCGTTGCTCATTAGTCTTGCAGTCTTTGTGTTCTTATTCTATTATGCATCTAAAATACAACTTTCTAAACCCATGTTGATTTTAATTATTATGAAAGTGCTAATACATGTGGTGAAATTTAACTAAAAGCAAAAATAAGTCATGGTGATTGTTAAAAAGTGGAATTTAAATTTATCTATTGCAAAGCCCCGAAATCACAGGTGATTGTTATCATGCATTAGATTGTTCCCATAGCTATATTTTTTCCACATGTACTTGTTGAAAGTTTCTTGGTTACACTTCTACCTCTACTATTGACCACAATTGGTCCAGGTTATATGGTACCTTAGGTTTTATTCCAGGATTTAAAGAATTGTAATACAATCCAAATTGCCTCCTGAAGCTACATAGAAATAAACCACATTCAGGTCGATGCAATATCAGTGCGTAAAAAAGTATGTCCAAACTGTGCACACATTTTTTGAATGCGCGCACATCCACCTGTCCTGGGCGCTCGATGCAATAGGCAAATGAGCTGCCACACTAAAAGGGACAGGCAATGGATAATTTGTGCACCCTTGTACTCTGCATCAGCTGCCCACGAGAAATGCCTGTGCTTCTGGTCAGAGCTCCTTCCCCACCACTGCAGGGCTGTTCCTAATTGGTCCTTTTCACTGACACTTGTCACTTTCAGAAGGTTGTCACTTTCAGGACAACCTTCTGAAAGGGGATTGGTCCTTTCACTTACATGTGACAGTGAATGGACCAATCAGCAGGAAGTGAAGGAGTGAATAAATATTAAGTGCCCGACACATAATATCAATGTATTCACTCCTTCACTCACTGTCAGCAGGTGTTCCGATTGGGCCAGACCTTGAGGATGCTGGTTTCTGTGGTTTCCCCCTATGAAGAACCACAGAAAGCAGGATTTTTTAAAATTTAGCCCTTGAATGGGACATACTTCTGCTTTCTATGGTTCCTCTTATTTAGTATCGGTAGGATATTAATAGGAAGAATCACAGAAAGCAGGATTTTTGGAGGGTTTTTTGACAGCCCTTTAGCACTGCATGCTTTAACACCTGCTCCCGTACAGGCATTGAATTTGCAGCATTAAAATGGACATCGTGGCCGCGCAACAAATTTTTGCATTGAGGAGTAAATGCTAATAACCTCATCAACATGAATTTACATGTGATAAGCGCTATTAGCTACGTTTTGGACGTGCTAGTCCCCTTATTGCGTGAGGGGTTTTGGATGTGCGTTCAAGCGTGTGTAAAGCCATGCACTCAGCTGAGTGCACTATATTGATTCAGCCTGAAAGTATGCAAAACTTGAGCTGGCCCAGTATCTCAGCAGTAGCAGCAGGCTACGGTTTGATTCCTAGGCCCAGTTTTTGCTCCCTGACCCATCCTGGCTGGGCATGCTAGTGTAGAGGCAGTGTTCCCAACCCCTAAAGAGAAGGGACTTCCAGCTATTGCTCAATAGTGACACCTGCTGGCTGGAGCTAGGGTGCATCTGTACTGACTTCCAGAAGGAATTGCAGTCAGTAGCTTCTGGCCAAACAACATCAGTGCAGTAGTTGCATTAGGGAAGGTTATAAAAATAGGAGAAATATCCCAGTAGTTGTGAATGAAGGCTTATGTCACTTTTGACCAAGAGATGCTGGCTGCAATTGAGCTGGAGCTGAAAGAAGCAGGAGGAAATTAATTAATTAATTTATTTAGCGTTTTTCTATACTGGCATTCTAGATAAGAATCACATCATGCTGGTTTACATTTAACAGGGGGGTGTAAAGTAAAATAAAACTGAAAAAAACTGTGAACAAGTGAAAAGAGAATCTGAAGTTACAATAAAACAAGGATGTTCAAACTGGGTGGAGGAAAGTCTAAAGGAAATTTAACATTAAGATCAATTATTTACAATGTTCTAAAAATATCTGACTGTGGTTGTCGTTGAAATGAGATTTAATTAGGGTCTGGAAAGGCTTGTTTAAACAACCATGTCTTAAGCCTTTTTCTGACTGTTCGAAGGCATGGTTCTTGATGAAGTTCCGGTGGAATGGAGTTCCATAGTGATGGTCCTGCTGTAGAGAAAGCCCGGTCTCTAAATATTATATGTTGAGTCTTTGACATGAGGTACAGGTAGTGAGTTTCTGTAAGCTTCTCTAATAGGTCTGGAGGAGGTATGTTTTGTAAGTGGGATTTGAAGGTTGAGTGGAGCGTGGTGACGGATGGCTTTGTAGATAGTGGTAATGGACTTATGTATGATTCTGTAGTGGATTGGCAGCCAGTGTAGGTCTTTAAGGATGGGAGAGATGTGGTCTCTTCTCCTCGTGTTTGTCAGTACTCTGGCTGCCGCATTTTGGACCATCTGAAGAGGTTTGGTGTGAGATGCGGGAAGACCTAGTAAGATAGAGTTACAGTAGTCTATCTTAGAGAAGATTATAGCTTGCAGAACCGTTCTGTAATCTTGGAAGTGAAGGACTGGTTTTATTCTTTTCAGGACGTGTAATTTGTGGAAACAGTCCTTATTTCTTTGATTGATAAAGGATTTCAGATTTAGCCGATTATCGATGATAACCCCTAAGTCTCTTGCTTGGGTGATGTGAAGGTTTGCTGGTGTGTTTGTGGTGATGGTGCTGTTTTCTGGGGAGATGAGAAGGAGTTCGGTCTTAGAAGAATTTAGAATTAAGTTTAAGTTGGTAAGGAGGCCGTTGATTTCTTGAAGGCAGTTTTCCCAATATTCAAGTGTTTTTGTGACGGATTCTTTAAGAGTGATCATGATCTGGACATCGTCGGTGTAAAAGAAGTGTTTTAGGTTCATTTTGGTTAACAGCGTGCATAGAGGAAGAAGGTAAATATTGAAGAGGGTGGGGGATAGGGAAGAACCCTGGGGAACTCCTAGGGAGGAATGATGACAGAGAGATTTTTTATTGTGTATTTTAACCTTGTAGCCTCTGTTATCAAGAAATGTTTTGAACCAGGCCAATGCCGTTCCTGTTATTCCGATGTATGACAGCTGGTTTAGGAGGATGGAGTGGTTAACAGTGTCAAAAGCTGCCGAGAGGTCCAGGAGAATCAGAAGGAAGGAGTGGCCTTTGTCTAGGCCCATAATGAGATAGTCTGTCAGGGATATGAGAAGGGATTCTGTGCTAGCTGCTTTTTGGAATCCATATTGGGTGGGGAACAGAATTTTGTGGTCTTTGATGTAATCAGATAGTTGTGTATTGACTAGTTTTTCCATGACCTTGGCTATAAATGGAAGGTTGGAGATCGGGCGGAAGCTATTGGGATCTTTAGGATCCAGATCTGGTTTCTTTAAGAGTGGTTTGATGGAGGCCAGTTTAAGATCGTCCGGATAGATTCCCTGGGATCTATCCGGACGATTGTTAGGTCAGAATTATAATAATAATTAAAAAAAAAAATCTGTCTATTCAACTCTTTAATACTTGGCTGATCAGGCATTTCTGTTTGTTGTTTTAACCACAGAAACTCTAAATTAACATGGTAGTGTTGGGGTTCATGGTCTCTGTCTTAGCTCCTTTTATTTATTAATGTTGTATCCACTGAAATATTTTGTACTACTTGCTGTTTTCACATATTCAGATCAACTATCCAGTTGCATATGGTTCTTAACTTTCATTCTGCTACAAGCACATTCATGACCATGTCATAGGCCATCTAAGGGACACTGGTTTATGGTGAAAATCATCACCAGTTTCTGTATTCCAGCATTGTACTGGTGTTCTCTGGTGCAAGTTGTACTTTCTGTTTATGATGATATAGAAAAGGCAGTAAAGAAGAAATCAGAGCAGAAAAACATTACAATAAAATGCAAATTCTGGCCTTGTTGCTCTAGTATTAAATATCAGAATGGATTGTATTTTGCCACAAATTAGTCTCCTGGGTATAGAATTACTCTTCTCTATAGCAAATTTCATCTTGACTAAAATTCAGAAACTCGCTTGAACACTGGTCTCAAGATGTTCATGTCATTGTCACAGCATGTGTAATAATACAATTTTTTTACAGTCCAAACAATAAGGCTACTGCATGTGGATCTCTCCAATTTTCTGAATTGCTTATGTTATTTGGCTCGCCTGGTCATGCACATATCCAAACCAATAACAGTGAACCATCCTAATAATATATATGCATGCACTAGATTTTTTTTCTTCTTTTTTTTCCCCCTCAGATCAGATGAAATCAGCTAGAAGCTATTCAGATTTTTACAAGGAAAAAAATAAATATAAAACTGAGTTTACTTGGCACATATATAGATATAGTAAATAGCATACTGTGAGAAGATAAAAGAGAGATTTATTTTCCAATTGTGGTTTGAAAAGGGTATTTTCGGTTTATTTGATTACACCTTAATTTAGGAATTGATCTTCCTGGCACGACTTGGCAGTTTTAACACTAGATTGATTGATTTCCATAGTAGATGTTTCTTTGTGTTTGAGTTTTAGCCCCACTGATCATCTTGCTAGTCAACCATATAAAATGATTGTTGCCATCAGTTATAAATACTATCCAGATGCTTCTGAAGCTCTCTTTTATGTTTGGTTAATTAAAAACATGAGAGAAAATCAGTGTAGGAAAATAATCCTATTTTTTCAATTCTATAACCTGGATATAGAAATTCTGCAAATCAAAGAAATAGGAAACAGTGCTAGAACACATATTTGTATGAACACAGCAAGTTAAGTATGATTTAGAATAGTGAAGGAGATGTCAGCAAGATGATAATTTTTAAGTCCTATTTATAAAACCTGAGGTAGGGATTAAATGGACAGCCCGGGCTGCTCAATCATTTATCCCATTTAGTTACATTTTTTTGTTTTCGTTTTCAGTTGCACACAAAAATATTCAGATTCTGCACAAAGAGGACTCAATGAAAACCACTTATTGTAAACTTGTGAGACTGAATGAGTTATCACAAAACACAAGCGTGCATAGAGACCCAAAAAATTCCCAACATTGGCTGATGTTTTGGTACATTCCTGCATCGGGGGAAACATTTTGATCAACCACTTATCTGTTAGGCCTGCTTCTAAATGGATGGAATCACATGGAAGCATGCCTAACAGATAAGTGCAAAAACATCAGCTGATGTCAGGGTTTTTTTGGGTCTTTATTGCACTCTTGTGTTTTGTGATAACCTGTTCAGTCTCACAAAGTTACAATAAGGGTTCTCTTTGTGCAGAATTTGAATATTTTTATGTGCAAAAATACAAAAATATGTGGGCTCTTAACTGTCCACATTGGGACCAAGACTACGTGTACTCTGTACGCATGGATTTTGTACAAGTTCACATACTTTGAAATTTTCCATGGGTACAGAGTACACGTGATCACTCGAAACTGCTTTTTCCGTGGGTAGATTCTTGTTGGAAAAGCAATGTGCATTGTGCATAGAGTTAGAATATAACAGTATGTATTTTTATAGTGCTACTGGATGCATGCAGTGCTGTATGAGGGTAAGTATTCAGTACGCAAAGTCCCTGCCCCAAGGAGCTTACAATCTAAGTGGATACCTGAGGCAATGGGAGAGGACGTGACTTGTCCAAGGTCATCAGGATTGTCAGTGGTAGAAACAGGATTTGAACCCTGGCTTTGCTGGTTCTCAGCTCATTGCTATAACCACTAGGCCATCCTTCCTCCCATCCATGCAGTACTTTTACTCCCTGAATCTAAACGTGCCCCTGGGAACGCCTCCTCCCTGTGTGGCCAAAGGAAGCATGCAGATTTTTAGCCACATGAGGGAAGATAATTTTCAGACAACCGATATGAAAAATTGATCTTGGAGTGAGCTTGTATGTTAGGGCCCCAGGATTTCTGCAATGTGGTAACTGCTGCAGGATTTACTCTCTGCGACTGAATTTAGCCCAGATTGCAGAATCATTGTTTAAATGTCCAACAATCTAACGCTGCAGTCACAGACCCTTCTTTTCCTCCCTCCAGATGCTGCTGGTTTGGCCTGGGCAGCATACCTTTCTCTTGAACCTGGTGACCGCAGGATGGTACACCGCTACTGCTTCCTCGATGCTGCTACTTGAAATCTGGGCCCTCCACCTCTCTCTCATCCGACACTGCTGGATTCCAGCAAACATTCCACCTCACTCCCAGTACTGTTGGTTGTGGGTTGGGTACCCCTCCCTTCCAACAGTACTGGCTGCAGTTCACCATCCGGCTTTCCTCCCTCCCTCTCAATGCTTACGGTGGTGGACCAAATGCTTTGCACCCGTCTCTCTTGTCACTGCTAGATGCAGACTGGCATCTTGATTGCAGGCCGGGCTACTCCATATTTTTCATGCTGCTCTGGGCTGTTGCTGATATTTTGGCTGCTTCAGCATCTTCCAGATACCACTACTGCTGCACCACCCTCATCCCTCTGACGTCACTTGGCTCACAGGAACCGAGCCACTGGCAGGTCAAGGTTGGGAGGATAAAGGAACATATTGAGAGGCATGAGAGAGAAGGTATAGTTTTATCAGTACTTTCTTGTACCTCTCCTTAAGGTCTGCATGGAAAGGCAAGTAAGTAAAATAGGGGTGACCAACTCCAGTCCTCAAGAGCCACAAACAGGTCTGGATTTTTTTAGAATATCCACAATGAAATATGCATAGGATAGATTTGCATGCACTGCAAATGTATCTCATGCACATTCCTCATGGATATCCTGAAAACCAGACCTATTTGTGGCTCTTGAGGTCCGGAGTTGGCCACTCCTGAAACAAAATGTTATGCTTTATAAGAATAGAAGACTTAGAAGGAAGTGAAGAATGAAAGAAAGGGAGGTGGAGAAACTAGAAGAGAAGGAATAAGAGGAGGGAGGAAGGGAAAAGAAAGACTCAAGGGAAGTTGAAGAAAGAGAAGGGAGGAAAGACTGGGAGGGAGCAAATGAGAAATACGGAAAAGGGGAGAGAGGCTATAGTGAAATGGGGAGAGAGGAAGGAAAAGGAAGAACATGGAAGGTAAAAACAGACCTGAAATAGAGAAACAAAAGTGTCATGGAAAAAGAAGAGAGAATCTGACATGCTACTGAGATTGGAAAAAGTTAGGTTTAAATATTTTTTTTAAAGGAACATAATTTTTTTTAAATGCTAAGATTTTCAGTAAAAAAAAAAAAAAAAAAAAAAAGGCCTTTTTGTGCATAGTGAAAATGGTATCTTTTATGCAAATGTGCTGCTGAATCTTGAAACCTTTCACAATCAGCCCGATCCAGTAAAGTCCGTGGGAGAGCGGACTAACGCCCGCTCTCCCGGCGCGCGCACCAGCCCCTCGCCGGTGCGCGCGATCCAGTATTTAAATGAGCTGACGCGGTGCAAACGAGGGAAAGGAGGCGCTAGGGACACTAGCGCGTCCCTAGCGCCTCCTTTTTGACAGGAGCGGCGGCTGTCAGCGGGTTTGACAGCCGACGCTCAATTTTGCCAGCGTCGGTTCTCGAGCCCGCTGACAGCCACGGGCTCGGAAACCGGACGCCGGCAAAATTGAGCGTCCGGTTTTCGGCCCGACAGCCGCGGGCCGAATTCAAAATTTTATTTTATTTTTTTACTTTTTTTTACTTTTGGGGACCTCCGACTTAATATCGCTATGATATTAAGTCGGAGGGTGCACAGAAAAGCAGTTTTTACTGCTTTTCTGTGCACTTCCCTGGCGCCGGAAGAAATTAGCGCCGACCTTTGGGCGGCGCTAATTTCTTAGAGTAAAATGTGCGGCTTGGCTGCACATTTTACTTACTGGATCGCTCGGGAATACCTAATAGGGCCATCAACATGCATTTGCATGTTGAGGGCGCTATTAGGTGCCGCGGGTGGGCCGCGTGTTTTCCTCCCCTTACTGAATAAGGGGTAAGGGAAAACACGCGTCCAGAGCAGGGTGACAGTGCGCTCCGACGGAGCACACTTTACTGGATCGACCTGTATAGAATCTGCTGCTCCGTTGCCTCAGGTGTCAGGCTGGAAGCTCCTGAGGTAAAGAGCCATTTTGAGATTGGTGTCTCAAATGCTGGTTTATTCATAACATAGGCATGTCCCAACTTGCAAGTACTGCAGGCATAATAGAATGTATGAATGAGGTCAGAATGCAGATGCTTACTGTTTGGCACAATCCAGTCCATTAATTCAGTGCAGGATCAGGTTACCAGTAATCTTGTTTCTAACAAACAGACACAGCACCTTTGAACAAGACTTCCACAATACAACACTGGCTGTGACTTCAGACTACTTCAACATCAACATAACATCTTCACATATTCAGTATCAGAACTCACAAGTCAACACCAAGATCCAAAACATTAGCACCCTAGCATTCTAACTGATAAAAATGCCTTCCTGGCATTCCTGCATCCCATTAGCATCCCTGATGAGTAATCTGGCTCCTCAGGGGCGGAACCACACATCAAGTAACAGCTGACTGGGCTTGTATCTCTCAGAGCCATTTTGTGACTCAACAAATAAGTCAATGGCCACGAATTGGGAACTCCAGTTCAAGGTCAGGCATATCCAGTTTAATTTAATCCAGTTGTTATAGCGACAGTTATGAGCCGGGTCCATGCACCAGGGCTCCTTCGGAAAATCTGAACATATGGACTCTTAATCTGTGAAGTAGATATCGTCATCATTGCATGATGGCTGGCTCCTTCCCTCCAGAGGTTGTGAATACTACCTCCGCAGCATCCCTAGCTTCAGCTGACCCGGGGAGCAAAAGACCTAAGCCAGGAATCGAACCCAGCTCCTTTTGCACAGCCATGTACAAAACTGCCACTGAGCCACCAGACTGGCCTCATTATTTAATTAAGTACCTGTAATATCCAGTATGATAAAACCTTTGGATATTACAGGTGCATGAGCTATAAGTCCTCCACTCTGATAAGCCCACTGTACTGTTCAGAGTTTTTGTAATTGATCCTTGTAAATTGAGCTTTTTGAGTTTGATTCAATGCATCCTGTGTGATTTACACTTTGTGTAATTATTGCTGAACTTTGAAAAACTGCATTAATGGAGTCAACTGTGTATCTGCTGCTCTGTCTGTTTGTATGTGTGGATTCTGTACCAAGCTTACAACTGCAACACAATTATTACAAAAACTCAGATTTTTTTTTTCCCAGTTTCTACTCATTTTCTCTGGTTTTTCGTCAGATCACATCAAGCAATTGAAAAGTCCTTAGTAGTTCTTACGTGGATTGTAGAGCACCTCTCAAGATGAAATGGTCAATCAATAAAGTGTAGCTATATGAGTTAGGAATTATAAAGCACTATACCATATTCATCTGTTCCAATTACTGGACATATTTAATGTTCAAATGCATCTGATTTTGCCCCAGGTTATCCCAAACAGCTAAATGACGACATACAGTTCCACTACAATATGGTGGAGAAGTTATTTCTAAATAACATTTTGCTTGTTTAAAAAAGATTTTTATCATGCATAGGTAGGTACTTTAGAATAATGAGTTGATTGTTGCTGTTGGAATTGCCTTTTGTATAATACCAGTTTTGCCTTGTCCAAGCTGACGTTCTGTGCTGACCTTCATTTATTTTCGATCCCCTTCACCCAGAATTGCAGAGATAATTTCTAATCCACTGAGACCCTTCCAGCAGCAATTAATAACTGCTATGGATTTTATGACATCTAGTGTTTACATCATGGAAGAGCATTTGTGGTACATCACTGATGATAAAGTTCTAGAGTATGGGAGATGGCCTGTTGACAAGCTTATATGCAACTTGATCATCTTTGCTAAAATAATTCAGGCTTGGTGAAAAAGGATGTCATGAAATGAAGGTGTATCTGATTGATGGCTACCATAATCTAAAATGAATAAAGTGTGTTCTGTGAGAACTGTGCTGATCTACTATAGAAAAGAGGCATTTAGTTTTGTCCTTCAGTGAGCAAAGTGGCTTGAAGATCCAAGGCCTGAATTATCAAGATCTTTTCCTATGGACGCAGAATGGGAAAGAAGCCTTAGAGAATCAGGCCTGTAATATAGTTTTCTTTTTCCAAAAAGAGATTGTGACATATATTTGAGCACAGAGAGGTGAGGTGACTTAGTCAAGGGAACAGAATGTTGAATAGGGTCATCAAGCTTACATCTCCAAATTTAGAGGTCTGCTCGGTTTTTTTTTTTACCTTATATCACAGGTCTCAGCTGAAAGAAAATATTATGCTATGTGTTCTACTTTCAGGGAAAACTGAGGGTTTGATGCTCATGGCCACCAAACTGAGCACGTTACAGTCTCAGTTACTGTCAGGTACCTGTAAAACGGAAAGTAGCAATACCACCTACATTTCCGAGTTAGTAACTCATATCTCTCTTGAATCTGCTCTGCCCTTTCTCCTATGTCTCCATTCTTCTTTGGCCAACAGTATTTGATCTCTTACATTTTTACATTTATTTGGAATCAAGTATGTGAAATGTTATGCTTGCTGAGGTCAGTCCTAAGACACTGATGCTTTGTGTTCATGCTCAATGTTTTTTTGATGCTGGTGCTAGCAAGTTTCTGACTAACAAAA
Source organism: Rhinatrema bivittatum (assembly GCF_901001135.1). Lineage (NCBI taxonomy): Eukaryota > Metazoa > Chordata > Amphibia > Gymnophiona > Rhinatrematidae > Rhinatrema > Rhinatrema bivittatum. The sequence goes on along the minus strand of NC_042618.1, from coordinate 224,860,210 downwards.
TTAAGATAAAACAATAAATCTTACATTTTTGTTCTAATTATTACCTGAATTCTTAAAACAGGTTACACATATTTGGGTTCCATGTTTGCTTTATACTTGTAGGCTTCAAATGCAAGACTTTAGCACTCAGGTGAAAGACGGGTTCTTTCAACTGAATGTGTGAGTGGTGCCTACGAGTTTAACTTTACTCATTTCCCCTTCCCCATATTTAAATGTAGAACCCACTTGATTGTACATCTTCTTGCTGAGGAAGACCACAGGAATCAAAGTTTCGGTGATTGATTCTTTATCTGAGTTCATGATCCCACTCATTCCATTGTAGGTCGGATGGACTAAGCCCCCCCCCCCCTTTTCCCCCCAGCTAGAGACACAGAATGGGAGATGACTTTAGTGAATCGAACTGCACAAGAACAATTTTCAAAGTGATTTAACAACGTTAATCGATTTTCTGAAAATTGCATTCCCTTGGTGTGGCTAATATCCTGCAAGTTGATTCACAACACATGTACTTTTAGCCACGTTGAGAGGAGACGTTATTGGGGGCGTGTTTAGATCTAGGGAGGAAATGAATGCGCACAGACTGCATTTTCAAATCTTTGTGCACACTTCTGCAGTAAAATTCTACCCGCAGAACAAGCAGATACAAGTGATCGCATATACTTTTTTATCTGCGTCCTTTTGCTTTGAAAATTGATGCAAACTCCCAAGTAAAAAGTGTGTGCGATCTTTGTCCCAAAGTGGATAGGTTGAAAATTGCCCCCTTAAGGGGTGGTGATTTTTGTAACAGCCTGCAGGAAGAAAGTATTTACTCGCATAAGTTACGTGCATATCTTCATTTTGAAAATTACCTTACCAAAACTAACCAGAAATTTTGTGTGAAAATGTACATGTGTGCTTTGGAAAATCCAGAAGTATGCGCGTAAACCCACACCCCTCCCCAAATCTGCCCCAGGAATGCCTCTGTTTACCTGCATGTTGGGTGGTCAGTTTTATAATGAGCCATTGCCATGGAAATTCCTTTGAAAATTATCCTCTCTATGTACACCCTTGCTAACACATCTCAACATAGCTTCTTCCTTCCTTTTGGGTATCTGGCGAAAATGAACCTGCAATCCCGCGGTTCCAAACCAAGGATTCTGCCACTGAGCCTCATTAGCAGCTTTCCTAGCTATGTTTCAGATCTGTTCCTTTGCCCTTTTGTCTGTGTCCTTCTCTCTTTATTTTTAAATTGACTTTGCTACAGACACTTATTGATTCATTACCCACCAGACTGAGGAGTCTCTCCCTATTCCATTCCTTTGCGTATGAATCATCCACCAAAGTGATGTTTCCTGAGGTCCATGAGCCACTAGTAATTGTGTTTGTCATCCACACATATTTTAAGTGAGAACAATGAAGATGGTTGTTTTCCCTGTTTTTCCCTCCCTGTAAGTTTGTAAATATGTGAGTTTATATATTTTTTGTGCATACAGATATGTTGGCGGGTCCAACAGTAAGACTCATTTTGTGAATGTCTCCATTTGATTTAATTTTGCATGTGGAAATGTTGGAGTTTTATTGATGAACAATGTTTTGTGATTGTTTACTTACTAGTATTACATGCATGTAAAAATTTTAAAAACAAAACAAAAACAATAAACATGTCAAAAAATATCAGAATTCTTTATTTGAAGATTTGGTGTTTTTCTTTGCATTGATGTTAACTGATTTGAAACGTCTTGATCTTTTAGATTTAAAGGTGAGTTGGTTACAGAAACGATACACACCCTTGGCTATAGTACCATGAATTACAACAATTTGACTAAAGGCCTATATGAGCTTCCTACTTTGATAGCCGAGATAATTTAAAATATAGGATGCTTGGGTATATGGTCCTTTCCTCAGCCAAACCAGTCCAGACACATGGGTTATGCCTCCCAACCAGCAGTTGGAGACAGAGAACAACAGGTTTGCTGACATTAATCCTTATAGACTCCCGTGTTGACCTCAGCTGCCAGTATTCTCTGTCTCCGACAGATGGCAGGCAAGAATCTTGTGCTGTGAGCTTGCGCCTGGTGAAAAAGACAGAAATTTGGATGGCAGTTCCTGAGGTAAAAGTCTTGAAATCCCTCCCTTGGTAAGAACATAAGAAATTGCCATGCTGGGTCAGACCAAGGGTCCATCAAGCCCAGCATCTTGTTTCCAACAGAGGCCAAAACCAGGCCACAAGAACCTGGCAATTACCCAAACACTAAGAAGATCCCATGCTACTGATGCAATTAATAGCAGTGGCTATTCCCTAAGTAAAGTTGATTAATAGCCATTAATGGACTTCTCCTCCAGGAACTTATCCAAACCTTTTTTGAACCCAGCTACACTAAGGGGCGGATTTTAAGAGCCCTGCTCGCGTAAATCCGCCCGGATTTATGCGAGCAGGGCTTGCGGGCCGGTGCACCTATTTTACATAGGCCTGCCGGCGCGCGCAGAGCCCCGGGGCTCGCGTAAGTCCCGGGGTTTTCCGAGGGGGGCGTGTCGGGGGCAGGGCCGATCGGCGCGGCGTTTACGGGGCGTGTCGGTGGCATTTCGGGGGCGGGCCTGGGGGCGTGGTTTCAGCCCAGGGCGGTCCGGGGGCGTGGCCGCGCCCTCCGGAACCGCCCCCGGGTCACGTCTAGGTGCGCGGGGATTTACTTCTCCCTCTGGGAGGCGTAAATCCCCCAACAAAGGTAGGGGGGAGTTTAGACAGGGCCAGGGGGGTGGGTTAGGTAGAGGAAGGGAGGGGAAGGTGAGGGGAGGGCGTTAGCGAATTCCCTCCGAGGCCGCTCCGATTTGGGTACTGATAGCTCATTAAAGTATGAAAGTGATAGGGAAGGCTTACATATCCAAGGGATTGTCACTTCCCATGAAATTGAGGGCATACTCTACCAAAGTGCAGGCAGCTTTGTGGGCAGAACTTTTCCAGGTGTTGCCAATGGAGATTTTCAAAATGGCGACCTGGTCTTCTTTGCATACTTATTCAAAACACTATTGTCTCGACTTTCAAGCCAGGGAAGAGGCTTCCTTTGGTTTGTAAGTCTTGAGAACAAGCTTGGCAGTGTCCCATCCAGTAGAGAGATAGCTTGGGTACATCCCATTCATCTGGACTGGTCAGACTGCATGAAGAGGAAAGAGAAATTAGTTTTTACCTGGTAATTTTCTTTCCTTGAGTCCAGCCAGATCCATCAAGGACCCTCCCTGTTCTGCTACATGTATTATTCTCCTGATTCATTTTCAGAATAACTGCTTGTGATGGTCAGCATGCTAGATGTTAAGGTAATAACCTGCATTCCTGGATAAGGTTTATGTCTGGCCTTGTTTCTGTTTGTTTCTCCCTTGAAAGCCCTCTGGTTTTTGCTTGAGAGTTGACAAAGTTTAATGTATTAAAAATGTTTATCTTAGCTGGTTACATAGAATACCGGCAGGCTGATGACAGCACTGGAGCATATAAAAGTGATGTCAGCAAACCTATTAATCTCTGTCTCCATCTGCTGGTTGGGAGGCATAACCCTTGTATCTAGACTGGTCTGGCTAGACTCAAGAAAAGGAAATTATCAGGTAAGAACTAACTTCTCCATTTCCATCATGGTCTGAAAACTTATGAAAAACTCATTTTAACAAGGCATTAGGTTTCCATGTTGGCAGCTGCAGTCTGAAGATATTGTGTTTAAAGTTTGCCCTGAGCTGGTAGATACTTCAAGACCTGTAATTATTTCATTATTGAGCCAAATATATACTAAAACAAAGCAATGCCCTCCTGTGGTATCGCATTCTGTCCTGATTAAGTTTTATGAAAGACAAGCATAGATACCTATTGCCTGACACTTTATTTTAGGCTCAGTGCATTTATAGAGCTTGCCATGACCTTTCAGACCATAAATGGAATAACATAAGCTGGCATTGATTGCTTCTTTGGCGGGCAGACTTTTTTGACTGCACGCGGGCACAAAGTAGCCTCACTGAATCCAGGGGACTGTAGATTTCAGCTCTTGCAATAGTTTGAATTTACCCCATATTTTGATGCTATTTAAGTTTGCCAATGCTATTTTGACATTGAATTTGACAATACAATGCCAGTCATTTGCATATCTATTAAATATCATGGTCTTGTTATCTCTGTCACTAAGCTGATATCTAAATTTTACAAACACCTGTTTTGTGTACAGTGTCCACTCCCAGTTGCTAGGAAATTTGTCTTTACAGTACATTCTTTATTTAATTTTTGCATAAATAGCTCATATGAAATGGATTTCAAACTTAACATATCTGAAATAAGGTCAGAACGTCTGCGACTCAAACAGTACAATAAAAAGAGAAGGGGAAACAGTTCAGGGCTGTCGTCTTTTGTAATGCTGGTGCCACTGACTGTCCATTTTGTCCCTACAGCAGAGAGCCAGTTGTCCCTCTCCTTGGTTCATCTTTCTCTTCCTTGAAGAAGGTAATCTTTTTTTCTTCCCTTGTAGTAACATGCCAAGTCCCTCTCATACTTGGTTGTATTTGGGCTCATCGGGCCCAAGGTTTATGAGTTTACCCACACAGAGCAGAATGAGAGTGAGAAACCAGAGGCTCCAACCAACTGCAGCTGCAATCCAGCCATATTCATCCACACCTATCTGGCAACACCGAGATACCTGTGAGCAGAAATCCTTATCTAAACGTGAAGAAATGAGAACAAGCAAGATAAGTAGAGACATTTAACTCCTCTTAATGTTTTAAAAATTGTGTGTTTGATACTTTTTTGGCATATCCCTGACATCCCATTCATGATTAGGGGTATGCACACCAATGTTTGCTTTGGGAGGGGGGGGTAAGGGTTAAAATGTTTTTTTTAATTTATTTTTTCATTTTTTGTTCACATAATTTGCAAAATATATAAATAAAATGCAAATAGCATGCACAAAATTCATTTTACACACACTGTTTGCATTTTATGTGCACAATTTGTAAGTGCCCAAAAGAGAAAACAGAATTAAAATACATTTTGTTGGTGGTTTTTTTGTTTCATTTTGAAATGACACAAAACGAAACAACCTGTTCCTTTGTGTTTTTCATTTCATTTCAAAATGATTGTATTCATGGGCTAGTTCTGGAGTTTGTAAGTCTAGAGCAGTGTATCCTTATTCCTACATGTTCTTTATTCATATATCCTCAAAATGCCATTTTCCAAAATGGCACTGACCAGCCTTTTGTCCCTAGCCCAAGCCTGTATGTGCTAGGAGCAAAGGGCGCCATTTTGGAAAATGGCGTTGACCAGGCCAGAGCTAAGGAGCACTCTGGGCCGCTGCTGAGCCATCAATGATTCTTCTTTGAGGAAGTGGGAGAGCCATGGGACCTCCCAAATGACTAAGGTCTGTTTTTGAGGTAAGGGGTGAGCGTCATCCACAGGGCATAATTCTTTTTGAAAGGGGGAGGGTTTTGGGGGAAACGGATTCCTGCCACCGGGGTGGTGGAGGAGTTCTGAGAAGGGGAAGGGTTTAGGAAGGGGGCAGGGTGTTGCACAAATTTTATTCTATTTTTTCCCCTTTTGGGGTCAAAGCCTCTAGAGGTGTCAGTGGGTGGCTGAGGGTCTCGGGGGAGGTTGACACTCTTGGGGAAGGGGTTTGGGCCGCTTGGCCCTTTAAAACAATGGTATCTCCATGTGAACCAGGCTGCCATCATGCATGCTTGCAGCCTTTGCCACATTCTTTTTCCTTGCAGAATTTCTGCGCAATATTTTGTCAGGGAGATGCAAAATATCATGGGACCACTCCCCTACCTTCATGTTGTTGTACCCCTTCTGCAATAAAATATTGTGGCTTTGTATGTTTAATTTCAATTACTATAGGTAAAATATTATGGAATGTTGATAACAATGTCCAACATTTTCCTCAAATGTTAAATCTGATATACAGCTGATGAGAAATGAGACCTTTGAGGAGCTCCATACTTTCCCAATGACTCTATAACGATTCTACCTTATGACTTCCTTAATGCAGGATTTTTCTGTGTGTGAAGGCTTTACACTAGAATAAATGAAAGAATCTTACTGGGACACTGAATCTGGCTGCTTGATGTGCCGTTTCCAGTGCCAGCCCCTGCCCCTAAAAGAAAGTAAGAAAAGGATTAAAATGTGACTTAAATGATTACATGTAAGCAATAACTTGATCCTCCCTTCTACGCCAAATAAATTCAAGAGCTTGAGCCACCACTAGAACCAACTGGTTCAAACTAAATGCAAGATGTTTGAAACAGATTAGAAAAATAGGAAACGATTAACCAGTTAAGGCCTTCCATTTATTAAAATAGCATACTTTTACATTTTCATTGATCATGACTGGTGAACTCTGCTCAGTGTATGATATGTTTAATATAGTGCCTACTAGATTTGGGCAAATTACATTCAAATCCCTGCCAAACTAGGTGGGGTTTGAATAATCAGAACTGAACTAAGGTAGAACAATCTGAGCCATTCGTGAATACATTTAAAATTTCTGTATTTGCACAATTTGAGTCACTTTGATATGCTTTGGATGTGGATGCACACAGATTTGCATTATATTTTAGATATTAGAACATTTGCATAACCTTCAATTACTATGACTGCTGTGATATTTTTCATATTCACATATATCCAACTAATCTGAATAAATTGGAATTTCTAAAAATGGATGTGTATTGGTTTCAAACCAGACTGAAACCAATTATTGGAATGGATTGATTGGAATCTGGATCTAAAGAGGAAGTTCAGCCATCAATAAAACATGTATGATCAATGAGGAAGCACATTTCTCATCAAAGTGCCACCTGAGGATTTTGGAATATTATGTATCTTATCTTTAGAGTTCTCAGTATTACAGAATGTCCATATGCCGACACTAGAAATGTACTTCCCAGTCATCAAGACTATGTCTACACCACACAGTAATGTGTACACTGCATGTCTAGGGGCTGCTGTCAATTTAACAGGGGACATTCGTTTTCTTGGTTCCCTCCACAGCATGATACTTTCTGTGTACTGTACAATACCTCAAAGGTATAATACAAAAAAACAATCACACACTTAGCACTCCAAAATGTTGCTGCTAAGTTGTTATATAGTAGAATCCTATTTATTTATTTATGATATTTATATATTAGGATGTGATGACATTTTTCAACATAAGAATAAATCAAAAAGGTGTTGTAGTAAATGAGCTTTTGAGACCACATGGATCCCTCTTTCAGAGATGACTGCAAAGCGGAAGGAAGGAAGCATTTACAGCTTTAAAAGTATCGTGAAACTGGAATTCTCAGAGCAGAGGATAGCAGGAGGAGTCAAGAGGACACTGGCTTAGCAACAGTCTTGCAGTTGTCAGAAAAAAGTGCCCCGGTGGTCTGGAAATTTTATGCTCTGTTACATCTTTTTAATTAGAAATAAACTCTCCTACTAGAGACATGGGCTGACCCTGCATTTGGATATTGTTTTAGTTTTTTTAGTCCTGCCCCCTCAATACAGTTTCGGCTGAGAAGTGTGTGTCAGGATTACCATTTGTGAAATATAAACCCGTTTCAAAAGGATTGACCTCAACAGAGTTAAATCAAGCTCCTTGGGCTTAAAAGAAATATATGTGGAAGAAAGTGAAAAATGAAAATAAACATTGGAAACCACACTACCCATCCTTTGAATGAAGCAAATAACTGGTGATAAAAAAAAATAATTGGTTGGTTGAAGAGTTTCTCCAGTACTGAGGTCTCCTCCAGTTTATTCTGTACAAAATGAGCTTACTGTAAGGGTTTTCTCCCATTATCCCTATAGTGCAGATGGAAAATTTTGGCGCATCACCTATTATGTCCCCCAGTCCCCTGAAAATGACAGGAGGAGGTGTAGTGTAAGAAGAGGTGATTGCCCAGTACAGTAGATAACTTATTGGGAGAGTAGGAATGGCCTAGGAATCTGGAGGATGCCATATTTCCATACACCAACACTACATGCAAAGGGCAAAAACGTTAGAACAGCAACTCTCTTTTGCTTCAAGGCAAGGGTGTGTAGCACAACATAACATGGCTATACAATTGTTGCTGAGGAATTCAGCACTCACTTTGTTTTACATGGCCTGCAGTACTGTAGTGGTACCATAGGCTGAAATGCTAGATTTTAATCAGCAACTCTTAAAAGAGACGAAGCCAAAGAAATCCCATCCATTTCGGCGCTGCTCACTACTCGGCCCCTAATGCTTCACCTGGAAGATACTTGTTACTACCGCTCAGATATTAGTGCCAGGCGAAACCGAGGGGAAAAACTGAGGGACTGTCCCCATGGCACTAGTATAACGCACAGTGACTGTCAGCTCCAGTGGCTTCAGAGGCTAGCTTTCTTCTTCCTCACTGTCTATGCTCTATCCGTTTTCTTTTCAATGCTAAGGATTACTTGTGCAAGAATAATGCGACGGATTGAATTACCAACTTGTAACATGAGCTCTCTGTCTGTAGGATGTTTGATAGAAACCTGTGCAGGATGGAAGCTTCAGGTTTTCCAGCAACTTTTTACAAAGTCATATCTACATCACAAAATGCTTATCTCAGAGATACCTCTCTTCTTCTTTTTATTTTTTTTTTATAAAGAAATGTTATTTGCTTCTCCTGCCTCTAATTTCTTTCAAACCTGAAACGTCCTCAGTCTTGCTTGTTTGCTCTCTAAAATAATTGCAAGGCGAAATTCCTCTTTACCTTCGGAAAGAGCCAGGCAGAGGGTAGCCAGGGGCAGGAGGAGCGCGGGAGAGAGGGCCGGTAAGGGACACCGTTTCATGCTGCAGGGAGAAGCTTCAGCCCAATGCAGGAGCACCTGGGGATCAGTTTTCCTGGCTTGCGAAGTGGCTGCTGGCGGGACGTCGGTGAAATGCCAGGGTGCACTGAGATCAGGGAGTGGAAAGTTACTGCTGCTCCTGTTGCCACACCCTGCGGTGACCTTCTAAACGGTGTGCAACGAAACAGGGAAGTTTAAAAGCAAAAAATAGCCTGCCTTGGAGTGCTAGAGCACGCTGGTTTCAGGGATACAGGGTCTCATCCTTTCATTGATTTTGCATTGAGAATGTTGGGGGTCAGTGAGCAAGTCTTTTTTTTATAATTTTCCCCTCTTCCCTACCTTATGCCCCTGCTAGAAAATCCCGTCTTTCCCTGGGCTTGTCCTCGAAGAATTTCCAAAATGGGATTCCATGGGTTTTTTGACTCTTTGGATAACCTGAAGCAAACGAAAAAATGCTGTGAATTTGGGGAGCTGCAGCAAAAACTTCGCCTTAAAGACACGGACTACTTTGCATTTCTGTCACTTTATCATAACCATTCCATTGTTAGTGACTATCTCCCTGAAGAGTAAAGGCATAAAAGGGTTAATTAACAAATGTATATAGGTTACAAAGTTATATAAATGTATTTGAGATGGAGAATTAAATTACATATGTACCTAAAATCAATGGAGTTAAATAGAAAGGATGGAGAAATCTTCCATTTCACACCCACACCATCTCCCCATACATCCCCTCTCATCTGCCACCCATACAAACCCCTTACTCCCATATACCCCAGGTCATACACATACCTACACCCACATGTGCCTACACCCACACCAAACACACACATCCTCCACACAAACCCTCATCTCGCACATTTCTACACCCCCGCTCCCCACCGGAAACCCCCACATACACACTCCTACAAGCCTAAACACACCTATCACCCTTCTCCCCACACACATTTCTACATAGCCACCGAACACAAACCTACAACCCGTGCATGCCTACACACACATCCCTCCCACATATCTTCACCCACACACAATACACCAACCCCCCCCCCCCCCCCAGCTACCCCTCCACAAATATCACATTATCAAGCACTAAATGCAAAGTCATGAGTGTCCGAGATTACTACGGTTCTTCCTGCTCTTCACAAGCTGAACAAAGGTTACTTAACTTGGCATTTCAGTACCGACTTTGACCCCTGAGATTGTATGCCATGTCCTGTGAGTACAATGGGGCAGCACATTTTTATTTGCATAGTCATCTTGAATATAGGGTCCAAACTCATGCAAAGTTTTTTGTTTGTTTGTTTATTTATTTTTCCCCCCATTCTATGCTTATGGGAGGACACCTTGATAAATTACATCCCAAAAATATTTCTCTGATACTCGTAAGTAGCGCTTTGAAACGGCTTCACTACCAGCCCAGCTTATTAAAGCAAATAACATATCAAAAGAAGTGAAGAGACTTGTAGGTCATTCTCTCTCTCCCTTTGCTCATTTTACTTTCATTCATTTGGTTCCCCTTGTTTACACTGTTCCTTCCATCAGATTTGCTTTTCTTACTAAGGACAACAGATTTAGAAAATACTGATTTTAGCCAGCACCTAGCAATCATTCTAGTTCAAGCCTGTTATTGAAATTCCTCCTGGTGACATATAACCAGTCCGGGATGGATGCTTTATTGTTCGATAAACAGAAGAATGCATGTTTGTGAAGGTGACCTGGAAGCAAGATTTGGATAAAAAGCAATGCATATGTTTTAAGGTAATGTAAAGAAAAAGTCTGATTCATGCATAACCAATCATTTTAATACCATTTATGTACAAGTGAAAAATGTATGGATGTGTACTGCATGTGACAAGGGTCACAATATGAAACTCGGGGAGGGGGGGGGGGGGGAAGGTCAACTGAAAGCCAACATCAGAAAATATTTCTTCACAGCGAAGGTGGTGGATGCCTGGAATGCCCTCCTGGAAGAGGTGGTGAAGATGATAATAGTATTGGAATTCAAAAGGGCATGAGATAAACACTACAGATCCTTAGAGGCTAGAGGATAGGAATGAAGAACTAGGGTAAACTATATTAGCTTTAGGTGTTGGGGAGGTGAGAATGAAATTACTACCATAAGCAACTTACTGGGGAGAATTAAGTGACCATTTTGTCTTTATCTGCTATCAAATTACTAATGGGCTGATACAGCGGGCTCTCCCGGCGCGCGCACAGGACACTCTCCTGTGCGCGCGATACAGTAAATAAATTTATTTAAATTAGGCCTGGTGGTAAAAAGAGGCGCTAGGGACACTAGCGCCTCCCTAGCGCCTCTTATCGGACAGGAGCGGCGGCTGTCAGCGGGTTTGACAGCCGACGCTCAATTTTGCCGGCGTCGGTTCTCGAGCCCGCTGACAGCCACGGGTTTGGAAACTGGACGCCGGCAAAATTGAGCGTCCGGTTTTCAACCCGCAAGCCGCGGGCCTATTTCAAATTATTATTTTTTTTTTTACTTTTTTAAACTTTTTAAACTTTCGGGACCTCCGACTTAATATCGCCATGATATTAAGTCGGAGGGTGCACAGAAAAGCAATTTTTACTGCTTTTCTGTGCACTTTCCCGGTGCCAGGAGAAATTAGCGCCTACCTTTGGGTAGGCGCTAATTTCTGAATGTAAAATGTGCGGCTTGGCTGCACATTTTACTTACTGAATCGCACGGGAATACCTAATAGGGCCATCAACATGCATTTGCATGTTGCGGGCGCTATTAGGTTCAGGGGGGTTGAATGCGCGTTTTGGACGCTCTATTACCCCTTACTAAGGAGTAAAGCTGGCGCGTCAAACGCACGTCCAAATGCCGGCTAACAGTGCGCTCCGTCAGAGAACACTGTACTGTATCGGCCTGTATGTTACTATATGTACATCAGCAAGCAATGTTTCAGCATATACATGCTTGTATTTGCAAATAATCTTTGTGCTAATGAACAGTTTTAACCTCACTTGTCATCCTCCAGGCACCAAATGGAAGTCAAACACAACCTCTTTAAATTATTGTAGAAGTCATTAATCAGATTAGTTTTACTCCTGTAATATTAACATTTGGGAAGGCAAAATATTCACCTATCAGCAGCATTCATGCCATTTCATCTATAATTCCTGAAAATCAGTCCATAGGAAAACAGAAAAATAATAGGGGAATTAATGAGTTGTGGGCATGGACCCTTGGACAGAGGTGGAGTTGGCTGAACTTGCAGGGAGGAGCCCTGCAGATCCCCATCGTCAGCTGGCAGAACTGGCTGTGGCAGAGGCCAACTGGAGCTTCACTTATATCAGCCCTTGTTCTCCTTAGGTTGAGCCCTCGGGTGCCAAGGCCGGCAGAACTTAGGCGTGCGCCTATATGGACATGGTGGAAACTGATGAGCAGCATGCCAGGATCCGGGGCAGCTTTAGTAGTCGTAGTCAGAAACAGACAGCGGTCGGGACAGGCGGCATTCAGATGTGGTCGAGAGGCAGTAATTGGAGGCAGGTGGAGTTCAGTCGTAATCAAGAATTGGGCAGTGGTCAATGGCAGGCAAGTCATAGTCACAGGTCAAGCAGGCTGAGGTCAAAACCAGCGATCCATCCAAGGGAAGAAAGGATGGATAGGCAGGTAGGGAGATGACACCAGCACAGGTGGGCAGGAGAAGACACTGAAGACCTGAAGACTGACCATTGGACAAAGACAAAGAACTCAATAATGAAGACCAGAGACTGCCAAGACGAAGACCAGGAACACAGGAATGAAGAGCAGGAGCACGCTGAGGCAACTTGCTCTATCGGCAATAGGTCAACTATAGGTAGTTGACCTATTGCCGAGGCAAGGAAGTCTGGGCTTGGAGGCCTTTTATAGGCCTAGCTGGCTATCATCAGTAGGGGCTGCGGGGAGCTCCTGCCGAGCTCCCTTTAAGTTCGGGGCTGAGGTGTGTGCACGTGCCTATGGGGGCCTGTACTATGCAGGAGGTTGATAGCAATGTCGGCTACAGAGAAGACAGTGGCAGCACTGGACGAAGATCGGGAGGTTCTGGGCCAGCAGACATCCACTGCATGGAGGCATCAGCAGCAGGCAATAGCAGTGATGGTCAAGGCAAGAGATGAGGGCAGCATTTCACTGGATTAGCCCACGGACCTCCAAATGCAAGAGTATCCCCCCCTTAAGCCCTCCTCCATAGGTCTTGAGTGTGTGTGTGTGGGGGGGGGGGGGGGGGCTACTGGCCATGGAGAAACCTTTGAATCCCTATGGGATTTTTGGCCTGGGAGTTAGCTTCTACAACTAAACAATTGGTTTTCTCCCCTAGTTCTTGCAATTTTGGGGACAGAAGCAGAGCCGCAAGTGAAGGGATGACTTCTTCTGGGCCTTCTTGATGAGGGACAGGCTCTATCATGAAGGTAAAGGTCTCTATCATTTTCTTAGGCTCTTGGTTAATAGAGATAGACAAGACTGTTTGATTCCTTTTGTTCTCTTTCTTGACAAAGGACAGGTCTCTTAACAAGCTTGTATTCCTTTTTCAAATTTTTTCGGTCAGACCTCTTATTCTAATTGGTCTTGTGCTTGTTCATAGATGGCTTTAAGGGTATTTCTTGGGAGGTGCTGTGAAGCCATCTGAGACTCCCTGGATTCCTTACCAGGGGTTGGAAGCCTCAGAAGGGTAGAAGCCATGATCATCGGGTGAGCCAACTCTTGAAATTCCATACAAGATCTGGAGCATTCTGGTCCCCAATGGGGACCAATTAAACTGTGGCTGATGTCACTGGAGCCATGGCAGGCCTAATATAATGAGGTTCACAACTCTGGATTGTACAAGGAAACTAATAAACCTCCATGTGAGAAGAACCAATATGTAGAGTAAGTGGTATGGTGGAGTGTGGGTCACCAATCCTGAAAGAAGGTCTCCATGGACAGATGAGAGTGCCAAAGGAGGAGTTATGGAAACCATAGGAATCCAGAATTGTTCAACAAACTCCTGCTGTATGAAATTTTCTCAAGAGTTGCAGTTCACCATGGCCTGAGTGGAGAAGATAGTGGAATACTGTTCTAACAGGACTGGCAGGAGAGGCTGGGGAGTAGGGGTAGTAAAGCCTAGGGTCATGTGCTCAAGTGCCTCTGGGCAGGATATAGTTCCCATTCTTGCTGGGCATTGGGCTAAGATGTGCCCTTTGGGCTGCACAATATTGGCATAAGCCCAACTGCCGATGTCAAGTCTTTTCCTCAGGAGAAAGTTGGCATCGGCCTCGTATGGGTTCTTCTTGGGGAAGGGACACCACAGTAGCTACATCAGGCATGAGTAAGGATTGGAAGGGAGGCTTCTGAGGGAGTATTCTTACATTTTGAGCAGTTCTCTCGAGCTCTTTCTGAAGGCACCAGTCTGTCTTCCCGGTGAGGTCAATGAGTGCTTCCAGTGACGTGGACATTTCTTGGGCAACAAGCTCGTCCTTGATTTGTGTCTCCCCGCCAAGACAGAAAGGCCAGGGTTTGGAACTCTAGACATACTCCGTCAGGGTTCTGGAGCTCTGATTGAGATGGTGTATTTATTTTATTTATTTAAAATTTTTGGTATACCGCTTCTTCATAGAGGAACATCGAAGCAGTTTCCAATAAAACATACATAATAAAATAAGTTCAGAACATTACAAATAAACAATACAACATAAAACAAAAAGAATACATATTAGTAAATCAGAGTGTACGATAGTTATCCGATCAGGCTCTTCAAAGATTATCTTGAATTGATCTATGAAGTGCTGTAGATAATGTAGCAAGAAATCCAAATGCTCCTAGAGAGGGGAGGCCCATGCTAGCACAGCTCCATCCAGCAGCAACAGAATGTAGGTGGTTTTCGTTAGATCATCCAGAAATAGGAGTGGTTGAAGTGCAAATTGCATATGGCACTGATTCAAAAATCCCCAACATTTCTGAGGGTCCATAGTATACCGTGGCAGAGCTAGTAATTGTAGAATTGGCTGGTTGGTTGCTGGGACCATCAATGGTACTCCTGTTGGCGAAAGCGGAGCGGTGGGTATGAACAAAGTGTTCATCCATGCAGCGAAGTGATTCATGTCTGTGATGACCAGTTCCAAGGCTGTCTGTAGTGCCTGTAGTTTCTGGGCTAAGCGGGAAAGGCCTATAGCAAAGACAAGTCCACTGGGTCCATGGCCTTGGCATGGACCCTTGGCCTGAGTTGGAGTTGGTGCAACCTGCATGGAGGAGCTCTGCAGGCTCTCATTGTCACCTGGCAGAGCTGGCTGTGGCAGAGGAGCTTCATCTATACCAGCCCTCATTCCCCTTAGGTTGAGCCCTCGGGTGCTGGGGCCATCAGGACTTAGACATGGGCCTCTTATGGATGAAGTGGAGATCCATGGAGATGAATGAGACACAGGCCAGGGTCTGGGGCAAGTTTAGCACAGGCATAGTTAGAGACAAATAGGGGCCAGGACAGGCGGTGTTCAGACATGATCGAGAATCAGGCAGTGCTCAGAAGCAGGCGGCGTTCAGTCATAATCAAGAATCAGATGGTGGCCAGTGGCAGGGGGAGTTCAGTCGTAGTCACAGATCAAGCAGGCTGAGGTAAGAACCAGGGATCTGTATGAGGAAAGAAGGAATGGATAGACAGGCAAGGAGATGAGGAACAACACAGGTGGGCAGGAGAAGACACTGAAGACTGATCACTGGGCAAAGACAAAGAACTCAAGAACAAAAACCAGGGGACTGCCAAGATGAAGACCAGGAGCAGCATACTGAGGCAACTTGCTCTACCTGAGGTAGTTGACCTTTAGCCGAGGAGAAGAAGTTTGGGTTTGGAGGCCTTTTTATAGGCCTATCTGGGTGATGTCATCAATAGGGGCCATGGGAGCTGAGGTGTGGGTGCGCAGGAGCTAGCAGCAGCGTCTGCCACAAAGAAGACAGTGGTGGCATTGGACAAAGGCCTTGCAGTTCTGGGCTGGCAGCCTTCTGCTGCGTGGAGCCGGTGGCGAACAACAGCCGTGGGGGTCTGGGCAAGAAGTGAGGGCAGGTGTTTGCTGGGGTAGCCCCCAGACCACCAACCACAACATAATGTAGCTCTGTTCACATGTTTATAACCTAGAAACATTCATTACAGAGAAACAGTGGCAAAATCTCCAATTCTATGTTCACAAACTTAGAAGGTTATGGCAATCAACTTATGGGGCTCATCATGTTAATGAGGAGAAAAGCAGCATTTTTATGTTCATAATAAAAGCCAGCATTGAGAAAAGTAAAACATAAATAATATTGCTGATTAATCGTTAGAAATGGCTTCCACTGGGATCACAACCCTGACAGAATTCTAGAAAAGGATGGCATTGTGATCACTGATTAAGAAATGTGTTGCCAGAAAACCAGACATAATGATGAAGGATAAAAAACACAAGTATAGCATTGCTAATAGAAGCATCAAAATCAAGTGACAATTTTGTACTACCTGTGGAGGCAGATGATAGGGATGTTCTATTGCTTCCCCTCACCCACCTCCCACCACAGACCCTTTTGGGCCTCTGCAGGCTTCTTCCAATGAGCAGGAGTGAACCCCAGTCACCTCTTTTCCACCGTATAACAAAATGGTGCTGGCCTTGGCTCTGCTAGCACCATTTTGAAGAATAGCAGTGGTGTGACAAGAGCGCCTGGGGATCGTTCCTTCCCATTGAAGACCCGCAGTTGAGGGTAAGGAGTGAGTTAGAGGGGCATGAGGAAAGGCTGGCACTTAGCCTAGGGTGGCATTTGTTTAAACTTTGGCAATGTGGGGGTGAGGGGTGAGATCTGACAGTTTTCTTTTTCATTTTATTTAAAACAGAGCAACAAACACATGAATCTAAGAGTATTCAAGCACACTGCTAGGATCATGGCCAAGCTTTTCTACCAAGTTGAGTACAGAAAAAGCCTCATTTTTAGGCTTGCGAGTGATTCAGGTGGTAGGTGTTATGCATTGGCATGCAGAAGATCACCAGTCCCAGGGCAGAGAAGAACAGCCACCAGGACAAAGAAAAGGAGGTTTTATTCTGTCTTAGCACGAGAATAAAGGGAGCAGGTAGCACAGCCTGCTTTCGTATGTCTCTGCTTGTTAGATATCCTTCAGGAGCGGTGCTGGTATGCTGAGTTTTGCTGACCCAATTCTGTTTGTAAATACCAATGCCAGGAGAAGAAATTTGCTTTTAAACATGAGCAAAAAAATACAGGGGTGCACACAAGGACAGTGCCCCAACTCCCATAAATTATGTTTCCAACATATGGCGTAATCGGGTGTCAGCCCAGCACAAATGCAATAATCAAACCTCACCCCTGCAAGCACTACTTTTAGTACACTGGCCAACTTCCCTACAAGTAACTATGATAAAAAAAAATCTAGCTTAGCCCAGTGGCACAGTTGATAGGTTCTATGTGCAGTGGCATGCAATAAAGACTTGAGAATAAAGACTGAAACCCGAGTCTTTTTCATGGCAATGTTTGACACTGCCACTGAGCCAGCCATGCTTACACTTTCTAGCACCCTCCACATGTGCAATAATGTGGCCAGGTTCAAGACTACATGAGAACAACACAGTTCTGAATAAGTTCCTAAGAGCAGGCTCTCTGAAAAATGTGTGCACAGCCTACAGTGGGCATTCTCTTCCCAGGGGCAGGGTAGGAGCAGGCCGGCAGAAGTACACACGGAGGTTTCGCTTGGAAATCCCGTGCCTGCTTCCCCCTGTTTTTTCCTACCATAGGAGCCAACTTGTGAAAATGGCTGGGGGTGCTGAAGTCAACACAAAATACAGCTCTGCCCTGCCAAAAAAAGGCAAAACCCAAACCCGGTGGGTTATGATGAGTGGTTACCTTCAGTTTGAGTTCAGTGATGTAGGTACTGAAGTATATGCCGCTGCGAATGGGGTGGGCTTCACCTGCTAGAGTACAAAAGGATGGCATTGATAATTTTACCAAACAATAAAAATTGCTCTTGGAGATCTGCATGAATGCAATTAAACCATGTTTCATTGTAGCTATGGGGAAACTACAATTGCATGACGTCAACTGAAGAGTTGACTGGTCTATATTTAAATGCTCAGAGAGGAGCAGGTAATGTGGACATGGGGAAGACTTGAGAGCAAAACAAAAGCTTGGGAAGCACTCTGCCCTACCAGTCATTCTTCTCCCCACCTGCAGCTCACCTCCACCATTCTCCTCTTCCCCCACCTCCTAGCTTATCCACACCAATCTCTCCCTGCCTCTGCCTCACCCTCACCTGTCCCCACCAATCTCTCTCACAACCTTCCTTTTCTCTCGTTTTTTTTTTTTTTTTTTTTGTCTCTCTAACGCATCCTCTTTTCTCACGCCTCTCCTTACTCCCTCTGCACGTCTCTTTTTCTCCCCCTCCTGCATGGATGTACTTTGCCTTTTTTTAAATTTGTGGATAGGGGTTGTAATACCCCATTTGCCTGCTCCACTCCCTGAATCCCCTTAACTCCACATTCCCCCTGATCAGAACACTTTTGAATGATAACAGAATGCTTCTGCCTACCACCCTCATGTGATAAGAGCCGATTGAGTGGGATGTCCCTTGAAGAAGCCTTATTAAGGCAAAAAATAGTGGGTCCTGTCTGATGTTGGAATACAGTTGAAGATTGCGGGTTCAGTTGACGTGATTTATGTAAATGGTTTAGAAACTCTACGATTTTTTTGATTTATTGTTAATTAAATTGTGAGGATGAATGAATGGTGATAAGGATTGATTGGGTGTGTAGGTGAATGGATGCGGTTGAACATTGTGCAATATAAATGTTATATTTGTTGAATCTAAAGTGCTGCATCGTTTTCTACTTTTATAGTATTAATAAATGAGAGTAGTGCACCGTATATTTTGAACACTTGTAAAAAAAAAACCATTTTGTTAATAAAATGGATTCTTTATATTAAGATATGGTTTTATTGTTGGAATCTTAAGATATGCCTTCCCATATCATTGTACCGAATGACATGCAGGAGTAGCCTAGTGGTTTGAGCAGGAGGCTACAAACCAGCGAAACAGGGTTCAAATCACTCTGCTACTCCTTGTTACCTTTTGGAAGTCACTTTACCCTCCATTGTCTCTGGTACAAACTAGATGGTAAGACCTTTGGAGATAGGGAAATGCCTATAGTATCTGAATTTCATTATTTTCCCTCCTTGTGTATATCTTTTTTATCCATTGTCTGTCTCTACACAGCTCAGTATTGTCTCTTACCTCCTCCTAGTTTCACTCTCTCCTGCAACTTCCATCCTTCTCTTTATCCCTTCATGTCTCTTCCCTCCTCCTATGATCCCCTTTCTTCTCACAACCTTTCTCTTGGTTTACCTCCCACATAGCTCCCCCCTCCCCTCTCTCCTATGTAGCTCCTTTCACAGTCCTCTTTACCTCTCTCTCCCTCTCTTAAATTCCCTTCATCTAACCTCTCAGCCCAGCTTTTCCTATCGCAGCCCATGTCCTCTTTCCCAGCCCCTTTTCCCTTCACAGGCTCTCTATTGCTCTCCCTCTCACAGCTCCACCATCAGCCTCCTCTCTCTCTAGCCCCTCTTCCCCTCACAGATCCTTTTCCAGCCAGGATCCTTCATTCAGTTTGTCACCCAGATCCTCTCAGAGGTATTCTCTGCCCCCGCCAGTATCCCCTTTTACACCAATCATCTCATCTCCCAACCCTTCTCTCATCTCTCTCATAGCTCCTTTATCAAACTTCCATTTTTTCCAGTCCCTCTACCAGCAGCTGTCCCTATCTCTACTGCACCTTAGGACAGACCAAAGGTAGGAAGCTTGTCTGTCCAACACTGCTTCTGCTCTATGGTAACGGTAACCCCCCCCCCCCCCCCCCCGTATCAGACATTCCACAGTCTGCCAATAGGCTTCAGAGGGAGGTGGGAGCAGTACCAGCGAGACAGATGTGTTTCTTGTTTGCTCTCCCCTGCAGACAGAGATGGATTTAGGATTTTGCCACTTTTAGGTGCTTTTGGAGTTTTTACTCTCCCCATCTCCTGTAAAGGTCTCTTACAGGGTGGCGGAGGGCTGTTCTCTGCTGAATGAGATTCAGCAGAGCAGGAAGGCAGCAAATCTTAGCCAGCTTGCTGCCCCCTAAATGTTTGCCACCCTAGGCACAAGCATAATGGGTGCCTATTGGCAAATCAAGGGCTGAGTACAGAGCTCTCCTATGCATACACGGGGAAAGTGTCCTCTCATGGCACCAGATAGCTGGCAAACTTTTAAGTGATAAACCATGAAGTTTCCCTTTAAAAATCAACTTGCAGCGCAGGCCCATGGATAGGCAGGTCCGCAAATGAAGCGGGAGGGCTGAAAATAACCCTGTAAGTACATAGGGGAAATATCCTTAAAGTGAAAGGCCATAAGTGAATTGTGTTGTTGGTAGGGTAGTGTGGTTCACTGTGCAATCTTTTTCAAAACTCTTCTTTCCAGTTTCAGTTGTAGTAACTTTTGATCTTAATTTACTATAAGGCATAGAATAGAGAGAGGCAGAAATGGAGGAGAATACTGACCTAGAGGTGTTCTATTCATCTTAGTCACTTGGACTATCATAGAGAAGTTTGGTTTATTAAACTTGCTGATAGTCAACAGGCTTAGATCTATTGCCAGACAAGGTCACTTTATCTTTATTTAAAATGAATATATATATCGCCTATATCCTAGGCGGTGTACAAAAGGATCCATTTCTATCCACTGTTTACTTCTAAATTACAGAGGGTAATGCATTTGCACAGAATACAAACTCAGTGGTTCCTAAACACCTTGGCTTGTTATTGATTACAACACACAGCTTGCTGACACAACAGTCCTAGCCTGCACACGTCCGTCCGAGATCACACACACAAAAGGTTGAGACAAATCCGGAGAGCTCCTGATTCCCTCCTCTCACCAGCTTATTGGCTAAGACAAAGCAGCTCTGGTTCACAGAGCAACCTAGGCAAGGGCTTTTACCTCTGGTCTTGACCAGCTGGACCCTCTTTTTTTTTTCTCTCTCTCTTAAGCAACAACAAAACTTTCCAATGGCAGATTTGTAAAAGAAAAAAAAAAAGGTCCTGCATTTCCTGCCTTCCTCTTCTGTATCTCAAAAACATCAGTTTGTTCCACATGACACAGAAAGCAGAACGAGAGAGGGAGCAATTTAAAGTAGAGGGGGGAGTGTGTGTGTGTGTGAAGAAGAGAGAGAACAGGGGGATAAGGTAAGAAAATAATGCTCCTACACTATTCAAAGCTTTACGTTCTCTTTTGCTGGTTACCTTCAGTTTGAGTTCAGTGATGTAGGTACTGAAGTATATGCCGCTGCGAATGGGGTGGGCTTCACCTGCTAGAGTACAAAAGGATGGCATTGATAATTTTACCAAACAATAAAAATTGCTCTTGGAGATCTGCATGAATGCAATTAAACCATGTTTCATTGTAGCTATGGGGAAACTACAATTGCATGACGTCAACTGAAGAGTAGTAAGGTGCATATAATCAGCATTTTGGATTTCAGATGGGTTGTGTGTGTAACAATCTAGCCTACCAAGGTCAAGAATAAAATGCAGTGGAGAAATGTAACTTGTGAGGAAGCATTAGGAATGATGCCATATTTGCATGTCAGAAATCATGTGTCTTGTATTCTGTCATGTTGATTTTAAATACATTACCAGTTTTATTAGTTGTCACAATTATGGTTAACATGAACAAAAAGCTATGCATGAGACAATGTTCACGCCATGCTTAGGGGAACTTCAGCAGGCTCCAAGCTGAAAAATATAGACTGCAGTCCGATGTCTGTAGGGCCTCTCAACAGTTATTTCAGGATGACATATATACTTACATTTTTTCATTTTTCTCAATCTGCTTATTGGACCAAAAATACCATATCTCAAAAATCACCAATAATAGTCTGTTAGAGAAAAAAATATTTAGAAGTTACCTAATGTTATACCAATGAGCGTAGACATCTGTCTCCAATTTAGAGCCACAGAAGGGAGGCTCTGTACATCTTTAAGATACTGCGTATATGCAATACAAAATCACATTTGTTTTAATGGATTATGAATTACAAATGAAATGATTCATTAATCACCTTAGTAACTGATACTGGAAATCCATAGCATCCAGGATTAAATATTCCAGGCACACAAGAGTTATTGGTTATGTGTGCCAGGAATATGTAACCCTGGATGCTGCTGTTTTCTAGATCCTGAACAAAAGGAGCACTTTTAGATTTCTGTGTGTTTTGGTAAAATAATTAAAACAAAACAATGTAGGGGCCAGGGAAAAACCCACAATCTTGTGTTATGAAAATCCTGATGAAATTTAAAAGTGCAGATTAATGCAAACTGAAATTGCTTTTCCTCTTAGTGAACTGCATATTGCATAAAACTAGTAGAGGCAAAATGTAAAAATAATTTATCTGAAGACTTGCTAGCTTATGCCTATTGGCTGTTGTATCTGTAGGGCTGGGGTGATACAGGTTCTCACTGCCAGCAGGTGGACCCAGGCGAGCTTCACTTATACCAGTCCTCGTTCCCCTCTGGTTGAGACTTTGGGTGCTGAGGCCGGCAGGCGAAGGTCTCTGGAGATGGCTAGAGATGTGGGCCAGGGGCAGTCTATGGTCAGAAGCAGGCAGCGGTCAGGCATAGTGAGAGTCCAGGCAAGGGTTGAAACCAGGAATCTGTCCAAGGGAGAGGAAGAGGGATGGATAGGGCAGAGGCAGGCTGGACAGGCGAAGACGGGAAGCAACACGCACTACAGGACGTAGCTGGACCTGTTGCTGAGGCAGGGTGCATCAGGGAAGCTGCCCTTACATAGGGTGAAGACAATGATGTCATGAACAGGGGTTCGTGGGGCCTTTCCCACTGTGGTCCCTTTAAAAGGTCCATGTCGGGTGCACGCGCACCTAAGGAATGCCAGGGGAGGTAGGAACTGGCAGCGTTCTGCCGCATGGCGGTTGGTGGCCTCCTGCCACAGGAAGAGCCGGCTGTGTCCTGCCACACTGAGGACAGCAGCAGCCGGGGGCAGCCCATGAGCCATCAAACACAACATTGACCTTGGTCCTACTGAATAAATGAGGAAATTTTCCCATAGTTTATCACTTACTGAAAACTACAAATTTTCCCATAGTTTATCACTTACTGAAAACTGCTATCGCTCAGCTTTTGTCATGCACACACAGGAACAAAGCCTCCGTCACAAAGATTTGCACACATTCACATGAATCCCTGGTTCTATTTCACTATAGCTTGCTCTCCAGCTGTCTCTCATTCATCTCTCCCCAACTCCCATCATCCCTTCTTTCCCTCTCCTGACTTATCTTACTCCCTCTTTCTCTCCTTAGTGCTTCTTACCTCCTTAATCCAGTGATGGATTTAGTAAGGGTGTGCAGGGATGATACATTTATTTTTGTTTTTAGGTTAGTTTTTGGAAGGGTTTTTTCCCCCTCACGAATTTCGGTTTATGGAATGTTTGATTTGTTTCATTCTTGTGAAAAAAAAAAATTCAATCATAAAAAAAAAAAAAAAAAAAAAAGCAAATGGGGCCTCCCATCCCCACTACCCATCCCTCCCACCTGGCAAAAATGCTGGGGCCGAGATCCCCCAGCCACACTTACCTATTCTGGTGGTTATCAGCCTGCAAGGCCTAGGCCCAGGCTGAAGTCTCGGCATTGCATAGGCGAGGACACAGAGGTCACCGCAATCTTGGCCTCGGCCTATGCAAGGCTGATGCCTGAGCCAGAGCCTGGGCTCAGGCCCAGTGCTGGAGCCCAATCTGGAGGCTGGGTCCTGATGCCTGGGCCTCTGCTAAGGCCAGAGCAAGGGCCCAGGCTTGATGCAGCCTGGCCATCAACCCACACAGGCCCAATGCCAGGGTTTGGCCCAAAGGCCGGGTCCCAACTCCTGGGTTATGGCCTAGCCCAGGCTCAGGCCCAACACTGCAGCCCAGCCTGGAGGCCAAGTCCTGACGCTGGGGTCTGGACCCGGGGCCTGGTCTTGAGGCTGGGTTCTGATACCTCGGCCTTGGCCTAGAGTCAGGCCCAGGCCTCACAGCTCTGACCATGGCATCTTCTTCTTTCTTCATAAACTGACGCCATCCTCTGGGGTCATGCCAGAGTTAACTCCGGCACTTTCACCCCAGAGGATAGCCATACATTAAAATGGCACTTCCCACTGGGGTGAATATGCCGGAGTTAACTCCAGAGCGACCCCAGCGGACAGAGTCAGTTTATGAAGAAAGGATTCCATAGTTGCTGTTCCAAGGCCTGAACTCTGAGCCTGGGCCTGACCCTAGGCCTGACCCTAGGTGTCGTCCTGGCCAGATCTCAATGTCGGGCCTGGCCTAGGCCAAGGCTCAGACATCAGGTCCTGGCCTGGCAGCTTCTGGTTTTCCAGTGGTTCAGGTAAGTGAAATTTTTCAGGGGGCTCAGGTCTTGGCTGAGGCCCCAGGATTAGCCTGGGCCTAGGCCAAGGACCTGGCATCACACTCGGGCCTACGCTGGCCCCCTGCTTTCAGCTGCTTTTAGTACTGTCTTTGCCACTTCCCTCCACAGCCTACACTGTTGTCTCCCAAGTCTTTACTTTCTCCCTGAAGACCTCCAGTACTGCCCTCAGTCATTCTTGCAGACCTCTCTTCCGGGTTCAGAATGTGCCCACTGGATTTCTGCCCAGGGGCTCTGACCTGGGGGGGCTAATCTCACTGAGGTCTACACTGGGGGGTTACCTGAGGGCCTTATCGCCTGCATGCACTCAGGACTACCTTAGGAGCTTACCCAATATAAACACACCTAATTACTGGATTACACCTGTGGGCTTGAACCCAGGAGCTTATTCCCTACACAAATAGCCACACAGAAACTTTGATTCAGTACATCACAGTTCCAGGTACTTAGGAAAGTGAGTCTGTTTGAGCAATAGGAGGATAGAACAAATAAAATCAGATCATACAGAAGTAATGGTAGATAGTAATTGCTATATATATAAACTGGGCCGACAGAAGCACTAGGTGAGCTAGGCCTGGGCTTTGGGAGCTGACCATTAGGGGGTAAGAGCGGCGGTGGCAAAGGCAAGTGGGGTTTTGAATCTTCACTCCTCTTTGCTGTCGCTCACGAGCTATGCGGGGCCACCACTGCTCGCGAGAGATAGGAGTCAGGGCTGCGACCAGGGTGGGGTGGGGGCGCAGCCAAAGGCAGAAGGTGCCAAGGGTGCCCTTGCACCAGCCCTGTATAAAAAGCTTACGTTTCCAAAGGATCAGTCTGTGCTATCACGTCCAGAAGCGCACTCTCCCTCTCTCACTAAAATGCTTGGGGAAAGCAGCGATGTTCCCTCCCTCTAAGTTCTTATCAATCTCAGGCGCAGCTATGTGGCCAGAACTCTGAATCCATACAGCCTATCCTCTATATACATCCTCAGCAAAAATAACAAAAAATGACTCCAACAACCTCCAATCCTCCATCCCCCTCAGTGGTTCTGGTTGAGTGGCCAGTTGCCATCTAAGACACAAGCCTAGTAGGCCTATATGAAAATATGTCTGCCTTTATCTCTCCATCCCTCCCTCCTTGGTTTCTCTTGCCTGTTTTTCCTTCTTTAGCTCTTGTAATCCTTTATCCTAGCTCGTCTAACCCCTTCTCTTACTTCTCTTGCTCCATTTTTCTTTCCCTATTTCCTTTTCTCCTTTCTATCTTGGCATCATACCTTCTCTTCTTTTCCTATCTTCTATCTGTCTCTAGCTATAATCACTCCTCCTTCCTTGGTTCCTTTGAAAGAATATGGATATGCAGGAGGAAGCCTACTCTGCCTTTACTATGGATCTCCCATCCTGCCTGACACTAGCACAATTTTACTGACCCATAGATCAAATGTAGTTACTTTATTCCTATTGCTACAAAGACTGAACTACTTTGGCAGAGCTATATATGGAGTCTAATACTGGAGTAACAGGATTCACTGGAAGCAGTGGTTGAGATGCATTGAGTGAGCTATGCACATACTATGCTACGAATTGCTTATTTTTGCAGGTAACAGAATTCACAATGTTAACACAGAACTGAAAAATGAAAGTGCCTTCTGCTTTATGTATTGCTAGGTTATAAAGCGTTCTTTGACATCTAAAGCTCCTCAAGATGACATCATTGTTTCGGAGTGAGGAGATGAGTCTGACTCAGCTGTTTATGCAGGTGGAGGCTGGGTACTGTTGCATCGCTGAACTTGGAGAGTTGGGTGTGGTGCAGTTCAGGGATGTAAGTACCAGCAGTAGATGGATGACTGTGGGTGTTCTTTGGCCTTTTGCCTATCCTTTTATGAAGTGAGACCATTTACTATAGGTGTCCCTTTTTTAAAGCCCCATTTTTATCTCTCTTCTACCAAGACCTGTTCTGTTCCCACAAAATAAAGAATCATGAAACAGAAAGTACTGGAAGTGTTGGCCATATTATAGACACCAGGGATGAATGGAACAATGATCCGTCTCAGAACAGATGGACTTCTTTAAATTCTTATTGTACCAAATGTCACAAGATGACCTTTGATGTCTGTAGGAATTATCGTCTTCCATGAAATGTTATGAAGACAGTTGGTGAGGATATCACCTTGTCAGCAGGAATGGAGAGAACAGGAATATTAATGGTAGTGCCAGCATAGCCTCCGGAATTCTAGAAACATAGAAATCTGATGGCAGAAAAAGACCCTATGACCCATCCAGTCAACCCATCGATCCAATTAATTTAGCATCACTTTCTTAGAGATCCCCTGTATTTATCCCATACTTTCTTGTTTTCAGATATTATTTTTGTCTCCACCACCTCCACTGGGAGCTGTTCCATGAATCAACCACCTTCTCTGTAAAGAAACATTTCCTAAGATTACTCCTGAATCTACCCCCTTTCACCTTCATCTCGTGACCCCTTGTTCTAGAGCCTCCTTTCTATTGAAAAAGGCTCACCTTCTGTGTATGGAAACCTTTGAGGTATTTGAATACCGGGAGTGTTGTGATCATCCTGCATGCAGTGCTGTATCCCTGCTCAGTGCAGGAAGATCACAACACCCCTGGTATCAGGGATATGGCTCTGAGTGCAGGAAGATCACAACACTCCCGGTATCAGGGTTAGGGCACTGTGTGCAGGAAGATCACAACACTCCTGGTATCAGGGTTAGGGCACTGTGTGCAGGAAGATCACAACACCCCTGGTATCAGGGTTAGGGCACTGCGTGCAGGAAGATCACAACACTCCTGGTATCAGGGATAGGGCACTGTGTGCAGGAAGATCACAACACCCCTGGTATCAGGGATAGGGCACTGCGTGCAGGAAGATCACAACACTCCCGGTATCAGGGTTAGGGCACTGCGTGCAGGAAGATCACAACACCCCTGGTATCAGGGTTAGGGCACTGTGTGCAGGAAGATCACAACACCCCTGGTATCAGGGTTAGGGCACTGTGTGCAGGAAGATCACAACACTCCTGGTATCAGGGATAGGGCACTGCGTGCAGGAAGATCACAACACTCCCGGTATCAGGGTTAGGGCACTGCGTGCAGGAAGATCACAACACCCCTGGTATCAGGGTTAGGGCACTGCGTGCAGGAAGATCACAACACTCCTGGTATCAGGGATAGGGCACTGCGTGCAGGAAGATCACAACACTCCCGGTATCAGGGTTAGGGCACTGCGTGCAGGAAGATCACAACACCCCTGGTATCAGGGTTAGGGCACTGTGTGCAGGAAGATCACAACACCCCTGGTATCAGGGTTAGGGCACTTTGTGCAGGAAGATCACAACACTCCTGGTATCAGGGATAGGGCACTGCGTGCAGGAAGATCACAACACTCCTGGTATTAGGGATAGGGCACTGCGTGCAGGAAGATCACAACACTCCTGGTATTAGGGATAGGGCACTGCGTGCAGGAAGATCACAACACCCCTGCTATCAGGGATAGGGCACTGCGTGCAGGAAGATCACAACACTCCCGGTATCAGGGATACGGCACTGCATGCAGGAAGATCACAACACTCCCGGTATCAGGGATAGGGCACTGCATGCAGGAAGATCACAACACTCCCGGTATCAGGGATACGGCACTGCATGCAGGAAGATCACAACACTCCCGGTATCAGGGATACGGCACTGCATGCAGGAAGATCACAACACTCCCGGTATCAGGGATACGGCACAAGTTCTAGTCACATTGACTGATCACATTACTTTTTTTGTCAAGCTACCAACTGTTTCCATTTCCCATCCCCCATATACTGTCAGTGGGAACCTTGGTAACATGAATAAATAAGAGGGCAGCCAATAGGAATACATATTCATTCCTAAACTGACCTTAACTGACCTGAAAAGTGTCAAATTGTATCATTTTCTGTTAGTGCGCGCTAACTTCCTGTTAGCGCGCACTAATCGGAAAAAACGATTTTTTAACTAAAAAATCGTGCCAAACACGATTTTCTTCTCCTGCCAGACGATTTCGATCGTTAAGACGATCGGGCACACGATTCTCATCCCTAATCTATAACATGATTAGACTACCCATGTTCAAGTTGCTCTTTTTTTTCTAGCTAAATGAAAATGTGAACAGCTTCCAAAGAAGGTTTGTAAATGAAGTAAGAAGATGTGAGGTCATGGAGAGAATTCTTCGTGAGTATTGGCTTCAGCTTTCAAAGTATTTTCGCAAAAACATATAACTGTGATAAAACTTTATACCTCTCCGCCTATTAATCTGGGAGTTTTCTAATGTGTGTGTTGGCTGAAGATTGTCCATTCACTTTTTTACAAATAGGGTACACGTTTTTGGGTAGACTACTGGTTAATCTTGTATGCGTGAATACTTTGGCCAATTTGTGTAAAGCAATCTTTGTGAATATCTGATGTATAATCATTTTCTCATTTCAGGCTTTTTGCAGACTGAGATGGAGAATGACAAAATTATGGTACAAGAACCTGAAAAACACCCTCTGACACCATTACCTCGTGAAATGATTGAATTGGAGGTATAGTCTTCACTGCTACTGGATGCAAACAACAAAGGCCATTTTTAGTTAGATGCAAAAGATGTGACAGCACCAGGCCCCTTTCCTGAAGGGACCTTGTGGTAGATGTACGATATCAGACCTCATACATGGAGAGGGCCTCATAGTGGATGCACTGCACTATGCCTAAAGATGGCCATGTAGTATGTACCAGCTGCAGGAAGGTGGTGCTGGATTGCACAATCAAACCTCATCTCTCCCCTTCACCAGTTCTTTCCCATGGCTGGGGCTATTCAATGGGTCCAACTGGTTATCAGTGAGTAGTGGTGGTGGTGGTGGGGATGGTCTATAAAAAACCCTGCATTTTACTATCAAACCAGGCCCTGTTCCACCTTAAAGACAAACCTGGAAAACAGTTTATGCATCAGTGATGAAACATAGCACAATAAACATTAATGCATTTTATGAAACATTTCTATAAGTATGACTTTGAGCGATCTCCTGACCAATAATATTTCATCATAATGGTATTCAGGATGTGCAAACTCTGCCTCTGAAACATCTCCAGTCCCTGACAGCATGAGGAACAGGAGCTAAGCTTAGGACTCAGCTACAGGTCTCCTGCATAGCAGTATACATACAGTCTTGCCACTAAGCCACTGGGCTGGCCTTTCACAGCTATTTTTAAGTTAACTTGTGACCCTATACTATCCATATTCCTTTCCATGGGAGCCATCCAGAACTGATTTATAGTTTTCCTTCTTTTCCTAAACAGACAGTTCTGGAAAAACTGGAGAGTGAATTACAAGAAGTAAATCAGAACCAGCAGACTCTGAAGCAGAACTTTCTGGAATTAACCGAACTAAAACACCTCCTGAAGAAAACCCAGGATTTCTTTGAGGTAAATTGAGCTTATTTGTTAAGCATACTTTGCTGGGACAGATGGAAGCTAGCTTTCTTAGCAGAGATGGGAAATGTCAATGTTTCCAAATTTAAGACTCATCTTTGGCAAAACCAAACCCAAAACCTGATAAGCTTATCTGGCCTCGTCGGAAATAGGTCAGATGAATGAGATTTGTGAAATTTGCATTTGTGGAATGAATCCAAAGCCTTTTTAGCTGTGCTCTGTCTTGGGAGGAAAAGTAGATCCGGTCCTGGCTTTTATTCCATGGAACACCTGGACTTGTATTCTTAATTTTATTAGGAAAATTACAAGTCTATACATGTTCTTCGCAAAAACCATTGCTTCATCTCTTGTCGTATTTATTTTGCTGTTCTGTCCTTCATTGATAGTCCATTTCACAATACAAATATTTGATCTTGTTACATTGATTATTCTGTATTAAAGAGTTAAACTTAATGAATAGAAAAAGGTTATAAAGTACAACCAAAATGAGGAATCATATTCATAACTTTTATTTGCTGTGCTTGCAGCAATGTGCTTAACCTTTCCAATCATCTTTTTTTTTTTTTAATTTTTTAAAATTTTGATGGAATATGGAGGTGACTCATGCAGAGATATCTTGGTGTCTGTAAGGAAGGTATTGATAAACCAATGGCTTTTGGTGCACATGGTCTAGAATGCACATGTTGTACTCTTCATATCTTTCTGCTTGCTCCAAGTCAACAGTTTCTGGCATGTTACAGTTTGAATGTGCCACTAACATGCTACAGGGAAGTTCTTTCCGATAAAAAAAAAAAAAATGGATTGAAATATCATTCATATTTGCATCCTGTACTGATACAATTTTTAAATAAAATTATAATTTTTTTTTTCATTCTAGGCAGAAGCTAACCTGCCTGACGATTTCTTCAATGAAGATACCACTGGTCTGTTGGAACTGAGGACTGTTCCTTCGGCTGCGGCAGCTGGGAAGCTTGGGTTAGTGCTACTTTGAGTCAATGCTGGCTCCTATCCCCAACCAGCTCTATTGTTCTATGCACTGGAATCAGAGCCAGATTAAGAAAACCTGAGGCTGATCTATTCCTGACCTCATGTCTCTTTTTATGGATATCAGTGACAGAAGTGCATCCAGAGATAACCTGTAAAGGCAAAGTAAAATGAATGAAAAATGGTTAGCATGGCGCTTTATGTAGTGTGTAATTACATGTAATGGAGGCCAGGGAGCACCCCATGCCCTAATCGCCCGTCCCTTTAATATGACAGTGACTGGGATTTAGCAAATGATATTTAGTACTTGACAATGTTATAAGAGTGTTTTTAGCATAGCAAGAACTAAATATTTTGGGGGTCCAAGTTTAACATAGGTGGGCACTGTGCTAGACCCTTGCCTCACCCCCATCCCTTGCATCATCCTTTGAAGGTCTTTACGACAGTGGCAACAAAACAGTTTCATTTCTGGCAACGCTGTATCTTCTGTTTTTTTACTGTTGTCTTGCCCTGACTGCCTCCTCCTTTCTCCCTCTCTCTGGGGCCGACGAAATAAGACCCGCGGCAAAACAGGCGCTCGTTATGTGCGCGGGTTTTGATCACCGGGCGCGGCTGCAACTGCCGCTTCCGCGGGATGTAAAAAAAAATAAATTTTGCAAATGATTTGCGTGCAGAAATCCGCGCACATACAGAAAAATGCACGTACCTAAGCGTGGTACAAGTCCTATGTAATAAGTGGCTGTATCCGCGCTCAAAACCTGTGCCGATAATCCATGCATAAAAGTGAGCGAATGATCTCCCTATTAAGTGAAAGTATGACCCTGGAAAGTATTTTTAAATATTTCCAATAACTGTGCAGCAGAAAACAGGGCAAATATTTTCATGGGTGATAATTCACAACAATCTTGCCGCTCTTCTGGTCGAGTATCTGTTCGCCCAGGGAAGCACCTACCTCGGATGCTATGAAAAATGCTTTGCTAAGCTGGCCGCTCTGAAGTCGAGATAGGCATTCAGCCAGGCGCTAATCAGGCCGCTTTGCTCTTCTGTTTGTGGCAGAAAGATCTGCAGGATCAGGTGCCCAGAAAGGCGCCTAGCTTACCTTGCCATTTGAGTGCTCAGCTAGGCGCTTAGTTGCTCACAAATCTGCACGATCGGGTGCCCAGAAAGGTGCCTAGCTAATCTTGTTGCTTAGGCGCTCTTCTGGCCGTGTATCTGGTCACTCGGGCACTGAGCTAGGTGCTCAGCTGGTTGCAAATCTCGCTGCTCAGAAGTCGAGAAAAGCGCCTAGGGAAGCACCTACCTAAGCTGGCCGTTCCGATGCCCAGAAAAGCACCTGGCTAAGCTGACCACTCAGACACCAAGGTAGGCGCTAGCAAGGTGGTTTTCCAGGACGCTCAGATGCTGACACTTAACTTGTACCCTGACCATGGCGGTAAAAAACCCGCACTAGCATTAGCGCAGCTCCCTGCATTGCCTATGATTAGCTGATCGCCTCCTTTGCATGCCATTAGCATGCATTCACGCATGAAAAACCGCAGGTCCATAAGCACGTCTGTACGCACTTTTTTCCCCCCACGCACAAAACCCGTATTACATCCCCGTATAGGGCTTTGCACGGGAAAACTGTTGTGAACCCGGGCCGTGGGAGTCCACGGCCCGGGTTCCCACCTCACC
Organism: Rhinatrema bivittatum; assembly: GCF_901001135.1. Classification (NCBI taxonomy): domain Eukaryota; kingdom Metazoa; phylum Chordata; class Amphibia; order Gymnophiona; family Rhinatrematidae; genus Rhinatrema; species Rhinatrema bivittatum. The sequence continues at coordinate 224,827,909 of NC_042618.1, read as the reverse complement.
TGCTGCGTCCCTTCGCTCAGTCGCGGCGTCCTCCGCACTGCTCCGGGCCGCGGCACTTCCTCCAAGAGGGAGATGCCGCGGCACTTCCTCCAAGAGGGAGATGCCGCTGACTTCCTCCAACAAACCCCACCCCTTAGGCGCGCAATTTAAAGGGGCCATGGCAGGAAACATCGGCCCGGCCCCTAGGATGATGTCAGATGCTCAAGCCAGGATTACAGCCAGGATTACAGCTCCTTGCCTTGGCAACAGGTCTACTCATGCGAGTTACCAGTTGCTGTTCCTGATCTTGCTCTGTCGTCCTGGTGTTCCTGCTTGTTCCTAATTCCTGCTCCGTTCCTGATTCCTGCTCCATCCCTGCCTCCTTGTTCCAGTTGCTGATCCTGCTTTGGCTTGTCTCTCTGGCTCCTGACTGGCTTGTCTTCTGGTATTCCTTGTCTGTTGCCCATCCTGATTCCTGGCTTGTCTCCGGTCTCCGCTATATGCTGCCTGCCTCGACTTCCGGTCCGCCTCATCGTCTTGCTCCTCTGCTGCCTGCCACGACCTCTAGACTGACCTCGTCTTCTCTGCTCTTCCACCTGCCTCGACTCGGACTGTCCACCGGATTCCTCTTCATCCGGAGACCTCCGCCTAAGTCCTGCTGGTCCCGGCACCCAAGGCCTCAACCTGTGGGGAATGAGGGTTGGTATAGGTGAAGGTCCTATCAGGTCTCGTGGTCCTGGTCTGCCTCCCGGCTATGAGTTCCACTGCGGGCCTTCCTTCAGCGGATCTTCTATACACTCTAGCCGGCTCAAGGGTCCACATCCATAACAAAAACGCATGTACAAACACACGCACGTGCATGCACAAACCCGCGGCAGCTTTGGCGCACCTTATTACATCGGCCCCTGTCTGTGGTTATGGCATTTAAGCTGCTGAAGGGCAGTTATGTAGATCTGCTTCCACCTGGCCCATTCATTCCTGAACTTACAAGGTGCTGAGAGGAGGAGGGGGTGATTACCTGCCAAAAGCAAGCAAATAGACTTTGGTGGTATGCTTTTACAGGGCTAGCCCAGGGGCAGTGGTGTTTCCCTGTTCAAATTAGCCTCCTTAAAAAGTACAGGGGATCATGGACTGACAAGGATTCCTCTGCCTTCAGGCCCTCTAACTGCTGTACCTTTAAGGCTGGCTCAGATGTGACACGACCCTGCTGCTAAGGGATAGGGGCTTCCTCGGAATGCAAGCGGGCAGAGGTCCCCTGAGGCCCACCTGCAGCTGCACCCCTAGTTGTCAGTACAAGTGTTCATTGCCTCCAAGCCAGAAATTTGTGGGCCTAGTTCTTTGGTCTTCAATTATATTCTTGTGAAGCAAGCAGGTTATTTTCATGGACCAAAAGTATATTTATTTCCTAAGTGCACACATTTACTAGCCAGTACCAATGTGAAAATTCAGCAGATATGCTATGAGTGTTTTTGTATTTGCCTGAAAAGAAATCTCTAAAGTAAAGGCCTAATTAGCTAGTGCTTGTTGGCCTTTGACAGCTGGCAGGTTATTAAATTAAAAAATATTGTTGGACCAACCTAGTGGCTCATTGCTACCATGCAGAAGACCTGGGTTTGATTCTTGGGTCAGCTCTTCTGCTTCCCAGGCCAGCTGTAGTGGGAAATTCTGCAGCAGCAGCAGCAGCAGTGCTCACAGCATTTGGGGGAAGAGTCCCGGTCATTGAACAACAGTGACACCTAGTGGTTGGATTTGGGGTTTCAGATTACCGGGATTCAGAAGGAACAGTAGTAAATGGCCCTGGCTGAGGACTGTCACTGTGATGACCAGACTGGGTGAGTTTGGAAGAGTTATCCAATAGGGGGGGAAAATATCCCCATGTGATTGTGAATGATATCTTATGGTATCAGATTCTTGGCCCAGTTCCTGTTAAGATGGAAGCCCAAAGGAGCAGCTGAACATTTTTATTTTTTACTTCTTGAGAAAATATATGTGAAATGGAGCTTCTACTTTTATGATGCATGTGGAAACGTGACACCTGTTCTCTTTCAGTGTTGTCTATTTCCAGTTACTAATATCGGGCAGTACTTATTGTGCCACTGTTTTCTCTACCCAGATTCACAGCTGGTGTGATTGGGAGGGAGAGGATGCCTTCCTTTGAGCGTTTACTGTGGAGGGTCTGCCGAGGAAACATTTACCTTAAGTACAGTGAGCTGGACACAGTTCTCGAGGATCCTATCACGGTAGGCGTAATATCCTGTCCATGCTTCAGTTAAACTCGACATGCAGTGGGACCGTACGATATTCCACAGAGCTATGTTTCAGAAAATGTCTCTTATAATCAATCTTTTATGTAATTTTTCAATATTTTTTCCCTGTTTGATTTCTGATAACATGACTAGCTAAGAGGCCCTTTCCTTTTTCATCTGGTTCTTCTAGCGATGTCACTTTTCAGTGTCTAATGAAAACAAAACAATTCAGCACATCATAGGGGAAGGGAAGAAGCAGCAATCTCTAAATAGGAAAGAGACTTGAGAGTCATAATCTCCAATACCCTCAAGGTAGCCAGTTAGTGTTTAAAATCATGAGAGGTCTAGAACGGATAGATGTGAATCAGTTATTTACTCTTTCGGATAATAGAAAGACTAGGGGGCACTCCATGAAGTTAGCATGTGGCACATTTAAAACTAATCGGAGAAAGTTCTTTTTCACTCAATGCACAATTAAACTCTGGAATTTGTTGCCAGAGGATGTGATTAGGGCAGTTAGTTTAGCTGTGTTTAAAAAAACGATTGGATAAGTTCTTGGAGGAGAAGTCCATTACCTGCTATTAATTAAGTTGACTTAGAAAATAGCCACTGCTATTACTAGCAACGGTAACATGGAATAGACTTAGTTTGTGGGTACTTGCCAGGTTCTTATGACCTGAATTGGAAACAGGATGCTGGGCTTGATGGACCCTTGGTTTGACCCAGCATGGCATGTTCTTATGTTCTTAAGTATAACAAAGCAGGTGAAATAACTAATGGTTTACTTGGGTGCATAAAGAGAAGCATCACTAGTGGAAAGAGGAGAAGTAGCATTGCGTCTCTGTGGGTCTGTGGTGCAACCCCCCCCCCCCCCTTAAGTACTGTGCTCCATTCTAGAGGCCACATCTACCAGAAGATATGGACAAATTAGAGACAATTCAAACTTGTGCACTATGTACTCTCTCAGCAACACACAGAAAGACTGAAGAAGCAAAAGATGTACTCACTAGAAGACAGAAAGGAGAAAGATCACCCAAAGATTCAATCGTCTAGTAGGCTTCAATAAAGTACTAGAAGGAAGTATAAAGGGATCATCTTATGAAGCTAAAAAGAACCTAAGAAAATACTTTTTTCTCTGAGTGGTGGACATCTGAAACAGACTTCCAGTAGAGGTAGTGGCACTGAAAAACAGTGGCAGAATTCAAGTATGCCTGGTATAGACACAAAGGGACTTTAGTTGTGGGGGGAGGAGGACGAGAGAAGACTATGGATTGAATTAACAAAACCAAGGGCATTGTTAGGTGCTTCAAAGATCTGGGGAACAGGCCCATATGTCCTTTCCTGTCCCCCCAAGCCCCAGGGATGCCCACTTTTCCACAAATCAGAACTGGACACTTGAAAACTGGGGGGTGAGGGGAAACCTGATCACTTGACCTTCCCCTCATTTGCATAAATTTGCTACCACTGCCCCTCATTCAGCCTCCTCTCTTGTCTCCTCTCTCTGTTCCTTCTATTCTAGCATCTCTAGGAGATAGGCAATGAACAATCAAAGAAACAAAGAAAAATCAAAAGCCCAGAAAAAAGGGTTTACAGTGGCTCAGGTAGGATAAGACTTGTGACCCAAAGACACCCATTCTTCACAATTGTGCAGCCCACAGGTCCACCCTCACTTACATAGAGCATACAAGATCCCAAGAACAACTGGATTACAGTAGGCTCTGGTAGAGTAAGACCTGTAATGCGGAGACATACGCTCTCTCAAGTGATACAAGTACAAAATGCCTTCTCTGTATTAGATAATGAAGAAGCTCTTGCGGTAGAGATTGAAATGGTATCTGAAAAAAAAAAGAAGAACCCTAAATGCATGCAAAATTCCATAATACAATCAATAACCATAAGAAAAAGCTCATTGGCTGGGTGACTCAGTCATCAGAGGCACTAATTTGGGAACTCTTTTCGAGGGAAACATTACAATTAAAAGCCTTCCAGGATCATCTGCCGGTAGAAATGCTATTCAAGTAGTCAAGGCGATCAAAGAAGAAAGCAAAGACTCTAAAGTTGATATTATCATCCATCTGGGAACCAACGACCTTGCTAGAAACAGCATCCAAGTGGTACAGAGAGATTTCCAGTCTCTGGTGAAGCAGATTATTCACATGGTGAAGACTATTGCCTTTTTAGAAATGTTACCTGTTCATGGAAAGGGGAAATAGAGGCTAAGCCATATAGATAACTTCAATGCATGGCTCAAGGAACAAAGTTTTGGACTTATTAGAGGATGGGGTTGTGTATGGAATAGCAAAAGGCTGTGTCAAAGATGGCTTACATTTGTCTGTCCCACAAAGCAGACCGGAACACGGTCTGTCGAAGCTAGAAGGCAAAACAGAAGCAAGACAGACCAGTCGCCTTAGCTTGAAGATATTTATTTGCACATATATTTAAACAGAGCCCAACTCTGGCTGAATTTCGCACATAGCTGCGCCAGGGGTTTGTTTTTAAAACTGTTGTACCTTTTTATAAGGTATTGGTATGAATCAATTTTGCTAGATGCGCTTTCTGATCTTTTTAAAAATTACTAGATAGGGTTCCGGCAAGAGATACTCGCTGTTGTGCAAAATCTTTTGAACAGCAATGTTGTACACAGCACACCATTTGAAGTTTGATCTTGCCGGAACCCTATCTAGAAATTTTTAAAAAGATCAGAAATTGCATCTAGAAAAATTGATTCAAACTAATACCTTAAAAAAAGGTACAACATTTTTAAAAACAACCCCTTGATGCAGCTGCTGTACAAAACTCGGCCAGAGTTGCGCTCTGTTTAAATATATGTGCAAATAAATATCTTCAAGCTAAGGTGACTGGTCTGTCTTGCTTCTGTTTTGCCTTTTTACATCTGTTTGTGACAGGAAAAAGGATTCTAAGAGATAAATTCAAATCCTATGCCATAAGGCATTTAAACTAGGCAATGAGGGTGGGCAATAAAATCTCAGACCTCCTATTAATAGGAGAATTGAAACTCTTGAAAACAATGCCAAGCGTTTAAATTTAAGATTTTTAAACTTCCCCAGGTTAATTGGAAAAGTTCCATTAGTTACCTTGAAAAAGTTTCTTAATGAAAACCTTGGCTTTGTTAGTGAAGAGCTGTTGTTATAGCTATTTTCTGCCTAAACCTAGAAATGAAATACCGAATGGATCAGATCAGATGTTTCAGGGTGATCTAACAAATTTTCTTGAAGATTCTTCAGCACAGGTGATTGATAGGGGAACTTTATTAACATCCTTTTCATCAATAAATGATATTAATTTGATAATGAAAAAGTATTTCAGTAAATACCCCATCAATCACCTGGGGAAATTAGTCAAAGTGTTCCCTGATCTAGCAGTATCCATGCAACGAAGGCGAAAAGCCTTTTTGACTTTTTGTCCAGAAGTTATTGCACTGGGCTTCTCTTTTACACTGAGATTTCTCTGTAAGTGTTTAATTAAAAAGCAAGAGGAACTTTATATATTTTTCATGCCAGATCAGTTAAAAGGTTTCCTGGAACAGCGGAAGTTAACAACTTCATCCCCAGTGTCTAACATATAATTTAATTATTTAGAAATGCAAGTTCTATGCAAAAATTTGATTAGTGGAATATTGTTGTAATAATCTCCCATGATTTCTGTGCTCACAAAATCCTCTCATAGTTGATTTGATATGATAATGGTTAGATAAAATAATTATAATATACTAAGGAGTATTAGGAAATATTTTGTTTTGAGGTAATTTCATTTTATCAACCATGTATTTCTTTACTTTTAAATCATATGGTGTGTGATTTATCAGAAAATATATAAATAAAGAATTAAAAAAAAAAAAATCCCAGACCTGCAAGCCCTAATGGTGGAGGCGGACTTGGACATTGTTGCTGTCACGAAGACATGGTTTACGGAATCTCATGATTGGGATATGGCCATACCAGGCTATAACTTGTTAAGAAAGGGCAGAGAGAAAATAAAAGGGGGAGGAGTAGCTATTAGGGATATATATATATATATACACATATATATATGCAACGAGTATTGCAAAATGGCGCCAACCGTATGGCCATATTGCCGTACTGCAAAATGGTGCCGGCCGTATGGCTGGCGCCATTTTGCATTACGGCAACACGATTCGAGTGCAGGAGGTCGTTCCTGGACCCCCGCTGGACTTTTTGGCAAGTCTTGTGGGGGTCAGGAGGCCCCCCCAAGCTGGTCAAAAGTCCCTGGGGGTCCAGCGGGGGTCCGGGAGCGATCTCCTACGCTCGTGGCGTCGGGGGACAGGAACCAAAATGGCGCTGGCGCTACCTTTGCCCTGTCATATGACAGCGCAAAGGTAGCGCCGGCGCCATTTCTATCAACGCACCCGTGGCCCGAGAGTGGAACATCATACCGGGACCCCCCCACTGGACCCCAGGTAATTTAAGACATTTTGGGGGGGTTCGGGAGGGTGGGGGATTTATTTTAAAAGGGTCGGGGTGGGTTTTAGGGTTGTTTTAGAGTGCCCGAGAGTGGAAGATCACACCGGGACCCCCCCACTAGACCCCAGGTAATTTAAGACATTTTGGGGGGGTTCGGGAGGGTGGGGGATTTATTTTAAAGGGTTGGGGTGGGTTTTAGGGTTGTTTTAGTGTGCCGGTTTTCCCGCCCTCCCCCGATTTACGATTTACACGATATTTAAAAAAACAAAACTGCGACGATCCGATTCCCTCCCCCCCCAGCCGAAATCGATTGTTAAGACGATCGATCACACGATTCACATCTCTAGTAGCTATTTCAAAAACAATATCCAAGCAACTGAGCTACAAGGAAGAATGGGGTAAAGAAGAAGCATTATAGGCCATCCTAAAAAAAGATGATGGTGCATCCAATTTTACTGGAATGATTTACAGGCCTCTAAATCAAACGGAAGAACTAGACATAGATCTGGTTGAAGACATCCTAAAGGTGGGAAAGGAGGGGGAAGTGGTGATTGATGGAGATTTTAATCTGCCAGATGTAGACTGGAAAATCCTTTCTGCAGAATCTAACAGAAACAGAGAGAGAGAAAGTAGATGCCCTGCAAGGGGCTCTGTTCAAACAAATGGTAATGAAACCTACGAAGGAGAGAGATGTACTTGATTTAGTGCTCACTAATGGGGATAATGTCTCTAATGTCTGGGTGGGTGCCCACCTCAGCACCAGTGATCATCAAATGGTATGATTTGATATCATAAATAGGATATGGAGAATGCACATGAAGACCAGAGTTTTGCATTTCAAAAATGCAGATTTTGTTGAAATGGGGAAGTACCTGGAGGGAGTACTAGAAGACTGGGAGAAAATGAGAGAGGTGGAACAACAGTGGGCCAAATTAAAAGGAGCAATTACAAAGGCAACTAATCTACATGTTAGAAAAGTAAACAAAAGCAAGAAAAATACGACACCTATCTGGTTCTCAAAGGAGGTGGCTGATAAAATAAAAGCAAAAAGAACAGCATTCAAGAAATATAAAGGATCCAAAAGGGAGGAACACAAGGAAAAATACCTGGAGAAACTGAGGGAGATGAAGAAAGTAATCAAGAAAGCAAAAAATCAAGCGGAAGAAAGGATTGCCAAAGAGGTAAAGAGAGGTGACAAAGCTTTTTTTAGATACATCAGACAAAAGTCCAATATAGCATAATGAAATTTTGGATAGAGATGAAGAAATGGCAGAAATATTAAACAAATACTTCAGTTCGGTGTTCACTAAAGAGGACCCTGGAGAGGTACCATAGCTAGTTAACAAGAAAATGGAGGGTGGTGAGAGAGATGAAACTCCATTTGCAGAACTCCATTTACAGAAGAGAATGTATGGGAAGAGCTAGGAAAACTGAACGTGGACAAAGCCATGGGGCCTGATGAGGTTCATCCCAGGATACTGAGGGAGCTCAGAGATGTGCTGGCGGATCCACTGCATGATCTGTTCAATAGATCCCTGGAAACAGGTGTGGTGCCAAGTAATTGGAGAAGAGCTGTGGTGGTCCTGCTTCACAAGAGTGGGAGCAGAGAGGAGGCTGGAAACTACAGGTCGGTTAGCCTCACTTCGGTGGTGGGAAAAATAATGGAGATGATGATGAAGGAAAGAATAGAAAATTGCTGGACCAGAGGCAGCATGGATTCACCAGAGGAAGGTCCTGTCAGACAAATCTGATTGACTTTTTTGATTGGGTGACTAAGGAATTGGATTGAGGAAGAGCGCTGTTTGTGATCTACTTGGATTTCAGCAAAGCTTTTGATATGGTCCTGCATAGGAGGCTTGTGAATAAAATGAGAAGCTTGGGAGTAATCGCCAAGGTGGTGGCCTGGATTACAAATTGGTTGATGGGTAGAAGATAGCATGTGATGGTAAATGGAAACTACTCTGAAGAGAGAGCGGTGTTAAGCAGAGTTAACAAGAAAATGGAGGGTGGTGAGATAGACGAAACTCCATTTACAGAAGAGAATGTATGGGAAGAGCTAGGAAAACTGAACATGGACAAAGCCGTGGGGCCTGATGAGGTTCATCCCAGGATACTGAGGGAGCTCAGTATCTTGGGTAATTGCCAGGTTCTTGTGGCCTGGTTTGGCCTCTGTTGGAAACAGGATACTGGGCTTGATGGACCCTTGGTCTGACCCAGCATGGCAATTTCTTATGTTCTTATGAGTGCTGCAAGGATCAGTGTTGGGACCGGTCCTGTTCAATATCTTTGTGAGCGACATTGCGGAAGGGATAGAAGGTAAAGTTGGTCTTTTTTTGGATGATACTAAGATCTGTAACAGAGTGGACATGCCAGAAGGAGTAGAGAGAATGAGACGTGATTTAAGGAAGCTTGAACAGTGGTCAAAGATATGGCAGCTGGGATTCAATGCCAAGAAGTGAAGAGTCATGCATCTGGGGTGTGATAATCCAAAAGAGCTGTACGTCTTGGGGGGTTAAGGGCTGTTGTGCATGGAGCAGGAGAGAGACCTTGGGGTGATAGTGTCTAGCAATCTGAAGACGGCGAAGCAATTTGACAAGGTGATAGCTAAAGCCAGAAGAATGCTGGGCTGCATAGAGAGAGGAATAACCAGTAAGAAAAAGGAAGTGATAGTACCTTTGTATAGGTCCTTGGTGAGGACTCACCTGGAGTATTGTGCTCAGTTCTAGAGACTGTATCTCAAAAAGGATAGAGACAGGATGGAGGCAGTCCAGAGAAGGGCAACAAAAATGGTGAGGGACTCCATCAAATGACTTAAGAGGAGAGGTTGAAGGACTTAAATATGTATACCTTGGAGTAGAGGAGATGCAGGGGAGAGATGATACAGACCTTCAGATACCTGAAAGATTTTAATGATGCACAATCGACAAACCTTTTCCATTGGAAATAAATCAGTAGAACTAGGGGTCACGTAATGAAGCTCCAGGAAGGACGACTCAGATCCAACATCAGGAAATATTTCTTCATGGAGAGGCTGGCGGATGCCTGGAATGCCCTTCCGGAGGAGGTGGTGACAGGGGCGGATTGGCCTATGGGCCGGTCACTCTAGTCACGCGGTCTGCTGGTCATCATTGGGAATCCGCCCCTGGGTGGTGAAGACAAAAATGGTGAAAGATTTCAAAGGGGCATGGGATAAACACTGTGGATTCCTAAATGCTAGAGGATGAAGAAAAGAGTGCATGGGAGTAAATTACTGGTGTATCCTTAACCAATAAGTCTTCATACTGTTGATGCAACTCCATTATTGCTCTCTGTTTTTATGGCAGGGGGAAATGAGGAAAAGGGAAATTAGATTCAGACCGTAACCAGCAAGGACATTGGATTTTACAGTCTGGAAAAACAAATAAGCATGGGGGGAAAACAAATAAGCATGGGGGTAACTTGCTGCTGTGGCGGTTGCTACACTTAGCCAACATGCCTGATACTTTGGATGCAACTCCAACATTGCTCTCTGCTTCAACAGCAAGAGGTAACAGGGAATTGGTCTCCGACAGCAACCAACAAGGGCCCTGACTTTGATGGTTTGGGAAACTAAGTAAGGGGGTGACTTGTATGGCGCAGCAGATGCTACCATAAGCTTGCTGGGCAGACTGGATGGACCATTTGGTCCTTTTCTGCCATCATTTTCTATGTTTCTTTGTTTCTAATCTAGCAATGGATCAAAAGAACCAACAGGATCATCAATGATGAGTGATGCACTCATGAATCAATCTGAAACATCATGAGAATGACTGAGCATAATCTGCATAGATGCATGCATGCCATTTATGTGTACCCATAATATACGCATGTATGCCATTCATTATGTGCACTGCATACATGTGTATATTATGGGTACATTGCTCGTTTTTCTAATGCTATGGAAATATTATGAGTGCATCAAACATCCACACTCATAAGAACTTAAAAAGATAGAATTTGCCATACTGGGTCAGATCAAGGGTCCATCAAGCCCAGTATCCTGTTTCCAACAGTGGCCAATCCAGGTCACAAGTACCCGGCAAGATCTCAAACAGTAAATCAATCTCATGCTGCAATTGCAATTGTTAAGTAATGGCTATTTCTTCCTTTTTTTAAATCCAGCTACACTAACTGCCTTATCCACATCCTCTGGCAATGAATTCCCGAGCTTAATTGAATGAAAAAGAATTTTCTCTGATTTGTTTTGAATGTGCTACTTACTAACTTAATGGAATGCCCCCCTAGTTACCTTAAAGTGCTTCCAGCAGCTGGCTAAAGGTCCCAGGCACAGCACACAGCCACATACATATATAGCCTTTGGGTTACAGTATTGTAGACATTTACAAATTCTGCTGTCTTTAATATTGATACTGAAAACAAATTGACATTTGACACTGAAAAAATTGGTGTGTCTTTAAATAATTTTAATACATTAAATAAATGGCCGCACAAACTTTCTCCTCACATGCACATACACACACACACACATGTTAATTTACTCATACAGGCCCACACATTCTCTCTCTTTCCCATATGCACTTTCTCATACACATACTATCACCCCCTCCCCCCATATATATTCTTACACGCTCTTTCTCTCACACATGCACACGCATTCTCATTCTCTCACGCTCTGGAATGTGCAGGCCGCAGCCTTATCTTTGGGCCCGAACAGCATCTCACATGCATACATGCTCTCATACACTCACAGATATGATCTCAAACAAGCTCTTTCTCTCTCTCTCTCTCTCACACACACACATGCTCTCTCTCTCCCCAGTATATGCAGGGTCTAGACAGAAGCAGCATCAGCCTCCTCTCTTTGGCCATGCAGCCCAGCCGATGTGGCAGCCTCCTATCTTTGACTGCATGAGCTGGCTGTCATGGCAGCCTGCTCTCTTTAGCTGAGCAGATCGGGCTGGATGTGGCAGCCTCCTCTCTTCGGCTGCACAGCCCAGCCAACACGGCAGCTTCCCCTTGGTTTTTGCTGCAGTCCCAGCCAAGGCGACAATCACCTCTCTTAGGTGGGAGTAGGCATCCAGCATAGCGCAGGTGGCCTTGACTCTCTCTGACCATCCCTGACACCAAAGAAGCAACAATTGATGGGGGTAGTGCTGCCCACAATGGCAGCCTGCTGGCAGGATAAACTGGAATTTAAAAAAAAAAAAATTAGCATTGCCGCTGAGACTCTGAACATGGGCCCTGTGTGCCTGGTGCTAATGATGCCCTTGAACAAAACACAGTAGGCAGGCAGAAATGGAAGGCTGGTTGGATCATGTTGTGCTTATTTACTGATAATATCTACATTTCCATAGCAGAGGCAGGAAACTGTCTAAATTACCTTTTAAGCAGTGGTAGAAGCAGCAGAAATTCAAATTAAAGAAATTAATACATCAGATTACTGAATCCCTATGGTTTAGCTTTCTTTCTAACCCAATGTCTTATGGCGGGCCCTTGGTCTCCTGCAATTTCCGGTCCGAAGGACCAAATTGTTTAAAAACAAAAGGTTAAGGATAGGTGATGCGCTTTACCTAGGTATTTACAGAAGCTGTAAGTTTAGTCATAAATTCTTGTTGCCGATCTCCAGAAAGAAGAGGTGAAGAAGAACGTCTTCATTATATTCTATCAAGGAGACCAGCTTAAACAGAAAATCAAGAAGATCTGCGATGGGTAAGCGAGGAGATTCAAGCTCGGGAATGGCAGACATTTTGATGACCATTTTTGAAAGGCGTTTACATGGGTTAAAACTTCAAGTCAAATGACTAAAGCTATAAATACATACCCTTACAGCCATGAGATTACTAAAGCTATAAATACAAACCCTTACAGCCAGGAGATGTGCCGCTTTTGAAATCTTCCCAGCCTCTAAGCAGCTGAAAGTCTGCCCGCTGTTCCATGACGCCTATATTTTTATCTTATTTTAGGGGAAGTGTTTTTGGGGGGAGAGTAAGAGGGGGATGTTCTGTTTAGGATCGGAAAATAATGCACGTAGATTGTATTTTCAAATCTACACGTAGTTATTTTCCAGAGAAAATCTACCCACACAAAGAGCAGGTGCAAAGCCCGCCAAGTACTTTGTGCCATGGAAATTAGGTACACGTTGCCCTTTTTTTTTTTCTGTACGACTAACAGATCTGTAAGTGCCATAACTGGTCATCAGTTGCTGGGATCATTCCCGCCGGTGAAGCCAGTTTGTAACATTGACCATCAGAGCCTTGTCAAGCTCTTTGACTAGTGATGGCATCAGTTTTATAGGCCAAGGCGCCTGTGCGATGTAAAGAAAAGCCATCCTGTCTAACATGGTGAAATTTCTGCCTGATTGGGCAATCCCATTTTTTAAATCACTTTATTTCATAATGTCGAGACAGCATTAACAGAATTATAAGCAATCCCGTGTTTTGAACATAAGCAGCTATGCACTTCCTTTGAACATTCTGTTACTTCTGGCAGCTGTGAGAACAGTGTGTGATGTCTGTGGGTTCCCTCCTCCTCTTTGCACAAAAGGGGGCGGGGCCAGCTGACATCACTAGAACAGCGGGCACAGGCACAGACTGGATGCTTCCATCAGGAGAAGCACGGCTGATTGTTAGAACACCACTTGTGTCTAAAAGTTCCCGTCCAGCCAGGGCTAGGGCCTTCATCCTTATTTCATCATGAAGGCTGTCTTTTTAATAGTACTTGACATTCCAGACCTTAAATAAAAAGAAAAGAAAACAAAAATCATAATATTGAGTTGGTTTCTCAGTTTTGAAACTTCGGTATATTTAATAATGTTCAGAAGGTTGCTTGTTTTCTTATAAATTTTAATAAAAAAAAAAAAGGTTGGGAAATGAGTATGTACTGTCATTATCCCAGATTGTTATGCAAATTGCTTGAAGTGGACATACAAGTCTAGCATTAACAGATAATCTCTAGTGGGCTGTGAACCAGGAAAGCCAGGGTTCAAATACCACTGCGGGCTTCTTGTAACCTTGGGCAAATCTTGTCACTTTCCCTTATTTCAGGTATAAATTCACAAGCTGATGCAATAATCTGTGTGCTAAGAAAGTGTGCGCTAGATTTCAGCTCACAGTTGTAATGCACAGATACAATTTTTTTTAACCCCCCAATGTAGCAAAATAATGTTTTGTTAATGCATTGGGGGGTTTAGAAAAAAAGCACATTGACTACAAAATGTGCATTTGTAAAATGCCAGATGCACATTTTAACTTGAGAAGTGAGGGGGAGGGGAGGTGGGATTCACATGCAAAAAGAAAATTTTTTTCTTATCTGGCTATCTGGCCACAGTTAACCATGCCACTTAGCTGGATAAATATGGGACTTATCTGGCTATCTGGCCAACAGGCAAAACGTCTTTTCTTTTCGCTTTTTTCTGGTTTTCTGTGCCAGCACAGCAACACTGGAAACTTTAGTTCATCTGCAACAGGAGTAAAGTTTCCAGCGTTAACAGAACCTTCTTAGGGCCGGAGCACCTCTCTGTATTGGGGAGAACTGCTTAATGCCCTCATTTGCATGGGGTTTCCATGCAATGGCACTAAGCAGTACACACTGTTTTCAACGTGCATTTATGCAGGTAAATAGCAATGCAGATTGGCTGTCTGAAAATTGCCCTTCTTCAGTGTGACTAAAATTGCCCGCACAGTATTTTCAAATCTACCTGTGTTATTTTCCATGAAAAAAAGCACCTCCAGAAAAAGCAGGTGCAAATGAAAGTGCACATATCAAATGTCAGAATGAAAGTACACATGTGCCTTTGCTTTGAAAATTGGTGCAAAGTCTGCAGGTAAAACGTACCCACGGACTTTGTCCTGACGCGGACAGTTTGAAAATTGCAACCCCCCCCCCCACACAAATACATATACTAAAAACTCCAAGACTCCTAAAGGTAAAACATGCAGTGTGCAAATACTATTTTCTTTGGAAGGAAGGGAGGAAGTTATGATTTATTATTATCTTAATAGTTTCACTTTTTTTCTGTGCTTTGCCCTTGGAGGGAGGTGGAGTTTGTGGCTGAAAAAAATATGATTTTCCTCTTTTGCCTCATATCTTACAAGCATCCAGAGGCCAATATTTAGTAGGGATGTGAATCGTTTTTTGACGATTTAAAATATCGTCCGATATTTTTTAAATCGTCAAAAATCGTTAAAGAGTGTGATACAATAGAAATTCCCCTGATTTATCGTGAAAAATCGTTAATCGGGTTTGTGTCCACTAACGGGAGTTATTTGGGGGGAGGGCGGGAAATCCGGCACACCAAAACAACCCCTAAACCCACCCCGACCCTTTAAAACTAATCCCTTACCTTCCCCCACCCTCCCAAACCCCCCCCCCCGGCCATCCAGTGCTCCTACCATGTGGCAGGGGCCGGCCAATGGCACGGATACCCTGTCACATGGTAAGGGCAAAGGGCCATCGGCGCCATTTTTATTAGCGCAGCCGACGGCCGACAGCCCGAGAGCGGGAGATTGCTCCCCGCGCCCCCACTGGACCACCAGGTAATTTTAAAAAGTTTTTTGGGGGGTCGGGAGGGTGGGGGAGGCTAAGGGGTCAGTTTTAAAGGGTCAGGGTGGGTTTTTTGTTTATCGGATCAGGTGCAGCCGATAAACAAAAAACCAATCGGGCTGGACGATAAAAATTATAAGATTTGAACCGGAACCGAACCGATTCCGGTTCCGATTCACATCTCTAATATTTAGTGCTACTTAACCAGATAACTAGGGTCTTACCCAGCTAAGTGGCAGTCGCTGAATATCCAGCTATGTTCAACAGCCACCACTTCGCCAAATAAGTATTTATCTGGCTAAATAGATAGCCAGATATCTTGGGGGCAGACAATGGGCAGACCGAGGCAGGGCAACGTATCCAGTTATCTTATCCAGATAAATGCCTATACATCATCCGGTTACGTTAAATGAATAAGCTAGACTTGCTCAATTGCAGGCTAAAGTTATCCGGATATAACTAGAACTTATCTGGTTATATTCATCAGCTTAGATATACTGCTGAACATCTAAGTTATCCGGATAAATGATATCTGGATAACTTAGATAACCGGATATCTTTGAATATGGAACCCCCAGTGTTTAATAATTAGGTCTTTTTACACAATCACCACTTTGGTCACCTTACTGATAAAACGAGACCACATTGCTCTTGGCCAGAGTCAAGCAGCCTTGTTAGGCCTTGATCCATTCGCTTTCAGAATGACCTTATTTTCCAACCTTGGAGCACAGGAAGATTCCCACTCAACTTCAAATACATGTGCAGGGCCTGGATTACAGGACAGCATGTGTGCAAACAAGTGATTTTTAAATAAATCGGCGGCTTGTTTTAAATAATCCAAGGGAAAGGCCTGGTTTACTAAGGGCTTAGTAAGTCATGCCCCCAGGTCTTCACTGTAGAACTCAGCATTGCAGGCCATACAGCAAAACTGATGTGGATTCCAACCTTATTTCCAATAGATTTCGTGCTACGGTTTACCCATGTCCTGAGTCAGCCACTGAACGGCGTGAGATGGCTGCGGGAGTGAATACCAGGATAGAGGATTTAAACACAGTAAGGAGGTTAACTCTTTCTTCACACAGATTAAGAGGGACAGCAAGCAGTGTGCAAAAGATTGCAAATAACTGGGATCCTGCTCTTGTACCATGCTCTTGACACCTTTGGTGGTCGTGTGTGTCAGATACACATTGTTGTGTTATTACAAAATGAAAGCCATAAACGGCTGATTTTCAGCATCAGCTGAAGGGCGGAATGAAACATGAGATAGATTTGCACTTTTCATAACATCCAGACTAAAATCTTTAGTCGTATGGATGCTGGAGAAAGCTGGGTTGTGACTTCTTTGTGCAGGAGCTTTGGCGAGCTTATGGGTCCCTTCAACAGATAATCAGATATGCTCACACAGAGCATCATCATTTTTATTTGCTGGTTCAATAATTGGTATCCTATTTGCTTTTTTTTTGCCCTCTTTTCTAATAATATTTGTGGCTCAGGACATATTATTTCCTATTTCAATTATTCTATGAATGTGTTTTAATTTAATTCATAAATTAAAAATAAGAGGGGAAACAAATGGTTCTTAGTCTTCACAGCTCACTTTGGTGTTTCTACAATCAGTAGACATGATGGATCCCTGTAAATTCAATCCCCGTAAATTGAGCGATGGTGATTTGAAGCTTTTGCCCAGCATGTTCCTGCAACAAACCTTTCTGCCCAGGCTCAGTATTTTAAAATTGCATCATTTAAAACAACAGTATTTGCAAATTCACATTTAGATTCTTTTTTTTTTCATTAGAATTATAAAATGGTAGTAAAAAAAACCATTGCCTCTATCAATGTGACTAGTTGTTGAGAATGCCAAAGCATGCTAAGATGCCAAGACAATGGATCGGGCTAGAACTTCAGAGCCTGATCCCTCTTCCAGGAATTCCTCTGTCTCTATCCAGCAACAGTTAAAAGCACTTACTAAACAAAAAAAACCCCAAAAAATAGTGCCATGGAGAATATTCAATTACAACCAAAAATGTTCTTATGATTCCATTAAAAAGCATAAGTCATTGACCAGGACATGGTGGCCATTTTGCTTCCATCTTCCTAAGAAGGACACTTAATAACATTGTTGGAATTTGAGTATTATCCTTAGCATTGTGTTTTTAGTGAGCAATTCTAACTGGTGCATGGACCTATGATTGCTTTTGAAGTGTATTGCTAACCACAATTTCTCCTTTGGCTTCATTCCATTTTCTGTTTTTGATCACTTCAATCCTCAATAGTAGCTTCCTGCTGCCTGCCTCAGATTTATAAATAACTTAAGTGTGTTAGTAAGTCATCTGTACCCTCAGCTAGAAATAATTGTTTATAGTAAAAGTGGTCATGCTCTGCAAGACCTGGGAATTCCTGCAAATATAACCATATGTCTAAAAGCTACTTCAAGAGCCTTTTTACCTGTGATAGTTATGATTCAACCCAAGATGGAGGGACTATGATGCCAGTCGGTGAGTTACATACACAATCTCTCTCTTTTGACTTTTGCTTAACTTCTTCATGGCTAGCTCAAGTTGATAATACTACCAAAGAAGTTCATTATAAAACACAGAGGGGGGAGGCTGAAGAACCTGAAGGATAGTCCCAATTATGCTGATGGAAAGTACAAGGTTGCTGTTGAAAACTAAGCATGCTATATGTAACAAAAGCAAACGGTGTGGACTGTAAGTTTTATTTGTGCTTCTTACCTGGATAAGTGTTGTGATCTCTTCATAATTATCATGCTAGTTTTCTACATTTTTCTGAGAAAGTCATGGATTCTTCTACCATTCACAGACTTCCCTCCTAGCATACCTCCTGTAATTAAACCACATTGCTACTTATTGGCAATGTGCAGTAATAGTGTCGAGGTATTTGTGCCAGCCCTGTGTACTTAACTTCCTCAAAATTCGACTGTCTTTCTGCGATATCTAGTTTCAATACATTCTTTCAGAATTCAGTCCTTTGCTTCAGCACCTTGACTAAGCGTCTTGACTTGAACAGTACTGCCCTCTATACCCGCTCTTGACCATGAAAAGTTCTGTTTGTGATTCCTCCCCATGCCCCGCACCTCTTCAGTGCT
Organism: Rhinatrema bivittatum; assembly: GCF_901001135.1. NCBI lineage: Eukaryota > Metazoa > Chordata > Amphibia > Gymnophiona > Rhinatrematidae > Rhinatrema > Rhinatrema bivittatum. The sequence goes on along the minus strand of NC_042618.1, from coordinate 224,809,616 downwards.
ACCCATACTTTCACACTTTGCTTTGCAGGTAATAACACAAACAGAATCGCACCGCCAGCGGGTGCTGCAAGAGGCATCTCAGAGCCTGTTCAACTGGGGCATCAAAGTGAAGAAAATGAAAGCTGTGTACCACATCTTGAATGCCTGTAACATCGATGTTACCCAACAGTGCGTTATTGCTGAGATCTGGTGTCCGGTGGCCGATACAGACCGCATTAAGAAGGCGCTCCTGCGGGGTATGGTAAGTGCCCAGAGGTGCTGTGATGATGAAGCAATGCAAAACTGGGGCTCAGTTTTGGAACAAAGCCCTGAGATATGTAAATCACGGTGACTGATGAAGTTAGGTAAGGACCCAGGGGAGGGCTTCTCAATCGCAGAAGCTGCTGGCTGATGCTGCCAGCCATGGGCACTGGCTTTTGGAGTGTATAACTTGTGTGGTTGCACAGGGTGCCCGCATGTAGCTGCCGTTGCCCTTTCTACCAAGAACACTTACTGAGCATATATTTATTTATTTTATTCAAAGTAGATTACATTCATGTACTGTAGGTATTTCCCTATCCCAACAGGATTTGTAATCTAAGTTTGTACCTGAGGCAATGGAGAGTGAAGTGACTTGCCTAAGGTCACAGTGGGATTTGAACCCTGGTCTTCCCCAGTTTGTAGCCCACTGCTCTAACCACTAGACGACTACTCCTGCCACAGCTGCCTTCCTTCATGGACAAGGAACAGCTGTTTTGGCTACACCATCTGTTCCCTCGTACCGAGGGGCCGAAAGACAGTTATGGTTGTAACCTCCTTCCCCTGCTGGGCCGAAGAATAATTGCTGCTGTGGCTGCTGCTTTCTGCTCCATCGTGGTCTGTCGGCAGGGGCTGGGGGTTGATGCTTCTAAGAACTTCCTTCTGCTGTGACTTCTCTGTCCTTGCAGTTCAGTTTAAAGATCATCTGTCTGAACCACCCGGGACATAGAAGTGCTGGCAGAAGGAGGTCTTAGAAGTGCCAGGCTCCAATGCTGCTCTCCTGCCTCCAGACCGGGCTGGGCCAAACCGGGTCAGGGTTAGGGAGTAGGGAAAACAAAGCTTAGGATGGGAGAATTTGGGGGGGGGGGGGTTGTTACTGGGACTGAGGAGTGGGTGGGAAAGATGAGATGCTGGACCTGAGGGGAAGGAGAAGAGAGAAAGAGATAGGGGATGTGCGTAGAAGAGAGTTGGTAGGGATGGGAAAGAGGAATTTCTGGAATGGGGAGTGAAGAGATGGGGACTACCATGGCTTGGGGGTTGAAAGAAGTTGGGGTTGCGGGGAAGAGAGAGAGGGGCTGCTGTGGGTGAGGAGGAAGGGGGCTGAGAGACAGGGGTCTGGTGGGGAAAGAGGGGTTGCTGGAGCTGGGGAAGTGGGAAAGAGGATTTGCTGGGGTTGAGAGCAGTAAAGAGAGAGAAGGTTGTTGAGGATAGGAAGAAGGAAGGAAAGCTGTGAGAGGAGAAAGAGAGGGAGCTGATGAGGTGGAGAGATGGAGAAGGGGATGCTCTACCAGAGCTGCTGATGTTAGGTGTGTAAATGGGAAGAGGGAACAGTGGCACAAGACAGAAGGCTCACCTAAGGTATATAATACCCTTCCACCAGCCATGGAGACAGAGGAAGAAGTGAGGAAGACAGGAAGATTAAACAGAAATGGAAAGGAGACCCTGGGAAAGTAGTTAAGAGAACACTGACAAGAGGAAAGCAGGAAAAAGACACGAGGACTATTGTGATTAGAAAAATAAAATGGCCAGACAACAAAGGTAGAAAAAAAGCACTTTAGAGATTGGAATACGTACACCTCTGATGTCTTAGTACTTTGCACAATATAGGAGGAAATGCATTTGTTTATTTTTCCCCCAGTGCTGCACTGCATGCAAAGTCTGGTTTCATGGGGTTTCCATTTGTTTCTGGTTTGTAGTAATGTGTTCTCTGTGTGTGCCTGAGATGAAGGATTCTGCTAGCGTGTAGAGATCTGTAGCAGTCTGGCTTCCTCTATTTTCTCAACAGGAGGTGCACTGATGTTCTAGATCCTGGAGTAATATTTGTAGTTTTCCCTTTTCATAGTTAAAGTTGTTGTTTGAGTCCTGGGAATTAGTACTGTTATGGAATGGAAAATTTGCTATATAGATTCTAAGTGAATTTTTTTGTTGAGTTTTGTTTTATTTCCTGGTATTGGAGGGAGTTTGCTTTGCTTTGACTGAAATGACACCAGAATTTACCTTTTTTTCATTGGGTGAGTTATAAGGGGAAGCCTACTACTTCCACACTGCACCCATTGTTGAAGGAGTTAGATGCAGTGTATGTTTATAGAAATCTAAGCACAAGATTTATATCGGGGTCCTCCTAGGTGCCAATAAGCAGGTGCTTGAGAACCCCCAATATCGAGCAAAATTCTTCACTGTGGCTAGGGAAAAGTAATTTGTATCGCGGTCCATATTCGGAAGCATTTAAACAGATAACTCACATATTATCTGGCTAAATGAATATTTGGGCACTTAGCTGGCTATATATTAGCCTACTACTTTCTTATATTCCAACTAAAATTTAGCTGGAGGATAACTTAGTGGCATTCCAGGGACATTTTGGGGAAGAGTTACATTAGCTGGCTGTTCAATATTATTCAGTTAGCCGGCTGTGGGGGTCATTTATCAAAGTGCTTTATGGCGTTTTCTCTACCTGGGTAACATCAAGCTAGGTTGAGAGAACATTGCACAAATCTCATCTTTGTGTGAGTTTCCTCACTCCGAAGGTCATCAAATCTTCACAAGAGAGCACTGTTCTGTTTGTACGTCTCACTTTGAATGTCAAAGTGGCCCCTAACCCCCACACTAATACCTAAACCTCACTTCAAGTTACTAGGTGGGCTTCCTATAGAGATATAAATACCTACCTAGTCTCTCTCTCTCTTTCTCTCCCTCCAGCAGCTTAAAAATGGTCCCTCCAGTGGTTGCATGTAGGAAATACAATTCTGGCAAATATCGCAAAGTGCAAAAAAGTTATCGCAATTTGTGCTGATATCTATGCGAAGCGCTAAGATAGCACACTTTGTGATAAACTGCCTATTACCATAAAACATGCCCCTTTTCCTATTGCATGCGATATTTAGTGCATTTTGATAAATCCAGGCCTAAGTCTGGTTGGAGCAAAGAACTGTCCTAAAGTTAGCCGGATAAAGTTAGTCAGCTAACTTTTAAGATAGCCGGCTATATTCAGTAGTGCAGCTGAACTATTGAATATACCTTCAAAGTTAGCCGGATAAGTTTATCCTACTAACTTTGCTATCCAGACAATGTCTAAATATGGACCTCACTGAGTTTAGCACCTCTAATAATTTTGAAATTGGGGTTCTGCTCCATTCTGTGATAGACCCAGACTTCATTAGTGTTGTCCAGTCTTCCAGGAATAGGTGTGGGGATCATGATGGCACCAACAGTGCCTAGGGATGGTAACATCCTAAATTTATCACTGGGGGAGCAAGATCGGGTAGGGACCTTATTGGGAAGAGGAGGGGGGAGAAGAGATGCCTGAAGAGGTTGCAGGTGGTGGTAGAAATGAAGCCACTATTTTCCCAGGGGGGTGGGGAGGTAGGGCACCAATTTTAGTTTTCTCACAAGGTGCTGGTTATCCTAAAGCCATCCTTGGTCATGGGTCACAATGCACTGCACCTATTTCAGTTTATGATATTTTACCCTCTGATAAATTATCCTAGATCACCTATAGATATGAATTTATTTCTATGGAACAATCATCTATGAAAGGAAACAACTGATGGTACAGTAGAGTGAAAAAGCAAGATCTTATTGTTGTGAATCTGTTAAGGATCTGCTCCTCCAGGGGGGAGGAGTAGCAATAGGATGTAGATCTACTCCTCCAGAGGGGAGGAGTTAGCAATCTGTTATGGAGCACCCCGCCAGGGAGGCGGAGTTAGCAATCTGTTAGCGATCTGATGCTAGGAGTTAGCAATCTGTTCAGTACTATTCCCCCAAGGGGAGGAGCTAACAATATGTAGTATTCCGTAGGCAGAGTTAATGATCTGTTGTGGGTTGGCTCCCACAGAGTGGCAGTCGGTATGATACTGCTCTAGTAGTGTAAAGAATAAACACTTAATGGAAATTGGTGAATCCTTGGGCCGATGGCGGATGACAGCACCCCCAGGAGGATATCCTGAGAGGGCCCACTGGCTAGGCTGGAGAATGGAGACAGACACAGATAGTTCTTTATTAGACAGGAAGTAGAGCCAACAGAGGTGGCAGTAGTGAGCTGAGGTGCCCGGCAGGGCTGAAGTCCTTCAGATACTGGAACTGTGATCTCTGGGTTGTTGAGCTGTAGAGAGAGACTATAGTTAGTGAGTAAACAGGGTATGCTGGATACATAACCAGTAGTAGATGGTACACTCACAATTGTAGATATCTGTAATGGCTTCTTTATGCAACAGAGTCTTCAGTATATTCAGGAACAGGAGCCGTTGGCAAGTACTGATTCCTATATGCAGTCTGGAATAAGAACTCACAATATCTGTGGATGAGATAGCTTCTGAAATAGAAGAGAGTTTTTGGAGGTTTTTAGGAACATAGGCCCTCGTGGAGCGAGTACCGGTTCCTATCTGTAATCTGTAATAGTAATTCACAAGATATAAGTATGGGATAGCTTCTGAGATAGAAGAGAGTCTGTGAAGGGTTTTAGGAACATGGGCTCTCGTGGAGCGAGTACTGGTTCCTATCTGCAATCTGCAATAGTAATGTACCAGCTATAGGTATGCGATAGCTTCTGAGATAGAAGAGAGTTTTTGAAGGGTTTAGGAACATGGGCCCTCATGGAGCGAGTACCGGTTCCTATCTGTAATAGAACTCACAGTGTTCACGTCTGCGATTGCTTCCAGGCAGTAAGGAATCTTCTAAGCATTCAGGAACATAGGCCCTCGTGGAGCGAGTACCGGATCCCGTCTTAGCAATCTGAAATCAAGAAGAGAGAGCGGGGCCCCTGAGGATCGGGTACCCCTAGGTAAGTTTGTGGAGGCAGAGCAGCAGAGAATGAAGCGGGTTGGAATGATCCCCGCAAGCAATCCCCTTGCTAACTCGATGCGTAGTTGAAATCAAAGACCTTTTAAGTTGGAAGTGGATGACATCACTACGAGGGGACGCCCCCGAGGTTCGCACTCTTGCCGGTACAAACTCTGGAGCGCACGCGTGCGCGCGCACCCTTACATCATCAGGAACATGGCGGATCCGCAGCGTCAGGCCAGCCCGGGGATTCCGGGGAGAAGTGGCAAGGAGAAGCCGCGGCAGCCTCTGTCCGTCAGACCCGAAGGGAGTTGCAACCAAGGTAGAGAGGGTGGAGCGAGGGCGAGAACAGGCACGAACGCAACACTTATGTAGCCTCTATTCTACCAAATAATTTCTTGCAGGAGCTTACTTGGCTGGGGCCATGCTCCTGGGTTCTTTTCCCAACAGGTGGGAAAAGGAAGGAGATCTTCAGCTATCTTCAGCCGCTGTTGAAAAAATTTATCAATTTCACCTGATTGCAGGTGAAAATTCAGAGGAGATACGGTACACATTGGAATAGTGCACTTCGGCACAGAAACAGAGTTCCAATAAGTCACAGATACAGTCACTGGTAAATCTGCACTCTCTGGCAGTAGGTACTAGAGATGTGAATCGTGTGATCGATCGTCTTAACGATCGATTTCGGCTGGGAGGGGGAGGGAATCGGATCGTCATAGTTTGGGTTTTTTAAATATCGTGTAAATCGTGTAAATCGAAAACCGGCACACTAAAACATCCCTAAAACCCACCCCGACCCTTTAAAATAAATCCCCCACCCTCCCGAACCCCCCCCAAAATGCCTTAAATTACCTGGGGTCCAGTGGGGGGGGGGGGGGGAGGGCGGGAAAACCGGCACACTAAAACAACCCTAAAACCCACCCGACCCTTTAAAATAAATCCCTCACCCTCCAGAACCCCCCAAAAATGCCTTAAATTACCTGGGGTCCAGAGGAAGGGTCCCGGGTTGATCTTTTACTCTCGGACCTCCTTGCATTGTAGAAATGGCGCTGGCGCTACCTTTGACCTGTCATATGACAGATCAAAGGTAGCGCCGGCGCCATTTTGTTTTTTTGTCCTCCGACGTCAGGAGCGTAGGAGATCGCTCCCGGACCCCCGCTGGACCCCCAGGGACTTTTGGCCAGCTTGGGGGGGCCTCCTGACTCCCACAAGACTTGCCAAAAGTCCAGCGGGGGTCCGGAATGATCTCCTACCGTGAATTGTTTTTCCGTACGGAAAATGGCGCCGGCCATACGCCGTATGACCGGCGCCATTTTCCGTACGGAAAAAACGATTCGACTGCAGGAGGTTGTTCTGGACCCCCGCTGGACCCCCAGGACCTTTTGGCCAGCTTGGGGGGGCCTCCTGACCCCCCCAAGACTTGCCAAAAGTCCAGCGGGGGTCTGGAGCGATCTCCTACCGCGAATCGTTTTTCCGTACGGAAAACGATTCGACTGCAGGAGGTCGCTGGACTTTTGGCAAGTCTTGTGGGGGTCAGGAGGCCCCCCCAAGCTGGCCAAAAGTCCCTGGGGGTCCAGCGGGGGGTCCGGGAGCAATCTCCTACGCTCCTGACATCAGGGGACAAAAAAAACAAAATGGCGCCGGCGCTACCTTTGACCTGTCATATGACAGGTCAAAGGTAGTGCCGGCGCCATTTCTACAATGCACGGAGGCCCGAGAGTAAAAGATCACACCGGGACCCTTCCTCTGGACCCCAGGTAATTTAAGGCATTTTGGGGGGGTTCGGGAGGGTGGGGGATTTATTTTAAAGGGTCGGGGTGGGTTTTAGGGTTGTTTTAGTGTGCCGGTTTTCCCGCCCTCCCCCTTCCCCCGATTTACGATTTTTTAACGATAAATCGGGGGAATTGTTATTGTATCGCGGCTCTAACGATTTTTGACGATTTAAAATATATCGGACGATATTTTAAATCGTCAAAAAACGATTCACATCCCTAGTAGGTACTTTAAGAAATGGACCAGGTAGGTGAGCAAGATGGCCGCTGTGTGAGGCAGACCGGAGGAACGCTCTCATTCTGATGAAAGTTTCTTGAAGATGCCTGCAAAAAGGAAAGGCAGGGTGTGTCTATACCCCTCCGAAGCCGCCATGCCCTCCACTCAGAAATTGATAACGGCTTGCCGGTCGCTTCCAAGTCAACAGGAGGAGAGCGATACCCCCGCTGAGGTTCCTATCGAGGGAAGTAACCTTAAGCCCTCCTTGCCTTCAGCCACACCAGGCCCCGGGATTGTCTGGCTCCTCTCTCTCGCCTGGGACGCCGAAAGATGACGTCGGACGAGTCGTTCCAGAAGGTGGGGGCCAGAGAGAGGACTTGCCTGAGTCAGGCGGTTCGCAGCAACGCTCGGGGGGACTGAATGGAGAAGGAGATGGGACGAGGTTCCTAACTTCAACACCGGACGGTGGACACGAAGCGATGGCGCGGACTGCTGGAATTGCCGGGACAGCAACGGTGAGAGAGGACACTGCCCAAATGGAGCTGGGTGAGTCCTTTCATATACCAACTAGGCCTGAGGTGGTAACGCTGGAAGCGTTATGGGACCTAATGGTTGGCCTAGGCCAATGCCATAAGCAACAAGGGACAGAGTTAAAACAACTGAAAGAAAAGGTGGAATTGCTGGAGGAAAGGGTGGAGAGGCAACCTGTTGAAATTAAACAGCGTTTTGAGAAACTGGAGTTATCTTTGGTTAAGAACTCTGACTGTGTTGAGAAAATCGTAAAGGATTATAACTATATGAACAGAAGAATAGAACATCTTGAAAATTACAACAGAAGGTTAAACTTACGTATGCTTAATTTTCCTAAAGTTTTGGGACAAGACTTTTTAATGACTTTTAAAAGATATATGTTGCAAGTATTAAAATTTGAAGAACAAAATATTCCAGTAGTTAATAAGTTGAATTTTCTACCTGTATTAATAAATTCTAGGGATAATCAAATACAGCCAGAAGCCTTAGAGAATCTAACGCAATTTTTGGAAAATTCTACTGAGGAAGTTCTCGAACGTGGAACCCTGTTGATAACTCTTTTCAATGAGGCTGATTTAAGCCTGATTATGCAGAGATATTTTAAGAATATCTCAATTAGTTTTCTTTCTCAACAAGTCAGGATTTATCCTGACTTTACACGAGTTACTCAGGAAAGACGTAGAGACTTCCTAAAATTAAAATCCCAAGTAACACAATTAGGTTATAACTTCCAGTTAAGATATCCATGCAAGTGCATGGTCAGATCGAAGGATGAATCTTTCATTTTTTTTATACCAGAACAATTAAAATCCTTTGTTAATGCTAGGAATATAGTTATTCCCTCTGTACATAACAACTAGTCCTGAAGGCATTTAGTTAAATGAGATTTGGACACACAGCTTATACTTGTTTTGCTATTTATATAATTCTCCCAGTGATATTCTTTTGTCTCACCTTATTTTTTCCTTTATTGTGGGGTCACATAGATTAAGATATATATGGGATAATGAAAGATGTGTATGTTATTCTTGAAATTATTTGATTTTTTTATTTGTTAAAACATCAGTATTTGGTTAAATGATATAATACTATGTGTAAACCAATTTTTTCTGGAATTAAGATTGTATTACTTAAATTTGTTGAAAATTAATAAAGATAAAATAAAAAAAAAAAAAAAAAAAAGAAATGGACCATCTTTGGGCACTTCTCTGAATGGTACCTGCAAGCTGGATTCAGACTCATTCCCAGTACGAAAATTGGAAACTCCTTCTGATACAATTTCACATAAATCTCAGCTGACAGATTCTTTCAACAGCAAGTAGATTTCCCAATCTGGCAGTACTCAAGCTGACTCCGATCAGAAATCCTCTTCAGAACACTTAGGTAATCCCCTGTGGAGTTTGAGGAGTGTGGGTCAAACTCTCCTCTTCCTTTGGATCACATCTTGGTCCCTTTAACTCTTAAAATGCTCCTTGGGCCTGAAGAAAATCTCCCAACTCTTAAGGCCTTTTGTCTCAGCCACCCTCTCAGGATAGGAGGCTGAAGGGGCAGTACTTGAGCTAAAGTGGGCTGATGAATTAGGTTAAGCACACGCTCCCTGAATAACGCCTGCCACTGGGGAAGGTTGGGAGTCTTCCTACTATCTCTGACATCATATCTGGGGTCTGAGAAGACTCTGATGTGACTAGTAAGGGACACTTTGGCGACATCCTTCCACATATATAAATTATAAGATCACATACTGTTTAAACAGAAGGTAAGCGCCAGAACTGCCTTTGTGGAGGGATCATGTCCTGCTCAAGGTTCCTCACGGTCTCAGGCCCTTTGAAAGCAGAGCTATGTGCAGTCATTTTTAGTCTCTTCTAACTTTCTTTTTCTTATTTAATGGATTTTTCTTTTTGGGCGGGGAAAGGGGGATTGTGTAATTCTTGTATTGTGGGAATTAATTTTTTTTTTCTGTTCTTTGCCAACTTAATATCCAACTCATATTTTTAAAATGATTGTCTGTTCTATGGTAGTCCTCCTGTTTATTAGGTCCTATGGGTACCAGTGCCATCTCCAGGGGAGGGCAAAAAAGGGTGATTGCCCAGGACGCGAAGGGGGTGGGGAAGGACCATGCCACACCCTTTTGAGTCATCCCGTAAGTCTGTGAGCACGAAAGCTTGATAGGGAAAGGGGAGTGGGGGAGGTCCCAAAAGCAACCTTCTCCTAGAGCACCATTTTGTCCAGCGACTGTCCTGATGGGCTGATGAGCTTTTATGTGCATTGATCTTTTCTTGCTGACACACTTCTCCACCCGTGTTATTAGTAATAGTAATGAGTACTCTATGAGAGAGTGATTTTTGATTAGTTGTTACAACTACCCATCACCAGTGATGAAGCAAATGCATAAGTATGTAAGTATTGCATTAATGAGTATATGCTATCTCACAGGCCGATACAGTAAACGGCGTGGGAGAGCGGACGAGCGCCCGCTCTCCCAGCGCGTGCACCGGCCACTCTCCTGTGCGCGCTATTCAGAAAAATAATTAATTCAAATTAGGGCCCGCTGTAAAAAAGAGGCGCTAGGGACACTAGCGCGTTCCTAGTGCCTCTTTTTGGACAGGAGCGGAGGCTGTCACCGGGTTTGACAGCCGACGTTCAATTTTGCCGGTGTCAGTTCTCAAACCCGCTGAAAGCCACGGGTTCGGAAACCGGACACCGGCAAAATTGAGCTTCCGGTTTTCAACCCTCGAGCCGATTTTACTTTTTTTTTTTTTTTATTATTTTAAACTTTTGGGACCCCGACTTAATATCAACATGATTTTTGCTGCTTTTCTGTGCACTTTCCCGGTGCCGAGAGAAATTAACGCCTACCTTTGGGTAGGCGCTAATTTCTGAAAGTAAAATGTGCGGCTTGGCTGCACATTTTACTTTCTGTATCGCGCGGGAATAACTAATAGGGCCATCAACATGCATTTGCATGTTGCGAGCGCTATTAGTTTCAGGGGGGTTGGATGCGCGTTTTCGACGCGCTATTGCCCCTTACTGAATAAGGGGTAAAGCTAGCGTGTCAAAAACACGCGTCCAAACGTCGGAGCGCACTGTACTGTATCGGCCTGAATCATGGATATATTTTGGTTTACTTCATACTTAACACAAATTAGTTATTTTGGGCTGGGGACATCAGATAAGCAGAGTTTTGTGAAGTTGGCTCACAGATTCTGAAGTGAGTGCGCTGGGTCAGATTGCTTTGAGTGCTGGTTGCTTCGATCTTGGCAACAGCAGAGAAAGCAATACTATATTTATTTTATTCATTCTTTATTATTCTAACATCTTTGCAAAATATACTTGTCAGTGGGAAATCTAGACTCCTCCACTTGATAGGGAGGAAAATGTTAGCACTGCTAATGATTTTGCCACTTTGCCAAAAATCCGGCAACGTGAATTCTACCTGTGTCCAGGTGTACATGCTGCCAAAGTCCTGTGCTAGAAATGGAAAGCCAATAGATATTAGGATCATCAGCAAAACATCTCTGCGGAGGGGAATCCAACACCGTAGACGTTCAAGGAAATTGTGGGAATAATGCTGGGGAGAGGTGATCAAAGAAAAGAAACGGCGATCGTCTGGGGAGAGAAGGCATAATAATTTGTAAAGAGTTCAGAAGGTTTTGTGGCGGCCCATGAAGCTGAAACTAGAATTGGTCACTGGGTATCACATCAAGGGGGCAATTTTTTTTTCAGAAAGCCTACGTCTACAAAGTACCCATTTTCCTTTGAAAATTGTCCATGAGTACAAAACAACTGTGGACTTTGCACCAGCCTTTTCTGCAGTTAAAAATTTGTTGGGGGGGGGGGGGGGGGGGGGAGAAACCACGTGTAAATTAGAAAATCCAATCTACATATTTCATTTACCTATTCTCCCCCCCCCCCCCTTCCTACACAGCCCAGGAGCACTTTCCCTCAGTCTGGCTAAAAATACACATGACGTGGAAGCCCGCATATCCTTTTAGCTGAGCAAAAAAGGGCAATTTCCAGACTGGCTAATTTATTTGGGTGAATTGCATTTGCACAATTACCCTAACCCTGAATGGGAATTTATTTGGTTATGTTTCATGTCAATTGTCTTTGGCTGTGGCAACTCAGGAGTTACCATGATATATCCACATTACTTGAAAGAAAAAGTCCTTAATTGAGTTTGGCTTATGTGTACACTGCATATGTTACAGGAGAGGTCATTTTTAGTGAAAACCTGGCTGAGTTACATTGTAATCTGTGGGTCGTTTAGGTCAAACATTGCTCTCTTCATTTAGCAGTCACTTGTCCCTCTTTGCAGGAGCGGAGTGGCTCAACCATTAACCCCATCATGACCGAGATACAGACCAAGATGGCCCCACCTACTTTCAACAGAGTCAACAAATTTACAGCAGGCTTTCAAAACATTGTGGATGCCTATGGCGTGGGCAATTACAGGGAGATGAATCCAAGTAAGAATCCTTAGCACATTTTGCATCCTGAAGCATTATTTTACAATCAAAATGCATCCATTCTCAATAATTAGTTGTATTAGATTTTCAAGATAGCAGCTTCATAACTCAAATTTCTACTGAAGAACTGCACAGTCCATTAGCCAGGGACGCATATTATGAAAAAATAATCTACTCTTTTCAACTCTGACCTACCGTACATGCAGCTTTGTTTTGCAACTGTAATCTAATTAGATTAAAATAAAGCTTGTTTTCTCTTTCCCCTCTTCTCTGTCTCAATGTTTCCCCAGCCCCTTACACCATAATCACATTTCCCTTCCTGTTTGCGGTAATGTTTGGAGACTGTGGACATGGGCTGGTCATGCTGGGATTCGCACTTTGGATGGTGAATAATGAGAAGAAGCTTCAGGCACAGAAAAGCAACAATGAAGTGAGTTATTCACCTACCCAAACTTCCTTATTCAAACTGCGTTCCTGTAACAACCTCAGGTCACAAGTCTACAGGGCACCATTTTTTATTATCTTTAGCTCTGTTCTCATGCCGCTGAATATCCGCACACAAATCTCTACTTAGCCAGATAAGTTATATCCGGCTAAGTTAGACTGGCTCTATGGCTGGTCTGATTTATTCGATTAACTTAATCGGATGAGAGCGAAGATAGCTACTTATCTGGTTAAGTTAACCGGATAAGTAGCGCTGCTCTGATGTGCCCACTGCCCGCCCACAAATTGACCAGCTGAAAGATAGCTGGATAAGTGACTTATTTGGCTATCTAGCGGCTGCTGACCATACCGGATATTTATTTATTTATTTATCTATTTTATTTATTTATTTATTTAATTAAAATCTTTTCTATATCGTCGTTAAGTAGTATACCATCACAACGGTTAACAGTGAGGCATATATATACGTCTTTGGAAAATATATAAGTTAATACTATCTATAGGAAGTGCCATTAAGGTCCGGTAACATAGTTTCGCAATAAAGACTATTTGCAAAAAGTTAAAGATCTTGTCCTTTTTCTATGTTTCACAGTTTTAATTGCATATATAACTCTATCAGAATGTATGATTTGTTTTAATTAAACATGCTTATTGAGCAGAAAGGTGCTGCGTTCTGATGTTCTGCTGCCAGATTTCATATTCCACTATTCACTGCTCTCTTTGTAAAATGCTTGCTTGAAAAGCCAGGTTTTTAAACTCTTTTTGAATAGTTAAAAATCTCTCTGTAGTCTAATTTCTAAGGGCATGGTATTCCACAGTATTGGTCCGGCTAAGGATAGAGCCCGTTCTCTAACTTGGGTCAGTCTTGCTGTTTTAACCGAAGGGATGGTTAGGAGTGCTTTGTTAGCAGATCTGAGGTTTCTATGTGGGACATGAACACGTAGTGCTGTGTTCAGCCATTCTGCTTTTTCATCGTGTATTAATGTATATATTGTGCAAAGTGTTTTGTATTGAACTCTGTATTCGATGGGTAGCCAGTGTAGTTCTGCTAGAGTTTCTGTAATGTGATCATTTTTTTGTTTACTAGTAAGTACTCTTGCAGCAGAGTTCTGCAGTATTTGGAGTGTTCTTATTGTTGTGTATGGTAATCCTAGGAGAAGGGAATTACAGTAGTCGGTGCTAGCAAATATTAGTGCTTGTAAGACTGTTCTGAAGTTTGCCAATGTTAGTAAAGGTTTTAATTTCCTGAGAACCATAAGTTTGGTGTATCCTTCTTTGACTTTCAGTGATATGTGTTGTTTGAGGCTAAGTTCTGTGTCAATTATTACACCGAGGTTTCGTACTTTTTCAGTTAATTCTATTTTCTGATTATTTTTGAGCAGTATTGGGGTTTGGATAATCGTCAGATTTTTTCATTCTAAATGTAGGAATTCTGTTTTCTCAATGTTAATAACTAGCTCCATTTGGTTTACTAGCTGTTTGATGATGTCTAGGTACATGTTTGCTAGATTTAGTGGGGCGGATTTTAAAAGCCCTGCTCGCGTAAATCCGCCCGGATTTACGTGAGCAGGGCCTTGCGCGCCGGCGCGCCTATTTTCCATAGGCCTGCCGGCGCGCGCAGAGCCCCGGGACTCGCGTAAGTCCCGGGGTTTTTTGTCGGGGGCGTGTCGGGGGCGGGGCTGATCGACGTGGCGTTTTGGGGGTGGGACGCGGCATTTTGGGGGCGGGCCCGGGGGCGTGGTTTCGGCCCGGGGCGGTCCGTGGGCGTGGCTGCGCCCTCCGGAACCGCCCCCAGGTTGCGTCTCGGCGCGCCAGCAGCCCGCTGGCGCGCCGAGACGCAACCCAGAGCGCTGGCGCACGGGGATTTACTTCTTCCTCCGGGAGGTGTAAATCCCCGGACAAAGGTAGGGGGGGGGGGGGGTTTAGATAGGGCCGGGGGTGTGGGTTAGGTAGAGGAAGGGAGGGGAAGGTGAGGGGAGGGCGAAAGAGAGTTCCCTCCGAGGCCGCTCCGAAATCGGAGCGGCCTCGGAGGGAACGGAGGCAGGCTGCGCGGCTCGGCGCACGCCGGCTGCCCAAAATCGGCAGCCTTGCGCGCGCCGATCCTGGATTTTAGCAGATACGCGCGGCTACGCGCGTATCTGCTAAAATCCAGCGTACTTTTGTTTGCGCCTGGTTCGCAAACAAAAGTACGCGAACGCGCCGTTTTAAAAAATCTACCCCAGTGTGTTTTTCAATGTGTTCAATGGGTAGTAGTAGTTGAATGTCGTCAGCATAAATGTAGTGTATGACACGCAGGCCTGCTAGGAGGTGGCACAGCGGCAGCAGGTAAATATTAAACAGTGTAGCTGATAGAGCTGATCTCTGTGGGACTCCTATGTGTAGATTTATTTTCTCTGACAATACGGATATTCAGCAGCCTGCTAGATAGCCAGATAAGTCTTATTTATCTGGCTATTTCGCTCTGAACGTGCTTTGAAGATTGGGCCCATGAGCTTTAGGGCTTCTGATTTTAGGTTTTGACTGATAAACCCCAATGAAGCATGCCTGATGCAAAAAATAATATTAGGTGTTTATTAGATGAACACTGAAAAAACACCATGTCCCATGCCATGTCCTCCTTTGCCTGTCCTGCTTCCTTCACTTTGCCAAGCTGACGACTCCTCAGCTGCACAAATGTATTGATTTGATTCAACTGGATAAGGTACCCTACAATAGTTCCTGTGCCGCAAAAACATTGATAAACACCGATTTTCGGTATCCCCAAAGAGCCCCTAATTAGATAAAAAAATTAACGCCTAAATTTACAATTTGTAAACATCTAAAATCTGAAGCCCTAATTATTTTTGAAATCCAATGACTGAAATGCACATGCTCAGTTCATAACATTCATCTCTGGATTTTTCCTTTGGCAGATTTGGAATACCTTCTTTAGTGGCCGCTACCTGATTCTGCTGATGAGCATATTCTCTATTTACACGGGCTTTATCTACAATGATTGCTTTTCTAAGGCTCTCAACATCTTTGGCTCTTCTTGGAGTGTCAATCCAATGTTCACAAATGGCACATGGACGTGAGTAGTAAATGATGTGAAACCAACTGTATCTTGACTTTTGTTCTTATTCCTAATCTTTCTTCCCAGTCTGTCTCCCATTTTTTGAAGTGATTTGGAGGGTATTAAGATAAACTCCTTTCAGAAGTCAAGATACTGTTCACTTTTCTCTACTCGTTTTCAAGCATGGTTCTGGCTTCACACCTACTCATGAGGAGAGTGATTATTTAGATTGGCAGATGTCTACAGAAGAGCAATGATATTTTTGGAATCCCGAAGACAAGTTCTTCCACTGAGAAACCAACCTGGGTGTGATAAATGGTATTTTTTGTGTCTTTCTCTGGATAACCACAGAGTTTTCAGAGTAGCTCCTGAAGAAGTCTGAAGACTTTGAACTTTTCATCTTTGCTTAATTTATCCATCTGTGTTACTGTTATAGTAGACAGCCTAAAACTATTGTATGATGGTCACATGATTATTCATTTTAGTGATTGACTCTTACAGAAGCCAGAGGTTGAATAAAGACTTTCACTTGGCACAGTGTAACCATCCAAATGTGACCACGTAGAATACCATCTATTAGGTCTGGGCATACCTCTGTAAATCATGCTCATGAAAAAACCTTTAGGGGTTTCTTGGCTAATTGCTCAGAAAGTGGTAAACAGGGATGTACGTGGCTTTGCAGAACCTTATCCTTTTTACCTGATTGAGCAGCAGATGAATGCAAGGCATTATAAGAAAGCAGACTTACTAAGTAAAACCTAACCAGGTTTTCAAATATTTGTGACAATCACCGACACTCCCCAAACCACTAGCTATGCAAATGCATGTATTTATTTATTTGATTTATATTCCGCCTTTCAGCCCTTCAAAGTGGATTATATTCAGGTACTCTAGGTAGAGAACTCTACAGCAGTGAATTTATCATTTTGACTGTAATTTGTTTTGATGGTTAATCAAAAGGTGAAAAATTGTTGTGGGTAAATAAATAACAGAGGGGCCCATTCGTTAGCCCCATTTTATTTATCTGACCTTGAAATTTTTTTTTATTGCTTTTTTTTTCTTTAGTGATGATCTTGTTCATAGTGCTACGTCACTACAGCTTAATCCAGCCATTCCTGGAGTGTTCACTGGAAATCCTTACCCTTTTGGAATTGATCCGGTAATGAAATCCATTTTAGAGGATATATTTTATTTACCCTGTTCAAAGAACCAAGTAAAGTATGGCTTTCTGTGTGTGTGTGGGGGGAGGTGGATTGGCAGTGTTACCTTATGGGACCATATGGAGCCATACATCCTGGAGTAGGAAGGTGAGTCTCAGAGCAGTTATTTTAGCCAGTAATCAAAGTATGACACCAGCCATGCTTTGACATGCTTCAGTCGTTATATTCCATCTGCAGCACAGCTGCGCCCCTTTTTTGCTTTGCTTGCCAACCCTACCAATGGACTGTCTACTCTAGACTCCATGTTTGTACCTAGATGGAAAATGCAAGGAATGGCTGGGTCAGGGAAATGACTTTAATGAAAGGAAGGGCAGGGCAAGAGCTAGAGAATTCTCAACATCACCCCTCTTTTTTCCCCCCCTTGACTGTTAAGGGAATGCCCAAAAAAAGAGAGAGTGGCAATTGCATCAAAAGTGTGTTTTATGACTCCATGACCTGGATGTATATATTACTGGCGCTTTGTACTTGCTCTGTTGGGGGTGCAGGAATGGGAGTAGGTGCCGGGGGGGGGGGTGGCACTCAGTGGGAAAGGCATGCGGAAGGGTGTGGGTCAGAAGGCTTTCAGAAGGTATGTGAAAGTGGAGGAGGAGCGTAGAGAGTATGTGGTGGTGTATGTGGTGTTGGGTGCCATGTGGTATCTGAGGGGGGTACATGTACACTTTTTTCTCCTTGCATTCTCCACAGTTCTACTCCTACCCCTATTCTCCCCACCTATGTAGGAATGGTGTATGTGTTGTGGGGATGGGAGTGTATGTGTTGTAGATATGAGTAGGGGGTATATGTGGTATCAGAACGGGGTGTATGCATGTGTGTATGTGTTGGGGGGAACCTACCCCCATTTTCTGTCTATCCTTCTCCCCCATGCAAGTGTGGGTGTGCAAGTGTGTACTCTTTGTCCCTCTCTCCCACTGTGCTCTACACTTTTTCCCCCTTACCATTTTTCCCTTCCTCTCCCATGTGCATGTGTGCAATAGAGAGGGATGTGTGTATGTGTGTGTGTTGTGGGGAGGTGAGAGTGAGGGTAGGTTTGTTAGAGGATGTACTCTTTCCCTCTTGCAATATCCACAGACTCCACTTTTGTGTGTGGGGGAGGGTGGTGGGAGGATGTGTGTGCTTGTTATGGGGCTAATGTGAGTGGTATCGGGTGAGTTGGGAGGTGTCCATATCAAGGGTGAGTGAGCTGGATCTGTGTGCACACTCTCCATCTCACATTATTCACTTTGCCCTTTCTCTTTTCTCCCTCCACTCCTCTCTCCCCTCGTGTATATGCATGTGGGGATGTGGCATAGCAGGGGAGGGGGAGGAGAAGGGTTCTGTGCATGCATTACAGGGTTGATGTGTGTGTTGGTGTGACTGGGGGTAAGTGTGAGGGGTTCTCTAGGAATGGGGGGAGTTTGGGGGGTGTCAGAAGTGTTGGGAAGAGATTGGGGTTGGAGGTATGTGTGCATGTGTGGGTGGTATTGGTGAGTCACGAGTGGGGGTTTGTGTTTCACGAGGGGTGATGTCGTAGAAGGGGGTGTGAGGTATGTGGGGTGTCTAGTAGTGGCCGGGGGAGTGGTGTATGTGTGTGTAGTGTCTGGGTGTGGTGAGTGGGCATATCTGGGAGTGGCTGGGGATTTGATGTGCAAAGGTGTTGGCAAGTATCTGGGGTGGGGAGGGTGTGTGTGGGGGGTGAATGGGGGTTGGGTTGCATGTAGGAGGACTCTTGGGATGGGGCATTAGGGTGTGATGGAGTGTAGTGTGTTGGAGATGGCTGGGTTTGTACTGTGAGTGGGGGGGTGTCTGGGAATGGTTGGAGTGTGTGTGTGGGGGGCGGGGTTAGGAGTGTCGGGGAGGGGATGGGGATGTGTGTGCATGGGGGGAGTGGCTGAGGGTTTGATGTGTGGAGGTGTCAGTGACTTGCAATAGAGGGGGTGTGCGGATGGGGGTTGTTGGGGAGTGACTCGTGGTGGGGATGTTATGGGAAGTGCTGGAGGGCTGCAGACTGCGTGGGATGGGGAGGTATCAGGAAGTGACATGAAGTGGATATGTATGTGTGGGAGTGGGAGATTGTCGGGAAGTAACTCAGGGTGGGGTGGTGTCAGTGGTATAGTGTATATGAAGGTTTGTGTGTATGGGGGTGGGGTCACTGGGATATGTAAAGGGGGAGTGTTGGGGAGAGACATTAGGTGGGTGTGTGTGTGAATGTAGGGGTGTGACTTGGGGGGTATGGTGGAGCGGGGATTGGCACTTCTCCCTTGTTCTTCTTTATTTGTTTAAAACATCTCATATTCCTCGATTCTACATTGTTCAACGTGGATTAGAATATTACAATTTAATAACACATCAAATCAAATAAACAGATTAAAACTATAAGTACTCTAAAAAAAAATAAAATGATATAAAATTAAATATGTATAGCACTTTATCACTGCCACTATTAATACTAAACTGAATACTAAAGCATCACATTGTCGTAAACTCGGCAAAATAAAACTGTTTTCAATTGTTTACAAAACACACGATAATCTTGTCCTTGTCGCAGCTCTCTAGAGGGTGCATTCCACAGAACTGGAGCCGCAGCAAGGAATGCCTTTGCTCTAGTTGTATGAAGGAGGCAGGAGCATAAAGATGGCACATGCAATAGCATTTGAAAGCATGATCTCAAAGATTGGGTGGGTGCATACCATTTCACCTTTCTCCTCTCCCATCTCCACCTCCACATTCTCCCTTGCACTATCCACGTTCTCCCCTGCTCTCCTCCCCCTCCTGTGTGCATGCATGTGGATGTGAAGGCAGGGGTTTGGATGCTTGCTGTATGTCAGGGAAGGAGTAAGGTGTGAGATGAGCTCCTGTGTGAGTGTGTGTGTGTGTGTGTGTGTGTGTGTAGAGTTGGGGGTATGGAGGGCTGAATGTGTGTGGGGTTAAGCAGGAATTGGTGGTGGGAGGGCGTGTATGGGTGCACAGTGGAAATTGTGGGTTCATATGTGTGAGGGAAGGAGTACATATGTGTGTGTGTGTGTGTGTGTACGGAGAAAAGTGAGTATGTGTGTGCATGTATGGGGAGAGGGAGAGTAGGGGATGTGTGTGTGGGCGAAAGTGTGTGGTGGGGTAAAAGGGGAAAATCTATGCATTTCTCCTTCCCACCTCACCCCATCTCTCTCCCTTCCCCCCCTCTCCCTTCCCCCTCCCTATCTCCCTCCCTCCCTCTCCCGTTCCTCCACTTCCTCTGTTGCTGTCTTCCCTCTCTCTTCCTCATCCCATCCCTCTCCTCTCCCTCTCCCTCTCCCCATCCCTCTTTCCTCATCCCTCTCCTATCCTTCTCTATCCCTCCCTCTTTCCTTTTCCCTCTCTCCTACCCTCCCTCCTTATCCCTCTATCCCCTCTCTATATCTCCCTCACACTGATCTCCTCCTCCAGCCCCCCTCTCCCATCTACTTTGGCCCTCTTCTCTTCTCACTCCTCCCCCAGCTTTTCCCCTCCCACCTCTGGTTCCGAGGTCATCTCCCAGCAGCCCTTCTGCTATCTGCTCCACTGCTTCTTTCCCTGGTGTTGCCAGTGACTCTGGTTTTTTTGTTTGGTTTTTCTTATTGGTGGGGCCTGGGAATCCCCACTAGCTGTTCCCTCACCTGTCCTGCTGCTGCACTCACTGGCCTCACAGTTTGGATGCTGGTACTTTTTCCTTGCTGCCTGCAGCATTCCCTCTGCTCCAGCTGATGTCATTACGTCACACAGGTGCAGACGCGATTCAATGATTACCTGGAGCACCTAACATTTTTTAAATATAGAGAGATATATAAGAATTTAGAGCTTCCAATGGGGCTATTTATTTATTTGTATTTATTTTTAATTTTTATATACCGACATTTTTGTATAAAATACAATATAGAGGAGTGTCACATTCAGTCACATTCAGCATGCAGTGATCCTGCTTCTGTATGCAGAGTTTTGAAGGACCAGTGATGATTCAATATTGGATATCATTTTCATGGCGTGGATTGATTCTAATATCAAGTGATATGCCCAGAATTGAAATGATATATATAGAGAGAGAAATATAAAATACAGAATTTCTTGGCATATCTTAGTGGGGTCAGCATACTAAGATAATTCTAAAATATGTTTCCAATAATTTAACTTAGTTGTTTCATTCATTTATTTATTTATTTCCAAATATTTGATGTTACGCTTTTATCTGGACTGGACTCAAAAATAGATTACAATAAATTAGAATAGCTTAACAGGTCAGTATCAGAGCAGAAGCTCAAGCATGACCAATAATACAGAATTATTTTAATTTAACATTGCATGGAGCATAGGATCCTGTAGCAAGGACCTGCTCTCCAGGTGATGCATTGTCCTTTCGCACCGAGGATATCTCCCCAAGGCCTACTGCCCAGGAGGGAAGGGTTAGGTCGGCCGTCATAGTTGATAATTCGATTATTAGGAATGTAGACAGCTGAGTGGCTGGTAGGCATGATGATCGCCTGGTAACATACCTACCTGGTGCGAAGGTGGCGGACCTAACGCGTCACCTAGATAAGATTTTAGACAGTACAGGGGAGGAGCCGGCTGTCATGGTACATGTGGGCACCAATGACATAGGAAAATGTGGGAGGTAGGTTCTGGAAGCCAAATTTAGGCTCTTAGGTAGAAAGCTTAAATCCAGAACCTCCAGGGTAGCATTCTCTGAAATGCTCCCTGTTCCACACGCAGGTCCCAGAGGCAGGCAGAGCTCCGGAGTCTCAATGCGTGGAGGAGACGATGGTGCAAGGAAGAGGGATTCAGTTTTGTTAGGAACTGGGGAACCTTTTGGGGAAGGGGGGAATTCTCTTCCGAAGGGATGGGCTCCACCTTAACCAGGGTGGAACCAGACTGCTGGCGCTAACCTTTAAAAAGGAGATAGAGCAGCTTTTAAACTAGAACAAAGGGGAAAGCCGACAGTCGCTCAGCAGCACATGGTTCGGAGAGAGGTATCTTCAAAGGATACTAATGATGCATTAGAATTAGGGCATCCCGACAGTGAGGTTCCAATAATAAAAGTAGTCCAAGTGCCTGTAACTTAAAACTCACCTGAGCTAAAAAATTCTAACTTATCCCTATCAATTAAAAAGCAGAATGAAAATACAAACAAAAAACACACTTTGAAATGTTTGTGTGTTAATGCCAGAAGTCTAAGAAGTAAGATGGGAGAATTAGAATGTATAGCAGTCAATGATGATAGACTTAATTGGCATCTCAGAGACATGCTGGAAGGAGGACAACCAATGGGACAGTGCTATACCGGGATACAAACTATATCGCATTGACAGAGAGGAGCACCCAGGAGGCGGTGTGGTGCTTTATGTCCGGGATGGCATAGAGTCCAACAGGATAAACATCCTGCATGAGACTAAATGCACAATCAAATCTTTATGGGTAGAAATTCCTTGTGTGTTGGGGAAGACTATAGTGATAGGAGTATACTACCTTCCACCTGGTCAAGATGGTGAGACTGATAGTGAAATGCTAAGAGAAATTAGGGAAGCTAACCAAATTGGTAGTGCGGTATTAATGGGAGACTTCAATTACTTCACATCAATACGTTGTAAGCAAAAGTTTTTTCTTCTATGTGCTGTATTTCATATAATTTAGTTTACATATGGGACCATCATAACACCCACGGTATACAAGCAAGTTAGCTTATATTTTAACCGCCACGGGTCATATTTAATCATCGGTCCAGATTTTTCAGAAAGTTCCATTTTATTAATGAGTACTCATTAATAAATCTGGACCGATGATTAAATATGACCCGTGGCGGTTAAAATATAAGCTAACTTGCTTGTATACCGTGGGTGTTATGATGGTCCCATATGTAAACTAAATTATATGAAATACAGCACATAGAAGAAAAAACTTTTGTTTACAACGTATTGATGTGAAATATTGTGTGGCTCATTGTATATTGGGATTAACTGTTAGTATTTTTGTAGACTTCAATTACCCCAATATTGACTGGGTAAATGTATCATCGGTACATGCTAGAGATATAAAGTTCCTGGATGGAATAAATTACATTTTTATGGAGCAATTGGTCCAGGAACCAACAAGAGAGGGAGCAATTTTAGATCTAATTCTCAGTGGATGACAGGATTTGGTGAGAGAGGTAACAGTGGTGGGGCCACTTGGCAATAGTGATCAAATTTGAATTAATGACTGGAAGGGGGACAGTAAGCAAATCCACGGCTCTCGTGCTAAACTTTCAAAAGGGAAACTTTGATAAAATGAGAAAAATTGAAAGAAAAAACTGAAAGGAGTAGCTACAAAGGTAAAAAGTGTGCAAGAGACGTGATCATTGTTAAAAAATACCATCTTAGAAGCACAGTCCAGATGTATTCCACACATTAAAAAAGGTGGAAAGAAGGCAAAACGATTACCGGCATGGTGAAAAGGGGAGGTGAAAGAAGCTATTTTAGCCAAAAGATCTTCATTCAAAAATTGGAAGAAGGATCCAAGAGAAGAAAATAGGATAATGCATAAGCGTTGGCAAGTTAAATGTAAAACATTGATAAGACAGGCTAAGAGAAAATTTGAAAAGAAGTTGGCCGTAGAGGGAAAAACTCACAGTAAAAACTTTAAAAAATATATCCGAAGCAGAAAGCCTATGAGGGAGTCAGTTGGACTGTTAGATGATTGAGGGGTTAAAGGTGCACTTAGAGAAGATAAGGCCATCGTGGAAAGATTAAATGATTTCTTTGTTTCGGTGTTTACTAAAGAGTATGTTGGGGAGATACTCGTTCCGGAGAAGGTTTTCATGGGTAATGATTTAGATGGACTGAACCAAATCACGGTGAACCTAGAAGATGTGGTAGGCCTGATTGATAAACTGAAAAGTAGTAAATCACCTGGACTGGATGGTATATACCCCAGGGTTGTGAAGGAGCTCAAAAATGAAATTTCAGACCTATTAATAAAACTTTGTAACCTATCATTAAAATCATCCTTTGTACCTGAAGACTGGAGGATAGCTGATATAACCCCAATATTTAAAAAGGGCTCCAGGGGTGATCTGGGAAACTACAGACCAGTTAGCCTGACTTCAGTGCCAGGAAAAATAGTGGAAAGTGTTCTAAGCATCAAAATCACAGAACATATAGAAAGACATAGTTTAATGAAACAAAGTCAGCATGGCTTTACCCAAGGCAAGTCTTGCCTCACAAATCTGCTTCACTTTTTTGAAGGAGTTAATAAACATGTGGATAAAGGTGAACCGGTAGATGTAGTGTACTTGCATTTGCAGAAGGCATTTGATAAAGTTCCTTATGAGAGGCTTCTAGGAAAAGTAAAAAGTCATGGTATAGGTGGCGATGTCTTTTCATGGATTACAAACTGGCTAAAAGACAGGAAACAGAGAGTAGGATTAAATGGACAATTTTCTCAGTGGAAAGGAGTGGGCAGTGGAGTGCCCCAGGGATCTGTATTGGGACCCTTACTTTTCAATATATTTATAAATGATCTGAAAAGGAATACGAGTGAGATAATCAAATTTGCAGATGATACAAAATTATTCAGAGTAGTTAAATCACAAGTGGGTTGTGATAAATTGCAGGAAGACCTTATGAGAATGGAAGATTGGGCATCCAAGTGGCAGATAAAATTTAATGTGGACAAGTTCAAGGTGATGCATATAGGGAAAAATAATCCATGCTATAGTAACCACAATATTAGGTTCCATATTAGGAGCTACCACCCAGGCACAAGATCTAGGCATCATAGTAGATAATACATTGAAATCTTCAGCTCAGTGTGCTGTGGCAGTCAAAAAAGCAAATAGAATGTTGGGAATTATTAGGAAGGGAATGGTGAATAAAATGGAAAATGTCATAATGCCTCTGTATGGCTCCAAGTTGATACCACACCTTGAGTACTGTGTAACATTCTGGTTGCTGCATCTGAAAAAAGATATTATTGCGATGGAGAAGGTACAGAGAAGGGTGACCAAAATGGTAAAGGGGATGGAACAGCTCCCGTGTGAGGAAAGGCTAAAGAGGTTAGGGCTGTTCAGCTTGGAGAAGAAACGGCTGAGGTGGGATGTGATAGAGGACTTTAAAATCATGAGAGGTCTATAATGGGGAAATGTGAATTGGTTATTTACTTTTTCGGATAATAGAAGGACTAGGGGGCACTCTATGAAGTTAGCAAGTAGCACATTTAAAGCTAATCGGAGAAAATTCTTTTTCACTCAACGCACAATTAAGCTCTGAAATTTGTTGCCAGAAGATGTGGTTAGTGTAGCTGGGTCTAAAAAATGTTTAGATATGTTTAGGGAGGAGAAGTCCATTAATCAAGTTGTCTTAGAGAATTGAGAGTTGTCTTAGAGAATTGTCACTGCTATTACTGACATCAGTAGCATGGGATCTACTTAGTGTTTGGGTACTTGCCAGGTACTTGTAGCCTGGATTGGCCACTGTTGGAAACAGGATGCTGGGCTTGATGGACCCTTGGTCTGACCTATGGGCCGATACAGTAAGGGGTAATAGCACATCCAAAACGCGCGTCCAACCCCCCTGAAACTAATAGCGCCTGCAACATATAAATGCATGTTGATGGCCCTAATAGCTATTCCCGTGTGATCTAGAAAGCAAAATGTGCAGTGAAGCCGCACATTTTCTTTCAAACATTTACGCCTGCGCCAGGGAAGTGTACAGAAAAGCAGAAAAAACTGCTTTTCTGTACACCCTCCAACAAATATCATAGCGATATTAAGTCGGAGGCCCCAAAATTAAAATTTTTTTTTAAAAAAAAAAATGTAAAATTGGCCCGCGGGTCGGAAGACGGATGCTCAATTATGCCAGCATCCGTTTTCCAAACCCGTGGCTGTCAGCGGGTTTGAGAACTGCCGCCGGCAAAATTGAGCGTCGGCTGTCAAACCCGCTGACAGCTGACGCTCCTGTCAAAAAAGAGGCGCTAGGGACGCGCTAGTGTCCCTAGCGCCTCTTTTTACGGTGTGCCCTCATTTGCATCCTAAATCGCGCGCATAGGAGAGTGGCTCTCCCGCGGGTTTTACTGTATCTGCCTCTAGTTTGGCAATTTCATATGTTCTTATATTTTTATGTTTTCTATCTCCCATTTTGCTACAGCATGCTGATGAAATTCTTGCAGGTGAGAGAACATTATTTTGAGGGCAAAAAAGGTATTTGGGTCTGCCTAGTGGAAAGCTAGTGCCCTGATAGTGAGGCCCCAGCATGCTTTGAACTGAGGCAGCCTCAGCCCGAACATGGCCATGTCTCCAAGGATCCAGATTGATTCTTAGGGAAGCTGAAAAAGGGGTTGCTGGGATAGGCTTAGTGTTTGGACAACTTGATGGTTGAGGGCTACACAGTAGAGTTGGAAGGTGAAGTTCTGTTGCTGCAGAGTAAGCCTGGAGAATACCAGTGAATGGAGAATACCAGTGAAGTAACATAGCATGACCAGACCTGCACAGTCACTTTGAGTACTAGATTGCTGAGTTGGGGGTTGTGTAAATAGTAAAGAAAACATGTGTCTGTGAATAAATCCTGGTATTGAATCTGAAGCAGAATTATGTATGTCTCTGGAAGGAACCCTAACCTGACAATTATAGAGCATGATCATTGGTTCCATTTGTGGTTCACTGGGGATATTTGTCTATTATAGAGAATCTTGACTAATCTACATGCCCACTAGATGGCAGCCTTTTTCCTGACAGAAGTGGGAAACAAACATATTCTCTGAATCCTTGTAGGTTGTGATATCTTTGACATCTGAAGGAGAGCAGATGGTTTTAATAGCTCATATGCTACTTTTTTTTTTTTTGGTCCTTTAAAGAGTATCACAACCTAACAAGACTCTAGTTTTCTGTAAGTCTAATATGGTTACTAGAATTTTTCACTATCTTGTATCACTCTGGGGTAAAGTTTGAAAGTTTTAATCAGGATCTTTGCATATCATATAAGGTGCTCGAGGATAGATTGGCTGAATCTGTGTAAGTGAGTTTTCAGTTGTCAGAAAGAACGTTTGCATGTCCATGGTAAGTGCACTTTTATCCACATTAGAGATGTTCCCTGGGGATGTTTCAGGAGCATGTTTGGAAAGTATGTGGAATTGTGGATATACTTTAGTTTAAAAAATGTGCATGCACAGTAGGTGGGTGTCTAACTCATGCACTTAACATGTATGTAGGGGCAGAATTTTAGCTTCATAATGAACCAATATTCAAACACAATATGCAAAGGTTCCTTCTGCTGATAATTGTCATACATGGGAACTTTTGACTTCCAGTCACCCTGAGATTACCATGGATTAGCAGGGGGGGGGGGGGGGGGCAACTGCACAGTGGGACTGGATGCTCACAAATTTGTAGAGGTGTGAATCGTGTGATCGATCATCTTAACGATCGATTTTGGCTGGGGGGGGGGGAGGAAAATCTTATCGTCGGGTTTTTTTGTTTTAAAAAATCGTTAAAAATCGTAAATCGGGGGAGGGCGGGAAAACCGGCACACCAAAAAACCCCTAAAACCCACCCCGAACCTTTAAAAGAAATCCCCCACCCTCCCGAACCCCCCCAAAATGTTTTAAATTACCTGGGGTCCATTGGGGGTTCCCGACGCGATCTCCCTCTCTCTCTCTGGCCACGGCTGCGTTGAGAAATGGCGCCGGTGGCCCTTTGCCCTTATCATGTGACAGGGCAAAGGTAGCGCCGGCGCCATTTTGTTTCCTGCCTTCTGGGGGGTGGGGGGTGACTGTGTAATTGTCACTTTTGTACTGGAAAATGTTTAAATAAAGAGTTTAAAAAACAGAAGATAACTAATTGCTCAGTGAGAACATTGACCTCTGTTATTCACAGATGGTCGTACACAGGACAATTATCAAAACTTTTCCTGCGGGTAAATACTTGTTTACTCACTGGAAAAGTCCTGCTAAAAATTACCCTCTGCTCTGTGTGGATAAAAGTACCGGCACTGGAAAAGAAGCAGAGAAGGTGGGGGGAATGCATGCTGGGTTTCATTTTGAGAGCTCTGCATGGACTGTCTGTGCGTATTTGTTCACCTCCTTCAAAGCAGGTGCATATGTATGCACCAAAATGATGCCCCATTTTCAATGGGAAACCTTGTACAGGGTTTCTCTTTGAAAATGTACTTTTAGACCTGTGGGTACAAAAGACAATTTTGAAAAGGGTTAAGCACTTAAAAATGGCTCCTTGTGACTTGATAAATTTAACTGGTTAAATATGCAAGGCACAAAAGTTTAGCCGGTTAAAAAAAAAAACAGGGACGTGGCTGGAAGTGTTTCCAAGCTGTTTAGTACTAACACCGTAAACCTGTTAACATTTAAATGACTAACCCCAGCTGCGTACATAGCAGGCCTAAATGATAACATTTTCAGCCAAAAACCTAGTCTGTTAGGTTCGAAGAAAATTTGAATAAAGATAACCAGCTAAAGATTATCTTTACCACCCATACTGTATTCTTACAACTAACAGCTAGAGTCTACATGTCTCATTCTTAATCTTTTAGAGGCAAATATATAAAAGAAACTAGAACAGATAACTTATCCATCTAAATTTATCCAGATAAGTTATCCTGGATATTCAGTGGAATAAACATCCCATTGAATATCCCCAATTAAAGTTATCTGGCTATCTTTAGCTGGATAACATTTAAACCTAACTGGCTATCTTTTTAATATCAACAGTTAGGTTTTAAGTTATGTGGCTGGATAACTTTGGCTTTAGCTGGTTATATTCAAAAAGATTATAGCTGGTTAAGTGGTGCTGCAATACAGAAAAAAAAACCCTATTCGGTAAGTCTAGCGACCCAAATGATACCGCTTACCCAGGCTATGGCAATAGGGCCCAACCAGGCCAATCAATCCCCACCAAACCCCATTGTAATAGATTAAAACAATTAAAAAGGAAATAGTCCGGAACCGACCCGTTACCTAGCTTAAGTGGGGGGAAGTTGTAAGTTTTTTATTTTTGTGCTGCAGGCCACTTAGTTGGCTATATTCTTTTAAATATAGCCAACTAAGGCTAAGGTTATTCGACCACATGAGGGCAGCATATCTTCGGGTAATGGAATAACTTATTCGGCTACCTCCAAAAATCAGAGTTTTCTGGATAAATTATTCAGCTAACTCAACCCCGACCAAGGACACACCCACTTAGCTAAATTTTAGCTGCATAATGACCTATGTGGCTAAAAAATAGCTGAATAAGTGCTGGTTATATTAAAATATTGTCATTTAGCTGGATAACTTGCGAGTTAGGATAAATGGCTTTGAATATTGACCTCTAAGTGCACTGTTTTTCATCCGAAAAGGTTAGATGTGAGAGCACTTCATCTTGTCGAAGCTCTGGAATCCATCCTTATCTTTCAAACGTTCTCACGGTGGATTGTCTTGACTTGAGCACCCGGATGCACCGGGGCGCCACTGTATCAGAAAGTGAAAGCCAAGTCACAGAGGTCAGAATCTGACATTGAGGATGGCTTTCAAAGTATTCAAATACTCTCCTTTGGAATAAAACAAACCTGAAAGGAAATGGCTGGGTGTTTTTAACTGTTGATGTGGTTGTTGAAGGACAATACTGCTTTAGTTCTCCTTGTGGTGCTTATGAAATGTTGTAAGATTAAGCCAATGTTAGAAACTGGGTAGGGTTTTGTGGGGGAAGGGGGCAGGGTTTACCCCCCCCCCCCTTTTTTTTTTGGTGACCCACAGTTGATGGAGAAAACTAACCATAGACATGTAAACCCTGGGCTGATATCCTCCCATAGGACTTCAAGGGCCCACTTTAAATTCCAAGGGCTTAGCTCTTTTAGCCTCCCATACGTTCCTTAAGACCCTCTCTTTTCTAGGATTTCCTGTTGGGGGCGGGTGGGAGGTAAGAGAATAATCTCCAAGGCTTTGACTGTTGTCTTAATAGTCTGCAAGGCTTATGGGGGTAATCACACTGGGTGAGGAATGTGGTTCCAACATAACTTTACTAATAGTTGATTTTAAAGTGAAATGAATAACAATTTACAAGTCCTTGTTCAATACAGTCCATTACATACTTCAGTTCCAATACTTCCGTGACTCTTTACTGATGGTTGATTCTGATCTTCTGTTTCCATATCCTTTCCTAATTGTAGGGGTGTTTTGGAGCTTCCTCCCAGAATTGGTGGAATAGGGCACTTAAACTAGAAGACATTTGTTAGTCCCATTTGTCCAGATGTCATGACTGTACTTCTTATCCAATCTCCTCCAGAATGTCCTGTGATATTTCAGTGGACAACACCAGATAAGATACCACGATTCTCCTTTCCTCATATTTCTCTCCTCCTCTCAGGAATGAATGTGAATCTATTCTTTCGGTTGACCTTGGATCTCTCTAAGGGACTTATTTACTAAAGGTTTTCTACCATTCTATGGCTATGGGGGAAAAAAAAACAAAGTAAATAGGGGCCTAAGTGAGAAATTCCTTAAAAAAAAACGAAAAAAACAAACAAACCCCAAAGCCTACTTTCCATATAATGGTGCCTAAATTTCCTTGGCCTGGCGCATTTAGTTGGTTGATGAAAAATAAAACCCAGACTTCAGTAAACATCAAAAGATGAAGGAAGGTCTTCCAACATAAAGTCCAAAGGAAAGGAAAATAATAAAGAAGTTACCCTGTCATCCTTCTAGCCCTTATCTTGATCTTTAAGATCCAAGGGTTCTCCTTTCTAAAACAAAATGAAATTAGCAGGAATTCCCGTTTGCTTCCTCAAAGGCCAACTAAAAAATCCACACTACAAAATGGTGTGTCTGGTTTTTATAAAGCCAGGACATTCCCATTCTAGCAACCCACATGAGGGAATTGTTACAAAAATCGGAATATTTCTACTTACACAGATGGGATGTTGCTTCCAGTAAAGACCCACTAGGTGTCTCTACAGACATTTTTCCCCAAAACAAAAAAATATTCAGGACTTCTAAGTATATGTCTGTCTTTGCTCCACCCATCCCAGAAAACTTAAGCCTTCTTAGAGAAACTCACTTTTTTTTTCATCCATGTTTTACAAAGATCTGGAACATTGCTATAAACAAGCTGACCTTCTTAAACTCCTACAAAATGAAGATGTCCGTTGTTATGGGGATTTCGCAGATGGTCTTTGGAGTGCTTCTCAGTCTTTTCAATCACGTGTAAGTTGAAGTGTTTTGTGGATGTTTGAATGCTGATTGCAGCAGTCAGCAGAGTGCCATGATTCTGAACCGTGCTAGGCGGGCTCTGAGAGACATTTGTTCTTCTGTGGAGCTAGCTGCAAGCCTTTATGTCTCTCCATGTGAAGAAAATGTGACAGGAACTCATGATCCTTGGTTCTGCTGTTTTGGAAATACCCTGTTACTACAGCTGTTATGCTTTATTTTCAAAAGTATAAATGACAATTTACACAGGCCAGAAATAGAGAATAGGATAAATATTAGTGATGGTCCAGAGCAGACTGTGATAGCCTTTCAACTCCAGTTCATTGTTTTACTTCTGACTCTGATCACTAGTGACTAAATTAGATAAAATAGATTTATTTATTTATTTATTTATTTATTTATTTATTTACAGTTCTTATATACCGCACAAAGGGTAGGGGACTATCCGTCTAGGCGGTTTACATGTTAGTACATACACAAACAATATTGTACAGTTACAAAGACAGTTCATAAAATCATATACAAAACATTAAAATTCATAAAATAATCAGATAACTTTTCAGGATCATGTAGTGTAATAAACCTAGTATATATTGTATGCTTGAGTGAAGAGATGAGTTTTTAACAGTTTTTTAAATTCTATGCGGCTAGCTGTCAGGCGGATATGTTCAGGCAAAGCGTTCCACAATAGTGGACCGGCAACAGAAAAAGCTCGTTTGCGGGTCAGTGCTAAACTTACAGATTTTACTGTTGGTACTTCAAGAATACATTTATCAATAGAACGGAGCTGTCTGGAGGGTCTGTAGATTCGTAGTAAGGAGCATAGCCAGATGGAGTTATTATTGTACAGAAAACAACAGGACATGATGGTTAGTCTTTGAAATATAAGGAATGAGCTGATGGCTCTAGTCCTGCTTCCCGTGAAGAGTGTAGATATCCCCATTACAAAAATATTATTGTCGTTTGAACTAATATTCCCATCTTCATTGCTAATCTCAGGGTGAATTTAACCAGGCACCTTACTACTTTGCTTAAAAAAATGTGTATGAAAGGCTGACCCAGAGGCTCAGTGGTAAATGCTGTGCCTTGCCATTTGGAAGACCTGGATTTCATTCCTGGGGATGGCTATTGCTCTCTGGGCTGGCCTGGGCTGGGGCTGCCAAGGAGACAGTGTTCACAGCACCTGGGCAATGGAGTCTCCGTTGTTGTGCAGCTGCAGTACTTGGTGTCCAGGCTTAACGTCCATGTTAGCCAGGTTCTTGAAGGAGCTGCAGTATGTGGCCCTTGGCTGAGGGCTGTTTCAGTGGTGGCTGAACAGAGTTAGGCGGGGATATAAAAAATTGCAACTCCCTCCCCCTATCGGGTAATTGCGAATGAAGTCTCATGGTGCTGTCACCCAATAGAGGTCAGTTCTAATTGAGTTGGAAGTCCAGAGGAGCAGAAAGAAACACCAGGTAATAAAGGAAAAGATGAAATGTATGTGAAATATAACAACACAGTACCAATAATAACTATTCCCTATTCATTTGTCTTTCCAGCTACTTCAAGAATATCGTCAACATAGTCTTGGAGTTCATTCCTCAGATGATCTTTATTATCTGTCTATTTGGATACCTGGTTTTCATGATTATTTTCAAGTGGTGCCAGTTTGATGTCTACATTAGCCAGAGTGCTCCAAGTATCTTAATCCACTTCATCAATATGTTCCTTTTCAATTACAGCGATAAAACAAATGCTCCCCTCTACGAGCATCAGGTAAAGTGACTATCTTATCAGACTTTCATATGTATTGCAGAGTCTGAGTATAAAACACCGGCGGTGCCGGCTGAGAAAAAAAAAGTGTTCTTACAACAAGGATGAATTCCATAGGAAGGAACTTGCAGTGACCCACAAAATGTGCTGACAAGAGTAGAGTATGGTGCAAGGACCTACTGGAAAGCAGTTTGTTTATTTATTTAAAATATTTATATTCCACAAATAACGGTCCATCGTGATAAGCAGATTACAATCAATATTTACAAATATAAATATAAAACACACTAAAATTAACTTAAAATACAACAAAAATTCTACATTAATAATAAATACAACTTAAAATATCTTTATAAAACAATTCCACCTCAAAAAAGTCACTGGCAAGTTTTCATAATCAGGGAGCGTAAAATGCAGTTTGAAACAACTATGCCTTCAACTGTTTTCTAAATATCGTAAATAATTAGGAAACTTGTTCCATAACACTGTTCCTATCACTGAGAATGCCTGCAATAACAGGTCCCTTCTCTGAGAATGGATTGATTACACGTCACCCCTTCTCAGGCATTCCAAGTGATAGGAACAGTGAATCCTGTGAACGTAAAGAGCGAGTTGCACACTAAGGTTCACGCAGATTGGCTATCACTATAGTGCCTTCGAGGAGAGGAAGCTGACTATCAGGACTGTCCTGGGGCTAATTGGTGCCCCATCTGCAATGCCGAGGCTGTAGGGGAGTGGGGTGCCCCCTCCAGTGTTGCGGCCAGGAGGGGCGGCTGCACGGAAAGGACTGCACCAGAACTTGCTTCAGCTGCTGTTATAACAGCAGGGAAGCCCTGGTGTGTCGGAAGAAAACTCGAACACCAGGTCAGGTGGACAGACTGCTGCTCACCTTGGCTGCCCCTTCTGGTAATAGCTTTGCTTACCCTAGGATCCCAGCATTCTTGCACTGAGACTCTCAGCCAGTTTTGATATAACATCCTTCCATCTC
Source organism: Rhinatrema bivittatum (assembly GCF_901001135.1). Taxonomy (NCBI): domain Eukaryota; kingdom Metazoa; phylum Chordata; class Amphibia; order Gymnophiona; family Rhinatrematidae; genus Rhinatrema; species Rhinatrema bivittatum. The sequence continues at coordinate 224,776,013 of NC_042618.1, read as the reverse complement.
TTCCCCCCCCCCCCACATCCCCTGATTAGATGTACTTAAAGCAGCAATACTAACAACTGCTTATTTAATTTTCATGGTATTACATGTGGGGATCACTTTCCCCAATAAACACAAAGTGATGTGGAACAAGGGGGCATGCTCTAAGATTAAAAGGGGTACAGAATCTAAAATAGGGATTTTTCACACAGTGGGGGGCCAATATGAGTACTAACTGTGAGTGGATTTGTGGGACTGAGCTGGTACCACATAAATACTGGCTCATTTAAATATTCAAATACAATGAGCAGCAAGTTTTTGTGTGGTAAAATCCATTTAAAATTGTGGGATTAATTACAAAGAAACTTAACAATACCTCCCCAAAGTGTCATTTTGTAGAAAAATGCAGTTTTGAGAAACCTTTTTCATGCAAAATTTAGCAAATATAATGGGATTACTAGTTGTGTCTCTGTTCACAAGTTAATATTTCAAGACGTTCTTGGGTGAGGGTGCCCTTGTTCTGAAGGTACGAGGAGAAATGTTGATTGAGCATGCAGTTCTGCTGGACGACATCAAACATAGTGCTAAACTGTGGCTTGCATTGTGATTATTGCGATGTTTTAATCTGAAGTTACCAGGGGGCTTTGTGGTGTGGGTTTTCCTTTGTTGAGGGCGCCAGGATTAGTTGAGTGTGGCCTAGGAGTATAAATTCTAGGTCAATTTGGCAGGACTTGCCCCCTTTCTGAATACAGAGTGAGGAAGAGAGGGATCTCCAGGATGTAAGAAGCCTGGAGTAACCAGCCCACAGGCTAGTGGGCCCGGAGATACTCTTAGTAGGGAGGGATCTTGCAGGGTCTTTTCACCTTAAAGAAAGAGGCTCAAGGCTGAAGAGGTGATTCCTCCCCCTAAAAAATGGTGAAGAGCTAGGAATAAGAGGTTATTATAAAAGGAAAAATGCCCCATAAGACCACACAGTGTGAAGGAGACCAGAGAGACCTGCACACTACTGGAAGGGTGGAATCGGAATAACGATGGTGTGACTGTTGAAGGAGAAGTGAGTAGAAGGGGGAATGACTTAAGTTGCCCCCCAAAAGTTAGGGATGTGAGTCCCATGTCCCACATTGGATTCTGGTGTTCAAAAAGGAAGGAGAATCTGAAGAGTGCAAAGCCCCTGTCCTTGGATGAAGAAGGGGAGTTATTACTTTGGGGAAATCCTTGGTGCCTGAGTATTAAGTCAGTTGTGACTTAATACTCGGGTACCAAGGATTTCCTACATTCAGTTTAATGGAATTTGAAAGAATTGTGGTGGAATAGTGGAAAGAATGCCAGAACGTTAAAGGGGAAGGAGGTAGTTGAAATCCTGGGATGCAAATATTACCCTTGTTATTGAATGTTTAGCTTGGCTAAGTATCTCATGATCTCTGAACAAATTCAGTATGCTCTGTATACTCTTTATACTTAATGAACATAGTTGCTGGCTGGACCCTCCTGAACCTGGAGTGTAGTGAATTTTGTGGAATCTCAGGGTGAAGTACTAATGTGCTATAGTGGGACAAGGTTAATGGAAGGGAGAGTTATGGATATAACTCCTTGGCCAGACAAGTAGCATGGACCTAACCCTCTACTTCTAACTGGGTCCAGTTCACCAGCTTCATAACCCTATTTTGCTGAACCCACCAAATAAATTAGAGGCCTCAGTCCGAATGTACCAGTTTCTTTCACAATTTTATATGCCCAGGAAAGGGGTTAAGCATAATTATTCAGCTCATTAACTATTTTGCTTACATTTTGCATTATGCTTTGCAAAAGTTAAATTTCATATGAAAAAATTGGCAAATAGCATGTGCTGTATATTGGAAACAAGACTGCATGCATTATTTGGTGTCTTTTTGTGCACTAATGCTTTCCAAAGGACTATATAGCTTCATACATTGACCTGAAAGATTGGTGAAATTGTGGAACATTTTTCTAGCTACAATGCTAAAACAATTTAGAAGTAAACTGCACAGGTTTTAGAGGAAACAAAATATTGGTAGATATAATGGTCCTTATCATCCTGCTACACCACTCCAGACATGTGGGTTATCTCCACCTACCAGCAGATGGAGATAGATACACCTTTTTCAGTGGCATCATCACCTGATATTTAGGCTGGTGCAGCACCAGCAAAGCCAGTAATCTATCTCCAGGAGATGGTGGACTTAAGCAACAGGACTATTTCGCTCCCAGGGTGATAGTCTTTGCACCTTCTTCCCCTAGTTCAGCTTGCTCCCAGGGAGACAGTTTGCTCTCAGGGAGACAGTTTGTGGCTACTCTCCTGGTTGAGCTAACTCTCAGGGAATCAGCTTGCAGGCTGCTCCTTTGGTTGAGTTTCCTCCCAGGGAGAGAAAGGGGTGTCCTCTGTCTCCATCTGCTGGTAAATGGAGATAACTCACTAGACTTGACTGGTGTAGCAGTCCAAATTTCTCCCTATAGCTATTTGCTAGGGAAAAATGCTAACACTGTGATTTATTTTTAACTTATTACCATATTTGGGTCAGAAAGAAATACAGTATGTTTGATTGCTGTAGAACTGAGTGTAAATATGCAGCACTTTTTCATCTTCCTATGGATTAGCACACATGCAGAATGGTTAGGCTCCCAAATTGCTGGACTGGTTTGACCACTGTTCTTGTTTCACCCTAAACCAAGTACATAAAAACTTGCAATAAATGGATATGTCTATAGATTGTCTATTGTTTGAAGTCTGGATTTTTGGAAAAGGGGTTTTTTTGTATGGAGGGATCAGATGGAGGAGGGGTTTAAAGGTTGAATCAGGTGAAAAGGGATTGACTATGGATGGTGAGAGAGGGGAATGAGAGAATATTGATTGGGGGTTGCAAGAGAGAGGAATAGTTGGGAGGATGGGAAAGAAAGGGTGGAGGGCCAGAGGTGAGGTTCGGAAGTGAGAGAGACTGGATGGAAGATAAGATTGAGGAGGGAATGGGAGATAGGGTGAGAGGGAGGGAATGAAAGAGGATTAGTTGAGGGTTATAACAAGGGCTTGGTGGTGAGAGGATCAGATGTGTGGGTGCAAAAAGAGCTGGACAGGGTGAAAAAGAGGGGATGGGCTGAGGAGATGAGAGGAGCCTGGAGATAGAAGAGAGGATCTGCTGGAGGGGAGAAGGTTAAGACAGATGATCCTCTGGAGAAGGTGGAGGCTGAGAGAGGGGATCAGCTGAAGTGTGGGGAGCGTAAGAGTGAAGTGGTTTTTGGAGGGGGAGTGCATCCCTGCTAATTTGTTTTGGCTGTTCTCTGGGGACGTGTGAATTTTCAAGTGCCTAAAATGAGGTCATATTGGTTAAAAGTTTGGGAAGCCCTGATCTGAATGCACCCCTGGGAGTGCCTCTTCTTATACTGGCCTAAAGTATAAGGCTGGAAAAACCTCCAGATCAGTGATGGCGAACTCCAGTCCTCGAGTGCCACAGACAGGCCAGGGTTTCAGGATATCCACAATGAATATGCATGAGATAGATTTGCATACAATGGAGGCAGTGCATGCAAATCTTTCTCATGCATATTCATTGTGGATATCCTGAAACCCTGGCCTGTCTGTGGCACTCGAGGACTGGAGTTTGCCATCACTGCTCTAGATGCTTTCAGCCTTGGGGAGGAGACAGCTTTCAGATGGAGTAGTCTACCTCAGGAAATACATATTTAGCCAGATAAAGCGCTCTGAAAATTGGCCTTAAAACCGTATTAGCTCAAACATAAGAAAAAGAGATCAACAAATAAACCTAAAAGAGGTAGGGGAATATGGCCAAGAAACCACAAATTGATGTTTTGAACATCTTGATTAGTGCTGTGTCCCTTTGAGAATGGAGCCTAATTCCTGCAATTGCTTTTGTTTGTTTTAGAAAGAAGTTCAGAGTTTTTTGGTGATATTTGCACTAATCTCTGTGCCCTGGATGCTGCTGATCAAGCCCTTTGTCCTCCGAGCCCAGCACAATAAAGCTCAGCGGATGGTGAGGACCTGCTTCTGCCCATTTGCGTTTGCTAGCCTTAGAGCATGGGGCTGTTGTCAATAAATAGAAGGGATGAAGGGATGGGCAGTCCGATGACGCTTTGTGACGGGCTGTGAGCTTTATATAGCTAAGAGGGCAACTTTCAGAGCTTATTTCCACGGATGAAAAGCGTTTTACCCATGAAAATGGACCAGTTAAAAATTGCCCAGCCTATCTTTTGGGGAAAATTATGGTTGCATCTTTTCCTGCAGATAGATAGGCTGGGCATTCTTGGGAGTGGGGTTGCGGCAGGCCAAGCAAGTACATGCACACTTTTGAGGTTTCGAATGCACGCATAAAAAGTGCCCGCGTTAAAAGCAGCTGCAACGTTAAGCAGGTACTTTCATCCAATCAGTTCTCAAAAGAAAAAGATTTTCCCTGTGAAAACTGGTTCAAAATCCATGAATAAAAGGAATCTGCGGACTTTGCAATTAGATGCCCGCTCTGAAAGCTGCCATTTAAAAGTGTAGGATGGTTAGTATAGGGCACCATGTAAGGACTGTTTCAAGACCATATATTTTGTTTTTGAAGGAGAAATACATTTTTTTTGTGCCAATGGGTGCTTGACAATAGTAACATAACTGTATCCATATTACTTTAATTTTCAATGCTTGAAGTCAGTTTGATATATGTTATAAATCTTTATTCATTTTTCCAAAGATATTATAGAAAAAACCTCCTTAAAAATCTTCTAAATTTCAAATAGACCAAAGGAATACCAATATAAAAAATTCCCAACCCTTACTTACCAACCATTCATACTTCCATTCACACATATCTTAGCTAAAAACATTTTTCAAATCTTTTCTTGTGTATTGAGATTTCTTATCTTCATTATTTTTTACAATCACACCCTTCTTTTCTTCAAAGTAGCTTCTCAAGAGCAGAAATGAATTCTTCTTATGCTGTAAAATTTTTCATCACTACCAACGATCACAATCTCTTCTTATGTGAATTCTTACAATGTTATTATACTCTCTTCATCCTCCCAACATGTTTCGCCTTTTCACAGGCTTCTTCAGGAGAGCATAACTAAATATTCACCGCTGCTCATATATCTTCAATACATTCTTTTCAAGTATTCCCATGTATATTTTCCTGTGCGTCCAAGAACCATTAGACGCACATGTACAGATACATTCCTCGACTTCCGGTTCTCATTACATCATAACCAGCTCCTGCAGGGTAACCACACTTGCGGTATATATCACATATTTCTTCCTCTCGTTTTACCACGCCAATTTCAAGAAAAACGCTCCCACAACTCCGTTTGAAACCGTTTGAAAAATATGGCGGTAGGACACCGGAGTTGTGGGAGCGTCTTTTCTTGAAATTGGCATGGTAAAACGAGAGGAAGAAATATGTGATATACCGCAAGTGTGGTTACCCTGCGGGAGCTGGTTATGATGTAATGAGAACCGGGAGTTTGATGTCCGTTGGTCAGCAGTCAAACCATTGTCAGTTGGCTAACTGAGCCATATGGGATTTTCCGCTCAGGCCGTGGCTCAGCTGAGTGAAGAGCCACGTTTTCAGTGGAATGCCACGTGCTTATAGATAGTTCTCAAGGAGAGGCCGAGAAAGTCGCACAGATCTGGTGCTGTAGCAGTGAAGGCTCTGGATCTAGTTTTTTCAGTCAGATGGGCCTGAGGGGGTAGGGTCACCAGGTGGCGTTTTAGGATTTTGGATGGGGGAGATTTTCCCTCACCTTCTCTGTCAGATACATAGAGCCGACTGTGCCTTTCTTTGCATTAAAATAGAGGGATAGGATAGGAGAGGTATAAAGAGCCAGTGCAGTCAGTTTAATGCGGGGGCAGAGAGGTTCTTTCGCATTTTCCCCTGCTGGTGATGGCTTCTGGTGGCAAATAAGTGCTACTGTTGGGTAGTTTCTCTTTGAAAATTACCTTGAATCTAGGTGGGCTCCTGAAAATTGCCCCCCTACATGTACATCATATCCCCAGCCTTGCTATTTAAAAGAACAATCTTCTCTGCTTCTTTGTGACTGCTTTGCCTTCTGCTGCTTTCCACCAGTTTGTGACCTGGAGATAGCAGAAAATAGAAAATTATGTTTCAAGCTAAATCCCATTTGCTAATTTTAGTGTTAGCCAAGAGCTAGGGAACCTGCACTGGACTGGCAGGTTTAGTATTCTGCTAACTGCTTAATTCTCTCTCTCTCTCTCTCTTGTATCCTTGTCACAAGTCAGTGAAGATTCATGGGAATCTGACAGGGGCTGCCTAGGGTCTATATATCTCTATATCTATCTATCTATCTATCTATCTATCTATCTATCTATCTTTCTATCTCTATCTATCTGTGTGTGTGTGTTTGTCAAGAAATGGCCTATTTGAGTCTTGAAATATATTAGTACTTACCTGTATCATTCCTAATTCAATCCAGGTTTCATCTCCCTAAGTTCCATGATAGATCTGTATTACCAGTTCCACATATCTTTACTAGTCTAATTATTGTGTTTTATTCTTTTACTTAGAATTGTACTATTTTGTTTGCTGACTTATTGTACTTACATAGCCTTATCAATAAAGTATTCTTAAATTTAAAAAAATCCCAACTGACTTAAATTACTAATACTAGTATCATATCTACAGCGCCGTACAGATGCACATAAGAGATTGTCCCTGCTCCATGGAACTTACAGTCTAGTCAAGAAATGCTTCAGGAAATGTATTTATTATAGAAAACACAGAAGTCCACGCTGAGTGGGGAGCTAAGTGGGAAGTTACCTGGGTAAAGTTAACTGGGATACTCAATGGGACTCACTCAGGTGAGTTTCTTGCTGAATATATCTGGCAAAAGGCACCCAGCTAAATGTACTCGGGTAACTTTAAGACTGTGTTTTGTTTGACAAGACTTATCAAGGTAGCCCTCAATATCAGCACTACCTGACTAAACTTAAATCCCATTCTGGTGTACCCCCCTGCCTTTCCTCTTTTTTTACCTAGCTAAATTTTACCTGGGTGAAAAGTTATCTGGGTAACATTTTGCCGGTTTGTGGGGAAGGAAATTTGAATCCCAGAGTTTGTCCAGATAACTTTTCAACTGCGACCTCGTAATTAAAATCAACGAGGCTGGGGTCTGCTCAGTGGCAGTGTTACCCACCGCCATGTGGCAGGACCTGGGTTCGAATCCTGGTTCTGGTCTCTGCCTGGGTCTGAGGACTCTGTGGATTGTTCACAGATCCTGAGGAGGAGGATGTCTTGGTCATTGTGCAGTGGTGACACCTAGTGGCTGGATTTAGTGCCCATAATTGCAGGGTTCCAGAAGGCGTCCTGGTGCATGGCCCCTAGCTAAAGACCATGGCTGCAATAACTGGTCTAAAGTAAGATGGGAGAGCATATAAAACAGGGAAAACATCCATGGATAATTTGCGATTGAAGGCTCATGGCGCCCAGCCTTTTTTTCTGATGGAACTGGAGGTCCAAACGAACAGGAAGAAGCTGCTGGGAGAGCCAGAGTTTAAAGTTTAGAGGAGCTTTTTTTTTTTTTTTTAAGGCGAGAGCTAAATATGGCCAGAGCAGCACCAACCCATGAAGTCTGTTCCAGGCATACATTGCAGCAAAGCGGAATGCCTGAAGTCAGGAGTTGGCGATAGAGAAGGGAGCAGTGCGATCAATGAACTAAATTGATGAGGACTGGTGTAGGGGAAGATAGGAGAGGTAATGAGGAGCTACAGAGTGAATATATTTGTAGGTGAGCCAGAGAAGCATGAACTATATGGAGAACTGATTGGGGAGCCAATGTAGTGACTTGAGAAGAGAGGCTACATGGCTGTGATAACACTAGAGGATGATGAGTTCTGAAGCTGAATTTCAAATAGATTGTAGTTGGTGGAGGAGGGGAGATGGTTTAGTGGAAGAATTTTGAGGAGCAGTAGTTTAAGTGGGAAGTGATCGGAGAATGGCTAACACGTGCCTGTGCATTATTGCTTTAAAAAGTTTGCACCTTATCATTCCTTATTTCTTATGGTGCACTTAGCTGGTGACCAGTTAAATCTATCATAAGCAAAAACAGTAAACTGGAATAAAGCAAAACTGTTTTGTCTTTTTCTTTTTGAAAAGCTGCAATCACCTCCTAACCCAGGAGTTCAGTCTGATGACACGGAGGTGGAAGTTGTTCAACCAAACCACTCTCACGCTTCAGGCCACGGAGGCCATGGAGGCCACGATGAAGAGGTGCGTGAAAGAGTGATGGCAGGTGCAAAGGGAGGGCCCCCCAAAAATGTTCTCGTTTCTTCAGAAAAGGCGGTTATGGTCCTGGTTTTACCCCCATCGCATGCATGAACTTGTAATTCTGAGTTCTCTGAGAAAAGCAGGGCTACAGGTCCACGTCTGCAACATTATAAAACCAGGACTGAATGAGCTTATTCTGAACATATGGCACCAGCAGGGTAGGCGACTTAACTGGATAGCACATTACAACAGCTGAATTTCACTTTGATGAACCTAGGAGAAGCTTACTTCAAGCTGTGTTCTATTAATCTGGTCAGTGAAAAAACTCTTGTCATCTTTTATTATTGTTATTATTATTACAGTTCAATTTCGGAGACCTATTTGTTCATCAGTGCATCCACACCATTGAGTACTGCTTGGGCTGTATCTCCAACACAGCCTCCTACCTGCGGCTCTGGGCCCTCAGTCTGGCACATGCACGTGAGTTTTCATTCACCCCCAGAATGGATGCTAGGCTGTATATCTGTAATAAGCAGCATATGTGTGCGCAGTATATCCATTGTTAGATGCACTCTGTATGCACAGCAATCAATCAAAAGCCTACACACAGCATGTGATACTCTTCTTTCCATCAGAGGGTCTCATATGCAAGTGATATAAGAGAAGAAATAAAGAGGGAGAGAGATCCTACAGGCAGTCCCACACTATGGCTGGCAGCTGGGATACCTCCTTAGCAGTTTGAGTCGGAATAACCGGGTAGACTGAAAGGGTCAATTGTTCTTTCTGCCATCGTCTACTTTATTTTGTTACTATGTTAAACAGGACTAAAGTGCTTCCATGTTCCGGCTTTTTAAGCACCAAAATATAGACATTTTATACTTTCCAAGCTTGTCTAGTAATCTATGAATAAAACAATAAACCTCCTACCGCCATCACCCTTTGCATCATAAAGTGATTTCTTGTTGTTCTATCAGAGGTAGATATTCAAAAATCAAAGTTAGCCGGATATAGTTATCCAGCTAACTTAGATGGGATAAATCACTCCTTAGTCAGATAAATATTACCCAGTTAAGTTTAGACCTGCTTTTGCATAGGTCTAACTCAGCCGGATGGTTTAACCAGTGAAGGCTCAATATCGCTACTTAGCCAGATAACTTATCCAGTTAAGTAGCACCAACGTGTTATGCCCATTGCTGCCCCCCCCCCCCCTCCCAAGTTAGCCGGCTAAGAATTTAGCTGATTAAGTGACTTAAACAGATAAGTGGTGGCCGCTGAATATACAGTGGCTGCTACTTATCCAGTTAAGTCCAACTTAACTGGCTAAGTGCCATTTCAATATCAGCCTCTCCATGTTTTATATATTGAATAGAGTTCAAAAGAGCACATATGAATTACTTTAATATGATAGAGCATTATATAAATAGATTTTAGGAATTATTATTTTTTAAGTAAATTATAAATTCTAGGGTACCTGCATGTATTACTTAATATGAGTTTAGAGCAAAAATCAACTATAATATAGCACTTTGTGCTAAACCATGTTCATAGTAAAATGTATTCCATTGTTAAGGTTCAGCCTCCCCACTTGTAGAAATAGACACTAAACACTGACAGTCTTGGAAAGAGGAAGCAACCTTTATGTAGTGTATTCGGGCCTGTTGTGACCTCAGGAGTAGCCCAGGAACACAACGAGACTTAACTAGTCCAGATCTGATGCAAATATTTATTTACAGTGCTTCACTCTTACCGAAACAAAATAGTGGCTCACCTAGTGCGTCAGGCACAATTGTTAGGTAAACATATTCTGTACAGCAGGTCCTACCAGCTCCCTGGGGGCCGCCTCTAGCTTTCTAGGCCTAGAATCTCTTGTGGCGTTCTGCCTTAAGGAGGACTGCATTAGAAATCTGACCTGGACTCCTTAAGACAGAGTGAGGAAATTGTCAGCACACTCTGTTACATACCCTTCCCCTTAGCTCTGCCTTGTCAAATCGAGCGTCCAGATGTGCCCGGAGCTCACCCCAGCTCTATCTCAAGTGCCTCCCGCTTCCAGCTGTATTTTCCCTAACACTCATGAGTTGTTTCCATGAGGTTACAAAATTGGGTTAATACATGGCTTGAATTGCGGCAGTCATCAAGTGGATGTGGGAAGTTGAATGCTTCTGTTAGTCCCCATGGCAATATCTCCCTTTTCTTACAGTTAATGTGTCCTTGACATAGTATGTCCTGGCAAATGAGCATTTTGCTACAGCCAGAATCTTCCAAGGCCTAGATAGAGTTTTCTTCCAGTTCCACCTGGATTATAAAGTCCTTATGTCATACACGCAGGACACCCACAAAACTGCAGCTTTGGAGTTTTGACAACTTGTGATCCCAAGCGTGTTCCCACATGTCATTAACATTCTGGGGCTCTGTCCCCATTCTTTGCTCCTTCTCCCGTTGTTCCGCTAATTTGCACTCACACACCTTTGCATGACCTGTCTTTTTACAGAAAGAACCCTCCTATGGGGCCAGTCAGGTTTCTGCCCTTTCAAATTCACTTAAATGCTCTTCGGTTACTGGCTCCACAAAGGCCACAAGAAGAAGAGTGTCTGCAATGTGCCATTTCTGGGTTGTTTGTGTCTCTCCGGATTCTCTCTTTTTTTTTTTTTCATGTTGCGGGGCATCGCTGCTTCAGAGTATTTTTTTTTTAGTATGTGTACTTCTTCCTCGGGCGTTGGCTGGGTCACCAAGCTAACATCCTTAGACACGCTTCAACCATACCGGCAGTCCTTTGCCAAGTGTCCTTTCTGTCCACAGTTAAAACATGTGGATGAGATTGGCATCTGAAAAGTGGGTATGGAGGCCGTGCCCCCTTCCTTGGAGGTTCATTGCTGAGGTCCTCTGTCCCACACCGGGGAATGGTTACCTCTCTAAGCCCCTTTTGCCAGCGGGCATTGGCTGTTCCTGGTGGAAGACTTCCGCCACTTCCAGGACTCTCTCCAAAGTGAGCCCAGTGTGCCAGCAAACCCAGTTCCACATGGGCCAGTCTAGACTGTCTAGGAACTGCTCCAGGAGTATCTGATGGGCCTCTTCCAGTCCCGACCTTGCATCCAGTTGGTGCTACTTCCAACCGGCATCTTTCAATTGGTGAGAAATAGTTTTCTGGGGCTCTCCCTGGGGTGTAGGGCTGCTTGCCAGAACTGCTGCCAGTAATGTCTTAGGGAATACCCAGCCCTCTATAGCAGAGGTTCTCAATTTTTTTTTCAGCCGAGTCACACCTGACAGATGGTTCTCACATGCATGGACACGCTGAACATGCGACCATCACGGGGCTAAATGTAAACATGCACTCTGCATCCTCAGGAACCCCGTCGACCCCCCAACAGTGGGTGCAGAGCAGAGCTAGGGCATTACCCATCCAACTTACCATACAAGAAAGATATTCTGGTTCTGATGACATCTCCGTAAAAGCAAAACAAACTCCCTTTAGTACCAGGCACAATAGCCTTCCTTATGAATAGACAGTAATTTACCACTAATGCATGTCCTATTGAGAAAACACAACAAATAATATTGATACAAATGCCTACATGCTAGTAAAATACCTCACCTCGGTCACACACAGAACTGACCTTCACCAAGTACAGAAAGACCACAAATTATAAATATGGAGACAGAAACTGGAATGGAAAACCAAAAAAGCCTCTCTGCATGCAGTGCAAACTTGGAGAAATGGAAAGAGAAATATAGCACCTAACACAGTCCCAGGATCTGCAAAACTGCACACAAACTAATTCGCACAAAGTTACACCTGTATTATGGCACACACTCAAACAGTAACAACCCTTTCTATGAAAAGGCAACACTACAAATATTAAACCAGATCCTAAACACTAATACACTTCCTATTAGGAAAACAGAATAAGCCAAGCTGCTATAGATCCCCACACAAAAATAATTGTAAACCTATACTAATAAATGTTACAAAACAGCTGATGAGTAGAATAACATCCAACAATTAAAAACTCATAAAAATTATTTAAAATTGTCCAAATATCAATAAAATATTTCAAAACAGCAGACACATCACATAATACCCAATAATTAAAATGGCAGTCAATCAAGAAAAATAAACTTAAAAAAACACCTTTACTTACCCTCTCCAGCAACTCTCCTACTCCTTTCCCTTGCAGGCCATTAGCACACACCAGAAGCAACAGTGGCTGCTAAAGCTCTGTCCTCACAGTCCTCTTCCTTAGGGCCCACAACCAGTCACTCACACACAGTCTGTGTCTCACACACCAATAACCTCCCTAACCAGTCTCTCTTCCTCACTCACACACACACACACACCAGTCACCTCCCTGACCAGTTTTCTCTCATGCACACACCAGTCACCTCCCTGGCCAGTTTGTCTGTCTCACACACACACCAGTCACCTCCCTGACCAGTCTCTGTCTCTCTCACACACACCAGTCATCTTTCTGACCAGTCTCTGTCTATTTCACACACCCTAGTCATCTTCCTGACCAGTTTCTCTCTCTCACACACACACCAGTCTCTCTCTTTCACAGAAAGACATCACCTCCAACCAGTCTCTCTCTCTCTCAATCACACACATGCTATCTCATTTACATACAAGCTCTCAATCACACACAAATGATCATGCGCTCTAGGGAACTCTGTCATCAAGATGGCGTACAGGATCACCCATGCCATCCCGGGGACACTGGGGAGAGCGGCATTTGCAGGCTAAGGTTGAAAGACTTCTCAAAATCACTGGAGCAGGAAAAAGAGAGCTGAGCAACAGAGGTCACAGCAGTCTGCGACCGACAGGCGCAACAGATAGGCTACACATTTTAACTAATAGATCAGAAATTTCATTTTTTATTTCCTTCAGTACCCTAGGATGCATACCATCCGGTCCAGGTGATTTGTTACTCTTTAGTTTGTCAATCTGGCTGACTACATCTTCCAGGTTCATAGTGATTTGATTCAGTTCATCTGACTCATCACCCTTGAAAACCATCTCCGGAACTGGAACCTCCCCAACATCCTCATTAGTAAACACATAGGCAAAGAATTCATTTAGACTTTCTGCAATGGCCTTATCTTCCTTAAGAGCCCCTTTAACCCCTCGGTCATCTAACGGTCCAACCGACTCCCTCACAGGTTTCTTGCTTCCGATATATTTAAAAAAAATCTTATTATGAGTTTTTGCCTCTATGGCCAACTTCATTTCAAATTCTCTCTTTGCCTCTCTTATCAATGTTTTAACTTGACAATGCTTATGTTTTTTCCTATTTTCTTCAGATGGATCCTTCTTCCAATTTTTGAAGGATATTTTTTGGCTAAAATAGCCTCTTTCACCTCACCTTTTAACCATGCCGGTAATCGTTTTGCCTTCCTTCCACCTTTCTTAATGCATGGAATACATCTGGACTGCATGTCTCGGATTGGATTTTTAAACAATGTCCATGCCTGTTGAACACTTTTAACCTTTGCAGCTTATTTTCCTGACTGTAGTAAATATTCTTAGTCTAAATGCTACTGCCCTGTGGCCAAGGATTTTGCAATCTTCTTTACATATCCCCCTTTAACATTTTTAATATGTCAATAAAAGTCAGAAGTTCCAAGCAAATCCCTGGCCCCGTGTCTTAGGTTGACCTGTGCAGAGTGACCCGTGGAGCAGAAAAGGTGAGCTGGGCTGTTATTCATCATAGAAGACAAGGAAAGGTGACGTGTGGCCATACTAGAGATATCAGTTGAGGCCAATCCTTAGTATTTGGTATTCCTTTTCATCAGTGGAGGAGGTCAAAAAGGGGAGGAGGGGGAGAAGATATTTCAAAAAGAGATCATACATGTTCTGGGATAATTGCAGCAATAGAAAACCAAGTAGCTGACTGTTGGCAGAGACTTAGGCATTCATATCAGAGGCACAGGCAGATAAAAAAAAATTCATAAGTGCAACAGCAATAATGATGATATACATTAACTTATGTCCCAAGCCCTCCAACAAGGATCCAATACCAAGGAAGTCCCAAACCCATGCACCTTGGAGAGGAGTGTGGGCCTGTGATGAAATATCCTTAAGAACTGAGAAAGCTATTTTTAAGTATACTCTTTGATCAACATAGGAACCACAGAGGCATTAACAAATCTACAGACACCACCTTTCTCATCTAATAATAAGTCCAGAGCAAGGCAGTTTTCCATTATCACACTAACAAGGGTTGAGACATCCATTTGTATGTCTTCTAGGCCATTAACTGTTTCACTGGCCAAGAAGAGCAGAGAAGTTCCTGAGAGATTTTCCAGCTTGGAAACTTCAAGCTGGGGGATAAGGGCATGCACAAAGCTATGGAAACCAGTGGGTCGATCCTTAATTGGATCTGTACCTTCTCAACATTGTTCAATGTGTGGGTGAAAATTTGACTTCAGGTGAGAAATACCAGTTTAAATGGGCTATAATAAATTCTAAAGCCACAGTACCCCTTTTCCCTATACATTTGTCACCCTAACCATTACCAAGGAAATATACCATGGGGTTAGTTATATGTAGACTTAAAGAAGTGGAGCATATCTTTGCATCAGTAAATTCCAACCAAGATTGCACAGTCAGAAAAAAAGCCTAACGTTCAATGAGAGATGTATTATAAGAGGTGGAGGAAGGTGAAGTGTTAGTAAATGCAAAGTATGGGTATCATTAAACGCACACAAGTCTATAGGCACAGTTTCATTCCTTTTACACGTGATGCATCCCCAGTTTCCTGGCATTTTCCAGATGACATTGGGATGTAGAGTTATAGTCTGTTTGCAGTAGGGTCCGGGGTATGCATCTAAAAGTGAGGAAGCTCTTTGAATGCACACTTCTGGTGTGGCTGCCGGAAGAGCAAGAGAGAATGACTGGCAAGCTGTTGAATTGGTCAGAGCGAACAAAACCACCTCCTCAGATTGGTAGAACATTAATACGTGTCCAGCTGCCTTCCTGTTAACCTATATACACACCCAGAAATTACTTAAGTTACCAGCCTGATTGGTATTAATTTACAAGTTAAAAGGTAAAGAATATGTCACCCAAACAGATCCCATGACAATGGAAAAAAAAAAACAAAAAACCAGGAACCTTGCCATGGTGGGATTCTATATAAAAGAAAAAAGAATCCACAAAAATATATCCTTTTTCTCTTGTTGATACATTTTTGTGGATTCCTTTTTCTTTTGTATGTAATTTTCGTGGGGATCTGATTGGCTCTTTTCTGTTTTAGGATTCCTTATAACCCATGCACTTAGCAGAGGAAGGGAGCTTATCATGCCGGAACACAAACCCTGGGCCTACTCCCAGTGTCACTCTTTGCTTCTGCAACTGGAGGACAATGGCAGTTTGCATCAACTTCTTGGCCTGGTCCATAGTAGCAAGCTTGGTGTGCATAGCATGGATCCAAGCCTTCTTTCCTTACACTTTCATAGTTGTTGACTTGGTCAGATGTACCTGGTAGGGTCCTTTCCAGTGAGGTTCTATGGCTTTAGATCAAAGGAAATTTCTTATTAATACAGAATAATCAGTTTGTATCCTATGTGCAATATCGACTCGTGGCCTTGGCTGATGCTATACTAACCTGTTGAGCAGTCTTAGAAATAATTTCAGTCAAAATTTTAACGTACGAAATCTTACAGGTGAATTTTCTAAGAGGTTATGCACGTAAATGTAACATACTATTGTAGCAATTTTCAAAAGCAATTTAAATGTCTTAAGTGCACTTAATCATGGGTAAAACCTTTTTTGACAATTCAATTGCATATATTGAAGCAATTTTCAAAAGCCCACTTATATAGGTTAAGTACATTTACATGTATAAAACCCAGTTTTAAGCATATAAATGCTTTTGAAAATCAAGCCCATAGCTTCTGTCAGATGAGACAGCTCACATTCAATTAAATTTATTCCTGGTACAGGAGGTATAGGCATTGGATGGCCAGTGACCACTTCAAAAGGGTTCAAGCTGGTGGTCCTGGCTGTGAAACCTCTATACTGAGTAATACTGCTGGAAGTACATCTGGCCAGGAAAGTCCAGTTTCCTCCGCTGCTTTGGCCAGCCTAGTTTTTATCATCTGGTTCTTTCTTTTGACTTGGCCATAGAACTGAGTATGATAAGGGCAATGCAATCTATATTTCATACCTATTAGTGTAGTTACATGTTCTATCACCTTATTATGAAATTCGGGCACTTGGTCACTGTCTATACATTCAGGTTCACCCCGCTGGGAATGTACTCCTTGAGCAGTATTTTTGCCACTGTGGCTGCAGTGTTGGTCTTCATGGGGTAAGCGTTGGTCTATTTACTAAAGTGGTCTACTCTTACCAAGCAATACTGATACTTCTGAGCTTTTGGCATATATATATATATATATATATATATATATATATATATATATATATAGTCCACAAAAGGGCCCCATCGTGGCAGGGCAGCTTGATGAGGATCCTCAGTACCTGATGTAATGCTATGTTTAGCCCCCGTTATGAGCAATGTAGGTAGCATCGACAGAGCCACAAATTTATTTATTTATTTATTTATTTATTTATTTATTTAGGGGCTCTTATATACCGATATTCTTGTAACAAGTTACAAATCAATTCGGTTTACATTAAACCATAAAACCTGCGCTAACAAGGCATTACATTAAACTAGGAAGCCAAGAACTTGGGTTCATTAACAATGTTAACAGGGTGAAAACAGGGGGAACAACTTTAGCCGGCTAGCCAGCTCTTAACTATAGGTAGCTGTCTCGATGAATGAGGGGGGCCAGAAGTTTAGTCAATTAACCGTTGCTGTAGCTAATGACAGATATCTTCAAATACTAGTGGGTCTAGATTCTGAATGGTTATCAGCAGAGACCAGGTAGTCCAACTCCGAAATCGATCAATCCTGAAAAAACAGGATTTATTCTATCTAATTAATTACAAAACAGCTTATCCTCCTGTTCAGAATCAATTTTGGCCACACCTCTCCAGTACACATAAAAATGGCGCTTGGCAACTTTACCCCAACGGATGATGCACGAAGATGAGAAATCTACCTGGAACTGCCAGAGATCAGGAATCTGTGCAACATGTAAAGAGGGTTCAACCACTCTCTCTCTCTCTTTTGTTTTCAGAGCTTTCAGAGGTGCTGTGGTCAATGGTGATGCACGCAGGCATCCAGAATGGAAGCTGGGCAGGGCTAATTACCGTCTTCATTATTTTTGCTGCCTTTGCTGTCTTGACGGTGGCTATCCTGCTTGTTATGGAAGGCCTGTCTGCCTTTCTACATGCATTACGTCTTCACTGGTAGGTACCATAGCTTGGTTCTCAGAAATACAAGGTTTTACATATATATATATATATGTATAGATATGTATATATATATGTATAGATATATATATACATGTATAGATATGTATAGATATATATATGTATATATGTATATATATATATATAGATATATATCTATGTGTATATATATAGATATATATCTATATATGTATAGATATATATAGATATATATATGTGTGTGTGTGTGTGTGTGTATACAGTATATATGTATACATGCATTTCTCAACAGGCTAATGGGGCACATATAGGATCTTTCCCTTACTTTTCCTTGATCCATGCTCTAGTTCAGGTTGGAGAACAGCTGACCTGTTGCAGAGATGTGGCCACAGATGAAAACTGGCCTGTGACAGAGGGAATCTGATACTTGAAGGGTATAAATCATACATAGGAAACAAGCATTTTTCAGTGGCATGAAAGGTCTACATTTAAGGCTCATGATATAAGATTGTGAGAGGGGTAAGGTAAAGTATTAATAGGCATGAGTTAAGTTTGCATGAATGTGAGGCAATATGCATGTAAATCTATCTCATTGCTATTCCTGAATACCTGACTGGTGTATGGTAGGTGTGTACTGAGAAAATGTTTTTGTTTCATTTTTTTAAATTTTATGTACTTTTTTTTTTTTAAATTACTGTTTCAATTTGTCTAATTTTTGTTTTTGGCTTGTTTCATTTACTAAAAAGAAAAAAAAAAAAAAGAAGAAACTCCCCCCCCTTCCCTCCTCTCCTGGTATCTAAACAGAAAAGTTTAACTCCCTTCTCCTGGGCTTTTCCCTTGCCTGGGTGCCAGCCAGCTCTGACGCTGATGCCATTTGTTGTACGCCCGAACAACAAAATGGCGCCAGCTAGTGCCATGTTTGAACAGGTACCCGGCAGGGCAGGAGTGACCGAGGATTGCTTCTGCCCTTTTGTACGGCACAGATTCCAGAAAATTGTAGAGAGACATTTGGTGATCTTATGGGCTAAGAGGAGGATTAATTTTCCTGTTTTGGTGGCTCTCGGGTTTTTTTTTGTTGTTGTTGTTGACTTTCGGAAACAAAAGTCAATTAAAAAAAAAACATTTTGGGAAGGTTTTTGGATTTTATTCTGTTTTTAAACAAAATAAAATAAAAGATGTTTCATCGTGCTTTTCATTTAGTATATGGCCCTTAAGAACTGGAGTTCCCCACATCTGCTATACAGAAAGGGTGATCAATCCTTGACATAGTCTTCCTGTGTAAATGGTACAGGCAAAAATAATATTGAAATGCAAAAGACAGCAATAAAGGAACCTAAACAGTGGTAAAATAAGGGTGAAGCTAGATTCTGTGTGGTCTGCTCTGTGGCCTTGCACTTGGAAGGGAAGTTGATTATACGTGACTGCCCTTCTGTTTTACATCTCATTTCTATTTTAGAAATCATCTTTTTGAAACATAACATTGTATTTAGATTAATTTTTTTAAAAAAATCATGTACTTGCTGATACTAGAGAATAACCCAGGCAGTGTTAGCCTTGAGTTTTCAGGTCAAAAATAGGAATTGTATGAATTTTATTTATTTTTTTTTAAATTTCAGAACTAGGGGCTTGAATCTAATCTGAGCAACTCCAGGTCAGAGTCTGAATTGACTTGCCTGATCTGACATAAATTGAATTTATCTCCCTCTGGATCAACTTACCTCTGCTGTCACTGTGTTAAAGTTAGCACGGTTACCTTTAGTGGCTTGCTGTATTGTATTGTTATGTATATGCCCTGAAGTCTTGACTGGCTGCAAACCTTTTCAGTATTTGATATATATGTTACATATTCAATCATTACGATCCAAGAGGGTGATGTACTTGTCCATTATACGGGCATGTTGTGAGATTCAACCCAAGGCTTAGTGACACTGCCATCCAAGGAGTGGTGCTTCAATCTGATAAAGAATAATTTGGGATGGTACTACTACTATTTATTTTATTTATTTATTTTTCTATACCGGTGTTCGATTTTACATATCACATCGGTTTACATTCAACCAAGAACTGCAGGAAATTGGGCGTTTCCTTTGTCTAATACATTGAACATCTGTCAAATACATTGAACAATTATAACATGGAAGTGGTTAAAAAGGGATATGAATGGAACATGGAAATGGTTAACGAGAGAGAGGAACATTAATGGAGGTCAAAGTGAAAGGAACTCTTATCATATTGTAGTCAGGTGTAGGATTTTCATCTTATAGTTAGGACAAGGTGGAAGAGCTTCTATTTTACAGTGGTCATGCCCAGAAATAATATCTTACAATGGAGTCTCAGTGGTCAGTGAGAGGTTAATAGAATAGTAAGGGTGTATGTCGGTTGATAAGGGGCTGGTTGTTGACTGGGCTGTAGAGGTTTGTTCTGGTGTGAGAGTTAGGTCATGTTATTGCAGCGAAGGCTTTAAGAAATAGCCAGGTTTTAAGCTTTTTCTTGAAGGATTGGGGTGTGATGGGTCTGTTCTGAGATCTGTGGGGAGCTTGTTCCACAGGGTGGGTCTGGCAAGTGATAGCGTTCGTTCTCTTGTTGATAATTTGTGTGTTTCTTTTGGTGATGGTGTTTGTAGGAGTCCGGTGTTTGATGAGCGAAGGCTCCTTGGTGGAGTGTGGAGGTGAAGGGGTGTAGTTAGCCAGTTGGAGTTGTTGCTTTGGAGAATTTTATGAACAATAGTTAAAGTTTTGTATTGGATTCTTAATGGACAGCCAGTGTAGCTGTTTGAGTATATGTGTTATATGCTCCGTTCTTCTGCTGTTGGTGAGAGCTCTAGCGGCGGCATTTTGTAGAAGTTGGATAGGTTTGATGTATGATGCTGGGAGGCCTAGGAGTAAGGAGTTGCAGTAATCGAGCTTGGAAAACAGGAGGGCCTGTAGGATTGTTCAAAAGTCTTGTGGGTAGAGGAGTGTTTTGAGTTTGCATAAGATCTGGAGTTTATAGAATCAATCCTTCAAAATGTTGTTGATGTGTTTTGTGAAGTGAAATTGGGTATCTATGATAATGCCCAGGCTTTTTGCTGAGGAGAGTAGTTGGTTGTTTGGATGGTGTGTGTGTTGGCGTCTGTACTGGGAGGTGGTGTAGGATTGTTAGATATGTAGATGATTTCCGTTTTGTTGTGATTGAGGGTGAGGGATAGTTGAGAGAGGTGTTTTATTGTGCTCAGGTGGGAGTTCCATAAATTTAGGGTGTGGTCAATCGAGTGATTGATTGGGAGTAGAATTTGAACATCATCAGCATATATGTAGTATAATAATCCTATTTCACTTAGTTGTTTGCATAGAAGGGTCATGTAGAGGTTGAACAGTGTAGAAGACAGGGAAGAGCCTTGTGGGACCCCATGTGGAAGGGATATTCGTTTGGATTCGGTGTCATTGATTTTGACTTTGTAGGACCTGTTTGATAGGTAAGAGTTGAACCAGTTGAGGGTTGTGTCACGGAGGCTGATTTCCTTTAGAGTGGATTAGAGTTTTGTGGTTGACAGTATCAAAGGCGGCAGAGATGTCAAGGAGGATGAGTAAGTAGGAGTGATCACAGTCCAGGCCTCTGAGAATTGTGTTTGATAGTGACAATAAGAGGGTTTCGGTGCTGAGGGATGTTCTGGGAATAGTATATTGTGGATGTCCAGGTATTCGGAGAGTTGACGAGTTACTATTTTTTCAAGGATCTTGGCAATGAAGGGGAGATTCGAGATAGGTCTGTAGTTGGCTGGGTTGGTTTCATCTAGTTGAGGTTTTTTGAGAATCGGTTTGATGATGGCGCATTTTAGTTGATCCAGGAAGGTGCTTTAGTCGAGGGATAGGTTGATTATGCTTGCTATTGGTTTGGCAATGTGGATCGGTATTTGTTTAAGGAACTTGACAGGAATTGGGCCAATGGGATGGGCTGCAGGGTTGATGTTTTGGATAATTGATTCTATTTCGGTGGATGCGACGTTTTCGAAGTGTCCATTTGACATTATTTTTGGTTGTGTCTGATGTAATCTTATTGTCTGAGGTGGGGTTTTTTGCAATTAGGTTTAATATTTTGTTAAAGAATTGTGCTAACTCATCACAGGTATTTGTCTGGTTTTCTGTTTTGTTTGAGTTTTGAGTTGGTTGGATGAGGTTGTTAACAAATGTGATTAGGGTTCTGGGGTCAAATTGGTAGTTATGTATTTTTGCTGCATAGAAGTTGCATTTGGCTTTGTCAATGTCGGCCTTGTATATGTAAAGTATGGTCCTGAAACAATCTTTTAGTTGGGGGGGTGGGGATCTGACTCCATTTCTTTTTGGCTTGTTTTAGTAGGTGTTTGATGTTTTTCATTTCAGGGGGTGTACCAAGGAGATTTTTGTTTGTAGGATGGTTTAAGTTCTTTTGTGATGAGAGGTCATTTGATTTTGGCAATTTCTGAGTTGATATTGAGCCTTGAGTTTATGGCGGAGTTTGTGTCTGTTAGGTTTAGGGCTTCCAGGGAGGCTGGGAGTGTTTCGATCAGCTTGTCGCTGTTGCATACTTTATTGAACTTGATGATTTTGCTGAATTACTTTGGATCTGGGGTGGGGTTTCCAAGGTGTAATTTGGTTTGTATCAGTTTATGGTCTGACCAGGAGATTGCGGTAGCTGTTGGTGGGGTGTAGTTTGGGATTTTTTTGTTGGTGAAAATGAGGTCGCGTGTGTGACCTGCTTTGTGGGTAGGGGTCTCTATTATTTGTGTGAAGCCGATTGCATTCATGGATTCACTGAGGAGTTGGCAGGTGGCTGTGGGGGGCGTTTTGTCCATATGTAAGTTGACGTCGCCGAGTACTATTGTCGGGATGTTCATATCAATATTGTTTGCAATGGTTTCTATTAGTGGATATAAGTTGTGTTTGAGGAGGCCTGGTGGTGCATACATGAGGAGGATTTGGAGGTTCTTTGATTTAAAGATACCTATTTCGAAAGGGGGTGGAAGGTTGATGGGATGGACTACTGCTGCTGCTGCTACTACTACTACTACTACTACTACTGCTGCTACTACTACTACTACTGCTGCTGCTGCAATAATATTGTCTTCATTCCTTACTGTGTTTAATTCTTTTTTTTTATTTCCAAATCTTCTTTCTAGGGTGGAGTTCCAGAACAAGTTCTATTCAGGAACAGGTTATATATTTTCTCCGTTTTCCTTTCAACGAATCCTGGATGGAACAACAGAAGAATAAACCCAGCTTTGTGCTTTCACCTTTTTTCAAACTTTGTGGGTTTTTTATTTTATTTCCTTGAAATAATGTAACTGCAGATAAGAAAAATGAGAAATGATGGTGAAAGGCATATGTTGTTCAAACAGCAATCCATTATTTAAACAATGGCATTAATAATCTACCAGTTGTACAAAATTGCATTGAGGGTGGATGGGAGTATACAACTGGATGAGAAACAGATGAGCCAGTCCTGATTTTTGACTATTCAGTTGCAGAATATATTCCAATAACTCCAGTTTTGCTGTTAAGCCTGTACTAAGTATATCAGAATTCTAACCTGCATTTAATTAAGTTCCATCTAAAATCATTCTGGCACTTCTACATTTTTTTTAATTTGGTAAATCCAATCAGTCTGTTAAAAAAAAAAGTCCAAAGGGGCCAATTCATTAAAGGTCGTTAACAGTTATGGTGCAAGCTAAACAAATTTAGCGTGCACAATAAATAGCATGCTATTCTCTAAACTTATGTGTTAAGATGCCTGCTAACACTTTAATAAGTAGCTGGTAAACTGTAGCATTAAGGCATGTTAATGGGCATAATTTGATGCAGATGAAGGCCTAACGAGGGCCTGCAAATTATTACCGTATTCACTAAACCACGCACTACTTAGCAACCTCATGCTGTGGCCAAAATCTTAATACCCAGTCTAGATCACACGTCAGGCAATGATTGCAAATGCTATAAAAGTCACCTGCTGGCAAGAGATGGGCTGTAAGAGATTTCATGCATGCAGAGACAGGACATCTCCACTTAAAAAGGAGGAGGCACCGCTACAAACATTTAGCACCATTGTTGCAAGGTGCTGGTTATGCATTTTAGTATTGTCTCTAGACAAAAGGACCTGCTATGTATCAAAGAAACCCATGACCAGTTTTAGCCATCTAATAAAACTACCACTAAAATATTCAAGAGAATCAATCAATACAAATTTTTCTATATGGGAGTGAAATCTGGGGTCTATACAGGATAGGGTAGAATCCCAAGTTTGACAATACTCTGTGTTTACAGAAATTCCCTCAACAAACCGAACAAGGATATTTCCCCTTACCACTCACCATAGAAAAATACCCAAAACTTATAGAAAACTTGCTATACCATAACACACTAACTGCCAGACTCAACCAGTTACAACCCTTAGCATAAAAAGTCAACACAACAAATATTACACCAGGCCCTATAACACCATACACTTCTTATTAGGAAAACAGAGAGTAAGTCAGGCTGCTAATAGATCCCCACACAGAAACAACATGGTAGCAGTCACACATGCAGAAACAGACAAACCCTCACCAAATACAGGATAAAAGATACTATAAAGTAGAAATGCAAATTTGCAGACAAAAACTGAACTGAAAACTGTAAGAAACCAGTCTCTGTATGCAGTACAACAATGAAAAAAAGGAACATCACCATTCCTCATAAAATATCAAACAACAAAATCAAGAAATATAAAACTTCAATCATAACAGTAAAACCATATTAATAAAATGAATAAATATTTCAAAACAGCAGACACATAAAATAACACCCGATAATTAAACCTCTTAAGGATAAAAATGCCCTGATCTCTACACTTGGGAACTTTTGATTTCTAGACCCCTGAAATCTTCATTCATTGGGGATGAGGGGGAGCATACTGTATGCTCGCTATCATATACACACATTCTATAACAAACACATGTTCATTCTCTCTCTCACAGACACACTGTCACATACACAAATGCTCACCACCCCTTCTCTCACACAATATGCTCACACACACACGTACTCAAACATACTCTGTCACACATATGTCCTCTTACTTTCTCTCACACATACACACACACAGGCTCCCTCACTCCCACAGTGCGTGCTCTCTCTCCCGTCTCTCTCTCCCACACACACTCACTCCCACAGGCTCTCTCACACACACAAGCTGTCATAAACAGGCCCTCACTCTTACATGCTCTCTCTTTCTCATGCATGCACACAGATGCTCTCGTTCCTACAGTCTCTCATACATATGCTGTCACGCATACTCATATAGGCTCTCAATCTGGGCCTTCCCTTTTTTTCCAGGCTCTTTGGCCATTGATGGTCTTGCTGTGCCTCTTCAGCTGCTGTGGGATATAATCCAGAATGGCCCTGCCGGGCCTCTTCTTTGGCCACCTCAGAATAGAATCTACGGTGGCCCTGCCAGGCCTCTCCATCAGCCTCCGCAAGACAGGATGCTCGATGGCTGGGATGAGATCCTTCGCAATCCTGCCAGACCTTTCCTTCAGCCATCATGGGATGGGATCCTCAGTGGCTCTTCCAGGCCTCTTCATCAGGTGCTTTGGGAAAGGATCTGTAGTGGTCAACTGGGTCTCTTCTTTGGCCACCGGCATTTTTGGATCAGGCAGCAGCCTCACCTGGTCATCTCTTCATGACCTTTAAGCCACCAAAGAAATGGAGGCTTGGGGCACTGAGGGAAGAAGCTCAGTGTTCAGGCCCCATGTACCCAGAGCTAACGATGCCCCTATGCAGAAGAAAAGAAGGGGAGCAGAAGGAGAGTGACAGAAGAGAAGCATCAAGAGTAGAGGAGGAGGAGGAAACCAAACAGAAGGAAAAAGAGCAGTAGAAAGGAAAGAAAAATAAGAGGGGAAAGAGAGAGACACTGGAGGAAAGCAACAAGGCGGCCACATTCCCATATTTTATGACCCAGGACCACTTGCTGTTAGCAACAACGCCATCCATCTCCCTCTTCGATGCCAGTACTAGCTGCACATCTTACAATGGCCCTTTCTAACTTATCAGGTCATCGTGGGGTGGAAGAAGAAGTGAAGGGCTGTATTTCAGATGGGAAAGGCTGGTAGCAGCTTGGGTGGATGGAGGGCATGAATGGTAGTGAGGAATCTGGGCTACAGGGCTTAGCTTGCAACAGGCATCAGGATCCTAGACATATGAAGAGAATGGAAAGAGTGAGATGGCAATCTCTTCTACCTTGCACCTTTCTAGCAGTCTTATCTTTCTGCTCTTTTATCCACCCTGAATCATCTCTAAGGGAAGAGGCGATGTAGAAGAAAGGTTCCCTTCTCATAACACCTAAACCTACTCAATAAAAACAAAAACATATGTTTTTTCAAAATATTTATATTGACAAACCATATAGCAACACTGTAGCAAATGTTATATATGGCAAAAAAAGCAACAGAGAAACAGATGAGGTAGAACATGTATAAGGCATTGAAGGCAACATGACATTCTCTTATGCAACAGTATGCACGTAAATCAGGCCATTGATGGGACCTGCCAGTCAGAAGGTGCAGAAAACACAGTTCTTCAGCAGTGAAGCTTCATAGGGAACCCTCAGGCTCCATTACCTCCTCTTCAGCTACAGGATGCAATAGGTGACCTCTCGCCCTCATTGCATAGCTGTCCAGTTCCAGTCCTTCTACCTCTGGTTCCTGGCTCTGTGGGGCTCAGTGTGCTGTGAGTTGGGGGTTGTGTGGACTCTGAGGAAGATGTAAGATAGGGACCTTGCTGAAAAGTGAGGGAGAGGTCATAGATGTCAGTCTGTCCATGCTCCAGTGTTATCGATTGCATTCTTCCCCCTATATATTTGCCATGCTCTCCATGGACTTCTGCAACACCTCCATGCAATTGCAATGGGTCTGCAAATGCAGCTCCTGCAACTCGGACTTGAGGCCAATGGGGTAGATTTTAAAAGCAGCGCGCGCGGCTTACATGTGCATGCGCTACCCGGCGCGCAGACATGTACGCCCGATTTTATAATTTGCGCGGCAGGCGCATGCATGTTATAAAATCCAGGGTCGGCGCATGCAAGGGGGTGCAAAATTGTGCACCTTGCGCGTGCCGAGCCCACTCCAAGCCACGCTGCCTTCCCTCGGAGGGAACTTGCCTTACCCCCCCACCCCACCTTCCCTTCCCTTTCCCTACCTCCCTTAACCTTTCCCCCTACTTTTTTAGACTTTTTGTTTCAAAACTTACTTCAGCCCTGGGGCTGAAGTAAGTTGTGCTCGCCGGTCGACTGCTGGCGCATGTGATCCCCGGCACAGCGGCAAATATGGCTACTGTGCCGGGAGCCTGACTCCACCCCCGCCCCGGGACTTACACACGTCCCGGGGCTTCACGTGGGTCGCCGGGCGTTTTTAAAATACGCCCAGCGTGCGTAACCCTTTTAAAATCCGGCCCTTTGTAAATTGTGTTTTTCATATGCTGGTGGTCAACACGTGGAGATAGTGTAATGATCTGGATCTCCACACTTAGTGCTAGAAGATTTCATTCAGGCATCAGTTAACTAAGCTGTTGGGACCTAGCATGAATGGTAAAAGAAAACAAAAAACAAAAAAAACCAAACCCTATCTTTTATCTCCAGGCCTGGCCTGGAGATAAAATTCTTTTTCACTCAACGCACAATTAAGCTCTGGAATTTGTTACCAGAGGATGTGGTTAGTGCAGTTAGTGTAGCTAAGTTTAAAAAAGGTTTGGATAAGTTCTTGGAGGAGAAGTCCATTAACGGCTATTAATCAAGTTTACTTAGGGAATAGCCACTGCTATTAATTGCATCAGTAGCATGGGATCTTCTTAGTGTTTGGGTATTTGCCAGGTTCTTGTGGCCTGGTTTGGCCTCCGTTGAAAACAGGATGCTGGGCTTGATGGACCCTTGGTCTGACCCAGCATGGCATGTTCTTATGTTCTTATGACTCTTGACATTCTACTTTCCAAGGTTGTTCCTTCCCAGGGGAATGGGGCCAACCTTACCCTCTGACAAGCTCAATGAGTATCCAAGGCTAACCATATTGTTTAGAAATAGGAACTTCCCTGGATTTTGGATATTGTTTTGGAATACTTTTCTATATAGCAGTCTCCTGATCGTCCATGAGGCCAAATAGGGCTTCTGGTTCTATGTCACAGACTCTTTCCTTTAATCTGCTTAGTCACGGTTAAAGGACCGTTGCCTTTTTTCTTGTTCCCCCGTTGCCATATACTGGCTACCTTCTCTCAGATGCACTTGCTGTCCTGGTATTGGCATTTACCATGCTTGATGGTCCTGGGTGGCACTCTTGAGCCGCAGACTTCTGCTGCTCCTGCTTTCTAAATCATGGACCTTCACAGGGACTTGAGTAGTGAATCTTTCCCACAAAAGACGTGGCAATGGAGCATCTGCAATATCCTAGTAGTGATATTACCTGGGCAAAACGGGCATGCTCTGTTGACTCCTTCTGCTCCGGATTGTGTCCTATTGGTGCTGGTCTGTGCTATCAGGTTTCTCTTCTTCCTTCCCATAATCTTCTTCTCTTCCCTCCCCTACCTGTATTTTTTTCTCTCCCTTCCCTCCTTTTCTCTGGAATCTTCCTTCCCTCCACAATCTCCTCCCTCTCCAGCATGACTGATACTCCGTTGTGCTTCCTTGCAGTTGTTACTGGTACATTTCAGACTCATCCTGCCCCTCTCCCTCAGCTCAGCACTTGCCTTTCTAAGCCCACTCTCAGCACTTCTATAATACTTATGCATTCAGTAAGTCATATGTTGCACACCATACTCTGTTCTCTATATTCTTGTGTATTACGGCTCTTCCCTTGCAAACCCTAACACAGAGAATGACGGCACTTGAGAGAGCAGAGACTAAGAGACAGACAAGGATCTTGGCAAAGACCAAACAATAAAAGGAGAACAGCAGAGACCACACATGGCACAAGATGCTGTATGCAGCACTTTTCCCAAATCTCCTTCTCTGTCACTTGACTCTCTGCCTTTAGGACGTAGACTAGTTGTCTCCTCTTTGATCGTGTAGCAATGATGACCAAAGCATATTCAAACCTCCCTTTTTTATGTTTTGGGGGAGAGGAGGAGGAGCTGGAAGAAAAGCCACCCTAGGCATGCACTAAATAGTGCTGAGGCATTAAACACCCATTGCACATCTGAGCTGTTACTACTCAATTGCTTGTTTCCCGGTGAAGTGCTATTCTTTAGCACTCATGTGTTGTAAGTTTCATCATTTTGGTGTATAGCACGCTAACTGATTTTAACTCGCAAGCTAAAATACATTTTGATATGAACTTTAGTGAATTGGCCCCATAGTCTTGTATCAATAACTTCTTCTCTTTCTAAGGTATTCTTAAAGCTATTATTTCTTTTTATTGGATTTTCCAACAAATAGACTAGTCACTTTCCTCTATCATGTAACATAGAACCTTAAGATTATCAGAACACAATTTCAAAAACACAGAGCTTTAGTCCTTCATTCATTCTCCCTTAGAGGGTCTAATCATGCCATAAGGACCTACCCGCATCCCAAGAAGTATCATTAAGTTCCATTAATTGTTTTTTCTTTCTGCATTGTTCAATAAAACACTTCTGTATATTGAAGAAAGAGTCTCTGTTGCTGTCTTTCTTTATGTTTTTTTGGTATTGCTGTCATTTGCTTAAAATATAACAGGTTCATCATCTTAAAATGCCAGGATGTTGTTTCTCTAGAGTATACATTTACACTTCGTTATCCCTGTAAGTGTATTCTTAAAAAAGGGGATGAATGTTTTATTTTTTTTCAGATAGAACAGTTTCGCCAATTTGTAAATGCCCGTAGGCCCACCACCTCTTCTCTGGTCGACTGAGGAGGGATAATTAAATGTGATGTCTCCAGCAAGTAACCTATGTTAATGTCAGAATGCATATATAGATTCCTATAATTCTCTCATTTAGTTTTCTCTTGCCTCCTCATTTATTTACCTTATTTGAATGGAACATTTAAAAGTTATTAAAGGTAGAAGGTTTATGTTATATTTTGCCTGATAATGTTAATGCGTTAAAAAAAAAAAGAGATTGGATATATACAGAATTTTTTCTTGGGTTAAATAATTGTTGTTTTAATTTGTCTTTATTCTTTATATCCAGATGTAAGAAATTCTACCTAAATATGTTCTTTTTGTATTGTTTTGGAAAATGATAAATAAAGATTTAAAAAAAAAAAAAAAAAAAAGAAAAAAATGCCACTGGACAGAGTGCAGAATTGTAGCCTCAATGAACTGGTGGAATATTACATTTCTTAGCCAGTGGATTTTTTTGTACCCATGGGCCTGTGAGCAGGTTTTACAAGAAAAACTCCTCATAGCCGTTCCCTTTGAGAATTAGGAGCCAACATGTGTTGCAGGTACTTCAATACCCTCAGATTTTGCATCTGCTTTACAGAGTTTGCACAGTGCATCATTTTGAAATCCCCCACATCTGTGGACTTCCTCCTCCTCGTCCTGCCCCTTTGCGGCAAGGCTACGTTTGCTCACAGAGGGCAAATTCCATCTGCTTATTTTAGCTGGATGACCGCTTTGTTACCTAGGTCAAATCATGTTAAAATTTCTTGTTTATATCAAATATAAATGCATGGGGGGAGGGCAATTTTCAAAAACCATTTACCCAAGTAAATAGGCTGTTTGAAAATTGCAAACCATGTACATGAGTAAAAAGCACATGCAGGAACCAACAACACCTATACTTTTACCTACTGGAAAAGTAGATGGCCTCAGAAGCAGGGTTAGGTCAGGGGATGCAACAATGCACCTAGTTTTATTTTCAAAACTAGGCGCATCGTTTTTCAGGGAAAAAAACTGGTGTACAATAATCTCCTCGTGTTCTTTTCCCCAAGGCAGTCCTCCAAGGGAAAGAATGCGCTTGCTAACCCTTTAAAAATTGTGGCTATGTCCACAGGGTAAATGTACCTGTGGACTTTGCATCTACCTATATAGTTTTGAAAATTGGGGAAATATATGCTTTCTGTAAAAGTTTACATTGCATCACCCTAAAAGTAGCCGAGAGTTTTGTTTCCATCTTACGATTTGAGTAGTTTTTTTAGACTAATTCCTGCTCCTATAATTTCTGGGGTATGCAAGGCTATGTGGGCATTAGCAGTATGTTTTCATTACTGATTTTTTAAATGCTGTGTAAACTGATGGTATACTTGGTTGGTTTTGTATATTGTTTATATGAAAATCGAGCTAAAATCTTTTAGCCCTCTGAGAGCTGTTTCAAAATTCCATTCTCAATATTTTGCTGCTCACTGCTTTGGTTGTTCTTTTATCTGGGGAGATAGGATACAAGTTTGAATAAATAAATAAACTATTTTACTTCATGCATATTCATTGTGGTTATTCTGAAAACCCCGACTGGCTGTGGGCTCCATAAGACAGATCTGGGATCCACTCAATTAGGTATCTCTGTTACCCAGCATCTAGCATGGCTGTATAATTTTCCACTGGTTTCCATGGCTATTTTTATCTCGTTCCATACAAACTTGCAAAATGGAACATGAAATTGTTAGTTTTATTTTTTAAATCCATGGAAGCATTTGCAGGGGGTAATCTATTTTTCGTATGTAGACACTTCTCTGTTGCGTCCGTCGGTCTCAGACGGCTTCGACCTCTGAGCCTCACCTTTCTTCCTTCTCTCTCCTCAAGCCCTGGGAAGATGGCTGCTGCCGCGTCTTCATGCTGCTCTCTCCGGTGTCCCTGAATCGGCAACGGCGACGGTGTTTGCCATGATTTTCCTGAAGGCCTCCTAGGGTGTGCGTGCGCACGCACGCCACCCACGTCTTCATCCACGTCATGGCGGGAACCTCGGGGGCATCCCTCTGAGTGATGTCATTACATCCTGGTATTTAGCCTGCCCTTCGTTTGCTAACAAACAGGTCGATACAGTAACGTGCGGTTAAAGATTCCCCATCTGTAACGTGCTGGGAGCGCACAATACAGACGAGTAAGGCAATTCAGCGATACAGTCTCCAGTTTCACGCGTCCCTAGCGCTTCCTAAAACAGACGCATAACCCTTTCCGCACCCAGCATGTAAATGAACGAAAAAGCTGTATAATGAAGGAATTAGCTATTCCCCTCCGATACTGTAACAGGCGCTGATATTATCTCCTCAGTAACCCGCTGTTTTGCCGCGGCCTTAACGTGCTAGTTTACCGCCTCCCCCTAGTAGGAGTTAGTGTAGTGTAAAAAACATTGCTTACCTGCCCTGGTCCCGTCCGGTCTCCGGTCCAGCCCGTTCTCCTGCAGCCCCGTCCGGTCCCCTCCTCCCGAAGCAAAAAAAAAAAAACAAAACGAAAAAGTAGCAAGGCTCGGGCCTGCTAGGGCAGTCCCTTCTCCCTTCCTCCCGATTTCGCACGGGCATCCATCCAGGCAGAGGGAGCGGGCGGCGAAACGGCCTCCGGTTCCCTCTGCCTGGATGAACGTACGGCACCCGCCGGAATGAATGCCCGTGCGATTTTGGCGCTCATGCCATGAGCGCCAAAATCGCACGGGCATTCATTCCAAATCGCTCTGCAAGGCGCAATAACAACAAAAATAAGATTGGGCACCAAAATCGCGCCAAAATCGCACGGCCACTGGCAGTGAAGGAATGGCCGTGCAATTTCAGCGCATGAAGGAATGATGTCACGGCATGTGACGCGTGGGTCCAGGCGGCGGCGGCGCGTTAGTTTCAGACGGCCGGGGGGCGGGTGGTCGCGTGTTAAATCTAGGCCAGGTCGCACAGACGCGCATTCATCCGCCTGCATGAGTGAATGAATGCGCGCCTGTGCGACCCCTGCGATTCGGTGCTCAAGGCAGGGGTCACGGCATGTGACTGCCTTGAGCGCCGAATCGCAGGGGTCGCACAGGCGCGCATTCATTCACTGCCGGTGGGGGCTGCCGGAGAGGCAGCCCCCACCGGCAGTGAATCGATTCATTCATCCAGGCGGCGAAAGCGGAGCTGCTTTCGCCGCCTGGATGAATCGCCGCCTGGATGAATCGCAGGGGTCGCCTGTGCGACCCCTGCGATTTGGCGCTCAAGGCAGTCACATGCCGTGACGTCACGCCTTGAGCGCCGAATCGCAGGGGTCGCACAGGCGCGCATTCATTCACTGCCGGTGGGGGCTGCCGGAGAGGCAGCCCCCACCGGCAGTGAATGAATGCGCGCCTGTGCGACCCGGCCTAGATTTAACACGCGACCACCCGCCCCCCGGCCGTCTGAAACTAACGCGCGTCCACCCGCCCCCCCCCGCCGCCTGGAACAGGCGCCCACCCGCCCGCGGCCTAGATTTAACACGCGACCACCGGCCCCCCGGATCCCGCTGCCCGCAGGCCGCCAGGACCCACGCGGCCCTCCGACAGGTATTTAAAAATTTTGTTTTTTACACTTCCTGGTGCCTGTCATTTCAAATGTCATTTCAAATGTCATTTGAAATGACATTTGAAATGACAGGTACCAGCGCACCCAGGTTACTATATAGGCGCTGTATTAAGCGCCTATACAGTAAAATGGGTTACGCAGGCATAACCCTTCCCTAACGCTTTACAGCCGCGGCATGCATTTGCATGCAATTAGAAGAGAGTATCGGGGACTAAGTGAAGAGAACTGTGCGTGCGGGGAGGAAGGGTGCGCCTGACACTGCCGCA
This sequence comes from Rhinatrema bivittatum, assembly GCF_901001135.1. Lineage (NCBI taxonomy): Eukaryota > Metazoa > Chordata > Amphibia > Gymnophiona > Rhinatrematidae > Rhinatrema > Rhinatrema bivittatum. The sequence goes on along the minus strand of NC_042618.1, from coordinate 224,742,840 downwards.
CTGTTTCTACCGCGGCCTTACTGTATCGACCTGAAACTGAGTTAGCAAGGATTGGATTGCCTCCGGTCTAAGCTGCTCTGCCGCTTCCCAGCTGCCAGAGGAAGCTCTCTCTGTCCTTCGGGGTAATTCTTCTCTAACCTGGGTACCCACTCCTCGGGGGGCCCTTCTACTCTATTTCAGATACCTATCTTGGGATACCGGGTACTTGCTCCTCGAGGGCCTGCTCTCCCTAATCTGGTGCTTGCCACTGAACAACTTCTGCCTGCCAGGACCTTCAACAATACAGTTATCTACTTCAGTGAGTACTAACCCTTTTCAGTCTGTCTCATCTTCAGCTTCAGCGCTCTGCATCTACATCCGGGACCTGTCCCTGCTATGCCGCGCTGCCCATCCTACTCAGGTGTGAGACTGAACTCCTCTGCTGAGGACCCCTGGACTACTTCTCTGGGTTACCTTCACTGCTGCCCACTCCCCAGGCAGTACCATTGAGCTGTACAATAAATACAACTTCTCTGTGTTTGCGTGTATAGATTCTAGCCTAGTACTGCAGTTCCTCACGGGGCTCCTCCCTGTGGGAGTGGCCATCACCGCAGTACCCAAGAATCCACTCCAACACCTCATAACCATAACATTCTCATTAGTGATTTATTAAAAAAAAAAAAAATCTTCCAATTATTAAGGTCTTTTTAATATCCTTTTTAAATACAATTTATATTTGTCTAGCAAAGCTAAATGGAACTGCAGAATTAGGTTAGAAAAGTCCTTCTTGGTGACTTAGGGTCTTCATTATTAGGCCAATTCCATAAAGAGTAAGGCTGTGGAACAAATAGCTGAGCTCAGCAATTTGTTTCTGCATGGATCTATAGTCTTATGATCTCATTAAGAAATGAACGATTAATTCATAACTGTCTGAAAAAAAGAATTATTTTAAGCCCATACCTGAAATATTAGGTCATAAATGAAACTGCAATTGTTCCCCTTTTCTTAGGAGATACACATGTTTTTCTGTTGAAAGCATGAAAAACATCACATGGTGCTCCATCTAAAATGGAGGACAAAAGGACAGCTTGTCCTTGGATCTAAAATGGAGGATAAGAACTAAGATGGAGAAAAAGGGTTGTATTATAGCTTTCATCATACTAATTACTAATCAGTATATCTTTAAATGAAGGAACACATCTCCTGCCTGATTGGCTCTATGAGGTGATGATTCATGAGAATACGATGCAAGGAAATGGGTAATAATGTATTGACTGGCTAACTTTGTGTATTATGAAAAATTAAAAATATTTAATGAACTGACTGTGCCAGATGTAGGGAGCAAACCATTTTAGAGATTTTTTCTGTTTAGAGTTGTTCATTCTGCAATAAATCACCTAAAAGAGGAAGTTTTGGCTTCATGTCAGATTTTCTTGGTTAATGTCACTCTGTTAATTTAAGAGTTTGCTGGGAGACAAATTGGGATCTGGAAATCAATTCATTCTGGTATAAGGATTTTTAAGTAAAGAAACAAGGGACAGTTTTTCCTATTTCTGCAGAATTTATAGGGTTTTCAAGACTTAAATGCTTAATCTGAGACATCTATTTCATTTTTATTTGGTCCTTCGCCCTTTTTAAAATCTCTCCATCTACTACTACTTATCATTTGAATAGCACTATTAGATGCACATAGTGCGATATGATATCTATGATCCCTCTTCCCGATGGCATTGCCCAGGCGGCTGTAGAAATTCTTGCTGGCCCAAAAAACTGCAGGGGAACCTCCATGGCCTGAGTTTCACTTCTACTATGAGGACTGCTGAGCAGAACCCACCTGACCATTGCATCCATAGGTTCCCCTCCACCCCATCAGTTCAGAGTCACTTTAGGCAATGTGCTAAAAAAAAAAAAAAAATCCAGAGCTGGCCAATACTGGATGGAAGATGCTTCAGGAGGAAGGTGACAGCTCTCGTTTGCCACAATTAAACACTTCTCAATTCATGTGATAATATCAGGGACTTCACCATGGACAGAAAACACTAATCGCAATGAATGTATTTATTGAACCCTGTACATAGCATTTTCTCTTTGTTACTGTTATTTATCCCCCTCTCCCAATTATGTTACCCCCAATTTGGAACCTAGCAACCATTTAATCAGTTTTCTGCTTCTTTTTTTTTTGACTGTTCTATGTCCTTTGTAAAGGCTATGCCTACCTATACCGTGATTTTAAGTTATCTGTAAACCGACACGATGTGCAAATGGTTGTCGGTATATAAAACATTTTAAATAAATAAATAAATAAATAAATAAAACCTTGTCGGAATTTCAGGTGGCACATCGCAGTATCCAATATCCTGTCTTGGGTCAATGTGGACTCTCTTTCATAACGCTGTGCTGTTCATTAGTGGCTCTGTGGTTGTCTTGATTTCTGAGAGGTTTTGTCTGCTGCTTCTCTTTCTCTGAGGTCTAAGAAACACTTCCTGGGCATCTCTAGTCATGTATTGATCTGTAAAGATTGGTGCATTAGACTTTCCATGATGCACGTACACTCCTTGCCCACATGAAAAGGTCTTGATCTAACTAAATGTGCACTGATTTTTTTTTCTCCTCACCCCCCCCATTTCTAGCATTTTGTGTCTCCACATAGTGATACGAGATCTGTCAGGTAATTTTGGAAGATGTGCAGAGTCATTGTTGCGATTCTGCCGCAGCTATGGCCACGGGCAGCCTCTCACCTTTCTTTTTTCAGCTTCTTCAGCGGCCCGGAGGCTACCAACAGCCCCTCTGTGCGGCCGGAGCCGGTGCCTGTCCTTGCGGCAGGAGCCACTGACGTCCTGTCTTCATCCCGCAGCCAGGAGGCCACAGACGCCGTTCCCATGCAGCCTGGAGGCCACCGACATCCTCCGCATTCCAGCGCTGGCAGTACCGCTGTCTTCAGCTCCTCTTCTTGCGGCCGGGAGGCCACCTTGAAGCTCCTCTTCCCAGCCCGGAGGCCACCACTGGTGTTTCCTTGTGGCTAGAGCTGCCCTCAGTCGTCCTCCTCGTGGCAGGAAGCTGACTCCGACGAAGCTGGGCCTGGTTGTGGCCTGGTCCTGCTTCTGCTTCTCTGTGGCGTGGACGCCGTTCTCCAAGGTCCTGCACTCCTCCTCCTTAGGTGTATGGCCGCGCCTCTCTCAGTATCTTAGTGAGGGAGTGGTGCTCCAGTGATGTTATCATGGGAGTCACCTCTTCTGCCTACAAAAAGGTCCTGCTTTCATTTCTTCCTTGCCTTGGCAAGGGGCTAGTCCTCCTTAGGACTCCTCGCTTCCTGCTTGTTGCATCCGTCGGTCTCAGACGGCTTCGATCCTTGTGCCTCACCTTTTTCTCTGCTCTCCCCGCTAGCCTTGGGAAGATGGTTACCTCCATGTCTGCAAGCCGCATTCTCCGGCGTCCCTGGAATGGCTTTGGCAAAGCCTCAAGCCATGTTTCTCCTAAGGGCCTCCTAGGGTGCGCGCGCACACGCCACCCACGTCTTTATCCACGTCATGGCGGGAAACTCGGGGGCGTCCCCCTTGAGTGACGTCACGCCATCCAGGTATTTAGCCTACGCTTGTTTGCTAGCTCATCGAGTTAGCAAGGATTGGTATCGTCCGGTCTAAGCTACTCTGCCGCTTCCTTGCTGCCGCTGGAAGCCCTCTCTGCCCTTTGGGGTATTCTCTAACCTGGGTTACCCGCTCCTCGGGGGCCCTTTGCTTTCTTTCAGGTGCCTTACTGGGATCAGGTACTCCCTCCTCGAGGGCCTGCTCTCCCTGCCTCGGTACCTGTTACCATCTACTTCTGCCTGGTGGAATCATCAACCTTACAGCTACCATCTAGTGAGTAATCTAACTCTCAGTCTGTCTCATCTACAGCTCTGCTGTGCTGGGAAACCTTCACCTGGAAATCCCTATATCATCTTGGTGAGACGGGTCCCCTCTGCCAAGGGTCCCTGGACTGCTACCTCTGGATCACCTCATTACTGTCACCTTTGGTGGTATACATAGCTGTACAATAAAAGACATAACTCTGTGTTTGTGCGTCCTGAGTCTAGCCCAGTACTGTGGTTCCCCGCGGGGCTCCTTCCCGTGGGGGTGGTCATCTGCCTCAGTACCCAAGAATCCACTCAAAGACCTCAAACCATAACACTGCTCCTGCCTGGCATTTCCTTGTCTTCATGGGACCCCTATTCGTCCATGCTCCTGGTCTCTGCTGATGTCTGCTCCATTGCTGTTGTGTCCAGATGTTCCTGTGTTCATGTTCCTGGTCTCTTCTGCTGTCTGCTCCATTCCTGATGTGTCCAGATGTTCCTGCGTTCATCTTCCTGGTCTCTGCTGACATCTCTTCTGTTCCTGATGTGCCCAGTTGATCCTGTCGTCTGCCACATCTCCTGATGTCTTGGCATTCCTACGTCTCCTGATGTTCCAGATATCATGTCTCCAAGTTCCTGATGTTCTGAGTTCCATGTTCCCGAGGCTCCATGTTGTTCCCATCTCTGCATGGTCCGCGACCAGTCCGGGGTTGTGTAGGGCGCGCAGTGGTCCGAGTGGTCCGTGACCATCCCAGCTGGGGTGTGTAGGGCGCTCGGTGGGATAGCTCCATCTGTCGTCGCTGAGGATCCTCCATGTCCCTCGTCAGACCACAACTATGTTCCTGATGTTCCGATGTCCTCCATGTCTGATGTCCAGATGTCTAGTCTCCAGATGTTCTGCCCTTCGGCATTCTCCTTCTCTGGCTCCTCTCTTCGAAGCCTTCCTCCGATGTTTTGGGCTCCGGCTTAGTCTAGCCTCCGGCAGATTGTGCTGTCAGTGGATAGCCTGAGGGCCGTTCTGGCCACTGAAGCCTCCTTTCCAGCTGTGTGTTAGTGTGCTATCCGGATTCCACTCCATCCTGAGTTTTACCTTGCTCGCCTGTTCGCCCCCTTCCTGTTCCTGGACTTCCTGAGGAGCTGTCAGCCGTCCTGTGCTTCTGTGCTGCTCTTCACCAAGTGCCTTGCCTTGCCTTGACGTGCCATGCCTTGCCGTCAGTGCCTGAGTCTTGTCTTGTACTATGCCTAAGTCTTGTCTTGTACTACGCCTGAGTCTTGTCTTCTACAACGCCTGAGTCTTCGTCTTCATCAGCTCCTGAGCCTTCGACTTCATCAGTGTTCGAGTCTTGTCTTCTACTACGCCTGAGTCTTCGTCAGCACCTGAGTCTGTCCAGTGCCTGTGGCCTTTGTCCGCCCTTGCCTCCCGTCCAGCCTGCCGCCTTTGCTGTTACCCAGTGGCAGGTCCAAAAGGGCTTGGACTGGTTAGAGGACTACTCAGAGACCAACCTTGTGTGGTTGGCCTCCTAGAGGCCGTGCAGGTCGGCAGGGGCCTGGGCTTCCAGTCTCCGCCCAGACAAGGCTCTGTCTCACCTCCCTCGGCACTTCCTCAGAGCTCCTCTCCCGGTTCGCTGAGGTCCAAGGGCACACTCCACTCGTTCCAGCGCAACAGCCATCCTATCCAAATCATTGAAAAAGCCCAAGAAACATGATGGCAAATGAAATCACTTTAACTCAGATGCTGGCCCTGTTTGCTGAAGAAATGCAAAAATGTGGTTTGATAAAGAACGCCTGAGGCTAGTGAATGTCAAACAGCATGTGGCCTACTTTTCAGACATAAGTTAGCAAATACATTGTCCAGTATGTATGATTTAAAGATATTTTAAATCGCTGCTTTTCTGATGAATTAGTAGTGACATTTCTGCATAGTTAGTACAAAGTCCCATTTTTGCTTTAAACTAGTCTGCTTTCAGTCTTTTTCTTTAGCTTTAATACTGCGTGTGCTGAGATTTTTCAAAATAATAGCCCTGGGATTGGCCCAGTGGTACAGGTGCACTGCCATATGTGATGGGTTCGATTCCTGGCTCATGTCTTCTGCTCCCCAGGTTGGCTGGCGATGCTGTGGAAGCAACGTTCATAGCTCTGGGCATGGAGTCCCTGACAACACACATTGATGACACCTACCGGCTGGAGTCAGGGCCCATGATTTCAGGGCTTCAGAAAGAGCCCTGGTGCATGGCCCCTGGCCAGAGACTCTTGCTTCAATGACTGGACTAACATAAGTTAGGAGGGGATAAGAAATAGGGGGTGGGGTGGAGAAAAATCCCCAGGTATTTGCGAATGAAGGCTCATGGTACTAGAAATCAGACCCAGGTCTGATTGAGCTGGAAACTCAGTGGAGGGAGGAGGAGGAAGATTCTGTTGGGTGAAGATAAATACATCATTAGCCCTGAACATTACAACATTATGACTAATAGGCCTGCACTGTAAACCAGTGTCTTGGATTGCTGCAAGTTGCTTTCTCTTCTCTTTTAGTCTATGAAAACCTCTTAAATGTGTAATTGCTTTGGAAGAAAAACACCACCAGCTGCTTACTTCAGATTTGTGTGTTTCATTGTGTTCTCATGTTGGAACTGGCTTCCTTTAATGACTCAGATACTGGATTAGTTGATGACGGCATTTCTTTTAATCCCTTTGTTTACTGCTCTAGTGCACCTGTGTGTTATATAAATATGTCTCAGAAGGAATTGGAAAGTTAGTACTGCAGCAAAGTTTCCCAGGACTGTAGGATGGTGTGCCTTATTATTATTGGATTTGTCAAAGAGCTTAAAATGGCAAGGGAGATACTCTCACATATCAGTACCTGAATAGACAACCTGAGTTTTTTGGAAAGAGAATATTCTTCTTCAGATATCAACAGTCCATGGAGTAATTTTCCTATAAGTATTGATTTCATTATTAATTCTTTTGGTGCCTTCTGTTATGACAGTGATTAGATTTAATGTATATTAATGGTGATTTGTGTAGTCACATTGTATTCTATAGTCCTTAATGTCCCTTTAATTGTAATGTTATATTCCATTTTCGGCAAATTCTTTTTTTTTTTCTTGTATCCCTTTGACTTCAAACTTCTGAGGACAGTAATCCCTCTTAACCTCAGATCAGTTACTGATCAAGGGAACACAGAAGTATCGGATGGTGGGAAACGTAGAGAGTTGGTTTACCTTGTACCTCAGTTTTATAAAAAGAATAAAATAAAGCACTTTTCACGTAAATAGAATCCATAAATGTTTTATGATGATTTATTTCTTATTTCACGCCTTCCTGTGAAATACTTTCAGTACTGTTAAAATGACTGCATTGAGGAGTCCCACACTATTTGATCAGATTTTATCCCAGAAAGCTATGCACTACCAATTTATCCTGCTGGGAGACTGGCTATTACTAAACCGAATGCCTTTGCATATTTTGGTCCGAGACTTTGGAATTTGATCTCTCTGGAGGCTCACCTTGAACTTAATTACTTAGCATTCCAGAAATGAATCAAGATCTGACTGTGGGAACAGGTTTATGGAGCGGGCAGGTAGATGAGCTTCACCTGATAATGTTTAACATAGGCTGAAAGTTTTAGAGAGAGGATTTAATGGAATTTCAGATTGGGATCATATTTAAACTTTTTTTTGGGGGGGGTTTAGGGTTAGATTGAGGTTGTTAATGGGATGGGTGGATAATTGGAAGTATATGAGTTCAGAGAGATTGGGGATTTTATGTATATGGGGAAGTGGACTTGGTAGAGAGTGTCGCTCTCATTTTATTGTAATCCCACTTTGGGGAATTAATCAGATGGAATAAAAAAATAAATGACACTTTTGGTTTGTAGCAACAGTTATATAATAGCAGAAATCCTGAAACGTGCAGGCAGAGATGTTAGCGTGGGTGATCTTGCAGAGAATCTTTGAGGGAATAGGTTGTTAAATTATAGTTGGGTTAACAGAGACATAAGGACGTAATGCAGCTTACCCTAGGGTCAGGTCACTACAAACTCATGGAAGAGATGAGAGCTGTGCACAGAAGTCCCTAATCTCAGGTCCATATTTTAGATACAACATATAATAAAATACATTATTCCTATAAAATCTGTAATAAATCAAATACATATACGGAGAAGAAAAACCAATTACAACATATTAGTATAGTTTAGCAGATGAAGCTAAGATTAAAAGTACTCACAGGTAGGTTAGTAGAGGTGTGTCTTAAAGAGAGAATTTGAAAATGAGCTCATGAACTAGAGAGGCACTGGCAGGCTATTCTAGAACAGAGAAAGATACACCCATCAACTCTGACAAGACTGTGCATTGGGACAGAGTAAAAAACCAGGGGCATGGTTAGTTATGGATATGGGGACAATGCCCCGATTCTGTTGCAAGATGCCCCAAGTCTTGACCTCCCCCCATCCCAAGCATTACAATTCCTCCTGCTCCTCTCTTCTCACTATAAATGTCCAGGCCCCACACTTGTAAAACCTGGGCTTCTTCCTGCAGTGTGCAGTTTATTTAGCAGTACTATAGTATTTGATCTGTGCTGGGCTCCACAGAGAGCACTGTGTGGTTCAAATAGAAGCCGTATGAATCCACAAGAAAGAAGCCAGCACACTGCAGGCAATTTTCAAAAAGCCCTTCTATCCACGTAAATTGTTATTTACCTATGTAAATGGCTTTTGAAAATTCTCCTCCCTGTGTCCAATTATGTGTTTGTACAGGATTATTCTGGGAGGGGCAGTGGTGGTGTCATCATGATTGTTGCACTTAATTATCAAAATTTGGGGGGTGAAGGAGGGGGCTTAAGGGTGGGAAGGGGGATGCCTAATATCCTGCACTAGTCCTGACTGTAAGAATAAGATTTTGGAGCTATAAGACGTTCTTCTCTGACTCCCTGCCTACAGCAGCTTGCAGGTGGTGCCACGCCGGTTGTCACTGTGGGGCGCACTTGGCTGTCCATTGCTATTTTCTTGCTACTCTCTTACAACATTTGGAGTTATGTCTTTGTCTAAGGGAGGAAATCCCCGCAATCCAACAGAAGAGAAGCTCCTGATCAAAGTTCCAGCCCAAACTGAGGTCTAAAGCAGTGGACAAGGATTTTGCAGTTCATTCAAAATCCTGTCTGGAGAGGAGGAGAAGAGTTGTGTGTCATATCCTAGCTGATACAAAGAATGTCTTCTGGGCCCTAATACTCAAAGGAGAGTAGAAGGAATTCCTGCTGGGATATCTACAGTGAGAGGAAGAGAGGATAAAGGATGAGTTTGAGGAATCCAGGTATGAGGGGAATAATTAAGATGATAGAAACCCTTCCTCCCCATTGTATAGTACACAAAAGACCTCTGGTTTTTATATCAGAGAGCCTATGATACTGTGTAAAAGTTTTTTTCAGTAATGTTTATGGCTGCAACTACCAGACAGTGTGAATTCTGCCTAATTGTCAAAAATCAAGATATTTTGCACAAGTAAACTTTTACTGGTTAATTTGGTACAGCAATCACTGTGAGAGTTACAGTTGTCCCAGTGGCTTAAGAAAAGCACTGAGGTCATTATAAAAGTTGTCAAGGTGTAAAATTATCTTAGTTATGTTGGGCAGAATCACAATATTCCATTACTATAGTTTTAAAAATAATTAAAATTACAGATCTCAGATACACGGTCTTGAACCATGGCCTTCTCATTGGAATACTGCAGCTCTGCCTCCTAAGCTACTAAGGGGCACTGTTAAAGCTATATCATGTAAGGGAATTGGTCTGATACTGGGTTAGCTTCAGGGATCATTGGCCATGCCCCTGAGGAACAGGACTGGGCCCTAGACCGAGAAAAGGGATCTCTGTGAGCATTTCCTTCTTCCAACAATACAAAGATTCCCAGGATCCAAAGGCTGTTTAGCCATGCTGCCTGACCTGGAGAGTAACCTCTCTAATGCTCAGTCTGAGCAGATCTGTTTATGAGTAGTGAGAATACTAGAATTGAATCTACTTGTGACTACCTAAATTTGTTGACCTTGCAATTGGACATGTTTGTGAGTAGCTATCGGCTACTGTGAATTTCCTAAGCTTAGAACTGAGAATGCTTGGAACTGATATAGGACTTGTTTGTTGAAACCCTGTTATGAGATAAACCTGCATATTTGTCTTATTATCTATGGGTTTAAATAAAGTTAAGAGCAGAACCTGAGGGACTGGGGTTTTGGTGCACTCAGGATAAGAACCTGACACGCTCATTTGATAACCTCATTTATCCATATGTACGGAGGCAGGCGCAACTTATAAAATATAGGTTGGGGGGGTTAGGTAGGGCTTGGGGGGGCAGGTTAGGTAGGAGAAGGGAGGGGAAGGTGGGGGGGGGGGGGGGGGCGGAAGGAAAGTTTCCTCCGAGGCCACTCCAATTTCGGAGCAGCCTTGGAGGGAACGGGAAAAGCCATCGGGGCTCCCCTAGGGCTTGGCGCGTGCAAGGTGCACTAGTGTGCACCCTCTTACACACGCCGACCCTGGATTTTTTAACATGCGCGCAGCTGCGCGCGCATGTTATAAAATCGGGCGTACATTTGTGCGCGCCAGGTTGCGTGCACAAATGTACGCCCGTGCTTATGTCTTAAAATCCAGCCCATTGTCTTTCCAAAAATAAAATGAATGACAAAAAATTATCCCTCTTCAAAATAAGGTCTCAGCAGTTGAAAATTAAGCCAGGAAAATCATCTCTGTATATAATTGAGCTCCTTGGAGAAAAGCAGATTTTCTTAACTTGGCTAACCTAAATACAGAACTCAGGCCCTAATACAATTAACACTAATACAGCTAACAAGCTCTTTAATTCCCAAGGCTTTAAACAAAATTTTCCTTTGAGCTTACTAAATCTAAAGGTAGAATAGAGAAAAAAAAACCTGTAGAAGGTAGCCTTTTCCTTTCTAAAAATGTGTCTCCAAACCTAAGCAGTAGTGCTATCAATAAAACAATAAAGCAATGTATTGATCACTCTTTAAAAATTAAACAAAACAAAAGTAATGAAAAAAAATGATCCCTCCTTCAAAATAAGCTCTTGGCAGTTGAAATCATGCTAGAGAAATTACCTCTGTTTTTAATTGAGAGCTCCCCTAAACCTCTTCTGGTGACCCCACATTCAGTCGGGTTTTTGGGACATTCATGAATATGTATAAAATTAATTTGCATAACTTGGGTTACCAATGAATTCAGATTTATCTCATGTATATGCATTGAGGATATCCTGAAACTCTGACTGGCTTTTGGTTTAGCAGGATAAGCTTGAGAAGCCCAGACTTAGATGTATCAAATGAAAATATTTAAAATCTACCAAGAAAGGTTTTCCTAAATTAGTGTTGCTAGGTGACTCTGGACTGGGATTTTATTTTGTAACCTTTTTAGTTACACATTTTGTTTTGTAATATGGTTATGTTCTTTGGATTCCCAGCTCAAAGCATGCTAAATTTTGTAGTCATATTATTTCAGTAGGGAAAAAAACTGAACTACAAAGCCTGAGCTCACCTATTAGGTTTAGGTCTTCAGTGCAGAGTTCTTCAAGACATACGGGTCCTGGAGAAAATAGGGAATCTGAAGAAAAGGCCTTCACAATCTCAACAGCTAATACTCTATACAAGGGGTGGCCAGTTCTGATCCTTAAGAGCCAAAAACAGGTCTGGTTTTCAGAATATCCACGATAAATACATATGAAATACATTTGCATGCAACGTCTCCATTCTATGCAAATCTATCCCATACATATTCATTGTAGATATCCTGAAAATCAGACTTGTGTGTGGCTCATTAGGGCCAGAGTTGGCCATCCTTGCTCTGTACCATCTTGTTTTTTGTTGATTCAAGAAAGTGTATACAGGGCCTCCAGCCTTTAAGGTATAGTTTGTCTACCTTGTACTTTTGTTTAATCTGCCTCTTCTAACCATCTATATATGACAAAGATAAGGCCAGAACCACAGGAATTACTACTATTTTCATCCTAATCATAGGTCACATGTGTGGAGTCCATATTTATATCATACTCACCAAGCACGTGTTCCTTTTGTTCAAAAAGTGAAACAATGGTGTAAATGTTCTGCTGCTAAGCAGCTAGTTAAGTTAGCCAGATACCCATAACCAGCTATCTTAACTGGGATATTCAGCAGCACAGCCATGCTGCTGAATATACCAGGATAAGTTACAGTTAGCTGGATATGTGGTATCCAGTTAACTTTAGACCTGCCCTATGGCACGTCTAGAGTTAGCCAGTTACGTTAACCGGCTAACTCCGAATATCGGAGATAGCCAGTTAATGTACTGGCTAATTCAGCTTCTCCCCAGTCCGCCCCCGACTTCCCCAGCTCAATTCTAGCTGGATAATTTGTTGTCCGAATAGAATTTAGCTGGTTAAGCTTTTTAAAAATGTGGCTAAGCCATTTAGATGGATAACTTTCCCGATATCCATCTAAATGACTTTGAGTATGTCCTCCAATGTATTCCAAAACTGAGGAGACCTTTAATGTGATGAAACTACCTTAAATAGGACAGCTTAGAATATTTCAAGATAAGCTCTGTGGGACAGTTTGAGACAAGTATTGTTAAATTGGTTTTGGAATACGTTGTTTCACTTTTGAAACAAAACAAAAACATACTTATTTGTAACATTTTTCATTTTCTTTTCAAATGAATACCCATTACTAATAACCCTAAAGACCTGACTGGTTGAACAGGATTTTCATGTATGAACCCATTCCTTTTGCATTTATCAGTCTTACCCATGTAATTTATTCCACCCTGGCTTGTGTACATTTTACTACTGGCTGATCTTATGGGATTAGCCTGTTTTATATTCCACTGGTATTTTCTGTATTGTTTTAGTTTATCATGTTACTTTTAATTTATTTTATAATTATTTATTGTGCTAGTTTTATGGTAATATTGTTTGGTTTTTATTATTTTAATATCAACTCCATTTTATGTATATTTTTTGTTCTCTGCTGTGAAGTTGTTTGAATAGCAGGCTATACATTCTTTAAATAAAGAAATATGCAGAGTGAGATTTTTTTAAATCCTTAGTTTATTTATAGAGTATTTGGTATGTCTTATGTTTTTTAATATTTTACTGGTATTTAGGAAATTTAGAAAATGTATATTTGTCTATGAGGCACTGGTCTACATCAATTTTGCTGACTACAAGATAACATGTAATCTTTATGTATTTTAGTGTGCTGAATCCAAAAAGCACATCCATTTCCTCCAGTCACATCTGGTTTTTCCATAAAATACTGTCTACTCATAAACTCTTATAGCAATAACATAACATTATTATTTAGATATGCTGATAATGCAAAAAGATAATTAATGTGCAGAAAGACATGCTGAATACGCAATCGGTATAACCAATAAGAAGACTGCTTATTAAACAGTTTAAAACTGCTGACGTCAGCATTTTGTGGCACTATAAGCAGCGTGAAAACTGACGTCAGCATTCAGTCATTCAAGAGGCTTAGAAATTGCAGCAAATTTAACTCTGTTAAATCTGTTTTTGTTGAATATGTCATCCAACACTCGAATAGTTCGTGTATGGTGCCGGAAGACTGGGAGCAAACATGAGTGTCAAATTGCATTTCCTTGATAACCACCTGAACTACTTCCCCTCAAATCTTGGAGCTATGAGTGAAGAACAAGGAGAACACTTCCACCAAGTCATCAAGACCATGGAACATAGATATCAAGGCAGATGGAACACAAACATGATGGCAGACTATTGCTGGTGTTTACAGCGTGACAACCCTGATCATAACTATTCCAGAGCATCCAAAATGAGAAAATTTCTCCTAACAATTAAAATTTACATAACTATTGCTCTCTTGGTTAGACGAATGTTAGGAGTGAGGTAGGCGAGAATAAGGTAAGAGTAAAATAATATGTTTATTGATATGTAACCTTTACAGTTCTAAGTATTAAAAGGTACAGTTCTAAGTATTAAAAGGTACAGTGCTAAATATTAAAAGGTACAGTTCTTACAGTTCTTACAGTTCTTAAGCATCAAAAACAATTCTAAGCATATTCATCTGTATCAGTGCACAATATTTCGGCCAATACTCACAAATACCCTTTTCATCAGCCTGTCTCAGAGAGAGAGCCCGGTACAGGCAAAAGGGACCCAGTCACTTCGTACGTCTACAAAGTGACACGCCGTACTTTGCTGGCATAGCAAAGCAAAAGTATGTTTCTCGCTCTCCCCGTTTTGCAGCCATAGCTGCTCGTCCTTTATAGCCCAATGTCAACAAGTGTGCGTGCCAAACTAGACTGTGTGTTTGTGGGACAGGATTACTCCTTGCCAGCAGTTCCAGTCTAAACAATACTCAAGGATAGATAGTCAGGTCATCTCTACTCCAGGCCAAATGTCAGTGCTGCAGCTGATTCTGTAGTTTCCCTAACATTCCACCCCTGAGTAATCATGTCCTGCAATCCACAGTAGTGGAAGACGCTATAGTAGGAGGGTGTGGTCAACTTAATTGGTGAACACAATGGGTCAACACAGGATACAAATACACAGGACAAGTATGATAGTTTGTAGGAGCCAATTTAACATAGCGGAGCGACCGGTCGTCAATGATTTTGTGACTCAAAGAATGAAGATGTTCAGCTACAAATAGAGTTTTAAGTGACATAATATCTATAGACTTATTCAAACAGGCTAACATGTGCTGTAATTAATGAGAGGCAGTGTGCTAATCTATATTTACATAGGTCAAAACAATATGTAATTGAACATGCATGAAACGCTGGTCCTCTCAGGACTAGCAAATATAGAAAAACAAGGGCTACTATCAGATTTGCAAGAAAAAGCTCCTTCTGAGTAATGGGTCAGAATATCTTTATCAATACCTAAGCCCCATCTAAACTGCATGGCCCTGGAGTTTAACTGACACAGAGATCTGCCCAATTTAAAACAGTAGCAAGGCGTGCCTGTGGCCTGCCAGGAGTGTCCACAGTGATTGGTCTCAGTATCTTGAATCTTCTGTCATCCATTGCGATCTCCATTCTTCTTGTTGTATGTGGTTGGCCTCTCTGACTTCTGGGGGACACCCAGCTCATCAGGATAGATATATAGGCCACCTTTCATTGATTATCCAGCATCAGGCCTACTGCGCTCAGAATAGCCTGCTTCCATATGTGCAGTTATTTGGGTGCCTCTCCACCCCTCGATGAAGTATGGTCTTAGGTCCTTGCTCAACAGCATCTCCCACTGGCAGCATGCAGCCTGCTAATCTCATTATCTTTTAGGTATCTGGAACAGTTAAACTCAGGTGTAGTACATACTCCCCCACCCCCTGGTGGTGCCAAAAAAGAAAACAACAAAAATTACTGTTTCAAAAATCTAGTCTAGGTCTTTCTAAAAAAAAAAAAAAAAATTATTGTCTGAACCATTAACACAGAGAAGAGCAACTACAGAGCAATAAAACTGCATCAATTCAAACGGTATCATTAATGTGAGAATCAAAATAGTAACAATTGCAAGTAACAGTGTGACTAGGTACTACTGAGTGTATCACAATCATATTTCATCATAATTATCAGTTATTACATTTCAAAGAGATATACATATTACTTAAAAACATTGTCTAAGTAAGGCCACCCCCATGGAACAAGGAAATTCTGAGCACTTCAGTCCATAAAATGAAAGATTCAAGGTATCTTCTGTGGCAAAGGGTGGGAAGACTTCAAGTTATGAGGTCAATGACAAATGATGTGAATACAATTACCATTCAACCAACTTCATCTATTCCAGTCTCTACAGCGTTGTCAGAAACATCTACAATAAGACTCGCCACCCCTTCAGGACGCCAGTCAGCATTCATCCAGCCTCACCTTCAAGCTTCCAGCACTCATCCAGCCACACATGCAAGCTACAAGCGTACATCCATCTTCACCTGCAAGCTTCCAGATCTCATACAGCCTTGCCGGAATATTTCCCACAGCTATCTAGCCCCACCTGCAAGCTTCTAGTATTCTTCTTGACCCACTTGCAAACTTCAAGCACTCATACAACCTCTCCTACAAGCCGCTAGCATTCATCAAACCTGCACAGACAAGCCTCCAACTTTCTCATAGCCCTTCTTTCATAATTCTTCTTACCTTGTAACATAGTTCTTACAAATGGCACCATTTTTCACAATTCCAATTCTCCAACATAACACACCACCGAAAAGAATGTCTTTCCGACATGCTCAACAACTCAACCTTAAATCCCTCTCTTCAACGCCGATCACTCCTTCCACACAACTCCTAGGCCTCACCCTCTTCTCTTTAAGCCTTTTCAATGTTCAATCTCTAACGAAAAAGTCTGTAATCTTAAACGACTACCTCATAGATGTGAAACCGGAGATATGTGCAATCACTGAAACGTGGTTAAAACCTTCTGACACAGCAATAATTAATCAATTACCTACAGAGGCTTACGACTTCTTCTCACTTCCCCGTCATAAAAAAAAGGGAGGAGATATCCTTTTAGCAACTAAAAAGGACCTCAGATTCTCTCTACATCAATCCAATTCCAATTCAAAACTTGAATTTGGCTTTTTCACCTCGGACAAGCTCCAAATCCTCCTCGTATATGCTCCCCCAGGACTTCTGGAATCAGATGTTTCACCACTAATCGAATTAACCTCTTCCATCATCAACTTTGACTCTCCAGCTATCATCCTAGGTGATTTCAATTTACACGTTGATAACCCCAACCCATCACCTAACTGTGAAACACTACTCACAGCCTTCTCAGCGCTAGGCTTCACTCAATTAGTCAACAAACCTACCCACAAAGCCGGCCACACGTTAGACCTGATCTTCGTTAACGCTGCCATCAAGCCCCTATCTATCCCAAATTGCACTAAGGTCCCCTGGTCAGATCACTACCTCATAACAACTTCATTCTCTATAAAAGATACTAGCCTGGCTTGCATTCCTTCGCCCTCCTTCACTTACAGGAAAACTTGCTCCCCAGAAGACCTCAACAATCACCTATCACCACAATTACACCAACTGGACCTTACAGATCCGAACTCAGCACTTCGATCATGGAATACCATCACCGAAACTATAGCTAACAAGTTATGCCCTACAATTACAAAAAAACCACACCAGAATTCTTCCAAAAGACAGCCCTGGTTCTCCTCAGAACTAAGAAAGCTCAAACTCCAACTAAGACAAAATGAGGCTAAATGGCGCAAAAACCCAGGAACCAACACCCTTTCAATCTACAAATCATCACTGCACCAATACAAATCAAGCACCTTAAGATCCAAGAGGGACTACTACGCCTCGAAGATACACGACCTCGTATTCGATGCTAAAGCCCTCTTCAGCTATGTAGCCAACCTCACACAATTAAACCAACCAGAGATTGCACATGACCAAGCTCAATCGAAAGCGGAAGAATTAGCTCTATTCTTCAGCAACAAAATCAACAATCTTCTAGCTCAGTTCCCCACTAACCCCATTGATCCACCAACCACTCCCCAACCCTCAATCAACTACACTCGGTTAGAAGAACTTGACACAACTTCATCCATCGAAATCCAAGGAATTCTAAGGAAAATGAAACCTTCCTCTCACCCTTCAGATCACATCCCAACTAAACTACTTCTCTCAATTCCAGACTCTATCTCCAAAACACTGGCAGATATCATAAATTGCTCCCTCACACAAGGATTCTACCCTGACAACCTTAAACTAGCCTCACTTAAACCCCTTCTCAAAAAACCAAATCTTGACCCTATTGATCCGAACAACTTCAGACCGATAGCTAACCTCCCCTTCATAGCCAAGATAATGGAAAAATTGGTAAACTCTCGACTCTCTAACTACCTTGAAGACAACAACCTACTATTCCCATCACAATACGGTTTCCGTAAAACCTTAAGCACGGAAGCCCTCCTCATCTCTATGACTGACCACATCATCCTAGGCTTAGACAAAGGACAAGCCTTCCTTCTGATCCTACTAGACCTGTCGTCTGCATTTGACACGGTCAATCACTCCCTTCTCATCAACCAACTAACAGCCATAGGTATTTCAGGCACTGCCCTGTCATGGTTCAGAACCTTCCTCAGCAACAGAGGATACAAGGTGAAGATTCATAATAAAGAATCCTCTCTTCACCCCATGTCAGTAGGAGTCCCTCAGGGCTCTTCCCTGTCTCCTACCTTGTTTAACATTTATCTATTACCCTTATGTAAACTTCTCACTGACCTCAATCTCAAACACTTCATCTACGCTGACGATATTCAGGTCCTGATCCCCATCAAGGAGTCGCTCGCAAAAACACTGGCTCACTGGGAAACCTGCCTCCAAAATATCAAACAGCTTCTCACAAGTCTCAACCTGATTCTAAATTCATCAAAAACAGAACTTCTACTCATCACACCAGAAAACAGTTCCCTCACACACACTCATCCTACCTTACCAAATACTACACAAGTGAGAGACCTAGGAGTTCTAATTGACAATCACCTAAACCTGAAAGCTAACATCAACAAAACCACCAGAGACTGCTTTTATAAGCTCCAAGTGCTGAAAAGAATAAGACCTCTGTTCCACACACATGACTTTAGAACAATTCTACAATCAATCATTTTTGCAAAGCTGGACTATTGTAATACCATCATGCTTGGTCTCCCCTCTTCACACACCAAGCCACTGCAAATGGTCCAAAATGCCTCCGCTTGTATACTCACGAACACCAGGAGAAGAGAACACATAACCCCTATCCTGATGGGCCTCCACTGGCTGCCCATCCACTTCAGAATAATCTACAAGGCCATTCTCACCATATTCAAAAATATCCACCAATTAGCCCCAATCGATCTCCATATCCCCCTCCGACTACACCACTCTACAAGACCGACAAGAGATGCTTACAAGGGATCACTTCAAGTACCTCCAACCAAAACCACCAGACACATCACGCTAAGAGATCGGGCCTTCTCCACAGCCGGTCCAACTTTATGGAACTCCATTCCCCCGGATCTTAGAATGGAACTTAGCATTTCAACCTTCAAGAAAAGACTCAAGACGTGGTTGTTCACGCAAGCCTTTCCTAACTCCAATATCATTTAACTCCCTTCAATCATCATGCTTCGCTAGTTATAGCATTAATAACCACCTCTTACAATGTTATCATTTACATATATAATTATCTGATCTTCTTTTTCCTTCTTAATCCAAGTTATTGTTTTCCTGTTACATGTAACTGCTTTTCTGCACTATTGTTCAAATTGTAAAGTTTATTATATTGTGCACCCCTGTTCCTTGTGAACCAGCATGATGGGACTTCTGTCTTGAATGTTGGTATATAAAAAAAAACTTAAATAAATAAATAAATAAATAAATATGTCTTGCAGCACAGCACTCTGGGAGCTGTCCTCGAAGTACAGCCGCTGCACTCCCAGCACTAATTCAGATGTTTGTGTGTATGGATTAATACCTGATAGAAGATGAATAAAATCAAAATTAAGTAAATAAGAAACTCTACAATAAACATCAATAACTTCTGGTATGCAATAATCCCTATATACACTATTCATATGGATATCCAATATAATTTTATCATAATTCAAAGAAACAGCTACATAATATCTAATCCCTTTTTTGTTTTCCCACTTTTCTATAAAGTAACACAATATTCAGACAAAAGCAACCCAGATGCTTAGACATCCTTTCATTCAAACTGTCACACATCTATTCATTGCACAAAAGACAAAACAACAATTAACACATATTGTGAGCTCAAAAATTAAATCAAAAAGTAAAGTTAAACCAGAAAAAAAAACTGGAAAATGTTTGAACTGGCCAGGGTAAAACAAAAATCAGAATTCTGGTTAAAAGTGGAAAAGAAAATAACCTGAAAAAATCTGGAAAAAATAAAAATATCAGTCTCACTTTTTTCATGGCAGGAAGGCTGTCGTCCTGGAAAATAAAATCTGGCATACAACAAAATCATTATAAGAATGATTACAGTCAAATTATTTCATATTTCTGTTAAGCCTCAAGGAGGCACTACTACAAGGCACTCTAACTGGGCCTCGGTCTTAGCAGGGACAGCTTTCTTCTTTGCCTTCAGAGCCACTGTGGAATAATACCAATTTTAGTTTTTAACCTTGGAGAATAAAGTCAGTTAGCAGAAATTCTGAGCTACAATGATATCTCTGCCCTCATTGCTGAGGAAAAACAAAACAAAACCTGTAGTTCTGTGAAACATAATAAAAGCAATTGGAATTTGCAAGGAAAAGCTTGTGGGGTTGCTTGACTGGCTAGACCCCCCCTTCAAGCCTGCTCAGCTTTTTAAAGATTTTGCTGACAGTGTCTACGGGATGGCCCCCCTTCTTGGAGTGGAGAACTACGGACAGCAGCACTTGAACCTTTACCTAAAGTAAGGATGGAAAAGTACTGTTATCTTGGTACGCTAGGCCTTGGGCTGGAGACAGCTCTCCTACAGACTGCAGCTGTGCTGACTCAAAATTATGTTTTCGTAGTAGGGAAGACAAATACATTCCGTTCTCTTGGGTAAAACTATACTTGCAAGTAATCAAAAGTCACCCCTTAGCATAATATACTCTAAAACATTATTAAAACATTTTGTCCATAAAACTTTAGCAGTGACTGCTTCACTTAAATGACGTCAGAAGCTATTGTGTATTCAGTGCACTTTTCTACAGCCAGTAAACTCTGTCTTCATGTATACACAATGGAACATGTACAACACATAATGATACACAAACAGAACACATAATGACAGAGAACCACAAACAGAAAACAATTATCGAACATTAAAGTTCAAAAAGTAGGCCTTTTAAAAGTAAAAACAAAAATCTTTGGATCCAAAATTAAGCAAAAATCAGAATTTTTAAAACAGATCTGTTCAGAAAAAAAACCCAAAACAAAATCTAGAAGAAAGAAAAACCCTCAGCTTCCTGTACAGCAGTTATTATTCTTGTAAATCTGTAAAAGAAAAATCTCACATACAAAGAGAGGTTAATTGTAATCTTTTAAATCACATTACAAAGTATTAAACGGCTAGCTATAAGTAACTGAGCAGCACTGTTAAGGTTAAAAATCACTAGATGGGAGAGAAAAAAAAAGTTTAGTCTCTCCCTGCTTCTGTTTTAGCTAAATCTATAGCTGCACAATTAAAATATTACAAGCTTTTCATTAGGTTATCAGCTGAGGCCACATAGGGGCCTGCCGGGAAGGGAAGGTAAATACTGAAAGTAAAATCCAGGGGTTTGTGACAATTTTTTTTTTTTCCTGTATGTCCTTTTCTCAATAACAAATGCCACAAAACTTCTAACTAAATATAAGCTTCCCTTCAACATCCTGTTACAGATGTATGCAATGGCGGATTTTCACTCCCCCCTCTTCTGGATCATTTGCTCCTCTGTTCGCAGTGGTGTTTATCAGAGGAGGATTTGGTTTAATGGTGTTCCCAAAGGATTTCTAAGTCTCACTTAAATCAGTCTTACACTGCTCATAGCGTTGTATATCTTTTGCCAAATGGGCAGGGAAAAAAAAAAAAAATGTTTTTCTCCAGTTTTTAGCCAATCTTAAAGCGTTGTGACCAAGCATTTGTAATATTTAACAATAGTCATATGAAGGCTGTGCTCATTTTTGAGCATTGTGGCATGGATATACTTAGAAATCTTATTTTCTATATCACCAAAAGAATTTGTCTGCTAAGGCATTAGAATGCCATGGATTCTTCCCACATACTGCTGCTCTAAAAAGTGCTTTTTCTTAGTTGCTGCTTTTAATTCTAGTTTAGTGTCCTTGTGATTCCTAACAAACGACACCTTCTGTTGTCACATAATGCTAAAGTTAAATACACAGAGAATGGGATACATAATCATGACACATTTGTGTAAGAGCGACAGAACAAAAAAGTGTTCTACTACTGCAAAGAAAGGAATGATAGGGGCAATAAAATGTAACGGAGTGTTGCCAGGCACTCCCCTTTTCCTAAACCTGGTATTGTGTGTTACTGGGGAATTGTGTGCCACTGGGGCATCAACCCTATCTGCTGTTGTCTCACGACACTTTTCATTCTGTCCCTCAATTGTTCTTAAACACTTGTCTAAAGGTTTTAAAGAGGCTGGGTCATTATGCTGATAGCCACAGGCTCCAAATGTTTCATTAATCTGTTCACGGGCTAGGGAATCTAATTCTATAACGGGAGTACAATGAACTCTGTTCGTGATATCAATCCTAGCGGAGTTCCCTGTAGGCTGATATCCAGCTGCCTTTAAAGGCTGGTCACTAACTTTCTGTGTCTGTATAGCGGGAAATTCATGCCCCATTCTATCTTGCTGTGTGAAATCTTCTAACACTTGGGTAGCCTCCTGTTCTACCGCTTGCCGAACAATAGGGCATGCTTGTTCGACAGTATTTATTTTTGACGGGGATTCTACTTCTGCCTCCTCTGCACTGTCTGTATCTGTGGAATCCCAAATATTCCCGTCCCATGTTTCAGGATTCCATTCATTTTTCATTTTATTCACTTGTCTACGCTTTCGATATTTATGCTGTGCCAGCCGCACAGCCGCTTGTTCTGCCACTGATTGATAATGGTCTGCTTTCTGGGAAACTGTTTCTAAGTGGCATCGCAACATAATGTTGTCTTTTTGCAGACCATCCATTTCTTTTTCTAGTTCAGCTAATTTCAATTGCAAGCTGTGCTTTTCTTCGTGACACTTTCTGTATCCTGTCAATAAAAGCCAGTCACGTCTTCCTACTGCCTCCAGTTCCTTCCCTTTTTTTACTGGGACCTCTTGTAATTTGTCTACAATATTTACAGGCTCGCTACCTACATCCCATGCTTCTGCCAATCCCATATTCATTGCCCATTCCTGTGCCAGCACAGAATAGGGAGTTTTTTCCCATCCTGGGATTTTAACATCCACAGGAGTAACAGGTTCGGATGGCTGCTTTGCTTTCTTTCTAAATAAAGCCTTTTTAAATAAAGCCATCCCACCCTCGTCGCCAAATGTTAGGAGTGAGGTAGGCGAGAATAAGGTAAGAGTAAAATAATATGTTTATTGATATGTAACCTTTACAGTTCTAAGTATTAAAAGGTACAGTTCTAAGTATTAAAAGGTACAGTTCTTACAGTTCTTACAGTTCTTAAGCATCAAAAACAATTCTAAGCATATTCATCTGTATCAGTGCACAATATTTCGGCCAATACTCACAAATACCCTTTTCATCAGCCTGTCTCAGAGAGAGAGCCCGGTACAGGCAAAAGGGACCCAGTCACTTCGTACGTCTACAAAGTGACACGCCGTACTTTGCTGGCATAGCAAAGCAAAAGTATGTTTCTCGCTCTCCCCGTTTTGCAGCCATAGCTGCTCGTCCTTTATAGCCCAATGTCAACAAGTGTGCGTGCCAAACTAGACTGTGTGTTTGTGGGACAGGATTACTCCTTGCCAGCAGTTCCAGTCTAAACAATACTCAAGGATAGATAGTCAGGTCATCTCTACTCCAGGCCAAATGTCAGTGCTGCAGCTGATTCTGCAGTTTCCCTAACAACGATAGACTCGTTTTTTGCATGAAACCAAATATATTACATGCTATTGCTTCTTCAGAAAATATTACCCTTGATATTCGACTTTATAATCTTTAATCAAACATTTCTCATTTGTGAAAAAAGTTGACGTATTGCATATTTTTTTACTCCATATTTGGAATCAGCACCTTTCATTTGGGTAAAATCAGCAAAAATAATTAGGTCAGCAGAAAACATTTGTTCAAATGTAGACCAGTGTATTGAATATTTTATTCATCAGCTGTTTTTAAAGATTTATTTTCATTATTAGTATGGTTTTACTATTATGATTGATGTGTTATATTTCTTGATTTTATTGTTTGAGAATGATGTTATTCCTGTTTGTGCATTTTTGCACTGCATACAGAGTCTGGCTTGTTGCAGTTTTCAGTTCCGTTTTTGTCTGTACATTTGTATTTATACTTTAGTTAAGCCCTTCCAGCAACAGGGAAATACAGTAAAGTGTAAAAGTGTGTAATTGAGATGAGTTAATAGTTGTAATTGCGGAAATCTCTGAAGGAAAATATCCTCCTAGTTAGGAGATGCGGACCCCCTTCTGCATGCTGCACCATTGTTTTAGTGATGTTTAAAAGTATTGTAAAATAGTAAGCCTGCTCACGGACAAGGCCATCCCATGAAATCTAGCATGTTGCATGTCACCCCACCCTCCCCAGATTACCACATGCACTGCAGCTAAGGACCGTGGCCAGAGTCCCTGAATTTTCAAGATTCTGCATCAAGAGTTGGAAAATTCTGTGGCAGATTTTTTAAAGCTTTGTGGCAATTATGTGGCAAATTTGAATAATGTTGCATAAGAATATAAGAACATGCCATACTGGGTCAGACCAAGGATCCATCAAGCCCAGCATCCTGTCTCCACCAGTGGCAAGTTCCCAAAAACTAAGTCTATCCCATGTTACTATTGCTAGTAATTGCAGTGGCTATTTTCTAAGTCAACTTAATTAATAGCAGGTAATGGACTTCTCCTCCAAGAACTTATCCAATCCTTTTTTAAACCCAGCTACACTAACTGCACTAACCACATCCCCTGGCAACAAATTCCAGAGTTTAATTGTGCGTTGAGTGAAAAAGAACTTTCTCCGATTAGTTTTAAATGTGCCACATGCTAACTTCATGGAGTGCCCCCTAGTCTTTCTGTTATCCTAAAGAGTAAATAACTGATTCACATTTACCAGTTTTAGATCTCTCATGATTTTAAAGACCTCTATCATACCCCTCTCAGCCGTCTCTTCTCCGAGCTGAAAAGTCCTAACCTCTTTAGTCTTTCCTCATAGGGGAGCTGTTCCATCCCCTTTATCATTTTGGTTGCCCTGCTTTGTACCTTCTCAATCGCAACTATATCTTTTTTGAGATGCGGCGACCAGAATTGTAAACAGTATTCAAGGTGCGGTCTCATCATGGAGCGATACAGAGGCATTATGACATTTTCCGTTTTATTCACCATTCCCTTTCTAATAATTCCCAACATTCTGTTTGCTTTTTTGACTGCCGCAGCACACTGCACCGACGATTTCAATGTGTTATCCACTATGACACCTAGATCTCTTTCTTGGCTTGTAGCACCTAATATGGAACCTAACATTGTGTAACTATAGCATGGGTTATTTTTCCCTATATGCATCACCTTGCACTTATCCACATTAAATTTAATCTGCCATTTGGATGCCCAATTTTCCAGTCTCACAAGGTCTTCCTGCAATTTATCACAATCTGCTTGTGGTTTAACCACTCTTAATAATTTTGTACCATCTGCAAATTTGATTACCTCATTCATCGTATTTCTTTCCAAATCATTTATAAATATATTGAAAAGTACGGGTCTCAATACAGATCCCTGAGGCACTCCACTGCCCACTCCCTTCCATTGAGAAAATTGTCCATTTAATCCTACTCTCTGTTTCCTGTCTTTTAGCCAGTTTGTAATCCACGAAAGGACATCGCCACCTATCCCATGACTTTTTACTTTTCCTAGAAGCCTCTCATGAGGAACTTTTTCAAACGCCTTCTGAAAATCCAAATACACTACATCTACCGGTTCACCTTTACCTACATGTTATTTAACTCCTTCAAAAAAGTGAAGCAGATTTGTGAGGCCTTGGGTAAAGCCATGCTGACTTTGTTCCATTAAGCCATGTCTTTCTATATGTTCTGTGATTTTGATATTTAGAACACTTTCCACTATTTTTTCTGGCACTGAAGTCAGGCTAACTGGTCTGTAGTTTCCCAGATTGCCCCTGGAGCATTTTAAATAATGAGGTTACATTAGTCATTCTCCAGTCTTCAGGTACAATGAATGATTTTAATGATAGGTTAGAAATTTTACTAATAGGTCTGAAATTTCATTTTTTAGTTCCTTCAGAACCCTGGGGTGTATACCATCCAGTCCAGGTGATTTACTACTCTTCAGTTCATCAATCAGGCCTACCATATCTTCTAGGTTCACTGTGATTTGGTTTAGTCCATCTGAGTCATTACCCATGAAAACCTTCTCCGGTACAGGTATCTCCCCAACACCCTCTTCAGTAAACACCAAAGCAAAGAAATTGTTTAATCTTTCCATGATGGCCTTATCTTCTCTAAGTGCCCCTTTAACCCCTCGATCATCTAACGGTCCAACTGACTCCCTCACATGTTTTTTGCTTCGGATATATTTTAAAACTTTTTTACTGTGAGTTTTTGCCTCTATGGCCAACTTCTTTTCAAATCCTCTCTTACCCTGTCTTATCAATGTCTTGCCAATGCTTATGCATTATCCTATTTTCTTCTGTTGGATCATTCTTCCAATTTATGAATGAAGATCTTTTGGCTAAAATAGCTTCTTTCACCTGACCTCGCATATATTTGTAATTTAAATAGTGTAATTTTGTTTTAACTTTATAAAAATAGACATTTATTGACATTTATTTATTTATTTATTTGTGCAATTTTTATATACCGTTGCCCAGAACAAAAAGTTCTATCTTAACGGTTTACATAATAAATTAATTTAAGACAGTTAAGAAAAACAGAAATAAATACAATAAAACATCAATAAAAAATAAAATAATTGAAATGAATTAAAAACTAAAATAGCATAAGTAAAATTAGAAATAAAAGACCTTAAGAGCTGCTATAGAATTATAAAAACTCTTGGGTGTTCTCTCTGTATGCTTGTAAAAAACACCATGTTTTAAGATCTTTTTTGAACTTCTTCAGATTATCTTGCATTCTCAAATTTAGTGGAAGACTATTCCAAAGCTTCGGTCCGGCTACTGAAATGGCCCTTTCTCTGACTTCGCTCAGGTGTGCTGATCTGACTGTAGGTATTGATAACAAGCCTTTGTTGGATGATCTTAGGTCCCGTTGAAGTAAATGTAATTTAATAGTTGTATTCAACCAATCCGTATTGTCTCCGTAAATGATCTTATGAAGCATACAGAGAGTCTTGTGTTTAATTCTAAATTCCACGGGCAGCCAGTGTAATGATTTTAATACTGGTGTAATATGTTCATTTTTCTTTGTGTTCATCAATATCCTTGCTGCAACATTTTGGATTACCTGAAGGGGTCGAGTAGTGGATTTAGGAAGTCCCAGCATTGTTGAATTACAGTAATCAAGCCCTGAAAACACTAACATCTGTAAAACGTATCTAAAATTATATGGAGAAAGTATCGGTTTCAAATGTTTTAAAAGCCTTAATTTATTAAAACCTTCTTTGACTTTTTGGGATATGTGAGCTTTAAAATTTAATTCATAATCGAAAATCAGGCCGAGGTTTCTAGCGGTATCAGTTAAATTAAAACAGGTTTGATCATCTAGTATAATTGAATTTTTTTCTTGACTAAAATTTTTTCTATCTAAAATCATAAAAACAGATTTGTCAATATTTAAAACCAGTTTTAATTGTACAAGTAATTGGCCAATAATTTTCAAATACATATTTACCATTTTGAAGCTTGATTCAAGATTACTTTCCATTGGGATTAATAGCTGGATGTCATCAGCATAAATATAATAGGTCAAACCAAGGCCTGTTAATAAGTGACATAAAGGCAATAAATATACGTTAAACAGGGTGGCTGATAATGCCGAACCCTGTGGGACACCAGTTGTTAATCTTATCTTATTTGACATGGTATTTTTTATCTTAATGGTAAAGGTCCTGTTTTCTAGACATTTCTGTGTCTAATTAATTTATATGCTTCTTTATTAAAGGAAAAGGGATCTTAAAGATTGGAGCTTGGGAAGATGGAAGTAAATCCAATGGTAGAATCAAATTGTAAAAATATAGATGCAAATGATGCTCAATGAAGGTACTTTTTTTTTTCATCTTTCTCCATGTCTTTTTAGGAACAGGCATGATTGCTTTAGTATGTGAGTCACTATATTATGATTTTGTCTGCTGTGAAGCCTCATCATACCCTTATTGAGACTACTATGACACCTCCCCACCTGAAGAGGCCTCCAGTGAGCTAGATTCAGAGCTATCTGAGCCTGAATCAGCCCATCTTGCATCCTCCACTTACCAGGAGTCCTCAGCCAGCTTGGTCTCCAGCCTTATCAAGCCCCTCCTCACTGCTCACATCACACACAAGCTCCTGACCCCTATAAACCAGCCTTGCTAGTGAATCCTTGAGTTCTCATGGAATCACCCTTCGCTGTTTGATTTGGCCACTTTTCCTTGTCTTGCCATACAGCCTCTGGGCCTTCTTGCTCTCTGCCTTGCCTGGTAGTCTCTTCAGGCCTTGCCTTGCTTTATGGGCTCTGCACCGTCTTGTTCCTTGCTCCTTACCATGTGGTTTCTGGACCTTCTGCTACCTTGTACCCTGCCCTGTGATCTTTGAGCCTGCTCTCAGTTCTTACCTTGCTCTGTGGCCCTCCCCAGGTCTTGCTTTGCCCTGTGGCCTTCAGGCTTGAACTTACTTTGCTTCTAGCTCTGTGGCTTTATGCCTAGTTGCCTATGCTTTTTCTAGCTTGCTGCCTTTGGGCCTTTGTGTTCTTTGTTCTGTGTTTAGTTCTTGTCCAGTCCTGTCCTGTCCTGCCCAGTCCTAGCCTTAGTATCCTTTCCCTGTCTTGCCTATGTATTGTCTTGCCTCAGTTCTAGTTCTAGTCCTTCTCAATTACAGTTTGTCTGAATCCGTGTCCAGTCCCAGTCCCAGCTCTGTGTCCTATCTCCATATCCATTTCTCAGGCTGCAGACTATCCAGCCTGTCCAAGCCTTGTGCCAGACTATCTAGCCTGTCCAAAACTTTGTTCAGTCTGACTAGCCTGTCCAGCCTTGCCTCAGCCTTTAGAGACTACCTGTGTTATGCTGCCACAGCTAAGATCTACTGGCTTCCAGTATCCAAGGGCTCAACCTGTGGAGGAGGAGCTGGATAGGTGGAAGACTGGCCCTAATCCTGCCCAGCATCCAGCTTTGCAGTCTTATACCACTGCTGGGGTGATATACCCCAAGTCCAGAAATCCTGACAGAATGAGAAGGCCAACTATCATCTTCAGGTGTGGGCATGGAGCTCCTTGCCTGTCCAGTGAGTCAGACTTTAATGTCAATGCTCTTGACTTTGATCTCATTCCTTATTTTTCTTACCGTTTGCAAAATATAGAAATACTCACTTTTTTCTGCATGCTCTCATTGTCAAATTTTTGATCCCCTGAATGGAGAGGTACAAAACCCCAAAGAAAATCCATCTCAGGACCAGTGAAAGTATCAGCTAATAATGCTGACAGCTGGGCTTCCAAACCAATTCCTGCAGAGCAGAAAGCCATAGCCCAGCCAG
This sequence comes from Rhinatrema bivittatum, assembly GCF_901001135.1. Lineage (NCBI taxonomy): Eukaryota > Metazoa > Chordata > Amphibia > Gymnophiona > Rhinatrematidae > Rhinatrema > Rhinatrema bivittatum. Next base: position 224,713,651 of record NC_042618.1, on the reverse strand, counting down.
TGAGTCTCACAACAACCAATTTACTCTTGACTGCTTCCTAGCTATAGCCAAGTCTTACCCAAAAGCTGCTAAAGTGAATTTGGCTGTAGAAACCAAACCAGTAAGGTAGGTGTTGTGAGCGTGGAGGTGCGGTCACTTGCTCAGAGAGATTGTGAGCCCTTGGGCCATGGTGGGGCTCAGGGAAGAACCCAAAGACACACAACATAGGAGGTGAGAGTGTTCAGGCACGAGTTGGAGTTGGAACAAGGCTGGACCAGGATCAAGACTTGGAACATTAGGATCTGGAACAAGGCAGGCTCAGTCCTCCACTGGACCTGCACGCACAGGTGAGACCCAGCAATGCAATGCTGGTCTCAAGAGTAGCCCTCCAGCCACTCAGTAGCCCTTCCAGACCCGCTGCTTGGGAACGATGAGTGAGTGAGGCCAGACGGAGGCTGAGGGCAGGAACAAGATGAGACATGGAACTCAGGAACTTGGAAGACTCAACAAGGATATGTGGAACTCGGAAGACTCAGACAAGGTTTCAGGATACTTGGAAGACTCGGACAAGGACTCAAGGAACTCAGAAGACTCAGAAAAGGTTTCAGGATACTTGGAAGATTTGGACGAGGTTTCAGGATACTTGGAAGACTCGGACAAGGTTTCATGGAATTTGGAAGACTCAAGTGAGGATTCAGGGTTCAGGCACTAGTACAGGGTGAGTACTGTACCGCAGCATGCCCTACACAGCACCCTACACAGCCCCCCTTGATAATGGACCACGAGGGTGGCATGCCAGGAAATGTGGACAAACAGGGAATCTGGAAGTAGGGCAAAGAGCCAGAGACAAGGACATCAGGACCAGGACTGGAACACTGAACATCAGGAACATCTGGACATGGAACATCGAAACATCTGGACATGGAACATCGGAACGTCTGGACATGGAGCATCAGAACTGCTGGACATGGAACATCAAGACACCGAGGAGACAATGAAGGAGCTCCAATGGGGGACAGGACCAGGAACATCAGGATGAAGAAGACCAGGAACATCAAACAAGAAGCCATCAAGACACGAGAAGACCATGGAGGACCTTGACTGGAAGGAAGACCACAGAACACTGTGAAGTCCAGACGAAAGCCCCGAGGAAATGGAAGAGGCAGTGATGACAACATCAGGCTGGACTAGGAGCAGCCTGATACTGTCATCACTGGGGCTGCGGGGCTTTTCCCGCCGCTGGCCCTTTAAATACTGAAGTGAGGCATGCGCCAGTACCTATCCAGGGCCCAGGGAGTGAAGGAGGAAGCCAGCATTGGCTGCGTACCTGCCACATGAAGATGAAGCTTCCCAGCGGTGGCACTAGGGCCACGAAGATGAAACAGTTGGCGGTGGCACTCTGCCGTGAAGAGGCATCTGGGCAGCGGCTCCTGCCGCAAGGAAGGAACGGCAGCCCCTTCTGCTGCACACAGCGGTGTTGGGCTGCAAAGCAGCGGCAGCAGGGGTCCGGGGCAGCATAGGCTGCGTCAACGGGGGACCGGCGGCATGCAGGGTGAGTTAGGGCCTGCTCGTGGGATGGGCTCCACGAGCAGGATCATAACAGCATGTCTCTGGTGAAGCAATAATTTTGTCTTACTGGCATTATTAAAAATGCCAGCACATTACCCTTACCTACCTCTGGAATCCAAGAGCAGATTCAATGAATCTCCAAACCCAGAAACTCCCTTTTGGAAATGTAGTCAGTGTCTGGTAGAAAACAACCGCTCGGAAAAAACCTGTTTCTCTTGTCTGACTCCCAAACCAGCTGCTGCTGAACAATTTCCAGGTATAGAGAGAAAAGAGCTTGCCCCTAAGAAAATAACGAGTGCAGTATCCTTGGAAAACACCACCTTTAATTGTTACGCTGTAGGTGATCCGGTAAAATTGCCTTCTAAGCCTCAAACCCCAGTGCTTGTTAATGAACGATCTGCCATGGCAGAACACCACTCAGAGCCTCAGAAACTTTCTACACAGAATGGCTCTTTAAAATCCACCTGTTTAGATAAACTATTTTTTTTTTTACTTGACAGAGTAAACTCTGCTTTAAATTGCAGCACTTCTAATTTCTTGCTTCAACAATCAAGCCTGCTTCAGGATCCTTGCCTCTGCATCCTAAAGCTCCGCTACGGAGGAAATCAATCAATTGCCATTATCTGCTAACACCAGGTAGTTAATGAGCTAGACCCAGTTTTCTAGGAGACTGGTATGCACCCTTCTCAGCCCTGCTACCTCTGAAGTTCCCCTGAATAAGCAGATAAGTGCCTGGCTCTGCTCCTGCAGTACCTACTAGACACTAGGGATGTGAATCGTTTTTCAACGATTAAAATTATCGTCCGATAATGTTTATATCGTCTTAAATCGTTATAGAACACGATACAATAGAAATTCTAACGATTTATCGTTAAAAATCGTTAAATCGTGTTAGTGCGCACTAACTCGAGTTAGTGCGCACTAACTCCCCGTTAGTGCGCACTAACTCGATTTAGTGCGCACTAACTGAAAATGATACAAATAAACACTTTCCAGGTCACTGAAGGTCAGTTAGGAATGAATATGTGTTCCTATTGGCTGGCTGCCCTCTTATCTATTGATATTACCAAGGTTACCACTGAGGTGATGGTTGGGGGGATGGGAAATGGAACTGGAAACTAACGAACACCAACAGAAAATGAAACAAAGTGTTCACACTTCCCAGGTCAGTAAAGGTCACTTAGGAATGAATATGTATGTATGTATTCCTATTGGCTGGCTGTGCTCTTATCTATTGATGTTACCAATATGGTTGGGGGGGATGTGAAATGGAAACAGTTGGAAGCTTGACAAAAAAAGTAATGTAATGATCAGCACTCACGTGACTAGAACTTGTTTGTTTATTATTTTTGTTAGCAGGCACCTGAAATGCTAGTGCATGTTGAATTTGCCAATCACTGTGCATTTTAGAAAGGTGGTCCTGGCTGGAACTGTACACAGTTCAAATATATGTAATTGATTGTTGGTAAGTGTATTTTTTAAGTAGCCACACTGGCACCAGTATGTTTACTTTTCCTCCTACTTAACTCACTAGCTCAGCTTTGTAAGAAGGGCTTCTCTGCTTGTGTGTTGTTTTTGTTTGGTGTGAGGAGAGCAGAAACATCAGATCTTTATTCAATCTACTACAGTCATCTCTTACAGTGCCCTATCCCTATTAATACCAGGAGTGTTGTGATCTTCCTGCACACAGTGCCCTAACCCTGATACCAGTCTGAGACAGCTCCCTCCCTGCATTACTAGTGAGAGGCTGGCTTCACAGACAGGGGGGAGCTGCCTGACCCTCACTCCTGACTTCCCCCATGTCCCAGCTAGTGAATGGTGTGTGGGTGAGGGGGGGGGGAGGATGGTGAAGTCTGAGACAGCTCCCTCCCTGCATTACTAGTGAGAGGCTGGCTTCACAGACAGGGGGGAGCTGCCTGACCCTCACTCCTGACTTCCCCCATGTCCCAGCTAGTGAATGGTGTGTGGGTGAGGGGCGGGGGGGGGGGAGGATGGTGAAGTCTGAGACAGCTCCCTCCCTGCATTACTAGTGAGAGGCTGGCTTCGCAGACAGGGGGGAGCTGCCTGACCCTCACTCCTGACTTCCCCCATGTCCCAGCTAGTGAATGGTGTGTGGGTGAGGGGGGGGGGGAGGATGGTGAAGTCTGAGACAGCTCCCTCCCTGCATTACTAGTGAGAGGCTGGCTTCACAGACAGGGGGGAGCTGCCTGACCCTCACTCCTGACTTCCCCCATGTCCCAGCTAGTGAATGGTGTGTGGGTGAGGGGGGGGGGGAGGATGGTGAAGTCTGAGACAGCTCCCTCCCTGCATTACTAGTGAGAGGCTGGCTTCACAGACAGGGGGGAGCTGCCTGACCCTCACTCCTGACTTCCCCCATGTCCCAGCTAGTGAATGGTGTGTGGGTGAGGGGGGGGGGAGGATGGTGAAGTCTGAGACAGCTCCCTCCCTGCATTACTAGTGAGAGGCTGGCTTCGCAGACAGGGGGGAGCTGCCTGACCCTCACTCCTGACTTCCCCCATGTCCCAGCTAGTGAATGGTGTGTGGGTGAGGGGGGGGGGGAGGATGGTGAAGTCTGAGACAGCTCCCTCCCTGCATTACTAGTGAGAGGCTGGCTTCACAGACAGGGGGGAGCTGCCTGACCCTCACTCCTGACTTCCCCCATGTCCCAGCTAGTGAATGGTGTGTGGGTGAGGGGGGGGGGGGGGAGGATGGTGAAGTCTGAGACAGCTCCTTCCCTGCATTACTAGTGAGAGGCTGGCTTCACAGACAGGGGGGAGCTGCCTGACCCTCACTCCTGACTTCCCCCATGTCCCAGCTAGTGAATGGTGTGTGGGTGAGGGGGGGGGGAGGATGGTGAAGTCTGAGACAGCTCCCTCCCTGCATTACTAGTGAGAGGCTGGCTTCGCAGACAGGGGGGAGCTGCCTGACCCTCACTCCTGACTTCCCCCATGTCCCAGCTAGTGAATGGTGTGTGGGTGAGGGGGGGGGGGAGGATGGTGAAGTCTGAGACAGCTCCCTCCCTGCATTACTAGTGAGAGGCTGGCTTCACAGACAGGGGGGAGCTGCCTGACCCTCACTCCTGACTTCCCCCATGTCCCAGCTAGTGAATGGTGTGTGGGTGAGGGGGGGGGGGGGAGGATGGTGAAGTCTGAGACAGCTCCCTCCCTGCATTACTAGTGAGAGGCTGGCTTCACAGACAGGGGGGAGCTGCCTGTCCCTCACTCCTGACTTCCCCCATGTCCCAGCTAGTGAATGGTGTGTGGGTGAGGGGGGGGGGGGTGGATGGTGAAGTCTGAGACAGCTCCCTCCCTGCATTACTAGTGAGAGGCTGGCTTCACAGACAGGGGGGAGCTGCCTGACCCTCACTCCTGACTTCCCCCATGTCCCAGCTAGTGAATGGTGTGTGGGTGAGGGGGGGAGAGGATGGTGAAGTCTGAGACAGCTCCCTCCCTGCATTACTAGTGAGAGGCTGGCTTCGCAGACAGGGGGGAGCTGCCTGACCCTCACTCCTGACTTCCCCCATGTCCCAGCTAGTGAATGGTGTGTGGGTGAGGGGGGGGGGGGAGGATGGTGAAGTCTGAGACAGCTCCCTCCCTGCATTACTAGTGAGAGGCTGGCTTCACAGACAGGGGGGAGCTGCCTGACCCTCACTCCTGACTTCCCCCATGTCCCAGCTAGTGAATGGTGTGTGGGTGAGGGGGGGGGGGAGGATGGTGAAGTCTGAGACAGCTCCCTCCCTGCATTACTAGTGAGAGGCTGGCTTCACAGACAGGGGGGAGCTGCCTGTCCCTCACTCCTGACTTCCCCCATGTCCCAGCTAGTGAATGGTGTGTGGGTGAGGGGGGGGGGGGTGGATGGTGAAGTCTGAGACAGCTCCCTCCCTGCATTACTAGTGAGAGGCTGGCTTCACAGACAGGGGGGAGCTGCCTGACCCTCACTCCTGACTTCCCCCATGTCCCAGCTAGTGAATGGTGTGTGGGTAAGGGGGGGGGGGAGGATGGTGAAGTCTGAGACAGCTCCCTCCCTGCATTACTAGTGAGAGGCTGGCTTCACAGACAGGGGGGAGCTGCCTGACCCTCACTCCTCCGGGGTATTGTGATCTTCCTGCACACAGTGCCCTATCCCTATTAATACCAGGAGTGTTGTGATCTTCCTGCACACAGTGCCCTAACCCTGGCACCAGGGGTGTTGTGATCTTCCTGCATGCAGTGCCCTATCCCTATTAATACCAGGAGTGTTGTGATCTTCCTGCATGCAGTGCCCTATCCCTGATATCGGGATGTGTGCAAGAAGATCACAACACCCCCGGTATCAGGAATAGGGCACCTTGTGCAGGAAGATCACAACACCCCCAGTATCAGGAATAGGGCACTGTGTGCAGGAAGATCACAACACCCCTGGTATTAGGGATAGGGCACTGTGTGCAGGAAGATCACAACACTCCTGGTATTAATAGGGATAGGGCACTGTGTGCAGGAAGATCACAATACCCCTGGTATCAGGGTTAGGGCACAAGTTCTAGTCACATTGACTGATCACATTACTTGTTTTGTCAAGCTACCAACTGTTTCCATTTCCCATCCCCCATATACTGTCAGTAGGAAACTTGGTAACATGAATAAATAAGAGGGCAGCCAATAGGAATACATATTCATTCCTAAACTGACCTTAACTGACCTGAAAAGTGTCAAATTGTATCATTTTCAGTTAGTGCGCACTAACTCGAGTTAGTGCGCACTAATCGGAAAAAACGATTTTTAACGATTTTTTAACTAAAAAATCGTGCCTAAGACGATTTTCTTGCCCTGCCACACGATTTCTATCGTTAAGACGATATGGAAAACGATTCACATCCCTACTAGACACCAGCTTTCTGTTTCCCTATGTCTGTAGTGCCATCCAAGAAGTTTCAGGAAGACATCAGGCCAGCAGGTCCTCCTTTCAGACACACTATTTCTGCCATTCAGTTATCTGCAGATGCAGTCCATGTTAGCCAGTCTCAGTGAGATTCAGAATCAGTGCTCTAGCTAGGGGGAGGCACTATCCTTAACAACCAGCATCCGAAGGGAGGCCATGTCAATGTCATCCTGTACCCAGAGGGAGATGTTGCTCCCACTGTCAATGCTATACACAAGATACTGTTCTTAACACCCAACCTCGAAGAGACCCTGTGCCGCTGGTTCAATCACCCAAGGATCCAGAGCCAGTAGTTACATCTTTAACATCTCCTGAACCAGAGAACCTGGGATACACTCTGTGTCAGTGGTTCAACATTCCACTCACCCTATGCCAGTGGTTCAATGCTCCAATCACCCTGTGCCAGTGGTTCAGTTTTCCAAATAACCAGAGCAGGCATTCCTCTTGGTCATGCATCTCATATGCCCAGGTGACCGCGCCTGTCCAGACACAGTCCTCCAAGAAGAGGACGCCTTTCCAGATGCAGAGTGACCAGAAGAGGGTGTCTTTCCAGATGCAGAGTGACCAGAAGAGGGTGCCTTTCCAGATACAGTACTCCTATAAGAAGGTACTTTTCTAGATGCAGTACAGCCAGAAGAGGGCACTTTCCCAGACCCAATATACCCAGAAGAGGGATCCTTTCCAGATGCAGTGTGCCCAGAGGAGTGCACCTTTCCAGATACAGTACATCCAGAGGAGGGCATCTTTCCAGATGCAATATTCCTTAAACAGGGCGTTTTTTCAGAAGCAGTATGTCCTCAAGAGGGTGTTTTTCCAGACATCCAGCTTTTCAGCCAAGCCTCACCTTGTTGATCCAACCTACCCAGCTATAGTCCCCATGAAAAATGGGACTCAGGAGGAAGGGGCCTTAATGGGGATACTGTTATGATGTTGTCTGTTGAACAGCCTCATCGTACCCTTATTGACTACTATGATGGCTCCCCACCTGCAGAGGCCTCCAGTGAGCTCAGTTCAGAGCTATCTGTGCCATCTTCTCAATGGCATCCTGAATCAGCCTGTCTTGCAGCTTCTGCTCCACCAGAAGTCTTCAACGAGCTTGGTCTCCAACCTTGCTGAGCTCCTCCTCACTGCTCGTACCACATCCATGCTCCTGCCCTATTTAAACCAGCTCTGCCATTGTATCCTTGCCTTCTCATGGAGTCACTCTTGGCTGTTTGACCTGGCCGCTATTCCTTGCTTGCCTTGTAGCCTCTGGGCCTTCTTGCTCCATGCTTCTTATCTTATGATCCATGGACTTTCTGGTCCATGGATCACCCTGCCCTGTGACCCTAAGGTCACAGGGCAGGGTACCTTGTACCCTGCCCTGTGACCTTAGGGTCTGCTCTCAGTTTGCTCTTTACCCTAGGCCTTGCCTTGCCCTGCCCTGTGGCCTTTGGGCTGACCTTACCTTATTTCTGGCTCTGTGGCCTCTCCATACTTACTGGCCTTCGGGCCTTGTGCCTAGTAGTCTAAGGGCCTTCTATTTCACTGCCTTCAGGCCTTTGTATTCTTTACTCTGTGTTGTCTTGTCTAGTTCTTGTCCAGTCTTATCCCTGTCTGCCTTGTCCTGACCTGCCCAGTCCTAGCCTTAGAATCCTTTCCCTGTCTTGCCTATGTATTGTCTTGCTTTAGCCTGTACCTAGTTCTAGTTCTTGCCAGTTCCAGCTTGTCTGTAACTGTGTCTAGCCCAGTCCCAGCTCTATGTCCTGTCCCTATACCTATTACTCAGTCTCCAGACTATCCAGCCTGTCTAAGCCTTGTTCCAGACTACCCAGCCTGTTCAGCCTTGCTCCAGTCTAACCAGCCTGTCCAGCCTTGCTTCAGCCTATATTTATTTATTTATTATTTCTTATATATCGCACAACAGATTCCACAGATTCCACAGATTCCAAAATTTGTGGTTAATAACAGCAGCTTTGGCATTGGTTCTGACTAGTCAGGAGTTGCGCTATGTGACAAATAGGAAAAGGATGCTTTCAGTAGATGAACCAGAATTGTGGAATTCCGCAGTTTTGGAGATGAGAGTAGAAACAAATTATCTCAGTTTTAGGAAAAAGGTGAAAGCATGGCTTTTTCCATCAAAGTATGGGTCTCTGATAAGTCTTTTTAAGATACAGTGGGTGGTCTACATTTGGGACGAGTACATGCTTGTTGGGTTGTTAAATTGGTAATGAGCTGTCTGTTTTTAAGAGGGGTTTATGTTATGGTGAAGTACGATTGTTACATTGATTGTGAACCACTCTGGCCAGATCTGGAATCTGTTGTGCGATATATAAGAAATAATAAATAAATAAATATAGGCTGAAGCAAGGCTGGACAGGCTGGGTAGTCTGGAACAAGGCTTAGACAGGCTGGATAGTCTGGAGACTGAGTAATAGGTATAGGGACAGGACATAGAGCTGGGACTTGTAAATAGCAAGCATCCACTGGGACTTGTAAATAGCTGGGACTTGTAAATAGCAAGCATCCACTCCATGTAAAATCTTATGCATCATTGTCATTAACTTCAATTGTGCCCTCTTTTCAACTGGTAACCAGTGTCACACTTACCCATCTTGGAAGGCCCAAAATGAAACAGACTCAAGATGTTATACTGCCACAGCAAAGATCTAATGGCCCCCAGAACCCAAGGGTTCAACCTGGAGGGGAGGGAGTTGGCTAGGTGGAAGACCGGCCCTAGTCCTGCCCAGGATCCAGCCTTGCGGTCCCGTAAAACTCTTGGGGTGATGAACCCTAAGACCAGAAATCCTGACACTCTGTAACATATGATTTTCTTTTCAAATGATTGATTGTCTGTGTTTATCTTTGCAGTCATGAAGACTGGGGAAAATGAGATGCTAGTAAACATCAATGTATGTCTTTAGGCAATTTGGGATTGGTCAGTGGCCGATAAATTAAATCGCAATCCTGATAAGTCAGATGCTCAGGGAAAACTAATTCAACTTTTCCTGAATGGTAGTTTTCTCGCTTTAATAAGGCAAGTTCATAACCTAGAGATCTTAGATTCCAAGCTGAACTTCCAATCACATATCACTAATGTCTCCAGTGGTGCCTTTTGGCAACTACAACTAATTAAGAATCATAAGTCATTTTTTTTAACATACCTGATCCTAGTCTACTAAAGCACCCTATATGTAGAGTTACTTGGAAAGCTTTAGGACATTCTCAGTTAGTCGGGAATTCGGCCACCAGGATTTTAATAGGTTGCAGCCTGAGGGAAAATCTCACTCCTTATTTGAAAGATCTACATTGGCCACCTGTTGACTGTCACAGTTCAAGGCATTATGCTTAATGTTTAAGGCCTTGGTCGGGCAGGGACCTGCTACATTTTACATTCTAGGCTGTTTATTTGAAGTCCCAAACTGAGCTGCCTTTGGAGACTCAGTCTTTAAGGCAAGGCAGATCAGCTATTGCCAAAGCAGAACTGTGTCTTCCTATGCTCCAGCTCTTTGGAATAAGCTTAAAAAATATCACTATTAAAGAATACTGCACCACCCTTTCCGTAAAGTATTTAAATCCCACCTATTTTGCCAGGCATTCAAGACTTAGGATTTCTGAACCACTCTTTTCCAGAGTGGTTTGTGTAGTATGGGCTGGGCTAATATCCCCATTGCTATTCTCAAGATAGAAATTTGCCTTTATCATATTTCTCAACATGTGTATGATGTTAAGACAGTGAGAACATCAGGATTAACTTTATTTTAATTGTCGGATATTTGAAGATTTTGAATCGTAGAGGTGCAAGCCTTTGTTTTGGGTTGTTCTATTATTTTATTTTCTAAATGTTTTAGCTTTGTAATTGATCTGTTATTCATCTGTTTACATTTCTGTGTGTGTTGTTTTATTTAGCTGAAATTATTTGGAGATTATGGGGTGAGGCTGGGATTCCAGGGAAAGAAGCCCTGAGACTGAATTGAAAGGTGGTAATCTTAAACCCAGAATAGTCCCTAGTCTTAAGTATTTTAAATTATTTGAAAACCAGAAAGAAAATGAAGGAGCAGGGAGTTGCTGCAACAAGCAAAGATATTTCTAACATCCAAGTTCTCCTGAGGTTGACAGATATGCCAGCAATTTAGTGAGTAAAATTCATACAGATACGTTATCTGTAACGTCAGCCTGCTCTATCTCTATAGGAGCAGAGAATAGTAACTGGACAGTTTGCTGTAACTATATTCATTAAATTCCTTCAGTAAGGATAGGCTTTTTCCCTTTGGGAGCCATAAAATCCAGTGTGCTGCATGTTATTTGAAGAGAAAGGCAGCTGCAATGCTCTGTGCACAGGTCCTACTTCTTTGGAGGGCGTAAAAGAGATTTACTCTGTCCTTCTGTATGAAGAACCCAGCACTATAAATGTGATTTTTTGTGTGTGTGTGTGTGTGTGTTGGCAACGAGCTGGCTAATTACACTCGTTTCTTGGCAGTGCATGGGCAAATCCCCAAAACCTGTGTGACATACATCCCAGAGAATTATATCCAGTGTTTGCATTTGGCCATACTATTTGCTTGAAACTCTACTGAGATTAGCAGTGGTATGGTTTAAAGCAGTGGCAGCAGCTAAGAACATAAAAGCCTAAGAAATACCATGCTAGGTCAGTCCATTGAACTCAGCAGTTTGTCTCCAAGAGTGGCTAATCCAAGCCATTTGGAAGTATCTAGCAGATTCCAGAGAGTAGATCTATTTCCTGTTGCCTACTCCTAGGGGTGAGCAGTGGTTTTCCCCAAATCAACTAAGCTAATTATTGTTCATGGACTTTTCCTCCAGGGACTTGTCCAAACCCTTTATAAAATTGCTGATATACTAGATGCCTTTCTGTTAGATTCCGGGAGTGGATCCTTGGGCCGACCGCCTGAGAGAGGCGGACGGGAGGCAGACACCCGTAGCCGAAGATGGATCTTCACCTGGAAGCCCGAGACCCCCCCAGAGGAGCTGTCGGAGTCCGGGCCGCTAGGACTTAGGTGGCTTCGCCCTGGAAGCCCGAAGTCCCCCTGGGAGGAGCCCATAGGGACCCGGACCGCTGGGACTTAGGTGAGCAGCTATCCGCAGAGAAGACCAGGAGCGGACCGGAGTCAGGGCAGGCAGCTGGAGTTAGATTCGATGAGACGGACCAGGATCAGGCAGGCAGAATCGGAGAAGAAGGAGCAGGCAGGCAGGATCATAGGAACTGGCAGGCAGGAACAAGCAGGCAGGATCACAGGAACAGCAGGCAACTTACAGCTTGGAGAGCGACCACGTTGCAAGGCCCAGAGGAGACTCAGACACCGAGTTAAATCTCCCTCGGCGTCTGATGTCATCCTGAGGGCGGCGACGGGTTTTCGCGCCGAAGGCCCTTTAAAAGGGCCTCCCCTGCGCGCGCGAGCCCTAGGGGCGGGGCCCAGCTTCTCCGGCGACATCTCCCTCGTGGGAGCGCCGCGGACTAGGCCGCAGCTGTAGCGGTGCCGTCGCGGGCCATGCCGCGTTCCGGGGCCGGAGCCAGGTAGGGGTTCGATCGCGCTCCTCGCGACCGGAATCACAACACCCTCTGCCAACAAAACTGCACAGTTTAATTGTGTGTTGAGTGAAAAACTACTTTCTCCAATTTATTTAAAATATTCTACCTGCTAGTTTTGAGTATACCCTACTCCTAGTACTATTCAAAAGGGTAACTAACCATTTCCTATTTATCTTTTCCATCCCACTCATTACTTTATAAACCTTAATTATATCCCCTCTGTCTCTTCTCTAGGGGGTAGATTTTATAAATCTACGCCCGCGTGTACTTTAGTTCGCCCACCAGGCGTGAACAAAAGTACGCGGGATTTTATAAGATAGGTGCGTAGCCGCGCATAACTTATAAAATCCGGGGTTGGCGCGCACAAGGGGGTGCACATTTGTGCACCTTGCGCGCTCCGAGCCCTGCACGTGCTGCCCGTTCCCTCCGAGGCCGCTCCGAAATTGGAGCGGCCTTGGAAGGAACTTGCCTTCCACCCCCCTGCACCTTGCCCTCCCTAACCCACCCCCCGGCCCTATCTACCCCCCCCCACCTGTGTTTTAAAAGTTACGCCTGCGCCAGCGGGCTGCTGGCACGCGATTCCCTGGCCTGGGACCCGTTTCGTAGGCCTCAGCTACGCCCCTGAAATGCCCCCGGGCCGGCACCATGCCCCCGACACGCCCCCCGGAACGCCCCGAATGACGTGTCACCTCGACACGCCCTCCTAGCGAAGCCCCGGGACTTACGTGCGTCCCGGGGCTTGTGCGCGCCGCCGAACCTATGCAAAATAGGCTCGGTGCGCGCAGGGGGTTTTAAAAGGGCTACGCGCATAACTTATGCGCGTAACCCTTTTAAAATCCGGCCGTAAGTTTCATAAGGGAGCTGATCCATTCACTTTATCAGTTTTTGTTGCTCCCCATCGTACCTTTACTAGTTTTTCTATATCTTTGTTGAGATCGGGGTGACCAGAACTGAATGCAATACTCAAGATGCAATAGCATTCTAGATCTATACAGAAGCATTATGATATTGTCAGTTTTATTCTTCATTCCTGTCTGAATAATTCCTAACATTTTATTTGCTTTTTTAGCTGCCACCGCATACTGAGCAGAGCATTTCAACGTATTGTCCACAATGGTTGCTCTAATAGTAGTTGGGATTATTTTTTCCCTCTGTGCATCACTTTCTACTTGTGCACACTGAATTTCTTCTACCATTTAGATGCACAATTTCCAAGTGTGGCAAGGTCCTTCTGCAATTCAGTGTTTCATTTGTGTCTATGTAGCCCCTGAAGCAGCTCGATAGAGCGAAACTCGGTCTGAGTTGGGCTTTTTACTACGAAATATTAATAAATTCCTTGGTGTTTACCGATCTTCTTCTTCATGTGGTCGCTACTTGCAATATTGGATCGGTTTCTGGTTTGTTTCTTTGGACCTTCTGCAATTCATTACAGTCTGCTTGTGTGTTGACAACTTTGAATGGTTTTGTGTCATCTGCAAAGTTAGCCACCTCACTCATTGCTCCCTTTTCCAGATCATTACTAAGCACGAGATAATGTGCTAACAGGTAGGGGGCATGACCGCAGTTTGAATAATCCAGATTTTTGGCTCATTGGAGTTCATAATGTAGGCATTGAACTGAACCATACAGAAACCTACATCCCTATCACAATTTGATTAACTTCAACTTGTGCCATAAAGAATGCACCAGAAAAATATGGACAAGATTAAAAAGGTGCAATCGAGGGAGCACACAAAATTTCCAAAGGTGTTATTTATCTTAACTATGTTGCGCCCGTCAGTCGCAGACGGCTGCGACCTCTCATGCTCACTTCTTTTCTGGCTACTTCGTCTATCCTTGGAAGAATGGCTGCCTCCGCCAGCGAACGCCGACCTCCCTGGCTTCCACAGGACGGCGTGGGCGATGCCGACCGCCATCTTATTCCTGGAGTCACCTAGCGCGCGCACACGGACCATCTTTAATACATGTCATGGCAGGAACCTCGGGGGCATCCCCTCCGCATGATGTCACCACCTTCCTGTATTTAAACCTGACTGGACCGACTCCCAGATGAGTTAACAAAGAGTTCTCCTCATTGCTGAATCCACTTCACTTTGGACTTCCTGTTCCTGTCTCAGCGGGGAACACTCTGAGTACCCGCTCCTCGGAGGCTCTCTTGCGTTCCTGGGTTATCCGCTCCTTGGAGGACCTTCCCACCTTGCTCTGCTGGAACCTAGTCTGTGAGTACTTCTCGCTTCATCTCTAATATCTTGCTGGAATCCTCGCTCCGGTGTATCCCGAGCCTCCGGCCACTACCGCATTCTCACCGACAAGATACGCTCCATCTATCCTGAGCTGCAGGAAGACTGCTTTCGTCATTCCAAGTACTTCTTGGCTCCAGGACCTCAGACTTTCTCTACACCATCTGCCTTGCATAACCATCCTCGGCGTACCCCGCGCTGCGGGCCACTACTGGATCAACACTCTAGAGGTATTTGCCATTCTATTGGAAGACTGTCTGACGTACCCCGCGCTGCGGACCACTACCGGACTGTCTTATCTGAGGTACTTCCTTGGGTTCGTCCCTCTGCTAAATAGAGATGTGAATCGGAACCGGAATTGGTTCGGTTCCAGTTCCGATTCAAATCGTGCATTTTTTTTCGTCCGGCCCGATCGGGTTTTTTTTTATCGGCTGCGCCCCATCCGATAAACAAAAAACCCATCCCGACTCTTTAAAACCACTCCCTTAGCCTCCACCACCCTCCCGACCCCCCCCCCCCAAAAAAAACGTTTTAAAATTACCTGGTGGTCCAGTGGGCCCTGGGAGCGATCTCCCGCTCTCGGGCCGTCGGCTGCCACTAATAAAAATGGTGCCAATGACCCTTTGTCCTTACCATGTGACAGGGTAACCATGCCATTGGCCAGCCCCTGTCACATGGTAGGAGCACTGGACGGCCGGCGCCATCTTTAAAAATGGTGCGGGCCATCCAGTGAACGGCCGGCGCCATCTTTAAAAATGGCGCGGGCCATCCAGTGGACGGCCGGCACCATCTTTAAAATGGCGCCGGCCGTCCAGTGCTCCTACCATGTGACAGGGGCCGGCCAATGGCACGGAAACCCTGTCACATGGTAAGGACAAAGGGCCATCGGCGTCATTTTTATTAGTGGCAGCCGATGGCCCGAGAGCGGGAGATTGCTCCCGGGGCCCACTGGACCACCAGGTAAATTTAAAACGTTTTTTGGTGGGTCGGGAGGGTGGTGGAGGCTAAGGGAGTGGTTTTAAAGGGTCAGGGTGGGTTTTTAGGTTGTGTCCTAACTCCTGTTAGTGTGCACTAACCCAATTAACGATTTTTTCACGATAAATCGGTGGAATTTCTATTGTATTGCACTCTTTAACGATTAATGACGATTTAAAAAATATCGCACGATATTTTAAATCGTCAAAAAACGATTCACATCCCTAAAGAACTGTACTTTACTTCAGTGCCTGCTCCATGGGTGCTGCTCAAGAACTACACCTTTATCGCATTACCCGCTCCTCGGGTTATGCTTTCTCTTTTCCCATAATAAAGTCTGTATACAGCTGTGTCCTTGCTACTGAGACCACGCCTACTGGTAGTGAGACCCACGGGGCTCCTCCCTGTGGGCGGTGACACCTCTCACTCCGGCCCAGGGGTTCACATCCATACCAAAACATAACAAACTATTGTTTTATTTACTCCCAGTTCTTTTGTGCTCTTTTTGTTAAGGAAATGTATTTTTTAGGAGTATGCACCCATTTTTTCCAATTTTTTTTTGTTTTATTTTTTCATGTGGCTCCTGTATGACACACATAAGTGTAGATGTTGCTATTTTAGGATGTGTAGTATAAAGTGGAGATTTTTCCTCTTATGGGAAGTCTGCAACTGTCGCAAAGGGTGCAAAAGTTGCATTGAAGTAGAGTGGGAAGGTTCCAGTGTTTAAAGATCTTTTTTTTTTTGGGCAGAAGTTGCTATGAAACCTTTTTGACAGATACAGCCACTTTGGGCTTGGTTTAAGGGGAAGGTTATACAAACCCTGACTATACTTGGTCTGGGGGCTTCTCCATGGGTGCAGATCTAAACCGAGGATGTAGCTGTGGCCCTCACCCAGGGTTACAACAGGGGAGAGGCAAGAGTTCAGGCAGAGAGTCTCACCCAGAGTCTCAGGAAGCCTGAAGGAAAGGAAACTAAGGTTTTTGTGAAGCTGATTTTAAGAGTAGAAGAAACCCGTTCTTTAACTGTGGTGGGAACTTGATAGGACCAAGACAAACTGTGCCAGCAGGAAACTGCTGCGGGGCTCGGAGGACTCCTCTCTGTGAACAGAGGGATTTTCTCCTTGAGCGATCAGGACATTGTGAGTAACACATTTCGATAATGGAAAGGAAAAGAGGGCCAGGGTAGGCCGAAGGAAAAACTGTGCTAAGAAACAGAAGCATTTTTTAGTTATAAGAAGAGGAGATCTGAGTAGGAGCTGTATTTTTTTCTGTTTTCTATTACTATTTCTTGTGCTGTTTCACGACGTTTTATTCTGCAGCTACAGCAGTAAACTATTGTTTTTTTTGTCGGAGCACAATTCCTGAGGGGACATTGGTTTATTTTTGGGTGTGTCCCTGGCCCAGTACTGGCCCTGCAGGTTATTCAGTCCCAGAGATGTCTTCGCCCACCTTGGAAGAGTGGCCCCAGTGCTCTGCAAGGCTGGGAAGGTGACCCTAGTGGAACAGGTATTACATTTTATTTTTTTTTTGGGGGGGGGGGGGGGGGGGGGGGTTGTTGCATGTATGTGAAATACAAATTAAAAAAAAAGAGATACAAAAGGAAGCAAAAACATGTTGGGTCATCCCATAGCAAATGAACCCAAAAGAAATAAAAAGGTTGCAAATTCCCTTGCTATCAGCCTTCTCAGATCTGCTTTCTTCAGGGGGCAGAAGAGACCCTCCCCAGTTTCTCCTCCCCTGCTGCTGTTACAACTGTAAATGGTGGCAGCAGACTGAGACCGGCATCATTATTAATTCCTGGCTCAGGCCAGGCTAATTACAATTAAACATGGCGGCACAGGTGAGGACACCTACCCTTCCTTGCCATCTCAACCTGCATGTGTCAACTTAAGTGTATACTATCAGCCGAGCATTAAAGGGTATGTAAACTTTTGACCAGGACCATTTTATTATTTCCCTTATTGCTATGGTTTGTTTAATGATTGTGCTGTTCTGTGATGCGTAATAGCTTAATTTGAAACATTAAAAATAACAGACCTGTGTTTGGTCTGATCACTTGTGTTTTCTTAAAATGCTACACGGCTCATGTTTATGAAATGAAACAATAAAATTACCCCTGAAATTTCAGGTTTTTTTTTTAAATAACATGCAGTATTTCGAGAAATGAAAGAAGAAAACAAAAAAGAAAACAAATACCCAAATGAAATAAAAATGTGAGCATGCACAGCCCTATATTTTTAGCCAAGTAACAGGGCTTGATTTCCCATTAGGCAGAGGTGTCTTGTATATGGAGGATGCCAGAAACCATGAAGGGGGTGGATCCATTTGTGAGAGAGTCACCTGGAGGAAGAAGGAAGAGCTGCCCATTGATTGTGATGAATCTTTAGAGGGAGAACCCCTGACCCCAAAGTTGCAGCTTCCAGGGAACCTCTCCCCCACCAACACTTGCATCTCGGATAAATTCTACCCTAATGCTCAGGCCACCAGCTCTTCTTGTCCATATTTATAAAATTTACGCAGTAGGTTTTTTGACCAGGAAATTTCCGTGCATATGTTTTTGGGCACGTGAAGATTATAAGATCACCCAGACGGACAACTGGTCAGGCACATAAAGCATTCCTACAGTAATTTACTGTAAAGAACCCCTCAGCCAGGAAAGTGTTATGACCGTCAGCCGCGGGCGGCCACGGCCGACCCAACTCACGTCATGTCATGCCTGGCTCTCCACTCCCGGTGAAGTCGCGGCTGTGGCCAGCCGCTACCGCCGGGTTCCTCCTGGCTCTCCGTGCTCCATGTGGCAGCTGGGACGCCGCTGACCAACGTTCCGACTCTGGGCCTCCTTAGGCGTGTGTGTGCCCGTGCACCACCAGTCCTCCCTTTAAAGGGCCAATGGTGGGAACTCCAGGGTCGTCCCTGGCTGAGGACATCACAAGCCTGAGATACTTAAGTACCTCCTTCTACCTACGCCAACCAACTTGGCAACGAGTTCCCTGAGCTCCTCTGGTGCTTGTTCCTGTTCTGCGGACCTGCTGTTCCTGCCTTGGATCTCTGCTCTCTGATCTTGGACTCTTGCTCTGGGTATCCGCTCCTCGGGGGCCTGCACTGCGCTTCCTTTCCTGGAACTCGGTCTCTACGCTCCCCCGCTCCTCGGGGTAGCCTCAGCATTACTACACCACAGATCCTGCCTCTACACTTCCCCGCTCCTCGGGGTAGCCTCAGCGCTACTGCGCCACAGATCCTGTCTCAATGCTTCCCCAGTCCTTGGGGCAGCCTCAGCGTTTTTTCACCAGAGACCTTGTTTCCATGTTTCCCCACTCCTCAGGGCAGCTTCAGTGTTACTTCACCAGAGACATTGTCTCCACGCTTCCCCGCTCTTTGGGGTAGTCTCTACGTTACTACACCAGAGACCTTGTCTCCACGCTTCCCCACTCTTCGGGGTAGTCTCTAAGTTACTACACCAGAGACCTTGTCTCCACACTTCCCCACTCCTCAGGGCAGCTTCAGTGTTACTTCACCAGAGACCTTGTCTCCACGCTTCCCCGCTCTTTGGGGTAGTCTCTACGTTACTACACCAGAGACCTTGTCTCCACGCTTCCCCGCTCTTTGGGGTAGTCTCTACGTTACTACACCAGAGACCTTGTCTCCACGCTTCCCCGCTCTTTGGGGTAGTCTCTACGTTACTACACCAGAGACCTTGTCTCCACGCTTCCCCGCTCTTTGGGGTAGTCTCTACGTTACTACACCTGAGACCTTGTCTCCACGCTTCCCCGCTCTTTGGGGAAGTCTCTACGTTACTACACCTGAGACCTTGTCTCCACGCTTCCCCGCTCTTTGGGGTAGTCTCTACGTTACTACACCTGAGACCTTGTCTCCATGCTTCCCAGCTCCTCGGGGCAGCCTCTGCGTTTCCACACCAGGGTTCCTGCCTCCGCGCTCCCCATCCCTCGGGGCCTGCCCTCCGGACTTCTACTTTGGAGATCCCTCCTCTGGCATATCCTCTCGCCAGACCTGCTCAGCGCTGCGATAACATTGAACTGAGTCACTGTATCCCCGCTCCTCGGGGCACCTCGCAGCGCTGCCACAGCGCAGGCGCCGCGCCGGCGATCACGTGGCTGTGACGCAGGCTGGTCTTCTGCATCTTCTCTCTCCAGGGCCACAGCCGTGGTTCTGTTGTCTCTGCTCCCCGGTCAGCCTCGCCTCCTGACGGTGGGGACCTGAGGGGGCCCAACTCCTCAGGTAGCGTCAACTCCACCTCGGGCCAAGGGTCCACGAAACCTACGCAACCTAACAGAAAGTTGTGATACTGAGGAATAAGGTGCAGGATAAACATGAGGACAATGAAATAATAAATATGATTTAACAAATGAGCAAGAGCATAATAAAAGCCAGGATTCCATCATAAGGGAATTTGCAAGCTTAGGAAGGATTTGTTATCCCCTTCAATTACAAGTACTGTACTGAAGAGTTTACACTGTAACATTAGCTGCCAGGGCTCAAGAAGCAATGTCCTCTTTCAGAGGCTGGAGGTAGGACAGTGTCGTTGATGGGGGGGGCGGGACTTAGTCTCCACCTGCAGTCTGCTGTTGTTAAGAGACCTTTAAACCAAAAAAAAAAAAAAAATGAAATTCAATCTTCCTACAGCCACAGGAAACAAGAATGATGAAATGAAAAGGAAGGAAACCCAAAGGTTAGGAGAGTTAGATCTATGAGGTCTGTAGAAGGGGAAACCTGCCGTCTCAAGCCTTCGTTCTGATAGTAAGATTACAAAATGAGGTTTCCAGATCCTGAACTTAAAGGCAGTGCACCTGATGCATCCGCTGCCCTGAAGTGAAAGGAATAAACACTGTAGAAACACTGCAAAGTAGAAACGCTGGGGTGCCTTGTCCAGGCTCCTGCATATGTAAGGATTGCATAAGGTAAGGCACTTTTTTTTTGTAGTTTCAACGAAATCATCTAGTATAGTTAAGATAATGAGTGTGTGTGTGTGTGTGTGGGGAGCCTAAATATTAGCGTGAGATGGCTACAATATTTGCCAATTTTGTAAAAAAAAAAAAAAATTAGCTCATTTTTCACTTTGCCCTTGATAATTAACCTGCTTGGGCTAGTGACCACTCCCAGGCTACAGAAGCTTGTGTGGTGCTTCTGCACATCGCGCTAATGTCACGAGAGTTTTGATTGCTCCCCTCAGCTTAGACACTCTCTTTAGTAACAGGAACATCACATTTCTTTTTTTGCATCTGATGCAGCTGAGCCCTCCCTCCTGAGGGCCAGTGATGTGTGCTTGGAAACCTGCTGAGCACCTACCCTGTGATTGCCAACATACCTTTCTTTTAACCCTTTCACAGCTGAGTACCTCTCACATTCTAATACATTTTTGCCTCTAAATATCTGTACTGTGGGTGGCAAAGGCTTAAAAGATTTGTTCAAGAGGATTTCATTAAAGTCATCTCCCACACATCTAGGGGTTTTGCTGCTAAATATTTAATAAGTATTTAATAAGTATTTAATAAGACCCACCCTCGATTATACTACTATTTACACTATTAGTTTACTGCATTCCTAAGCCTTTGTTTCCAGCTGTCTATGCTCCCAAGTTTAGCTACCTTGTTAGATGTAACTTTGTTCTTCCGGTTCAATTCACTATTTTTTTTACTGTTTTTTACTGTTTATGTCACAGTTCCCCCTGTTCGATGTAAACCGATCTGATATGGTCATCTAACCATGAATGTCGGTATAGAAAAGTGTTAAATAAATAAAAATAAAAATAAATAAATGACCATTCAGAAAGCAAGGTTCTATGTATTCTGATTTTCTCTCTCTGTGCACTAGAGATTTGGGGTAACTTTCAGGGACTTAGGCGGGTGTTGGACTTGTAAATTTGCATATACATGCCTCTGTGGGTGATAGGTGATTTTTTAGAATGGCAAGAGTACACATGTACCGTACCGTCGCTGTATGGAAAAAAAAACCATGCACAGGGCATTTCGCTTTCAAGGGCATTCTGGGGCACGGTTTGCAAATAGCTCATTTATGTTTTTTTTATAAACTGAGCACATGTATGCATCCTCAAACATGCACGCTTGCTTTTTCACGTGCTAATGAAGTCATGGATATATTTAATCTGACTTCACTTTTGTCTGCAGTTTTTGAGTGGGTGGGAGTCTGGAACATGTGGTGGAAGGTGTGGGTGAAATGGGTATTTGGAAGAATAGGGCACAACTAAGTATTTTCATACGTGAGAATCATAAATATGCAACTTTATAAAGTTGCCTGCCACTGTGCGTAAACAGGTTTATGACACATACGTGATAATTATGTCACACGTTAAATATATGTACACATTTTGATAAAATTGGTGTATAAACTGTGAATCCCTACACGTGTACTGAAACGTACGTGCCTACTTGTGGGGTGGAGATCTATGGCATTTTATAAACTATGAGGGTCCCCTGCACAGTTTAGAAAACACAGGTGTAACTTTAGGCACACCTACTTGTGCACACTATTGAAAACTACCCTCTTTATTGATTGTAGCAGGTTTTTTTTTTATTCTTAGCATTTCTTAATGTGACAAGATTCATTGCATTTCTGGATATCTTCAAATGGTCAGTAACTGCCGTTGCCTAGTTTCCTTATATTGCACACCAAAATGATTTTTTTGGCAAAAGTGATATGAATTATCAGGAAGTAAAAACAAATATATCCACATGGAATTAACTTTGAATGCCTCTAAAGTGCTGAAATGACAAAGCACATTTGGAATCTTGTTTGGGAGATGCTGTATAAAGCCCAACATTATCTTAATGTACTCTCTCTCTCTCTCTCTGAACATATAATAGTCAGTTTTCAAAATGGATCTACCTGCCTGGCCATGGAGTTGAGTGGTTAGATCCCTTGTTTGAAAATTGCCCATTTTAAGCTTTGTTGAGGACATGGGCAAACCTTACCAGGATGGGCCTCTCCCCACTCCTCACCATGGAAAATGTTTGCGCAGTTCAAGAACCATGGACTCAGCCAATCCTTATTAAGACCTAAAGAAGATCACATGGCATGTAGGTTAGTTATCTTATTTTACCTTCTTTTTTTTTTTTTTTTACCATTTTATTCTTTCTTTAATTTTTAAGGCTTTGGGCCATGGGCAAGTGCCTCATTTGCCCTCTGGATAAAATGGCCCTGTGTGCTGAACAACTCAATACAGTTGCCTAGTTTCACTAGGGGGGGGGGGGGCTAAATTGAGCCTCTCTAAATATGGACATTCCTAGGAGTGAGACTTGATCAAGGGAAAAATTCTACACAAGGCCTTTAAATATCTGAAGAGAGTATGTGACTTTGTGAAAATTGCCTTTAGTGTAAATGTGTAATTATGTGTGTATATATACTTATACATAAATTCAACACTACAAATGAGGAATCTCAAACCACTTAAATCTTTTAATGATATTTTATCCTTTGAAAAGGGAATTAGTATCAGATTTATATGTGCTCAGTCGTTTGGCTCTTGTCCACAAAGGGCTTCAACCAACTTCGTGGCAAAAAGCACTTTTCTTTACCTCATATACTATTTCCCAGTTTTGTATTTTTTAAGTACTTTTAAAATGCATGTTTTTCCACTTATCTTAATACTTCTTCCATGAAATTACCAACACCACCGTATCCCTCTTATTGTGATTCCAACTTGCACCTTGGTGTATTCACACTTAAACGGCACAAATTTATTCTTTGGTTATCTCTTTTTGTTTTTCTTTTTTGCGACATTAAAAAAACTCTCCGAACTCCCAACATTGTAATGTTTCGGCAGCTAGTATCGCCTGCTTCAGGGGGGTTCAACCTATCGATAAAAAGCACAACGTATTCAATAGTACTTTACCTCCAAAGCATTATAATGTTTAATTATTGTTACGGCCGCTGGCTGCGGCGGTCTGCGACCGGGACCGGCCACTCACCCGTGGCGTCGGGCCCTTCCTGGGACAGCTGCAGGAGCCGGCAGCCGTCACTGAGAAATTCTTCGTGGCATGCAGAATCCAAGATGGCCGCCGTTCAGCTGACTCCGCCCCTGCTGGGCCTCCTAGAGCCGCGCGCGGCTGCTGATGTGATTAAAGGGGCCATGACTTATGTAACAGTCTTTTCTTAGGGTTGTCCGACTCTAATTTAAAGCCTCTACAACAGATTCAGAATGTCGCAGCCCGGTTGTTAACAGGCCTGCCAATGAGACATCACATTACACCTATTTTGGCTGAATTGCATTGGCTCCCTGTTAAGTATCGAGTGAAATACAAGGTTCTATCATTAATTCATTCTTTAATCTATAATTCTGACTCTTCATGGTTATGTACCACGTTAAGAATCTATAAGCCAACGAGAAGCCTTAGATCAGCAAATAAGAATTTGCTAGATGTACCGACAGTAAGAGTAGCGAGGCTGAATTTGACTAGAGAAAGAGCCTTCTCGGTGGCAGGCCCTTTATTGTTGAATTCACTTCCCAATACACTAAGACAAACCGTGAATCATGCTGAGTTTAAAAAATTATTAAAAACACATCTATTTAAAGAAGCATTTGGGGATTTAGACACAGGAAAACACTCAAGTTGAAAGGTTATACGTTGTCAGCGTATATCTAAAGAAGATCTTGTTGACCTAGGCATAGGTTCTTGTATAGACCTAAAAAATGCCGTTCTTTATCGGTATTTATTTTATTTCTATACTTTGTCTTTTTCTTTTCTTACTTTGGTAAAATTTTAACTAAGTTAGTATAGTTAATTTTAAATAATTAGATAAGTTTATTAGAGGTAGGGTTTATAAGAAACAATTGTAATTTCTCTTTTTCTTTTTCTCCTTTTTCTTTTCATTCTTTCTCCTATTATTATTTTTTATTTTATTTAATTAATTTGTTATTTTAATTTAATTTACTAATTTACTATCTTATCTTTTTGTTTAAATTTTTTTGTAAACCGTTTTGGTGAGCGTTCTCGCTTTTAAAAGACGGTATAGAAATGTTTTTAAATAAAATAAATAAATAAAATGACAGGAAATGGTCATGGCTCCTCTTCGGGACTTCTTCCTGGTGCTCTGTATTTAAGGCAAGGTCTGCTCCTCAGACCTTGCCTTGGTATCTTGGATTTTGGTCTTGTGCCTTGAGTTCTTGGTCTGCAGCCTGCTCGTCTGGTTCCTGTTCGTCTTGGTCCTTGTTCCTGGTTTTCCCCTCTTTGGACGGATTTCTTCTGGCTTCGACTCCTGGACCGGCTTCCGACCATTCTCTGGCTTCGACCCCTGGACCGGCTTCCGACCATCCTCTGTCTTCGACCCCTGGACCAGCTTCCGACCATCCTCTGGCTTCGACCCTTGGACCGGCTTCTGACCATTCTCTGGCTTCGACCCCTGGACCGGCTTCCGACCAATCTCTGGCTTCGACCCCTGGACCGGCTTCCGACCAGTCTTCTGGCTTAGTCCCTCAGACCGACTTCGGACTTTTCTCCAAAGAGCTTCACTTGAATCAACTTCGACCTGCTGGAGGCACCAGCCATCTGGACTACACGAACTACAGGAGGGACCTGCATCCAGATCTTCTTCGGTCTCCAGGGAGTCTCCTAAGTCCCAGTGGCCGGGTTCCTACGGGCTCCTCCTGGGGGAATCACGAGCTTCCAGAGTGAAGTCCTCATTCCCACATCTACATCACCAGGCCTCACCTTCCGACAGTAGGGACCTAGAGAGTTTACTCTTCTAGGTAGCACTGACTCTACCTCAGACCAAGGGTTCACTGCCAGATCCGTAACAGAATACCAAGGCCATGGACCCAGTAGAGGCCTCTGATCTGCAAGTCCGTCCAGGTCTCACCCAAAGGATGTTGGAGCAACAGTGGATATCGGAGTCCTTGGCATTTTCCATTGGTCAACTCCATGCTCGCCTGGATGCAGTAGTCGTGGCTCAAACCAGTCCTCCACCAACACCGACAGTATCTGTAATACCGACATACCCCCGTCCGGTAATTCCTCTACCGGCACCGCCATGTTTCTCCGGCGAACCTTGTTTGTGTCTGGGGTTTCTCGACCAATGCAACATGCACTTCCGTCTTCAAGCTAATCTCTTTCCAGATGATTTGATGAAAACGACTTACATCTTGTCCCTGTTAGAAGGCAACTCATTGGCTTGGGCCTCTCCGCTATGGCATCGTTCAGATCCAGTTCTACAGGATTTTCCTCATTTTTTGGAATTATTCAAAACTGTGTTTGAGGAACCCGGTAAAGAGTCAACCACGGGGGTCGATCTGCTTCATATCCGTCAAGGAGGACATACGCTCACTGACTATACGATTGAATTCAGAACTTTAGCCTCTGAACTTCATTGGGAGGAACGTGTTCTTCGGACCATCTTTCTTGAAGAACTATCCACTAAAATTAAGGACGAGCTGGCAGCTCAGGAACTCCCTTCTTCATTGAACGCCCTCATTGAACTGGCAACTAAAATTAACCACCGTCTGCAAGAAAGGGTTCGTGAGACTCTGGATTTGAGAGGGCATAGGACAGCCCCTTGTTCTCCACACTCTTCTTCTTCTCCAGTTCCCCATACTTCATCCTTCTCTGAAGGAACTACGGAAGAACCTAGGCAGTTAGGATGTGGTCCTCTCTCCCCAGAAGAGTGACAAAGGCGTTGCAAGGCCGGCCTTTGCCTATATTGTGGAAGTTCGAGTCATTTCATTGCTGGCTGTCCTTTACGTCCTGGGAAATTACAAAGTTTAGGGACCTTCGGGGGAATAACCCTAGACATCACTTCACCAGCCCCTCCACTTTCATTGCCGGTTACCTTTTGCCTCGGAGGTCAGAAATTCACCACGCTGGCTCTAGTAGATTCTGGAGCCGGAGGAAATTTCATCTTGCAAGATATTGTGAAACAATTGCTTATTCCTATCCGTCCATGCCCAAGACCGCTGACTATCTCTTCTATCCACGGAGACCCCTTACCAGGAAGAATTACACACCAAACGGTTCACCTGGATTGCTTCATTGCACCTAACCACACGGAACAAATTTCTCTATATATCATCTAGAAAGCTATCCACCCAGTCGTTCTCGGTATTCCCTGGCTGCAACGCCATAACCCACAATACAACTGGACATCTTTGAAATTAACTCATTGGGGTACCGCATGCCACGAAACCTGCCTTAAAAGAACAACCTCTTCCTGTAGCTATTTGTGCACTTCTATTCTGGAGGGATTGCCAGCTCACTACAATCAGTTTGCAGATGTATTTTTCAAGAAAGCTGCGGACAGTTTGCCTCCGCATCAAGAATTTGACTGTGCCATTAATTTAGTTCCTGGAACCACTCCGCCTCGTGGAAGAGTTTATCCCTTATCCATCCCAGAGATGCAGGCTATGGCTGAATATATTCAGGACAATCTCAAGAAAGGATTTATCAGACAATCAAAATCCCCAGCCGGCGCTGGTTTTTTCTTTGTTGGGAAAAAGAATGGGACTTTGCAACCCTATATCGATTTTCAGGGGCTTAATGCTATTACTATCAAGGACCGCTATCCATTGCCATTAATAACTGAACTCTTTGACTGCCTACAGGGAGCCAGGGTGTTCTCAAAATTGGACCTACGAGGTGCATACAATTTAATCAGGATACGAGAGGGTGATGAGTGGAAGATGGCTTTTAACACCAGGGACGGCCATTATGAATACCTCGTCATGCCGTTCGGTCTAACTAATGCTCCTACAGTCTTCCAGCACTTTATTAATGAAATATTTTGAGACTTGCTCTATGTATGCGTGGTAGTCTACTTGGACGACATATTAATTTTCTCTCGGGATTTACAGATGCATCGACAACATGTGTTACAAGATTTGCAACATTTAAGAGAGAATAGACTCTTTGCCAAGGTTGAAAAATGCGTCTTCGAAAAAGAATCTCTGACCTTTTTGGGGTACATTATTTCCAGTCTGGGCTTTCAAATGGATCCTTCCAAGTTAAAATGCATCCAAGAATGGCCGCAGCCTACTGGGTTACGTGCGCTCCAACGCTTCCTGGGGTTTGCCAACTACTATCGTAGTTTCATCCGGAACTTTTCCAAACTGGCTGCTCCCCTCACTGCTTTAACTCGTAAAGGGGCGGACATCAAGGCATGGCCTGTGGAAGCTGAAGAAGCTTTCCAGGACCTCAAGAAGTCCTTCCTGCAGAAACTTTGCCTTCGGCATCCGGATACTAGACGTCCATTTACGGTAGAAGTAGATGCCTCCGCTGTTGGAGTAGGAGCTGTGCTCAGCCAAAATGACGCATCTGGAACATCTTATCCGTGCTCCTACTTTTCTAGGAAATTCTCTCCAGCTGAACATAACTACTCAATTGGGGACATAGAGCTCCTAGCCATTAAGCTTGCGCTAGAAGAATGGCATCAATGGCTTGAGGGAGCACAACATCGTATAACCATTTTTACGGACCATAAGAACCTAATATATCTTCAAGAAGCCCAACGTCTTAACCCGCGCTAAGCTCGATGGGTGCTCTTCTTCTCACGTTTTAATTTCAAGCTCCGCTATCGACCCGCTAGTAAGAACATTAAAGCAGATGCCCTGTCCCGTTCTTTCTCTGCAGAAGACTTGGAAGAGCCCATTCAGCATATCATTGACCCTGCTTGTATCATCCTCTCTGCTACCTTTACGGTACCACCGGGGAAAATGGTGGTGCCAAAGAGGCTCCGTAGCAAGGTGCTAGCCTGGGCATATTCCAGTTGGCTGGACATCCAGTACGTGACCGGACTCTGAATCTTCTTCGGCAATATTATTGGTGGCCTGAGATGCGCAAGGATATTTGAGCATATGTTGACTCTTGCATAAGTTGCGCCCAACATAAAATTCCTACAGGGAAAACTTGGGGTCTCTTATAACCGCTTCCTATGCCCACAAAGCCATGGACTCACATTTCCACAGATTTCATCGTGGATCTTCCACCCTCTGAGGGCAATACTGTAATATGGGTCGTTGTGGACCGATTCTCAAAATGGCACATTTCACCCCGCTACCCTCCCTCCAGTCTGTTCCCCGCCTGGCCCAACTATTCATGTCTCATATTTTCCGCCTCCATGGCCTGCCACAGCACATTGCATCTGATCACTGTCCGCAATTTACGGCCCGATATTGGTCCAATCTCTGCAAGAAGTTTCGTATTTCTCTGGACTTTACCACGGCATTCCATCCACAAGCCAACAGTCAAGCGGAACGGACTAATCGTACCTTGAAACAATTTCTACATTTATATTTTAACACCCATCAGGACGATTGGGCAGTGCTTCTTCCTTGGGCTGAGTTTTCCCACAACTCTCATGCCTGCACTTCAACTGGGGCTTCTCCGTTTCAGATTGTTTTCGGTTGCCAACCCTGGCCACCTTTACCCCTGCCATTGCCTGTTCCCTCACCTGCAGCACAGCTAATGGCAGCACAATTGAAAAGACTTTGGGTACATACATGGCAAATGCTACTACGGGCGGCTCGTACTGCAAAATAATTTGCAGACGAATACCGAAGACCAGCTCCTCATTTCTGCCCAGGAGAAAAGGTGTGGCTTAGCACCAGGCATATTCGTCTATGGGTTCCAACCATGTGACTTGCTCCTCGCTACATTGTTCCCTTCCCAGTGCTGCGGCAGCTGGGTCCAGTGACCTATCAACTTCGTCTGCCTGCCACATTAAGAATCCACAATTCTTTCCACGTGTCTCTTTTGAAGCCCTTGGTTCTTACTTGGCCTACTCGGAAAGTGCCTGCTGCTCTGCCGCCCACAGCGGAGGAAGGCCCTATATACCAGGTTCGTGAGGTTCTCGATGTCCGGAAACGTGGCAGAAAGTGGGAATATCTCCTAGCTTGGGAGGGATTTGGGACTGAGGAGAATTCCTGGGAACCTGCTAAGAATATTCTGGATAAGAACCTTCTACACAATTTCCATCTGGATCACCCAGGAAAGCCCAAGCCTTCTAGGGGGAGGCCTAAAGGTGGGGGTAATGTTATGGCCGCCGGCCGCTCACCTGTGGCATCGGGCCCTTCCTGGGACAGCTGGAGGAGCCAGGCAGCCATCGCTGAGAAATTCTTCGCGGCATGCCAAATCCAAGATGGCTGCCGTTCAGCTGACTCCGCCCCTGCCAGGCCTCCTAGAGCCGCGCGCGCGGCTGATGATGTGATTAAAGGGTCCATGACAGGAAATGGTCATGGCTCCTCTTTGGGACTTGTTCCTGGTGCCCTATATTTAAGACAAGGTCTGCTCCTCAGTCCTTGCCTTGGTATCTTGGCTCTTGGTCTTGTGCCTTGAGTTCTTGGTCCGCAGCCTGCTCGTCTGGTTCCTGTTCATCTTGGTCCTTGTTCCTGGTTTTCCCCTCGTTGGACGGATTTCTTCTGGCTTCGACCTCTGGACCGGCTTCCGACCATTCTCTGGCTTCGACCCCTGGACCGGCTTCCGACCAGTCTTCTGGCTTAGTCCCTCGGACCGACTTCGGACTTTTCTCTGAAGAGCTTCACTTGAATCAACTTCGACCTGCTGGAAGCGCCAGCCATCTAGACTACATGACCTGCAGGAGGCGCCTGCATCCAGATCTTCGGTCTCCAGGGATTCTCCTAAGTCCCAGTGGCCGGGTTCCTACGGGCTCCTCCTGGGGGAATCACGAGCTTCCAGTAACGCCCTATGATTCCATCTAGCCCTTTTCATGGCACGCCGTACCACTTTGACCGGATAACCTCTACTCAAAAACCTCTCACTCATTTCTTTGGAGCGCTCTTTAAACTCTTCCGTGGTCGAGCACAACCTTCTCAACCTTAAGAATTGTGTCTCTGGCTACTATCGACATTGTATCATTATACACTAATATACCTTAGGATGTAGCATTGAAGGTATTAAGTGGCACTCTCATGAAACAGGGGATTAGATCTCGCACTCCGGTTCCATTTGTAATACAGCTAGCCACAGTGGCTTTGAAACACGGAAGAGTTTAAAGAGTGCTCCAAAGAAATGAGTGAAAGGTTTTTGAGTAGAGGTTATCCAGTCAAAGTGGTACGGCGTGCCATGAAAAGGGCTAGATGGAATCATAGGGCGTTATTGTTAGCTCCCCAGCAAAGAGTTAAGACAAACAAGCTAACTTGCGTCTTGCCATATTCAGTGAGTATAGGAGATGTGGTGACAAGCATTAAAAAGTATTGGCACATTTTGCAATTGCACCAGGTGTTTAAAGAATGACCTTGGATAGCTTTTAAAAGAGGAAATAACATCAAGGATAAAGTGGTTCATTCCTTTTTCAAAACACCACAACCGAAAATCATTGAAGAGGTGGGTCACCACCCATGTAACACTTGTATAATGTGTGCCAATGCACATTCCAATATCAACCTTCCAGTTGCCAAATTAAAGTTCTCTACACCCAAGATAAGAACGACCTGTACCACTCACGCAGTAGTATATGTGATTTGGTGCCCGTGCGAATTGTTATACATTGGAAAGACTGTGAGGAGCCTAAAAACCCGTCTAATAGAACACAAAAGTGCTTTGAAGTATATGAAGCAGGAAGCCCCAATGGTACAACATTGTATAGAGAAGGGCCATGTGTTTGCAAACTTGAAATGTACGGTTTTAGAGGCCCTTAACAGGGATGAGCGAGGTGGTAATCTGGATTTGAGGTTGCTACAGAAAGAACAGAAGTGGATTTTTAAATTACAAAGGATGCATCCCACAGGATTGAACAAGGAAGTGGACTGGACAGTGTACATGCAATGAGAGATTTCATTGGTGCAGAGTTAAAGTAAGCGGGAGAGATTTGATTGGTGCAACGCTAAAGTAAGCGGGCTGTTTAAGAGAGGCACTTCCGGTAAAGAAAGTTAGAGCGAGGAGTGCCATTTGTTTCTGTGCTGCAGGGTTGAGCCAGGAGCGGCCGAGAAAATAAGTAAGTCCCATATTTCATGATGCCAAA
The DNA here is from genome assembly GCF_901001135.1 of Rhinatrema bivittatum. Classification (NCBI taxonomy): domain Eukaryota; kingdom Metazoa; phylum Chordata; class Amphibia; order Gymnophiona; family Rhinatrematidae; genus Rhinatrema; species Rhinatrema bivittatum. The sequence continues at coordinate 224,682,506 of NC_042618.1, read as the reverse complement.
AATATAATTAAACATTATAATGCTTTGGAGGTAAAGTACTATTGAATGCGTTGTGCTTTTTATCAATAGGTTGAATCCCTTGAAGCAGGCGATACTAGCCGTCGAAACATTGCAATGTTGGGAGTTCGGAGAGTTTTTTAACGTCGCAAATAAGAAAAACAAAAAAATATAAACAGCATGAATTTGTTCTTTGGTTAAGTGTGAATACACCGAGGTGCAAGTTGGAGTCACAATAAGAGGAACACGGTGGTGTTGGTAATTTCATGGAACAATTATTAAGATAAGTGGAAAAACATGCATTTTAAAAGTACTTAAAAATATATAACTGGGAAATAGTATATGGAGTAAAGAAAAGTGCTTTTTGTCACGAAGTTGGTTGCAGCCCTTTGTGGGCAAGAGCCAAACGACTAGGGGTGTGCATTCGTTTCCTATGTATTGGTGATCGGCAACATATAGGGCCATATTCATTGTTTTTGTGGGGTAGCGAAATTTGTTGTATTCGTGGGGAAGTGAAATGTCACATGGTAGGAGCAATGGATGGCCGGCACCATCTTGTGCTCCTACCATGTGACAGGGGCTGACCAATGGCACTGGTAGCCCCTGTCACATAGTAAGGGCAAAGGCTATCGGCACCATTTTGATTACTGGCAGCCGACGGCCCGAGTGCAGGAGATCGCTCCCGGACCCCCGCTGGACCACCAGGGACTTTTGGCAAGTCTTGGGGGACCCTCCTGAACCCCACAAGACTTGCCAAAAGTCCCTGGTGGTCCAGCGGGGGTCCGGGAGCGACCTCCTGCACTCGGGCCGTCGCTGCCAGTATTCAAAATGGCACTGGCCATCCATTACTCCTACCATGTGACAGGGACTGACCAATGGCACTGGTAGTCCCTGTGACATAGTAAGGTCAAAGGCTATTGGCACCATTTTGAATACCGGCAGCCGAGGGTGTGAGTGCAGGAGATGGCTCCCGAACCCCCCGCTGGACCACCAGGGAGTTTTGGTAAGTCTTGGGGGGGTCAGGAGGGTGGGGGTTGTAGTTAATTCAGTTTTAGCAGGGAAATAAATAAGAATTAACGCATGAACGTATCGGGGGCCCCCTTGCCGAATGCAACATATCTGCCCCCCCCCCCCCGACGAATACAAATCCTGAATGCAACGTATGGCATTCCTACAAATGACTGAACATCCCTACAAATGACTGAGCACATATAAATCTGATACTAATTCCCTTTTCAAAGGATAAAATATCATTAAAAGATTTAAGTGATTTGAGATTCCTTATTTGTAGTGTTGAATTTATGTATAAGCATATATAGTGAGGAAGTGGTAGCCTTGTTAGAAAGATTATTTTGTTTTCTAATATGTGTGTGTGTGTGTGTATATATACATAGTCAACAAAATTTATTTCAGTTGTCATTTGTTTCGTAGGTTGCAATCATTTGTTTGGTTCATTTCAAACAAAAAAATAATTTTGTTTATTTGTTCATTCATTTACCATTATAGTCAATGGGGGAAGCAATGCAGCCTATTTTGGTCACCCAAATCAGAATTTTCTAATCATTTCTAATAGAAACATAGAAACATAGAAATGACGGCAGAAGAAGACCAAATGGCCCATCCAGTCTGCCCAGCAAGCTTCACACATTTTTTCTCTCATACTTATCTGTTTCTCTTAGCTCTTTGTTCTATTTCCCTTCCACCCCCACCTTTAATGTAGAGAGCAGTGATGGAGCTGCATCCAAGTGAAATATCTAGTTTGATTAGTTAGGGGTAGTAGCCGCCGCAATAAGCAAGCTACACCCATGCTTATTTGTTTTACCCAGACTATGTTATACAGCCCTTATCGGTTGTTTTTCTTCTCCCCTGCCGTTGAAGCAGGGAGCTATGCTGGATATGCGTGAAGTATCAGTCTTCTCCCATGCTGTTGAAGCAGAGAGCCATGCTGGATATGCATCGAAAGTGAAGTATCAGGCACATTTGGTTTGGGGTAGTAACCGCCGTAACAAGCCAGCTACTCCCCGCTTTGTGAGTGCGAACCCTCTTTTCTTCTCCCCTGCCGTTGAAGCAGAGAGCTCTGCTGGATGTGTGAAGTATCAGTTTTTCTTCTCCCCTGCCGTTGAAGCAGAGAACTATGCTGTATATGCATTGAAAGTGAAGTATCAGGCTTATTTGATTTGGGGTAGTAACCGCTGTAACAAGCCAGCTACTCCCCTCTTTGTGAGTGTGAAACCTTTTTTACCACATTTCCTCTTGCTGTTGAAGCTTAGAGCGATGTTGGAGTCACAGTAAGCATGTGTATGTTTATTTAATAAGGGTATTGTCTCCAGGCAGTAGGCATCATTCTGGCGAGTCACCCACTCTTCATTGGTGGCCTCTTGACTTTATGGATCCACAGTGTTTATCCCATGCCCCTTTGAAGTCCTTCACAGTTCTGGTCTTCACCACATCCTCCGGAAGGGCATTCCAGGCATCCACCACCCTTTCCGTGAAGAAATACTTCCTGACATTGGTTCTGAATCTTCCTCCCTGGAGCTTCAAATCGTGACCCCTGGTTCTGCTGATTTTTTTCCTACGGAAAAGGTTTGTTGTTGTCTTTGGATCATTAACACCTTTCAAGTATCTGAAAGTCTGTATCATATCACCTCTGCTCCTCCTTTCCTCCAGGGTGTACATATTTAGATTCTTCAATCTCTCCTCGTACGTCATGCGATGAAGATCCTCCACCTTCCTGGTCGCCCTTCTCTGTACCGCCTCCATCTTGTCTTTGTCCTTTTGAAGATACGGTCTCCAGAACTGAACACAGTACTCCAGGTGAGGCCTCACCAAGGACCTGTACAAGGGAATAATCACTTCCCTTTTCTTACTCGATATTCCTCTCTCTATGCAGCCCAGCATTCTTCTGGCTTTTGCTATCGCCTTGTCGCATTGTTTCGCAGACTTCATATCATTAGACACTATCACCCCAAGGTCCCTCTCCTGCTCCGTGCACATCAGCTTTTCCCCCCCCATCGAATACAGTTCATTCGGATTTCCACTCCCCATATGCATGACTTTGCACTTCTTGGCATTGAATCTGAGCTGCCATATCTTCGACCACTCTTCCAGTTTCCTTAGATCCTGTCTCATTCTCTCCACTCCTTCCGGCGTGTCCACTCTGTTGCTGATCTTCGTGTCATCCGCAAAAAGACAAACCTTACCTTCTATCCCGTCCGCAATGTCGCTCACAAAGATATTGAACAGGACTGGTCCCAACACCGATCCTTGCGGTACACCACTTAAAACCGCTCTCTCTTCAGAGAAGGTTCCGTTTACCATCACACATTGTCTTCTGACTGTCAGCCAATTTGCAATCCAGGTCACCACCTCGGCCCTCACTCCTAAGCTTCTCGTTTTATTCACCAGTCTCCTGTGCGGAACCGTATCAAAAGCTTTGCTGAAATCCAAGTATATGATATCAAGCGGTCTTCCTCGATCCAATTCCTTGGTTACCCAATCAAAAAAGTGAATCAGATTTGTCTGACAGGATCTTCCCCTGGTGAATCCATGTTGCCTCTGGTCCATCAATTCTCTGGACTGTAGATAGTTCACTATTCTCTCTTTCAGCAGTGACTCCATTACTTTTCCCACCACCGAAGTGAGGCTAACCGGTCTGTAGTTGCCAGCCTCCTCCCTGTTCCCACTCTTGTGAAGCGGGACCACCACCGCTCTTCTCCAATCACTCGGCACCACTCCCGTTTCTAGGGATCTATTGAACAGGTCACACAGCGGAGCTGCCATAACATCTCTGAGCTCCCTCAATATCTAATAGTCAGACATCATCAGAAGGGTGAAGTCATGCCAACCATCAGGAGTTTGTCAATATAGCATCAAAAGGGGAATCCAGCATTTTTCTTGCTTTTTATGGGTAAGCTGCCTCCCCTTTACACTTCGATGCAAATGCCTCGCCATTTTCCTGCACCTTTCTATCAGGTGCCTCAGGAATGGATTCTCATGTTTCTTGGGCACAATAGGGCATTCCTCGCTGCCAGGTGCAGCAAGTGTGCAAAGCAACGGAGCCCCTGAAAGCCCCTATCATCTATTAACTTTACCATATTTCCCCAACTTTCTGTCACAAATAAATCTGCCTGAATACTCCTGCCTCTCTGCCGTAGCTGCCAACATCTCTTATGACTGATGGATAACCCTCATAGCTCATGCAATATTCTACCACCTGGGTATGTAGCACAGTCTATCTGCACCCTGGTTCTCGGTCCCTGCTAGAGCTGTTGTCTGCCCCTGCCTTGTGCCATCAGGGAGTGGTAAGCACGCATACCATTTTCGCTGGTCCAGATATTGCTGGTGAAATGCATGCTACTCACATTTGCCTTTACCAGCTGCACTTGTCTGCCACTACAGCACTGTTTTTACAGGGTGGGGATAACTTGCCTACTAAATTTGTCCCGGAAGATACTTTGTAATTGTGGGCTAACAGGGGGCTGCAGATGCTTAAAACCCAGATTCTCCACTGTCTACAGGGGCTGCTCAACCAGGACAATCAGCTCTCTGATGCACCTCATTATTACTTTTGGTGCTGCCTGCCTCTGGCCCCAGGATCGTGACATGGAACATCACCCTATCTTCTCTATGATGGGATGCCACTGCAGATGCGCATGGCAGGGGGCTTCTGGCCTACAACTTGATTGGGATCAGCTTGAGGAAATGTATCCTTTTCAAGCCCTTTCCTCTCACTTTTGCATTGAGTGGCAGAAGGGATCCCCACCAGGCTAGTACTGCCACGCTTCTCTGATGCCAGTACTAGAGGGGGTGCTGCTTCTGCAGGTGATGCATACCAGCATTTGTCAGATGCACCAATATCTTCCCTTGACTGATGGCCTGCCTGCAGTGAATACACTGAGCAAAATGTGGGTCCAGACTATCTTTGGGGGTTGATACTGGCACTGGAGTTGAGGTTTGGAGGAGTTCCAGAGGACTGGAGATGGATGTGGTTTCTATTCATAAAAGTGGAAATAAGGAGGAGGCTGAGAACCACAGGCCAATTAATCTGATCTCTATGATGAGCAAATTAATATAATTTCTGCTAAAAAGAAAAAAAAAGAGGATAGTGTAGCTTTTGGAATCCAATGGATTGCGAGATCCAAGGCAGCATGATTACCAGAGGTAAATCTTGTCAAATCTGATAAATTTCTTTGGGTTACCAGAGAGTTGGATCAAGGGAGAATACAAGATTTAGGATACTTGGATTTCTGTAAGGCCTTTGACACCATTCTGCATAGGAGGCTTAAAATAAATTGAACACCCTTGTGGACCTTGACTGGTAATAAACTAGCTGAGTGGGATGAGACAAATGGTAATGGTAAATGGAGTTTTCTGTGAGAAGGGGGTTATCACCAGTGTGCCTCAGGGATCAGTCCTTGGACTGCTTATTTTCAACATTTTTTTTGAGAAACATAGCAGAAGGATTGTTGGGAAAGATTTTGCTTTTGTTGTGTGCCAGGGCCGCCATGGCAGCGCCGGGGAATCCAGCCCGTTCGGTCCCGCACTTCGCCACACATCCCCACAGTGATTGCTGGCAGGGGAGATGCCCCAGGCCTCCCATCGCGGCATCGGGCGGCTCTGCAGGGCTTCCGGGATCCAAGATGGCCACCCTGCCCTTATGCGCGAGGCCACGCCTTCTTTGCTGATTTAAAGGGGCCTCGTCCTCCAAATTGCCTGCACCTGTTTCTAATGGACTAGACCAGGGGAACTATAAAAGAAGACTTCCTCCACTCACTCCTCGACTTGGCAACTTGTTTGCTACGAGTCTGCTCGCTTCGGTGAGTCTTCTGATGCCTCGGGTTCCTGATTCCTGGTTCCTGCTTCTTCTCGGTGATTCCTCGGTGTGTGACTTCAGACTGGCAAGCGGTGATTCCTCTGTGTGTGACTTCGGACTGGCAAGTGGTGATACCTTGGTGTGTGACCTCGGACTGGCAAGCGGCGATCCTCTGGTACTTGACCTCTGACTTCTTCCAGACCACCCATCTTCAAGGGCCCACCTAAGTCCCAGCGGCCCGGGCTCTTACGGGCTCCTCCCGGGGGGGCTGCGGGCTTCCAGTGGCGAAGATCCAGCTGGCACTGCTCCGATGTCACGTCTCTTTGCCCTCTTAACGGCCGTCCCAGCCTTCAGAGCCAAAGGACCAGCCAGTTCCATCTTCTGTTCCACCTCGCCACCCAACAGGGGAACCAAAGGAGCCATCTCATAAGGTATATTAACCTCCTGTTGGTCCAAGGGTTCATGACCCCTCCTGATCATAACAGCTTTTTGCTGATGATACCAAAATCTGCAACAGGGTTGCAAGCCAGGAAGGTGTGGAAAATTTGAGGAGGGATCTAGCAAAACTCAAGGAATAATCTAGGGTCTGGCAGCTAAGATGTAATGCTAATAATGCAGAATAATGTATTTAGGATGCAAAAACTCAAAGGAAAAGTACAGTATTGGAGTATGAAAGAAGAGTGGGATCTGGAAGAGGTTGTATCTGATGGTTTTAAGGTGGCCTAAAAGCTAGAAAGATGCTTGGCTGCATAGGGAGAGAATGGTCAGCAGAAAAAGGGAGGTGAGATTGCCTCTGTATAGGTCCTTTGTGAGACCTCATTTGGAATACTGTGTCTGGAGACCACACCTTCAAAATGAAATGAACCGATTGACGTTAGCCCAGAGAGTGGCTACTAAAATGCTCAGAGGTCTTTGTTTTAAAGCATAGGGGGATAGACTTAAAGATCTAAACATGTACACGCTAGAGGAAAAGTGAGATGGGGAGATATGATAGAGACATTTAAATATCTCAAAGGTTTCTAATCACAAGAGGCGAGCTTCTTTCAATAGAAAGAAGGCTGTAGAATAAGAGGGTCATGGGATAAGGGTGAAAGGGAGTAGAATCAGAAGTAATCTTAGGAAATATTTCTTTGCAGAGAGGGTAATGGATACATGGAATGGAATCCCAGTGGAAGTGATGGAGACAAATGCAGTATCTGAATTCAAGAAAACATGAGATAAACACAGGGGATCTCTAAGGGAGTAATGGTAATTATAAAGCTAAATTAATTGGGTGGATGGGCAGACAAAGTGGGCATATGAACGTTTTCTGCCATCATGTTTTTATGAAGTTGAAGGTGGACCTTGAGAAAAAAAGTCCAGAGATATCACTCAAGTGTTCTGCCTGCTCTTCCTGAGGTTGCTGTCAACCCCATCTGCATCAACTGTCTCCTCCATAACCTTACTTGAGGCTAACAAGCTACTGACCAAACCTCCCAAATTTTCTTCATTTACTAGTTCTTCAATTTCTGATTCAGGGGATCCCTGACAAGATTCTTCCTCAGAATCAGCTGCTGAAAATACTACCTCCATTACCTGAGAAGCTTGCTGCTTGTTTTGGCTGCTGCACTTCATTTGGCCTACTCTGCTAATACCAGCCTCTGATGGTTCTTCTAACTTTTGTCTCTGCTCTTAAACAGAGGGAGAAGAACAGGCAGTGGTGACATTATTATTATTATTCATTATTGCTATTAATACTGATGTTAGACTACCTTTTTGTATATTAATATAATAGTTTTTATTTTGTATTATTATTTTTATACATGCTTTTTGTAATTTTTTAGGAGTTTTATTATTTTTACATTTTAGTTTAGAACGACACTTTTGTACACCGTTTTGATTAAATATTGTTTGTAAAAGCGGTATAAAAACATTTTTCAATAAATAAAAAATACATATGTTCTTCAAATTTTTATTTCTTCTGGCTTCCACTGTTGGCATTCTGTGATTAAAAAAGTCTCTTTTCAGTTTAGGGGTAGAGCTGTCTTTTTTTCTTGTTGCTACTGTTAGGCTGAATTGGCTTTGCAGAAAATCCTATGCCCTTCCCTTGCAGTAAATTGATGGAATTTGAAGTGCTTACTGGGGATTTTGATATCACAAAGGAATTTATTAATACTTTATCACAGCTCACATATCATACTAGTATGTGCAACAATGTATGTTACACACACAGATAGATATACAGTGTATATGTGTGCAGTACTGAATGATTTATTTTTAGCATAACACAAAACTATTAAGAAGGCTGGCACCCTGGCAAAACTCTTTTTCATTTCAATTTGTCAGTGTCTGCTAACCTCACTGCACTGCACTGTGCTATGTCAGCCAGATAAAAAAATATCACTGATACTGTTCCAATCATTGCTTCTCAACTACTCAATTCAATCTCCACTCCTCTACTACTCAATCCCTATGGAATACGTAAAACCATACCATTGCCTCTATGTTTCTGACATAGTGAGACCACTGCAGCAGAGAAGATCAGAAAAAAGCCTTTATCAAAGCCTCCTTTTTAAAAGCTTTTTATTTAAATTCAGAGAAATCTTCTGTAAAGAGACACTTCTCTGCCAACTGCCAGAGAGCAAATAGAGTTTCTTGCACATGCTCAGACCTCTCAGTGAGATGATGTCCGAGTCATTTGATCCAGATGGCAGCTATAGGCTAGATAAAAAGATGCTTCACCATGATTTGTCCTCTGTCTGGTCTCCTTATCAACTTCTCCTGCCTTTAATCCCAGGAGGCTATGATGTCACAGAGGCAAAAGTTGGTTGCTATAGTTACCAGTTCTTTACTCCAACCATAGACTTGAATGGGCCACACAAAGCAATGAAAATTTTCCTTTAAATTTGTGGGCACCCTCCATTTGTTTCAGAGTCCATGAATGAAACAAAAATTGACTCATTCATTGCATTTTGATATATATTTCAAATAAATGCACATTCCTAACACATACACACACACACACACACACACACATGCAAAAACGCATATACTGGGGGCAATTTTCACAAAGCCAAATAGTGGCAAAATGGAAAGATACTTTGATATTTGTGTACCTTTAATTAATTTTCAAAGGGAAATTATCCAAGTACTTTGAAGAGAATTTTGGAGGAACTGGTATACCTTTTCAGACACAATCTTGTTCCCACTTCCATCAAGCAAGAGTAGTGATAGAAAGAGGGGTTGAGAAGAGAGCCCAGGAGAGTGGGAGGAATGAAGAAGAAACTTAGCAGAGGCTGAAGGGAGTGAGAGAGGCAACGGGAGCAGAGGTATCAGAAAACTAGAGAGGGAGGAAAGACAAAGGGTGATAAGGTGAGAAAAAGGCTAAAAATAAAAAGGAAAGGAGGAGAAGGAGGAAAAAGAACTACCTGGAGATTGCTGTTTGGATTGGGGTAAGGTGTCTTGCCCGACGAGAGACCTGAGGACTTCCAGGTTTGCCGACTTCAGGGCAGAGCCGGTGAGAAGGGTTATAAAATCTGACCCCCCTGTGTTTTAAACTCTGAGGAGAAGGAGGAAAAAGAACTACACGGAGACTGCTGTTTGGATTGGGGTAAGGCGTCTTGCCCGACTAGAGACATGAGGACTTCTGGGTTTGCCGACTTCAGGGTGGAGCCGGCGAGAAGGGTTATAAAATATGACCCCCCCCTGCGGTGTGCAGCCCAAGCCGCGCGCGCCTAAGGGGCGCGCAGCTTTGCCTGGAAGTTTGGTAACTTTGTGAAGTGACTGGCCTGATTTCTTCTTTCAGTAAGTGCTGAATTTCTTTTACCATTAGATTCTCCAAATCCTCCGCTAGCAGGAATCATTTTAGAGTATCTGGACAGAGTTGAATACTTTGCATTTCTACTGTGATTTTTTCATTGGTTTCGTGAGATGCCACATACAAAAAGGAAGGGGAAACTGAGGGAGGTGACAACTACTTCCTCCCCAGTAACCCCTTCTCGATCTCAATTAAAAATTGAAAAGTTTTTTAACTCAGCCCCAGAAGTAACTCCCGATGTTGGAAGCGCAGTGATGCTTATGGTTGAGCACAAAGAGGTATCACCTGCCTCACTTCTATCTTTAAGTCTGGGAGCGCCGAATACACCTTCACCTCCCCTTGCTGGATCATCTTTATTAGGACTTTTAGAATTAAAATCATCTAATACAGGGGATAAAGTAATACAAGAAGGAGGAAGTGTAGAGTCTTGTATTCTAGATGAAGGTAGAGGCTCCGACACACACAGCGGGGTGACTAGTGTCGGAGCACTAGTATCAGAATCCGGTATCCCTCAAAAAATTGAAAAATCTCTAAAAATAACATTGGACAACGTCTGGACTGCAATAATGACATTAGAAAAAACTATTACCACTCTTACTAATGTAGTCACAGACGTGAACAAACAAATGCTAAATATTGAACAACAGAATGAGAAGCAGAAGACACAAATGCAGAATATCGATCAGAAGATTCTACAAATAGAGAAAATACAAACAAGTTTAATCCAAGGGGAATTTAAACAGCAGAAAAAAATGGAGAAAATTGAGAATGAACTGAGATACTTAAACCTGAGAGTGATTAATTTCCCACAGGTTGTGGGAATTTCAGTTCAGGAACAATTTAAACAATATCTGGGTATGGTCCTGAAAATTCCGAAAGAATCTCTACCACCATTAGCAAAAATCTATTTTCTATCTGAAAGGAGAGGAAAAGAACAAGAGATTCAGCAAGATCGACAACAAGGACTATTTAATGTTACAGAACTATTAGAAACATCTAATGAGGAAATAGTTCAAAAGAGAGGTATTGTTCTTGTTAAGTTCATTTTCCCTTCAGATAGGGATATGGTGCTTAAATTGTTTTTAAGAAATAGGTCTGTTAAATATTATGACCAGCTAATTTGGATTTTTCCGGATGTTACTAGAATTACACAGTGTAGGAGAAAGGAATTTCTAGCTTTAAAACAACTAGCAGAGAAAGTGGGTGCCCAGGTGATGATTCGATACCCTAGTAAATGTATGATAAAATTAAATTATATAAATTATATCTATTATGAACCTTCTGATCTAAAAAAATTTTTGGAGGCTAGGAATTTGTTGGGGGAGATGGTTTCTGAATAAAGGTATTCGCAAATTTTTGAAAAATGGGGGTAAAATGTCCTAGATTATGCATGAAATAACTATTTCCTTGATATATGCTCAAATTAATAAGATGATTCCTTCTACTTCATAGTACTAGAATGTCTAAGTGGATTTGTAAATGTTTTTGATGTTTTGGTTTTTTTTTAAATGTTTAAGATTTCTTAAACTTGATTCTAGAATTTATTACTTAGACATTCGTATTTGTTAATGATATTACATGTCATGAATTTATGAAAATTTAATAAAGTTTAAATATAAATAAAATAAAAAATAAAAAGGAAAATCAATTTTCTATTTCTATGAAGAAGAGAACAAAAAGGAAGGACTTGAAATTTCTATCACTGTTCTTGCTTGATGGAAGTGGGAGCAGGATTGTGTCGAAAGAGAATTTTGAAGGAACTGGTGTACCTGAAAGGACACTAGCAAGAAACATTCTCAGGAATTAGAATATGAAAATAAAAGAAGCTGGGAACTGTTTGCATTTCGGGGGCAATTTTCAAAATAGCTCACATAGGGCCTCATTTTCCAATATCACATTAGGGGGTGTTACCAATGCAAATGAGGCTTCTTTCATGCAGTGGGGAAACATCACATGCAGTGATGTTTTTGACATATTCATGATGGGGAGAGAGAGAGAGAGAGAGAGAGAGAGAGAGAGAGAGAGAGAGAGAGAGAGAGAGAGAGAGAGAGAGAGAGAGAGAGAGAGAGAGAGAGAGACTTACTATAGTGCCTATGCCCTAGACAGGTATTTTAATCCCTATGGGAGGGCCACCTACTAACTCGGGGTGGGGATTAGGTATGAGCGTCGGGGGTTGGGGGCCACTTTCGCATTCCACATGAGACCTACGGAAAGAACAGTGGTCTCTAGTGAAGATTTGCTGGCCGTCGGAGTGAGGAAACTCACTCCAAGAAGAGATTTGGGCTACGTTCTCTCCACCTAGCTTGTTGTTGCCCAGGTAGAGTGTCCAGCAAGCTAGGTGGAGAGAACGTAGCCCAAATCTCTTCTTGGAGTGAGTTTCCTCACTCCGACGGCCAGCAAATCTTCACTAGAGACCACTGTTCTTTCCGTAGGTCTCATGTGTAATGCGAAAGTGGCCCCCAACCCCCGACGCTCATACCTAATCCCCACCCCGAGTTAGTAGGTGGCCCTCCCATAGGGATTAAAATACCTGTCTAGGGCATAGGCACTATAGTAAGGCGCTCTCTCGCTCTCTCTCTCAACTGCTTGGAAAATGAGGCCCATAATTGCAATGTATGTGGGTACTTATTTTGCATGTGCTTTATACCTAATTTTCAAAAAAGAAGCTATCCCAGGTAGTAGTGGTGCACACCTTTTTTTTTTGGTTCATTTCACGTCATCGGTGGGTATGGTTTTCTTCTGTTGTGGGGGGTGGGTATTTTGTTTTATTCCATTTTGCTTTGATTTTACTGTGCGCTATCAGCAGCGTGCCCCAAAACCAAAATCCACACTGCCTGATTACAAAACATCCCTGCTGGGCTTTCTTGCACCCCACTATGAACCTCCCCTAAACCCTCTTTACCTGCAATTATAATCTCCAAAGAGGGGAAGAAACGATCCACAATCGCTCCTGCCCTGTCGCTACAGTGTTTAAAAATGGTGCTGCCTTGTGCCATTTTGGAGTGTGGACCGTACTCTACAATGGCCTTGGTTCAGCTACTGCTATTTTTATTTACCACAATGGGTGCAGCAGGAGCAAATGGAAATTGTTCTTGCCCCTCTTTGGAGATGATCACTGTAGGTAAGCTTGGAGGGGCCTGGAGGGGAGCTTGGTGAGGTCTGCAGTAGGACAGGAGACAGCCCAAGAGGGTGGCTCTTTTATAATCAGGAAGCACAAGCTATAAAATAAAATGGTAGATGTGAAGGGAACCCAAAACAAGATGAAAACCAAAATTTTAGTCATTCTTCCTTCACTTTTTTCAAAAGTGACACAAAATGTCATAGGAAATGTAGTTTCAAATGACAGAACATCCCTACCGGGTGGTTTCCCTTTAACTCTTAAGCATAAAGTATATGTGCTGAAAGTGCCCACGTACTCTGTGCTGCTATTTGTACAGGCAGGTGGAGAGGGAGGGGAAAATAGCATGCAGACTTTTGAAAATCCCATGTTCGTGCATTATCCTTCCCCTCCCCCACCCCAGACACCGCCTCGCAGCCTGGCTAAAAGTGCACACACACACACACACACTACGGAAGCCGACACGTTGCTGGTTAGCGGAGGGCAATTATGAGCTCAACCCTTTTACCCAGGTAAATGACTTTGAAAATTGTTCTGAGAGTGTGCGAGGTGCGTTACAACCTGATCACACAAACGTTGAGAACTGCCATGGCCATTCATTACGGCCAAACCCTCCAGCACGGATGGCATCTCTGGAACACAGAGTGGTTTAGGTTACCGAGAACCGTTTGCTCTGCCCTGTCACAATGCATGCCTTGTGCAGGAAGTCCAGAATCTACGGCGTGATGCTTGCCAAAAAACCAGAAGCAATAAATGTATAATGTGTGTGACCTGCGCTCCCTCTTTGAATAGGTCAAAGTTTCCCATATGTGTACAAACATTGTCCCAGGCTCACAGCACACTCAAACTTCCAAAAGCTTTTACCTTCCAGAAACTCCGCACAAAGATTTCTGTCTGCAGAATTATGTACTTGCAAAGAAATATGTTTAGTTATAAACGAGTGTGTGTGTTTGTGCACATGCAGATGGAAGGTAGGGGAAGGGACATGAGTGAATATAAACAAGTAATCTGACAGAGCCACTGGGATAACAGTCACTGCCTGATGCATTCAATGCCTTGCCAATTTCGGTTTCTATTTTATCTATACATCAATTTCTGCTTCCTGATCTGATAATAAAAATCTAATTTCAGAAGTAGGTGTTGAGAAATAGTGTTAAATGTTTGTATAATTACATGTTGTAGATGTTACCCAGGGGGCAGGAAACTGGAGAAAGTGCCAGGGAAAACCCTTGTTGAACAGGGCCCTAACTAGTCCCTTGGGATTCTGTTAATCCCTCAGTCATCCTCCACATGATGGAATAATGTATTATTGTCATGAGTAAAAGTCAATGCTAAGATCAATGCTAGGCTCTGAAGTGATTTAGAGAGAGAGAAAGGTGTTAGGCAAGTCATAGCCTTACCATCATTCATTCTGTTGCATGCATTTCCTGTACTTCTGGTTCGGTTTTTCTAGTTATACCAAGGTTGGTTCCAAATCCTGCAGGTCTTTCATCTGGGGCACCTGACATTCAGTATATGCCGGAACTTCTTTGGAGAAGAGAGAGGGAGGTGCAAAAGCAAACAGATGCCATCCTACAGTGAGAACGGTGATTCAAAAGACTGACACTGAATTCTGTTATATAAGAACATAAGAACATGCCATACTGGGTCAGACTAAGGGTCCATCAAGCCCAGCATCCTGTTTCCAACATTGGCCAATCCAAGTCACAAGCACCTGGCAAGTACCCAGACATTAAATAGGTCCCATGCTACTAATGCCAGCAATAAGCAGTGGCTGTCCCTCCCTAATGATTAATAGCAGTTTATAGACTTCTCTAGGAACTTATCCAAATCCTTTTTAAACTCAGCTGCACTAGCTGCCTTAACCACATTCCTTTTTGCAACAAATTTCAGAGCTTAATTTTGTGTTAAGTAAAAAAAAAAAAAAAATTCCGATTTCTTTTAAATGTGCTACTTGCTAAGCAATGATATCATTAAGTTCATGGAATTTAATGACTGTAAAAAAAAAGTCTACTTTTTGAGACAAGAAGAAAAAAATATCAAGAGGGGCTGGTTGGGCCTCTCTTTGAAGTATTTACTGTTGGATGTATGCAGGGCTGGCGGAAGCACCAGGCGCCCTAGGCCCGGGCCTAGGGCGCCGACCATTAGGGGGTGCGAGCCATGTGAGGCTGCTGCCAATCGTGGCCCAAAAAACCGAGAGGAAGGAGTCTGAGCCGTGACCGGGGGGAGAAGACGGTGCAAGGTAGAAGGTGCCTAGGGCACCTAATCCCCTTGCACCAGCCTTGGATGAATGAACTAGGAAGAAGTCTATTTAGAATCCATTTGTAGTGGAACAAATTGTCTGAGAAGTGTAAGTCTTCTCATTCACAAGGACCATGGAAGAGAAAATCCCTGGTCTGTTCATTCACTGCATGTTAGCTATACCTTTCTATGTAGTAAGGTGTACATTTAAGCATGCACAGCAGAGTAGATAAAAAGCTGAGCTGTAGGAGGTCAGACATAAGATTATAAATGAGTTAAATTTAAACAGCCAACTTCCTTACCCTATTGCTTAGGGCTGAAGTCCACATGAAATTCAGACATAATTTTCAAATCGGACTCACACATGTAATTCCGACTTGAAAATTAACAGTTATGCACGTACATATATGTCTTCATGGGACCAGATGTAAATATTCATGTGTGTGTGTGCATTCTTTAAATTTTAAAGAGAAGAAGCTTAAATGGGTTCCTTGCCCTCACTCTGCCTCCTCGAATGCCTTTTTCAAGTACACATAAAAGTGTGTATGAAAGTTCTTCAGCGTGAACTTTTATGTGTACAACCCCTGGCCTTTATAAAAGGTCTGTATAGGCATGCAAATCGGCGTTCTACGTGCATGAATGTTTTTGAAAATTCGTCGCAAAATTCCCAGCATACATCTCACTCACAACTTAGACAGTCTGTAGAAAAATGTAGCATAGACACTGGTTGAATTTTCAGTTCCTCGACGCAGCTTACAATCTCATTTTCAATGAGAAACTCCCATTGGAGATTCCTTTTGAAAATGCTCCAGTGCGCACACTGTAAGGGGTAGATTTTCAAAGGGTTGCACGCATAAGATACGCTCGCAACCCCCAAAAACCTACCCCTGTCTCCCCCTGCGCGTGCCGAGCCTAAGTCCTGGGGCTTGAAAAAATGGGCGTTCTGGGGGTGGGGCCGTGAGCGTGGCACCAGCCTGGGGGTGTTCCGGGGCCGGGACCGAGGCCTCCGGAACAGCCACCGGGCCGGGAGATGGAGAGCTAGTGCGCACAAGTTACGCCTGCCCAGCGGCAGGCGTGACTTCTTCAATTAAGATCGGGAGGGAGTTTAGTTAGGGCTGGGGGGCAGGTTAGAGAGGGGAAGGTGCGGGGGGGGGGGGCGGAGGGAACGGAGGCAGGCTGCTTGGCTCGGCGCGCGCAGGTTGCACAATTGTGCACCCCCCTGCGTGCACCGACCCTTGATTTTATATCATATGTGCGGCAGCACGCGCATGTTATAAAATCGGGCGTAGATTTGTTCGCGCCGGGTTGTGCGAACAAGTCTACGCCCGCGCGCATGTTATAAAATCTGGCCCTAAGTACCGGTATATAAGTACCCCTGGACTTTGCACCTGCAGAAAATGCGCACGATAGTTTCAGAATGAAATTGGTGCAAGTGCTTTCCCTCCTCCTAACTCTGCCCCCATTTCCCCATGGGTAAAAGTATGCACATTGTGAAACAGTGCACATATGTTTGATCTACACTGAGGTGGGATATTTCAAGAGCTTTTTTTTTAATGCAGATAAATATGTTTAACTGTACAAACAACTTTGAACATTGTTCTTAAGTCAAGGTACCTGTTCAGAGCTTATTAATAATCAATATCAATGTTATGCCTCGACATTTGAAAAGATAGGAAGAGAAACATTTTTGCATCACTGTTGATGTTTTTTAACATTAGTAGCCAATTTATAAATGGTTTTGGTTTTTTTTTTTTTGAGGGGGAGGCTTTAAAATATTAGGGATGTGCATTCATTTGCAACAAATTGTTAAAAATGCAATGAGTGAGTCCATTTTTGTTTTATTTGTGGACTCCAAAATGAATAGAGGGCACCCTTAAGGGAAACAAGATTTTTTGTCTCACTCGTTTGTTTTCCATTTAGGTCTGTGGCCCATTCAAGTCTGTGGTTGTGTTGAGTAATCAAGAGATGCAGGCAGGATCTAACTGGTAATTATCGCTGCCAACTGCCTAGCTACCATGCAGCAGATATACCACCATGGGGGTCTTACTGCCACGTTATCTAGCTGCCATGCACCAGATATACCACCATGGGGGTCTTACTGCCACTTTATCTAGCTGCCATGCAGCAGATATACCACCATGGGGGTCTTACTGCCACGTTATCTAGCTGCCATGCACCAGATATACCACCATGGGGGTCTTACTGCCACTTTATCTAGCTGCCATGCACCAGATATACCACCTTGGGGGTCTTAAAGCCACTTTTTCTAGCTGCCATGACCAGATATACCACCTTGGGGGTCTTACTGCCTCTTTATCTAGCTGCCATGCACCAGATATACCACCTTGGGGATCTTCCTGCCACTCTGCCTAGTTGCCATGCCCCACATGTTATTTATTTATTTGTTACGATTTTTATACCGCTATTCAGTCGCGCCGTCATAGCGGTTTACATCTTTTTAAAAAGATTACAGAGTACATACATAAATATAGCCTAACTAAAACAAACAACGTAAAATACAGCATCCTACATAAAATAGAGTAAAATAGTATACCAAAATTATTTAAAGAAATTACAACTAAAGTATAATAAAAAGGATTGAATAAAAGAGTTCTTTGCCTATTTTCCTTCCAGATTCTTAAAAGCAATACCAAACAGCCATGTTTTCAGTTTTTTTTCTAAACAATTTTACATCTGCTTGTAATCTCCATTCTGCTGGAAGTGAGTTCTAGAGTCTTGGGCCTGCTATTGAAACAGCTCTGTCCCTCTCTTGACTTAAATGAGCTGAATTTACAGATTGCACTATAAGCAAACCCTTATTTGCCGATTGAAGGTTCCTCTGGGGTGTATGTAAATGAACCTCCACTTTCAGCCAGCCTCTCTGATCCCCATATAACATTTTATGCAAAATTCACAGCACTTTAAATTGTATTCATAATTCAATGGGAAGCCAATGTAAGGCAAACAATACTGGAGTAATATGATCTCTTTCTTGCTGTTAGTTAATATTCTTTTTGCGGCATTTTGCAAAACTTGAAGTGGCCGAATAGTTGATAATGGTAGGCCTAATAACAAAGAATTGCAGTATTCTGCAATTTAGTAGAATACTAAAGCCTGTAAAACAGTTCTAAAATCATTTACTTCAAGGAGTGGTTTTAATTGCCTGAGTGTCAACAATTTATTATAACCTTCTCTTATTTTCACTGAGATGTGTTTCTTAAAAGTGAGTTCTGAGTCCAAATGTACTAACTTGGGAGCCTTTCTGCCACTCTGCTAGCTGTCATGCCCCAGATGTACCACTTTGAGGGTTGCTGCTACTTTGCCTAGCTGTCGTGCCCCAGATGTGCCATTTTGAGGATGCTACTTTCCCTAGCTGTCATGCTCCAGATGTACCACTTTGAGGGTGGCTGCTACTTTCCCTAGCTGTCATGCTCCAGATGTACCATTTTGAGGGTGGCTGCTACTTTCCCTAGCTGTCATGCCCCAGATGTACCACTTTGAGGGTGGCTGCTACTTGGCCTAGCTGTCATGCCCCAGATGTATCACTTTGAGGGTGGCTGCTACTTTCCCTAGCTGTCATGCTCCAGATGTTCCATTTTGAGGGTGGCTGCTACTTTGCCTAGCTGTCATGCTCCAGATGTTCCATTTTGAGGGTGGCTGCTACTTTGCCTAGCTGTCATGTCCCAGATGTACCACTTTGAGGGTTGCTGCTACTTTGCCTAGCCGTCATGTCCCAAATGTATCACCCTGAGAGTTTTGCTACTACACTGCAGCCCTTGTGTGCTCACTGGCCATGCAATGCCTTACCTTCTCCTGCCACACGGGTTTCCTGTTAATATGGAAACTTGTGCGCCGTGACATAGAGGTGAAGGGGGGATGCATTTGGATTTAGATATGCAGTGGTGACGACACTCTGGGACCTATAAATAATATGGCACATGAGGCAGTTGCCTATGCCTAAATCTGCCCAGTGTATGAGGTTGTGATCGCCTTGTGCCTTTCTGTACACAGGCCTTCTGTCATCAGTATGTGACACCCAGTAATAAGATGTATTGCCATTGTATGGAACTATTTGGCTGGTTTTTTTTCCTTTGCTTGTAATGAACCATCTTGCACATAGTTCACTGTTTTGTCCTACATATCAATCTCTCATTTTTAGGTTTAATTCACCTTTCTTTAATTATTTCTGTGTCACGTTTTGATCTATATGTGGTTGTTGAGGTAACTCTGTATTTCCTGCTGTATTTTTACATTTAACACCTGTTTTCCCTTATTTGATGGTACAATTCTTTAAACTGTTTTTACTCTTGTTTTGCAAATTCTTTTGCTTTTTTCCCCTATGTGTGCGGGTGGATTCCCTCTCATTCTTTCTAATTTTCAGAATGCTTGTCCAAGTTTAAGGATGGAGATTATTTGTTGCTGTGTACATTCAAACTTCAGCACTCTTTAAGTATTTGAATATGCTGATTCTATTAAGTATGCCTAAAGATCAAAGATAGTAGCTCTGTCTGTTAATCTATTTCTATAGGACCGGGAACCAGACCTCCTCCAGCTCTTGAGATGTACAATGTCAGCAGATACATTTGCTAGTGGACATGAAGAGATGCTGTAGTCCTTATGAACAAATGATTGAAATCTTGTGGGGCCCGTCTATGTTTCCTCTATAATAGACAGACAGATGCATTCATTTTTATTTAGTTTTCCTCTAATGTGTCTTAGCACATTTGGTCCAGGCCAAATATCATTCTGATGTCATCTGAGAAGCACTTCACTATTAGAAGTTGTTCTGCTAAACAAGGATCCGATGAGCTGTGAAGCTTCATATCATCTTTACATAGTAGGTGTGATATTGTTTGAGGGATTAAGGCTAAATCCATAGCCCAAGGAATGAAGAAGAATACTCAGTGGATTCAGTGCCCGTCAAATCAAAAGTGGTAATGGGAAATCTCCCTGAAATATTTCAAGCTGGGTCTTCATATTACGAATGAAAAATTGTCCATCTTTATAATACAAATGGAGTATATTCTGCCACATTTTCATGGTGAACTTGATAAAGTCAGGGTTTATTTTGTACATTTCAAGACCAATTTTATTCAAAAGTGTGGGATGCTATCAAACTCTTTTTTTATAGTCCATCCATATTGTACTGAGGTTTTGTTTTTTTCTCTTGTGTTCCATAACTAGGGATCTTTGTTTTCAGTTTTTATTTTATTTTTTTGGGGAATTTCAATGTTATAACAAAGCAATCTATGGAAAAATGTCTTTGTTATAACACACACAGAAAAATATTTCTTTTTTTGTTAGAATATTGAAATTTACAGGAAAAATAAACTAATAATGTACAGTTATTTATTTATTTATTTATTTATTTATTTATTTATTTATTTAAGGTTTTTATATACCGGCAATCATGAAAACATATCTTGCTGGTTTACATAAAACAGGAGTGCAGTATATACATCAAACTAGAACTGTGGTGACCGAAGATGCAGTTACATTTAACAAGGGTAGCAGAACTTGGAGTAAGAAGGAAGAGAGAGGAAAGAATAGAAATGGTTAAACAATATACAAATTAAATACTATATACAAAAGGCATGGTTAAGGGCTGAATGTTTTGAGGAGTCATTAGATTGTGTCATTAGATTGTGTCCGGGAAAGCTTGCTTGAACAACCAAGTCTTGTCTTTTCCTAAAAGTTAGGAGGCAGGGCTCCTGTCTGAGATCTATAGGAATGGAGTTCCAAAGGAGAGGGCCAGCTGTGGAGGTGGCGTGATCTCTTAGGGTAATGTGTCTTAGGTTATCTCTTAGGGTAATGAAAGTAATAACATCAAGCTTGATACATCGAAATGAACAAGAGTAATCAGTCTCTATGAATTGTAACCATGGTTTCTTTCCTCCCTCCTTCCCCCTACCCTACTCTTTAATATTTACTGTACATTATTTGTAATTGTTGATTCTTGTACCTCATTGTTTCAAAATCAATAAATGTTTGAAAAAAAACAAACCTGAAAATGAAGGTTCCCATCCATATCTGATCACCTACATGGAAGCCTGTTTTAGTTTCATTCTTTTTTTGCTTTCTTTGACTTTTATTTATTTATTTATTTCACATTTTTCTATACCGAGCTTCATGGTTGAATACCATATCAGATCGGTTTACATCGAACGAGGGATAGAGAAACTTGTAACAAAAAACGGAACAGTAAATTATAATCAGAAAGAGAGCAAAAAAAAGTTACATTGAACAAGGACTATAAACTTGGAGGCTTTACAGCTTGGAAGTAAATAGAGTAAAAAAGGCCCGAGCAGGGCAGTAACTTAATGCTATTGTTGTTTTTATTGCTTTTATTGTTTCTTGCATTTTGTTATTAAAGTGAACTCGAAGCCTTGGCGAATGAAAGCATTTTAGAAAATTACAACCAGGACAAAAGATGGTGTCCAAGCAGCCAACAGGATTGAACACCATTTGCATGGAGGAAATGAGTCAGGTTATCGAAGAACCTCCTAAAGGTAATATAAAGGTTTCTAAAGTATCGTGAGCCTATAAGTATACCGTGTGCATTAGCAAGGATGAGGTGCTTGTT
The DNA here is from genome assembly GCF_901001135.1 of Rhinatrema bivittatum. Lineage (NCBI taxonomy): Eukaryota > Metazoa > Chordata > Amphibia > Gymnophiona > Rhinatrematidae > Rhinatrema > Rhinatrema bivittatum. The sequence goes on along the minus strand of NC_042618.1, from coordinate 224,660,959 downwards.
ATTTCTTCCATAAGTCAAGAGATCGGGGCAGTACAGAAAGTTCAATTTATGAATTTCATACATGGGAAGACCCTGGGGCAATATGGAAACCTTCTCTCCATATATCCAAGAAAGAAAATCCCTTATGAGGAGCCTCAACTTCCTGAGGCCTGAATTATCTAAGATCACAGACCTTAAAGAATCCGGCAGTAACGGGGGGTGGGGGCGAAACAGGTGGCGGTCCTGCGATAACTGGCAGCGATCACACCTCCAAGGTGTAGTTATTTGGCGCGAAAGCCGGCAGCGATCGCACCATGGAGGTGTGATCGCTGCCAGTTATCACAGGACCACCACCTGCTTCGCCCCTCCCACCCCCCGTTACCGCCGGATTCTTTAAGGTCTGTGACCTTAGATAATCCAGGCCTCAGGAAGTTGAGGCTCCTCATAAGGGATTTTCTTTCTTGGATATATGGAGAGAAGGTTTCCATATTGCCCCAGGGACTTCCCATGTATGAAATTCATAAATTGAACTTTCTGTACTGCCCCGAAACTGGCGGCGATAAGAATCTTACCTTTCACCGCCAGCGATGTGTCCTCAGCATCGACCCTGGTGCCTCCCCTGGTGCCTCTTCCAGGGTCAATTCTGCCCTGAGTTAGCTATCGCACGTGAAAAGGGACTTTTTGCGTTCGATAGCATTAGAGAATGACCCCCTAAAATTGTTGTTGACCATTCCAAGCTACAAGTAAGCAAAGTAAAGGCCCTATTTTTCATACTTTCCAAGAAACTAACCCAGTTTACTAATGGGTAAGAAGAAAACCAGCCTGAAGATGGAATTATTTGAGATGATGACAGTCTACGAGGGATGTATAAACCGTTTTATATGAGTATACTGTTAAAAATGTTGAAGGTCCATACATGTTGGCAGAGAACTCAAAAGACAATCAGCATGAAAACAATTTATTTATCTAATTTTATTTTATTTTGAAATTCTTATAGACCACTTGAATAATGTAATTGTACTAGGTGGTTCACATAGTCAACAATAATATTTAAAAGTATTTATTTTATTTATTTAACAGTTTTATATACCGAATTTCTGGTAACAAAGTTACTAATCACTTCGGTTTACATTACAACAATAGATTGACAGTATAAAGAATAATGTCTTACAATGAACAAGGTAAATAGAACTTGGAAAAAATAAATAATAATAACTTAATAAGGGGAAGGAGAGTAATTATATACAAAGTGGTGGACAAACATTACATTACATTATAATGATTAAAATGAACATTAAAAATCATTTATTAGGGAATGCTTCAGTGAACAATAAAGCTTTTAACTTTTTATGAAATATCTTGATTTATAGAACGCAGGTCACCAGGTAGTGAGTTCCACAGACTAGGCCCAACAGCTGAAAAAGCCCAGGCATATGTTTTAACCAGATGGATTTCTTTAACAAAACAGAATCAATTTCTGGACATAAACATCTGGCTGGATGATAAAGTGAGACCAGATGGGATAAATAAGTAGGACCCTCTCCTCTAACAATTTAAAAAATAAATATCAGAATTTTAAAGTTAATACATTGTGCTACAGGCAACCAGTGAAGTTGAAATAAAACCGATGAAATATGATTTCTGATATAACTAATCAGTCTGGCTGTGGCGTTTTGCAATAGCTGAATGAACTGATTTCGATATTTCAACAGCCATATAAGCAAATAATTCCTTTAGTCAATAATAGTTAATAGAAAAACCTATACAATGATTCTAAAATCCAATTGGAATAGTTACAATTTCCCCAAGGGCATGCCCATGGGGAACTTACTCCTTTTGAGGAAATGCTTTCGGATATGGAGAATAGTGCCAATGTTTAATTTTGAGTCAGAATATTACTAAGTATTTCACCACTTGAAATGAGAGCATTACTAAGATTTTCCTCATTTTAAAAAGCTCCCTTTCTTTCAAGACCCTGCAAAGCGACACTCCAGAAATCCCATTTTCTAGCATTGCTCCAGTCAATTCAGTAAATGGAAAAATTCTGATTATTGGAATAGTACAGGGAGATTCACTCAAAAGAGGCCCCAAATATTCTGTTTTGACTTCCGTTAGGATGAAGCAATCTGAACCAAAAAAATACACTACATACCTTGATGAATGTGTAATCTTTTGCATTACATGCGATGCTGGAAGTGATCGCCGTTTTCTGCCAGACACATTTCGACATGGCGCTTCATGTTCCTGAATGTGTCTGCGAGCATATCGGGGGGAATAGCAATTTCATGTTGAATGTTTTCCTTCAAATCTTCCACAGTACGAGGCTTGTTCCGATAGACTTTTCCTTTGAGCATACCCCAAAGGAAGAAGTCTGGTGGTGGCCAAAGTCTCTTTGAAATTACCCTGTTGCCGAAAAAGAACTCAATTTCTGCTATGCTCTTTGCCGATGTGTGATATGTTGCTCCATCTTGCAAACGGAGGTTAAACGTCGCAACAGCTGTCCGGCGCCTACCTCATCGCTTTGACGTGGGGGCATCCCAGCTTGTTCGAAGCTCCATATACTGAGGAGCACATTACATGTTGTTTCGTTCAGATTGCTTCGTCCTAGTGAGAGTTATTACAGAATACTCAGTGCCTCTTTCAAGTGAATCTCCCTATATCTTGTCTTTCTGCTCATAACACGAATAATGCAAATGGACAAGAACACAGAAAGATTTAATGACTGTGCTATTGCCAGGCTGAAAGGCCAAATCAAGTAAGATCTGTACAAATGGTAGAGAACACAGGCATACTTGATGAGACTTGAGATCTTAACTGGTATTTTCTCTGTTTCTACGCAATTCTCAGCTGCATATAGTGATCTTACTAGATAGCTGACTGGGCAGATCTATTATGTCTAAGCTAGTACTTTTTAGGATTTTGAGTGTCAAAGTAAAGTGAAAATTTAGAGGGTTACCAGAGCTCAATATTAATGCTGCTTCTTTATTTCAATTCTAGAACAGAAGATATACACCGTGCAAGATGCGGTGGAAACCATTGGATTTGGGAGATTTCATATAATGCTCTTCCTAATTATGGGAAGCACTGGAGTATGTTTTCACTTTACAAATTCTTCAGAATTGCATTTTTCTTAATAGGGTAGCAGTGGGCCACATTATTAACACTGAAATGTCGCCTCACCCTAGATGATGCAATACATCGCCATTTGAAGCAGGCTTTTTCATACTAATTTGGGTCTCTTGTTCCTTGATCTTACCTGCTGGAAGAAAAGATGCCCTAGAAATAACTAAGATCTGAAATCAGAATTAAACCCAACTGGAGAGATTTTCCCCTCTATTCCCTAAGAATCAGAGAGTTGAACAGAGAGCATGTAATGGTACTGCACATACCACGTTTATATTACTTCAACCTCCCATCTAGCCCAGCCATTGCAGTGACAGTCTTCTTGCTGAGGGTGATTGGAGATTCTCTCTGGAACACTTTACATACTTAAACCAGTCAGTAGGTGTTGCTATTGAGTGATTGCTGGCACACTCTATTTTTGGGGGACCATGTAGCCTTAGAATAGAGTCCCAGGATGCCATTGGTCAGGCCCTTCAATTTGATTTTTAAGATTAGATTGCTAATCTTTGAGCCTTCCAGGGCTAGTGGTGTTGGAAATTCATCATTCCCACTTCCAATGGCAGAATATGAAACATAATACTGGATCCTTTCTGGAGGCAGCCAAGACCCATATCCGTTAAGTGAAGGAATGTTGCAACAATGCCTGACTAGATACAGAAGCAGCAGGTGGATTAAAGTAATCAAAGCAGCTGATAGTTGCCAACATTGATGCTCTGTCGTCCTTAATCAGTATAGATACATATGGGCTACAGCAGGTTCTGATTGGGTTAGAGAAAACAAAAGTGAAGAAGGATGTTGGCTTTCTCTTTCACTTACAAAAATGCAATAAAGCAGACATACATTAAAAAGGATTTTTTATTGTTTCATTTGTCCCATTCTTGAAGATTGTAGAAGCCATGGAGATCATGCTGTTGGCTGTCGTTTCTCCACTTATCCGTTGCCAATGGCACCTTGAAAACTGGCAGGTGGCGTTAGTAACAACTGTGAGTAAATCTCTGTTAATACAAAGAATTGCACGATTGTGAATGAAAAACTCCCAGAAGGATATTCGATATGAAGAGGATACCAGAAGTATATGCACATGTACTTATTCAAAGCCATTTATCCATCTAATTCCAAGTTATCCATCTAACTCCAAGTTATCCATTTAAATGTTTAGTTTTGAATATTGACCTCCACAATATTAAAATTTTCACTGAACTAGGTGTACCAACATTAAAATGATAAGATTCTATTCTCTAGTCCTGGATTCCAGCTATGGGTTGCTTTTATAGATGGAGTAGTGCGGCAAGATAATGCAATTTCAGCTAAATTTTGAAGATGACCTTATAGGGAGAGAATGTAGCAATCATGATTTTCCTTCTAATTATTTTCTGTAAACAATTTTTGATGAAACAAAGTCATCATTGAAATTAATTAAAACATTCCAGAAAAATAGTATAATAGTAAACAGAAAAGGTTCTAGAAGGCATATTTGGATAGAGAAACAGAAACAATCAGAAAAGGACTACTTGGTTCTCCCTACCTACTCTTTTGCTCCTGCCTACCATACTGCCACAAGTTCTTAATCTATAGTCTTCTTGCGCCGAGGACCTACTTTAGAGCTACGCAGTGCCCCTTTGACCCCATCTCCAGGCACAAATTCCTTGAATCCCTTGTGAAATAATGTTGCCTATGATCCTGTAACTCACTGGCTTCAAGCTACTGCACTATTTCTATTCTTAATTAGCACTCCTATTCTTGGTGGTTGACAGGGCAAGTAAGATGGACACCTGCTCAAGGCACCAGCCCAAGAGTGCACCATGCCATTGCAGAATAGTAGTAGAGCAGTAGTGTAGAGGTAAGGTCCATCATGTTTGATCCCTGCAGTGGCCGTATCATTGGAAGGAAGTCAACTGGCTGGGTGCATCATTAGAGGGAGCTCCATCAGCAGAGCCAGCTGCGGCATCAGGGAACCCTACCCCAAGCCCTGGTGAGGTACCATTTAGGACGGCAATAGTCCTGCTTCTTTTACCTTGTTAAACTAACAGACCTGTAGTTTTCTACTTTCTCCTCTTTCTAACCCCCTCCCCCCCCCCCCACATCTACTCTTCCTAAGCCTCTCAGAACCCCTCCTGTTTCAAATGAAGAGAGGAGGACTGATACTTACAGATATTCTGCTGGAAAAGCATAGACTGTCATAGGAGCCAGACCTGTACAGTATATCTGCACTTTTAAGCAGGTAACACTATGAGCCCGACATTTAGAAATGGCACAGTTCTTCCTAAGTTAGGTTACCTATTTGTCGGATACATTTATGTGCATTAGTTCTAAACTGAAAATCGGAGCCTAACTTTAATTTTAAGTACCTAAAATTGAGGTACCTATTTTCAGCCCAAAAACGAAGGCACCTATTTTTGGTTAAAAATTGGATCCTAACCTCAGATATTCCTCCCTGCCAACAGCAATGCTTTTCCTTCCTCCCACTGAATGTACAAGTTGCACGGGGGGGTCCCGACAGTTACCAGCACACACACCTGGCGCCCTCCCATTTTTAAACTTTACAGTGCCCACCGCATTTCCGCAAGGTCTGCACCACTTTTAAAATGTTGCGCTGGTAGAAGGGCAGGGGCCCAGGCATCCTCTCCCCGTTTCCCCACTTCATCTATATTTAGCCCTCCCTTGATTCACCCCCTCCACTTGCACATCTTATACCGCTCCCCAAGCTCAGCCTTCAAGGCTGATCCAAACCAGGTCTCATTCATCTCTGTGATAGCAATGCCAGGACGCTGAACTCCCAGGAGGGATGAGCGCGTCCTCCTTTCAGCTCGGATTGGTTCTGCAGAATGAGCTGGGGGGAGGGGAAATTAAGAGGTGCACATGGGGGGAGGTCAAGGAGGGGGCTAACATTTTTCAGGTGGAGGACAGCGAGAGAGAGAGATGTCAGTGTGGGGCAGCTATGGCCCTCTCTCCAGTACAACACTTTAAAAGCAGCAGTGACACAGGGGATGCCTGAGGGGGCAGGTGCTGCTGTTCCCATTCTCCCTGCTAACATTTAAAAGTTAGCTGGGAGCCAGAAGGAATGCCGGAGGGATTGTACGGCTCTCTGGCCAACATTTAAAAGCAGCCAGGAGCCAAGGGGGATGCTGGGAAAGGTGGGTGAGAGGAGGGAGGGCTAGTGGGATCCCCAGAACAACTTTGCAAATGTAGGCTGGAGGGGAGGATGTGGGTGGCCAGATTTAAGGCTACTGTGGCAGCGTCTAGATTTGGCTGCTCAGGTTTAGATGGCTTAGGCCTTACATTGGGCATTGCTAGTGCCCAGCATGACCTTGCCCTAGCCATGCCTGCGTTAAGGACTCTAAATTTAGCTTCTTGTGAATTTAAATTCCTAAATGTAGGTGCTCAGATAGCACAAATATTCAATTTTCCAGAATGAGGCACCTAGATCTTTTAAATATCAGCCTATATGTGATTAAGAGTAAATACTGGAGAGAAGAAACAAATATTACACTGGAGGGATGGTTACACAGAGCATGGTTTCGGTTAACTAGTCAGAACTGAAATAATCTTATGGAGTCCACAAGACACGCTCTTGTTTATTGGGTTCTGTAACTCAGCAGTTCTCAATCCTGTCCTGGAGGCACATCTAACCAGTTTGGTTTTAAGGATATCCGTAACGAACACACATGAGATGGATTTGTATGTTTTGGAGATCTGTCTCATACGTATCCATTACGGATATCCTGAAAACCAGATGTGCCTTCACGACAGGGTTCATGAGAAGTACTGCTGTAACTGACAAAGAACAAAACTGCGCAATGTCTGTGATTAACATGAGCTGAATACTGCAGGAATTATGGATTTGAATAAAGGCTGCTAACAGACCCTATGTGAGATTCAGAAGAGCAAGATTGATTTAAGCTGGCAAAGTTGCATGGGGTTTTAGTACTGGACAGTACTGGACAGTTTTCGAGTCCTTGTTCCCTATAGTATTTCTATGAAGTAGCAGTTACTACCCTTAACAAAAGGCATGAAGTAGCAGTTTACTGCCCTAAACAACTTGCCGGGCAGATTGGAAGGAACACTTGGCTCTTTTTCTGCCATGATTTACTATGTTACTCTGCTAAGGTAGCCACTAATGCATCTGCAGAATATGGATATCCCCTTAATAAATCCATACCCGACATTATCACTTTTGAAAGGCTGACCTTCCTCCACCTTCTCTCCTTGGTGGCAGTTAGAACAGCAGCAGTAATGCCAGGCATGCAGCATGGAGACACAGTAAGCTTGCATGCATCCCTGTCTCTGCGCCGGCTATGCTTCCTAATTACAGAGGAAGTGCATATCGTAGAGGAAGAGCAGCTGAGGAGACAGGAAGTGCATGCTTATTATGTCCCTGCCCTGCTGGCCAATCTCCATCCTGCCTACAGTATTGGGCCTAAAGAAACTGAGAGAGTTACTTAAAGGAAATGCACAGAAACCTGGGGCTGGGAGGATAGAGAGGAATGTGAGGAGGAAGTGGGAGATGGATAGGAAACTGGGGAGTTAGGGGATGGGAGAGATTAAGAAGAAACTAAAAGGAAGACGGGAAAGATAAAAAAGTAATCCAGGGTCAGAGGGTGCTGAAGAGGGAGGAGGAGGAAATTGAGTTCAATATGGCAGGGGAAAGAAGACATGGAAAAGAATGTCAGTGAGAAGTTGGAGATGAATTTAAGGGGAATGGGAGATGGAGGTGTGTCTGAGAGGAGGGGGAGAAGAAGAAATTGGGTGAGTGGGGAGATAGAGAGAAGTAGGTAGTGGAGAGGAACCTCAATTGGGGGGGGGGGGGAGGGGAGATAGAGATGCATCTGAAAGACACAGAAAGATAGATAAGAGATGGGGTGGGGAAGAAATAGGAGCTAATGATGCATCACCATCTAGTGCATTGAGATCTACAAAACTAGATCTGGCTCTTTGTGTTATGTGTAAAATTCAGTAAAAATTATTTGTCCCTGTGGACTCAGGTTGAAAAACAGGACAATTGTGCATCCTATTGTTGCACAAGTAGGACAATTTCTTAAAAAACAAAACCAGGACTATTCTACATAAAGAGGACACCTGGCTACCCTAACTATTGCAGTCCACAGTTTCTTTTGTGTGGAAAAGAAACCAGCAAACATGTGGTGAATGGTCAAGAGCAGATGATGTGTTCATCAAAGGTGGTAACCTGAGGGACAAAGAAGGCCAGCATCCACAAAATGTTTTATATGGAACCAGAACAGGATTTTTTGAACCCAGGGGAAAGTTAGCGCAAAAAAAAATTATACTTGTATCACCCTAATATTTTTAATAGGACTGTATCTGTAAACTGAGACCTAACTGGCTTGGTATTTTACCATTGTCTCTTTGTCTGCTTAAACATTGGCAGAAGTGCCATTAAATCTCGCTGGTTCTCAAGTTAAAATTATTATTTATATTTTATCTTCCCAGATGGTGTTTTTTGGTTACATGTTGTTTAGTGTCATCCTCGGCTACTTAGCTGATAGGTATGGTCGATTGAAGGTAAGTGAGATGAAGCCCTTTGCTAAATACAATAGCTAGAAGATACTGCAGATGAAGTGAGAGCTTTGAAGAAATTATTTTAAATGGTCCAGCTTTTTTAAGCGTCCACCACCAGTGGCTACTTAACAGGATGTAGAATTCTGTATCAGTTAGAAAGCACAGTGTGGCCAGACTGAGCCAGTTGGGCAAAGTCTCCATGTTTTATGCCCCAAACTGCCAACTCTGGCTGGCTAAATATCAAAATATTGAGTCTGAGGCATTTTTCCTAATGTTGCAAAAAGGTAAAGACATTGGAGCCAGCTTGGGGAATATTTTTCTCTGTCCTCTGGAGATTTACTTCAGTGAATAAGATTTTTCATCACTTGCTAGTTTTGCAGTATAAAGGACACTGGAGCCGATGTAATAAGGCCTGTGCTGAAATCTGTGCTGATTGTTATATGTGGATATTTTTGGTGGTGTTGTAAAAAACCAGCAGAAGCACGGGATATAATAATGACTGCATATGCTAATTAATTACACACACAAAATCCGCGTACACCAAACACACAGTAATGTTTGCTCATGGCCCTATGTAGTAAATCGCACAGACGACCTCGCAGAAATCTGTGTGGACACCCATTGGCATGTGAACACCCGCAATTGGTTCTCAGGGCGAAAGCCTTTCTTTTTTGAAAAAAATGAATAAATTAGTGGTCTGAAATTTGATGTTAAGGTGAGTAGAGCAATATATAACCCCTTCATGATCGGACTGCGACCACCAGTGAGAGCGTGAAATGCAGATTGGCGATTCTGCTTTATTGAGAAGCTGCCTTTTCTCTACTTCTTCCAGCCACCACTTGGCTGCCTCACAAAAGCATTAAAAACAAAACTCCAGTCTCCACACAGGCGCTTTCACTTCATTTCTGCTCTCACTCAGGTGCTAAAAACCCATTCTCCCTGATAGCGTGGCTCTCTCGATTGCCCATGATTAGATAATCGCCTCCTTTGCATGCCATTAGCATACACTTGCGCAGAACAAGCCACAGGTTGATAAACGGGTTTATACGTGCGTTTTTTCCTGCGCGCAAACCCTTATTACATACTTGTCTTGGATTTGCATGGGAAACCGTGCAAATAAACACGTCCACAGTACGCGCCGAAACCCATGGCAGCATTACCGTTGCTTATTACATAGGCCCCACTATGAAACAATTTTTAAAAAATTACAATTCTAAAGTGAACAAGAAAATTGTAGTAGTTAAAAAGTTACAAATATTTCATGGAATACTGACAGTTATGTAATAATTAATTTTTGTGAGTCTGCAAGTACCCAGTGCCTTGATGATGATTTTTCAAAACCTCACACAACTGGTGAAGGGTGAAAATCAAACCAAGAATTACTTATGTGAAAGGACGAAAAGACCTCAGATGAACCTGCACCACGATTTTAAGTACAGCTGATTTTCTATAATAGGTCTAAAAACCTCCTGAAACCCTTTCCTGCTCACATTCACTTTTAGATAAATCACCCCAAAAAAATGCTTATCTTCTGTAAATGCTTAGTGAAGATGATAAATGACAGACTCCCACTGAGACTGATGATGTTGACATTTCACCAGACAGGCTGCCTTAGGGCTTTTTTTCTGAAATACAGAATATAAATGTTTCACCAAAGTTTCAATTTTAACAAGGAACACTTTACAAAAATTGTTTAATTATAAAAACAACACATATAAGCAAGTGATCTGCTGCCTACAAAACCTTACAGGAAAGCTAAACAGGGGTGCAACGATAAGAAGTAAAAGATACAGAAAGCAAATGCTGGTTGGCTAAGGCTCACTCAAATTGGCCAATCACATTATGGCTCTCATTTCACTAATAACATCCCCAGGCATGTGAGTCAATCAGAATACAAAAAAATAGACCTTTAAAAATCTGATCAATAGAAAAACATGGATTGGAGTCAGATTGTTTTGGATTCTGATTGGCTCACATGGCTGGGGATGTTGTTGGTGAAATGATGTAATTGTCCTATTTAACCCCATCATTCATCAAAAACTATTAGTAACACATTGATTACGCCTGTGATAAGGAAGGGGGTGTGTTTATGGAAATTTTTGAGTTACTGCATGATGTGGTAACTTACTGCTGTGCATTGGTATTATTGCACAATGTGGTAATTTACTGCACTGTGAAATAATCCCTATTTTTCACATCCTGTGCTAGGGTGGGAGAGAGACTGAGAGAGAGAGAGACTATCTACAAGGCCTTCATAGTAGATCAATATTTATATCTCTATAGGAGGGCCACCTAATAGGTCGAGGTGAGGTGTTAGTGGTGGTTTAGGGTTTAGGGACCAGTTTTGCATGTAGAATGAGACTTACGAACAGCATACTACACCTTGGTGAAGGTTTGACGTCATTTGGAGTGAGGAAAGTCTCAAAAAATATGAAATTTCTACTATGTTCTCTCACCCTAGCTTGATGGACTCTATAAAAGGGTACCATCAAGCTAGGGTGAGATAAAGGTACAAAATTTCATCTTTGTGAGACTTTCCTCACTCCAAATAACATCAAATCTTCACCAAGGAGTACTGTGCTGTTCGTACTTCTCACTCTACATGCAAAACTGACCCCTAAACCCTAAACCACCACTAACACCTCACCCTCCTATAGAGATATAAATAGGTGCACACAGTGAGGCCCTTCCCAGAGGTATTCACCGTATAGCTAGTCTCTCTCTCTCTCTCTCTCTTTCCCCCACAGGGAAAAAGGTATAGTTATTTTTGGCCTTATAACCATACAATATTGCCCCTAATTTAACTAATTCCTGCCCAAAACTCCTCCCTGATCCTGCTCCCCTCAAAAATTTGCATTCACGCCGTGTGCTACAGTGTTTTTCGCATGTGTTAACACCATAATGCATTTTGATGAATGATGTGGTAAGTGAGCCTTAGCCAACCAGTGTTTGCCTTCTGTATCTGATAATGTGACGTTGTTGTTTAGCTTTCCTGTAAGGATTTGTAGATGGCAGCCACATGCTTATAGTTGCTGTTTCTAAAAATTGAGTGAGTATTGCAGCATAATCATTTTTGTAAAATGTTCCTTATTTCAAATATGAACTTTAGTAAAACATATACCGCGATACAAAGCAAAAATAGCAAGCATCAAATCTATTAGAACATACATCGACTCTTACATCCTTCCTCTCCTTAGCAATTCACCTATCTACTCTCCCCCTCCCCCTAAATAATCCCCCCTCTCCCCCTCTCCCCCCTCCTGTTATTCTGTTGTCTCTTCACTCTCCCCTTACCCCCTCGTTCTACTCATAACACCCCCCTACCCCACCGTCCTGAAACGTCTCGATACACTGTTCCTTTTGCATTGTAATCAGTTCAACAGTTGTTATATTTATACCCAGTTGTTAATACCCATTCAATTCCCTCCCCCCCTAAGTTTCTTGTTATACTGTATTCAGTCAATATGCTCTGTTAAATGGAAATTATTGTTAATTCTGTAAACCGTTGTGAAGGCTTGCTCCAAACAACGGTATATAAAAACCGACAAATAAATAAATAAATATATTCTGTATTTGAAAAAAAAAAAAGGCCTAAGGCAGCCTGTCTGACAAAACGTTGCTTATTGTTGGCTTATTTTTATTTCTCTGTTTCCTGAGTCACTCTCCACTGGAGTCTGTCATTACCATCTTGACTAAGCATGTACAGAAGATAAGTATTTTTGGGGGACATTTATCTTAAAGTGAATGTGAGTATGAAAGGGTTTCCAGAGGTTTTTAGACCCATGATAGAAAAAGTCAACTCTGCTTACAGTCATGGTGCAACTTCAGCTGAGGTAGTTCCCTCCTTTCACATCAATAATTTTTTGTTTCGTTTTCACTCTTCACCATCTGTGTGAGGTTTTCACTACATCTCATTTTCCCCTATTGTTCATTGATTATTTTTTTCGTTCTGATCTCTTTTGCCCAGATTCTACTGATCTCCTTTATCTGGGGAACTTACTTCTCTTTGTTGACGTCATTCTCCCCATCGTATGGCTGGTTTGTCTTTCTGCGGTGCTTGGTGGGATGTGGAGTTGCAGGTCATGCACAAGGGTAAATCCTCTTCTTATGAGAGCTTCACGTAAAAACAATGCATGGAAAAGTCAAGAGGCCTCTCAATGGAAGATAGTTTATTTGAAGAATTCTTCACTGGTCTATCCTGAATTTTGAAACATGAAAATTGAGTGGGGAAACAAGGAGTGCAATCATGCGCATTATGTTATGAATTGTTATGCACACTGATGGTGCAAAATAAATCACATCTTAAAACATTACATTAAAAAAGGCATGTTAAAATGAAAATCACATCAAAATAAAAGGAAATTCTACAGTAATGAACTTAAAAAAAACAAAAAACTTCAAAAGGGGAGGTTTCCTTTTAGGGGAACAACACAAGGCAACCAGGATAGTGCTGAGTGAGATTAGATTTCCATGTGGGAGAGAGTCTCAGGGCTTGCTCGTGTGCGTAGCTGGGGGTTCTTTTGTTTTTTCCCCATAGATGTAAGTAGCAAGGTTGATGCTTATAATGGAATTTCCTTTCCTTTGATGCTGTGGTCTTTCTCCCGGTGCTTCTTTTACTTTTTGTAATGTGATTTGTAGTCTAGTTTCCTACAGGGAAAACTGGTCTTATAAAATAATCATGTCGGTCTTTCAGTCTGTGTCCCCATCTAATAACTTTTGAACCATTCATCCAATTTCATTTAAGTTCCCATCACAGATAATAGAGCACCTCATGACACCCAAATCACACTTTTAACACTCTGATATTTGGAAGTCCTAAGGCTGACATACATTGGGCCAGTGAGTGGGAAAGTTACCACAGATAAGAATGAGAGAAAAAATGTGTGAGGCTTGCTGGGCAGACTGGATGGGCCATTCGGTCTTCTTAAGAACATAAGAACATAAGAACATAAGAAATTGCCATGCTGGGTCAGACCAAGGGTCCATCAAGCCCAGCATCCTGTTTCCAACAGAGGCCAAACCAGGCCACAAGAACCTGGCAATTACCCAAACACCTAGAAGATCCCATGCTACTGATGCAATTAATAGCAGTGACTATTCCCTAAGTAAACTTGATTAATAGCAGTTAATGGACTTCTCTTCCAAGAACTTATCCAAACCTTTTTTGAACCCAGCTACACTAACTGCACTAACCACATCCTCTGGCAACAAATTCCAGAGATTTATTGTGCGTCGAGTGAAAAAGAATTTTCTCCGATTAGTCTTAAATGTGCTACTTGCTAACTTCATGGAATGCCCCCTAGTCCTTCTATTATTCGAAAGTGTAAATAACCGAGTCACATCTACTCGTTCAAGACCTCTCATGATCTTAAAGACCTCTATGATATCCCCCCTCAGCCGTCTCTTCTCCAAGCTGAACAGCCCTAACCTCTTCAGCCTTTCCTCATAGGGGAGCTGTTCCATCCCCTTTATCATTTTGGTTGCCCTTCTCTGTACCTTCTCCATTGCAACTATATCTTTTTTGAGATACGGCGACCAGAATTGTACACAGTATTCAAGGTGTGGTCTCACCATGGAGCGATATAGAGGCATTATGACATTTTCCGTTTTATTAACCATTCCCTTCCTAATAATTCCTAACATTTTATTTGCTTTTTTGACTGCTGCAGCACACTGAGCTGACGATTTCAATGTATTATCTACTATGACGCCTAGATCTCTTTCTTGGGTGGTAGCTCCTAATATGGAACCTAACATCGTGTAACTACAGCTAGGGTTATTTTTCCCTATATGCAACACCTTGCACTTGTCCACATTAAATTTCATCTGCCATTTGGATGCCCAATCTTCCAGTCTTGCAAGGTCCTCCTGTAATGTATCACAGTCTGCTTGTGATTTAACTACTCTGAATAATTTTGTATCATCTGCAAATTTGATAACGTCACTCATCGTATTCCTTTCCAGATCATTGATATATATATTGAAAAGCACCGGTCCAAGTACAGATCCCTGAGGCACTCCACTGTTTACCCTTTTCCACTGAGAAAATTGACCATTTAGTCCTACTCTCTGTTTCCTGTCTTTTAACCAGTTTGTAATCCACGAAAGGACATCACCTCCTATCCCATGACTTTTTAGTTTTCTTAGAAGCCTCTCATGAGGGACTTTGTCAAACGCCTTCTGAAAATCCAAATACACTACATCTACCGGTTCACCTTTATCCACATGTTTATTAACCCCTTCAAAAAAATGAAGCAGGTTTGTTAGGCAAGACTTCCCTTGGGTAAATCCATGTTGACTGTGTCCCATTAAATCATGTCTTTCTATATGCTCTACAATTTTGATCTTGAGGATAGTTTCCACTATTTTTCCCGGCACTGAAGTTAGGCTCACTGGTCTATAGTTACCCGGATCACCCCTGGAGCCTTTTTTAAATATTGGGGTTACATTGGCCACCCTCCAGTCTTCAGGTACAATGGATGATTTTAATGATAGGTTACAAATTTTAACTAATAGATCAGAAATTTCATTTTTGAGTTCCTTTAGTACCCTGGAATGCATACCATCCGGTCCAGGTGACTTGCTACTCTTTAGTTTGTCAATCTGGCCTACTACATCTTCCAGGTTGACAGTGATTTCGTTTAGTTCGTCTGACTCATCACCCCTGAAAACCAACTCCGGAACTGGTATCTCCCCAACATCCTCACTAGTAAACACGGAAGCAAAGAATTCATTTAGTCTTTCTGCAATGGCCTTATCTTCCCTAAGAGCCCCTTTAACCCCTCGGTCATCTAATGGTCCAACCGACTCCCTCACAGGTTTCTTGCTTTGGATATATTTAAAAAAGTTTTTATTATGAGTTTTTGCCTCTATGGCCAACTTCATTTCAAATTCTCTCTTCGCTTGTTTTATCAATGTTTTACACTTAACTTGACAATGCTTATGTTTTATCCTATTTTCTTCAGATGGATCTTTCTTCCAATTTTGAAGGATGATTTTTTGGCTAAAATAGCCTCTTTCACCTCACCTTTTAACCATGATGGTAATCGTTTTGCCTTCCTTCCTCCTTTCTTAATGCGTGGAATACATATGGACTGCGCCTCTAGGATTGTATTTTTAAACAATGTCCAAGCCTGTTGAACACTTTTAACCTTTGCAGCTGCACCTTTCAGTTTTTTTCTGACTATTTTCCTCATTTTATCAAAGTTTCCCTTTTGAAAGTTTAGTGTTAGAGCTGCAGATTTACTTATTGTCCCCCTACCAGTTATTAGTTTAAATTTGATCATGTTATGATCACTGTTGCCAAGTGGCCCCACCACCGTTACCTCTCTCACCAAATCCTGTGTTCCACTAAGAATTAAATCTAAAATAGCTCCCTCTCTTGTTGGTTCCTGAACCAATTGCTCCATGAAACAATCATTTATTACATCCAGGAACTTTATATCTCTAGCAAGTCCTGATGTTACATTTACCCAGTCAATATTGGGGTAATTGAAATCTCCCATTATTATTGCACTGCCAAATTGGTTTGCTTCCCTGATTTCTCTTAGCATTTCATCATCTGTCTGACCATTTTGTCCAGGTGGACGGTAGTATACTCCTATCACTATACTCTTACCCAACACACATGGGATTTCTACCCATATAGATTCTACTGAGCATTTAGTCTCTTGTATGATCTTTAGCCTGTTGGACTCTATACCCTCCCGGACATAAAGTGCCACACCCCCACCAAGTTGATCCTCCCTATCATTGCGATATAATTTGTACCCTGATATAGCACTGTCCCATTGGTTATCCTCCTTCCACCAAGTTTCTGTGATGCCAATTATGTCAATCTCATCATTTGCTGCTATAAACTCTAACTCTCCCATCTTACTTCTTAGACTTCTGGCATTGGCATATAGACATTTCAAAGTGTGTTTTTTGTTTGTTTTCACAACCTGCTTTTCAGTTGTTTGGGATAATTCGGAAATCATTAGTTTTGGTGATTTTTTACATATAGGCATATGGACTATATTTGCTTTTAATGGAACCTCTCTGTTGGGATGCCCTAACTCTCCTGTTTCATTAGTATCCTTCAAGAATACATTTCTCCGAACCATGCACTGCTGAGTGACTGTCGGCTTTCCCCTTTGTTCTAGTTTAAAAGCTGCTCTATCTCCTTTTTGAAAGTTAGTGCCAGCAGCTTGGTTCCACTCTGGTTAAGGTGGAGCCCATCCTTTCGGAAAAGTCTCCCCTTTCCCCAAAAGTTTCCCCAGTTCCTTACAAAGCTGAATCCCTCTTCCCTACACCATCGTCTCATCCACGCATTGAAACTCTGGAGCTCTGCCTGCCTCTGGGGTCCTGCACGTGGAACAGGAAGCATTTCAGAGAATGCCACCCTGGAGGTTCTGGATTTTAGCTTCCTACCTAATATCCTAAATTTGGCTTCCAGAACCTCTCTCCCACACTTTCCTATGTCGTTGGTGCCCACATGTACCACGACAGCCGGCTCCTCCCCAGCACTGTCTATAATCCTATCTAGGTGGCGCGTGAGGTCTGCCACCTTCGCACCAGGCAGGCAAGTTACCAGGCGGTCCTCACGTCCACCAGCCACCCTGCTATCTACATTTCTAATAATTGAATCGCCAACTATGATGGCAGGCCTAACCCTTCCCTCCTGGGCAGTAGCCCTGGGAGACTTGTCCTCGGTGCGAGAGGACAATACATCACCTGGAGAGCAGGTCCTTGCTACAGGATCACTTCCTGCTACACCAGGGTGATGTTCTCCTACTGGGAGACCTTTCTGATCCAAGGCAGCACTAGGGCTGCCAGACTGGATTTGGGACTTGACTACTATGTCCCTGAAGGTCTCGTCAATGTACCTCTCTGTCTCCCTCAGCTCCTCCAAGTCTGCTACTCTAGCCTCCAGAGATCGGACTCGTTCCCTGAGAGCCAGGAGCTCTTTGCACCGGGTGCACACATACAATCTCTCACCGGCAGGTAAAAAATCATACATGTGACACTCAATGCAAAAGACTGGAAAGCCTCCCTCTTGTTGCTGGACTGCTGCCTTCATCTTAGTTTTATTGAGTTCCTAGTTAAGTTTAAGATACTAAGGGAGTTGGAATGAGAGTAGTTTAAATTTACAGGTGAATTTACTAATTAATCAGCTAGTTTCCTACAAGGGGATGATTAAACTTTCAGTAAGGGCTGGTACAATAGTATGATTTAGATAAGACCCTGATTGATTTTTGATGAAAAACTGTCTCGTGCCTAAAAATCAAGGGTTGAGTGGGTGGGAAAGACAGATACTGGAATTAACTATCTCTGGCTTGCTTATTACCTCAGACACACACAAACTCTAAAGAATATATCCCTTAATTTCACCTTTCACCAACTTTTATAAGCCCAAAAATTTCTGAAAGCTATACTTACCAATCCTCTTTAACCACCATTAATCTTCACTCAGTTAATGGAAGGGTTTGAGATTCGCGCGCCTAACAGCGCGCGCTTCCGGTCCTCCTCTACTGCCGTCATTTCTATGTTTCTATGTTTCTATGTTTACTTGAGTGATCAGCAGCACTTAGCTGGAGAAGTCTGTCACTGAATATACAAGCTGAAAAGGCTTTAATTTTGGATCTACTTATGACATACAATTTTCAATTATTCTTTTCTCACAGAAACGTGGTTAAAAGAAGGGTAGATGATATATTTAGCCAAGCATATCCTTCAGGCTATTTTTATTTTTATGAATGTAGGAAAAATAGAACAAGCAAGGGCGTTGCATTAATTTATCATCAATCTTTTAAAATTAAGGAAGTGAAACTGGGTAATCTGTTATTGACTGAAGCACTATTAGTTCAACTTGATTTATTGAATTATGCTAAATTGTTGAATTTTTTGTTTATCCATAGTTCATCAGATTCTTGAAATAAATCACGGGGGGAAGCAACAGACAATTACTGCTTATGCTATGGCTAGATAATTTGATAGTGCTTGGTGATTTTAATACTCATGTGGAGAAACCTACTAGTGTTGCTGATGTTGGCTCCCTAACTACGATGGTTGACCTGGTTCATGTCACCCAGTCACAGTGCCTACTCATGAAGCAGGATGTACTTTAGATTTGATTTTCATATCTGAAAAATCCTTTATTAATCTTGATTCAATGTTTTCTACCCCTTCTTTCCTACAGACTGATCATTATTTGATCCACCTCATTCTCAGCAAATTCACATTGTTAGATAACAGATTAGAGAAAATAGTCTATTTTAGAAATCTTGCTCAAATTACTTTGAAACTTTAACCAATGATATTTCTCAATGCCCTGATGATTTTGCAGATTTTTTTTTATTAGACATACAGGTTGATTTATGGAATGCTATTCTTTCCACAGCACCTAATAAATCAGCACCACTTAAAAGTTGAACCTTGTAGTCAGAAACATTTCAACCTTGGTTTCATCCTGGTCTCAGACTCCATAAGAGGCAAATTAGACACTGTGAAACTAAATGGTGGAAGATTTGTTTATTTATTTATTTATTTATTTAAAGCTTTTTTATACCGGCTTTCTTGATACAAATCAAATCAACTAGGTTTACAGGGAACAAAGAATTTAACAATAACAGTAAAAAACATTAAACCAAAATTAGAGGAAGTAAAAAGTTACAATAAAACAAGGAAAAGCAACTGGGAGTTGGAAATGTCGAGGGGGCTATGTTCGGTAACTAAAACAGTTATAACTAAAAACTGTTATGTAAGTGGGGAGAGCTGGGAGGCCTACGTCTGAACTATGTCATGGCTATGCTATAGTAATGCTGGTCTAGGAACAGGGGAAGGCTTGACCGAACAACCATGTCATGAGGTTTTTTTTTAAAAGTCAGAAGGCAAGATTCCTGTCGGAGGTCGGGGGGTATGGCATTCCAGATGGAAGGGCCAGCTGTTGAGAATGCCCGTTCTCTGATGGTTGATCTGTGCACGACTTTGGTTGGGGGGACGAGTAGGGATCCCTTATAGGCTTCCCTCATAGGTCTAGCAGTGATGTGTAGTTTGAGCAGAAATTGCAGGTCAAGGGGGGCCTGGTGGTGGATGCTTTTGTGAATAATGGAATTCAGACCAAAATAAGATTTTATGCTATGAATAGTTTCTTATTCAAGATTAAAATGTCAAAAAGATAATAACTGACCAAATACATTTATCAGATAAAAATAATTATTCCAGGTAATTGCTAAATTTCTTAATAAATCTAAATATTTAAGTACAGCATTCTGTACTTAATATTTAAATATTTAAGTACAGCATTCTACAGATTTATTTATTTATTTATTTTTAATTTTTATATACCGATGTTCCTGTAAAGAATACATATCGCACCGATTTACAAGGAACTGAACAGTCGCCTCCAGGGCGGAAATACATTAAAACAGTCGCCTCAAGGCAGAATACATTAACACAAGTATACAGGAAAACTATTAAAAGAGAACTTTCATAAACTCAATTAAATGTAACTGTGAACAGATGATTTTGTCTTTTATTTTGAGGAAAAAAAACCTGATATTCAAACTGAATTTTTCTCCTTTACCTATGTTTTCAGTTTCTAGAGTTCAAAAAGAAGAAGAATATAGCTCAGATATAGATTATGTATTATCTACATTTTCTTCTTTTAGAACAATATCAATGGCTGCTATAAATCTGTTATTTCACTCTTACGACTTCTATTACATGGTCCCTAGATCCTATGACTACTAAACTTATATAAAAAAAAAAACCTAGAAATTAGGATTATCTAGTATATTAGCATCAATTGTTAATATCAGTCTTAATAAAGCCTTGTCTCTGAAACATTCTACGATACGTCTGATATTAAAAAATGAGACGATCCTGTGGGAGATGGCAATTATCATCCAGTGTTAATAAACAGTTCATTACTAAAGTTATTGAAAAGGTCATTACTAACCAACTTGACAACTACCTATAGAACATCAATGTATATCACCCCAGAAAATCAGGATTTAGAAGAGCACAAAGTACTAAAACTGTTCTTTTAGCCCTTACTAATGAAATCATGTATAGAATTGATAGTAAGAAAGACATACTCGTCGTTGGTATTGATATGAGTGCAGGATATGACACCATGACACTTCTTATTAAGACTGAGAAATTGGTGTTAGGGGAATAGCATTGTCCTGGTTTAATTCATACTTGTCTGATTGTTCCTTTCAAATGATCTGGGATGATAAATTATCCAGGGATAAATCACTACTCCGTGGGGGTCTCTAAGAAGTCCATTTTGGCACTTTTCTTATTCAACCTATATTTGGCACCACTGGCTCAGTAATCCAGAGCTTGGAATATAACTGCTATTTTTATTCTGATTACATTCAAGTTGTTGCATATTTAAATCCTGAGTCATTAGAGGATAGACTAAGCTTCTATCACTGTCTTCACCAGATCAAGGATTGGTTAGGTCAACATAGATTAAAAGTGAATTCTTCTAAATCTGGATCACAAGGAAGAGTCTTACTCCAGTGGAAATAGCCAATACAAAGATTCCTCTTAATGAGACAGTTTCATTTTTGGGGGTTAAGATTGATTCACATCTGGCCATGGTTCCACAAATGTTGGCACTAGTAAAGGTTGTGTTTTTCTTTTTACATTATATTGGAAGATCTCTGCAACCAAGATCTTCAAATTCTAGTGCATATGTTAAATAACGTCTCATATGGTAAGGTACAAACTATTGTAATAATTTGTACCTGGGTTTCCCAGTGGTTCAACTTAAAGACTTCAGTTGCTTCAAAACACAGCTGCTAGACTGATTTTTGAAGCCTATAAATATGATCATGTCTCACTATTACTAGAGGAGTTCCAGTGGTTGCTGATACTTCTTAGAATTAGATTTAAGATCCTTTCTTTGTTATTTAAAGCCAATTTATCTGGACTGCCAAAGGGCTCTATTCATCTCAAAAATAGTTATTTAGCTTACCTTACCCTACAGAGATGAGATTGGAGCATAAAAGGCAAACCTCCTTTAGTTATCAGGTCTTTATATTTTGGCATTTAAATTATGATTATATATGGATTATATACGGGGGCATGTCTGGGGCATGGCAGCAGTCCGGGGGCGTGGCCGAGTGCCCCGACACAGCTACCTGTGTTGGTGCCTGGCGCGCCGGCAGCCAGCCGGCGCGCGCAAGTTACGCCTGCCAGAGGCAAGTATAACTCAACGAAATAAGGTAGGGGGGATTTAGGTAGGGCTGGGGAGTGGGTTAGATAGGGGAAGGGAAGGAAAGGTGGGGGGGACCAAAAAAAAAGTTCCCTCCAAGGCCCCTCCGATTTCGGTGCGGCCTTGGAGGGGACGGGGAAAGCCATCGGGCCTCCCCTAGGGCTTGGCACGCGCAAGGTGCATAAGTGTGCACCCCCTTGCACGTGCCAACCCTGGATTTTATAACATGCACACGGCAGCACGCGCATGTTATTAAATCGGGTGTACATTTGTGCACGCCAGGTAGCGCGCACAAATGTACCCCCCCCCCCCCCGCGCGTAATATTAAAAATCTGCCCCAATCTGTTTAGATCTTTTGTATAGGCAGTATATCAAGTATAAATAAACAAACATACATGGCTAAAGCTTTCTGTGTAACTTTAGGACAGTAATTTTTCAGAGCATACTTACCTTGCTAAGTTTATTTGCACTAGCTAGAGAATTTGTATTTATTTCTCTGGAACTTCCCCTGCTCTGCCTTTTTTTTTTATCTCGATAAATTTTTAGCTGGTAATGACTTAACACAATAAAATTTTGCTAATTAAAGTGGTAGGAGATTCATTTCTCAGGGTAGGTTCAGCTAACTTAAAAGTTAGCAAGATAAACCCTTTTGCAAATAACAACCCTGTTTTTTAATTTCCATAAAAGAAATAGCCTTGAGGAGGTTTCAGTACATCTGCCTACTTTTTTCAGCTATTGTTGTGCTCAGCTTCATAAGTCACCACAATCCAGCTTGGGTCTGAGCTGTTCCTTCCCCATGCCTCTCATGCAACAACTGGCCAGGTACTGGGGAGGTTGCAGCATACCTGCATACATCTTCAAGCTGCTTCGATGGTTGACTTTGAAAGTCACCACAATCCATCTCAGGCCTGAACTGTTCATACCCCACACTATTCAATCAGCTATTCAAAAACTGAGGAGGATGCAGTACATCTGTATATTTCTCTCAGTTGTTTTAGTTGTCAGTTTTTAGGTTTGAGCTGTTCCAGTTCTCTGGAATAGCTGGGGAGGTTGTGGCACATCTACATACTTCTCTCAGCTGTCTCGTGGTTGGTTTCAGAAATCAACACAACCTACCTTGAGCCTGAGCTGTTCTCACCCTCCATTCTTCAAGCAGCTGGCCAGGTATTAGGGAGGTTGCTGTACATCTGCATACTTTTTCATAGCTGTCATAGAGCACCCTCTAACCCACTTGAGTTTCCACAAGCTGGCCAAGAAGTGCACGCCATAGCATTTCCTCAGATCAGTAGATTTGTTTCCTCTTTTTACTTCCTATGACTCCACTACATCTATTCTTCTTGCTGCTAATCTTCCCCAGTATTATTGGGGAGGATTAGCAGCATACCAGTGGGTTTTTAGACTGGATTGAATAAGCCAATAGCAGCAATAAGACACACCAAATCAGGAAGACTATTCCAAGCAGATGGTGCAGCCATGTAGAAAGCATGGAGTTGGACGTTGATGATAAAGAAGAAAGGCATACATAGTGACTTGCCTGATGAACAGAATTCATGAGGAGAGATGTAGGGAGAGGTAAGAGAAGAAATGTAGTAAGTTGCTGCAGAGTGAAGGCTCTTATAACTGAGAAAAAGGAGCTTCAACTGTATGTGAAAACAGATAGAGAGTCAATATATAAGTGACTTGGGCAAAAGCTAAGTTGTGCAGCTGAATTTTGGATAAATTGAAGTGGAGAGAAATGGTTCCTATGAGGAGCAAGTTGCAGTAATCTATGCAGGAGATGATGAAAGATTGAATAAGGGTTCTGGTAGCATGTTCAGAAAGAAAGGGACAGATTTTGGTGATGTTATAAAGAAATGACACTTTTTAGCAATGTTTTGAATATGTATAGAGAAGGATGGAGATGAGTTGAAGGTATTAGAAGGATGACAATATTGTCCACAGAAATAGAGAAAGGGGGAAGAGGGGAAGTGGGTTTTGTGAAAGATAAGGAGTTCTGTCTTGACCATGTTGATTTTAAGGTGTTTGTGGAACATCCAATCAGCAATATCAGAGAAGTTATTGGTGGCATCTCCAGCACAGTGCTCCTTCTTATTGGTGGCACTGTCTCCAGCACAGTGCTTCCTTCTTTGGTGGCATTGGCTCTGGTACAGCACCACTTTGAACCTCATCTTGGCAGGATCTACTACTTCATTCTCTACATTCGTTACCTCAACTACTATTCTCTCTTCTGCCTAATCTACTGCTTTTGAGTTTCAAAGATTTTTTCTCTCATCCTCTCATCACGGTGAACCTAGAAGATGTGGTAGGCTTGAATGACAAAGTGAAGAGTAGTAAATCACCTGGACCAGATGGTATACACCCCAGGGTTCTGAAGGAACTATAAAAATGAAATTTCAGACCTATTAGTAAAAATTTGTAACCTATCATTGGCTAATTGTAACCCCAATATTTAAAAAGGGCTCCAGGGGTGATCTGGGAAACTACAGACCAGTTAGCCTGACTTCAATGCCAGGAAAAATAGTGGAAAGTATTCTAAATAAATATCAAAATCACAGAACATATAGAAAGACATGGTTTGCATGGCTTTACCCAAGGCAAGTCTTGCCTCATAAATTTGCTTCGCTTTTTTGAAGGAGTTAAAAAACATGTAGATAAAGGTAAACCAGTAGATGTAGTATATTTGGATTTTCAGAAGGCGTTTGATAAAGTTCCTCATGAGAGGCTTCTAGGAAAAGTAAAAAGATAGGTGGCAATGTCCTTTCATGGATTTCAAACTGGCTAAAAGACAGGAAACAGAGAGTAGGATTAAATGGACAATTTTCTCAGTGGAAGGGAATGAGCAGTGGAGTGCCTCAGGGATCTGTATTAGGACCTGTAATTTTCAATATATTTATAAATGATCTGGAAAGAAATACGACAAGTGAGGTAATCAAATTTGCAGATGATACAAAATTGTTCAGAGTAGTTAAATCACTTCTTCTCAGCTCTTCCCTTCTCAGACCATCATTTGATAACTTTTACACAAAACCACCCTTCCCTACAGCCTCATCTAGTCACCATGAAATACCTTCAGGAATATCTGCGCTATCGACTCTTGCATCCTCTCCACTACTGTCTTATCTCCTCCACTACATTGTCTGAGGGGTCAGTTGATGAGACAGTGTCATCTTATACTGCAATCTCCTCTCCTTTGGACACTATTGCTCCTCCCTTTACATATCCTGTAATGCACACTAATCCCCAGCCTTGGCTCACTCCCAGAATTTGCTTCCCATTTTCCTCTGCAGAGTGTCTCTGGATAAAATCCCATGCCTATGCTGACTTCATACATTTCAAATTCATGCTGACCTCCTTCCGTCTACTATTGCACTTGCCAAGCCAAGACTATTATGTTCATCTAACAAACTATCTTGCTTCCAACTCTCACCATATTTTTGCCATACACAATTCCATCCTCAAACTGCCTTCACCTCTCAGCCCCCCCCCCCCCCCCCAACTCTCTGCTTAGACTATGGCTGTCTACTTTAATGACAAGGTTCACAAAATTGCTCTCAAATTCTCAACCTCTACCTCCCCATTCACAAGTCATTCCACCCTTTGACCCCTGTTATCCTCTTCTCTGAAATCACAGTGGAGGAAATTGCCTATCTTCTTTCCTCCTCCAAACTCACTACTTGTTCCCACCCAGTACCTCAGCTCTATTTGCTCTGCAGTCATCACTTCCATGTATCACATCCTCTGTATGTCATCCACTCAACTGTTCCTGCTGCTTTCAAATATGCTTTAACCACACCACTCCTCAGAAAACAAACCCTCAATGGACCCTGTCTGAACTGCTGACTCTTATCCTATCTCTCTCCTCCCTTTTGCATCAAAACTACTTGAATGTGCTATTCACCTCCTTTGTCCTGTCTTTCTTTCATCTCAAGTCATTGTCAATTCACTCTAGTCTGGTTTTTTTTTTGCCCTCTAAATTCCACAGAAACAGCCCTTGCCAAAGGTTCCAATGACTTGTTTATAGCTAAAACCAAAGGCCTTTACTTGATCCTTATCTTCCTTGAACTTTCTGCTGTTTTTGACACTCTTAACCACCAAATGCTCCTTGATACTCTGTCCTCTCTTTGGGACTCCATCTTCTCTTACTCTCCCATTGCACTTTTAAAAGTGAACTTTCAAAAGTTATGTTCATAAAAACCAACATATATGCATGAAAATAGCATATATGTGGGTATATGCTGTTGGGTTAACTGACGAGAATGTGGACCCCTTGCCCAAGGTGGAGTTGGTGCAACCTAAGAGGGCGAACCCCCGCAGGCTGGGCTGGTGCAGGGGCTGGATGGAGCTTCGCCAATATCAACCCAGTTCCCCGCAGGTTGAGCCTTTGGGTGCGGGGGCCGTCTGGTCTTAGGTGGGCCCCTGTGAAGACGGTTGGGTAACAGCCAGAAGAATCATCCAAACTCAGTCCAAGATCAGAAGCCAGAGGATCATCGATAGCCAGTCCAGGGTCAGAAGCCAGAAAGTCACCGATAGCCAGTCAGGTCGAAGACAGAGGATTCACCGAAAGCCAGTCCAAGGTCGAAGCCAGAAGATCCATCCGACGGGAATATAGGATAGGCGCAGGAGCAGGGATCCAGGAACAGGAACAGGACTCCGAAGGCAGGACAGGGATCAAGGCACGTACAAAGCACAGAATACTCCAATGAAGAGAAGCAGACTTGTTGTCAAGTCAAGGAACAGGAAGAGGAAGCGCCCTGAAGTAGTCCCAGACCCCTGATGTCATCCAGGGTACTGGGCTGTGACTCATCATAGCTGGCCCTTTAAATGCCGGCAGGAGGCACAGCCGCGCATCTAGGGCGGGCCGGCCCGGAAGGAGCTGCTGGCGGTGTCAGGCTGCGACTTCGCGCCACGAAGAGGGGATCTGGGGCCGGCTCTCCTGCCATGGAGGCTTCTCCCTGTAGCTGTGCGGGTTCCAGGGGATTTCCTGGTGCCAGAGGAGGAGGTAAGGAGGGCTGGGTACGGCCATCTGCGGCCGGTCCGCCTAACAGTTCCCCCGCCCTTTTAAGGGTGCCTCCCTGGGGGTTTAGGTTTAGATGGGTGAGTCGCATGAAACTGGCCCTTGTTCAAGATATTGGAGATCGGCTCCCAACTATTTTCTTCGGGTCCAAAACCCTCCCAAGCTAGTAGGTACTCTCACTTCTTCCCGTGTTTCCTGATGGCTAGGACATCCCGGGCTTGATAGGTGGAGTCTTCCTCTGTGGAGAGAGGTTGCAGCTCGGGTGGTTTCTTGGACGGCCATGTCAACACCACTGGCTTTAAGAGAGATACATGGAAGGTATTGTGAATTTTAAGGGAAGGTGGGAGTTGAAGCTGGTAAGACACTGAGCCCACACAGTGGAGTATCGGAAATGGTCTGATGAAGCGAGGAACGAGACGCCTAGATGGCAGTTTCAGGCGAATAAACCACATACTCAACCACACTTTCTGGCCGGATCTAAGTGGTGGGCTAGGTCTTCGGTGGAGGTCTGAAAATATTTTGGCCACCTGGCTAGCTTGATGCCTACTTTTCTCCTCCATAGCAGAAGTAAACTTATTCAACACTAGACCTGGGTATGTACCCAGGCACATAAGTATCTGCATGCATATCTCTCGGCCCCACCCTGGAATGCTCATGCCCCACCCAGACTGTTCAGACCACACCTCTCTTCGAATTGAAGTGAGATATGCACGCAGCGGGAGATACGCACGTATTTGTGTGGCTTTTAAAATACGGTGGGAGTGCACATCCCAACTTGTTCATGCATCCCCTAATTGATGCATGTGCCAGACTTTTAAAATTCACCTTTAAGTATCTAAAAGTGTCAAAGGTGTGACCAAATGTAATACAATGTGCAACCAGCAGTGCATCAAGTTCTTTCATCTTTAAACAATTCTGATGTTCTATGAGCCATGTTCTTAACATCCTCATGCTCTTCCCCATATAATTCAGCATACAGGAACAAGTAATCACATAGATGACAAAATTAGAGGAGCATGAAATAAAACATCACAGTTAATACCCTTGGTTAGTGTTGGAATTGGCAAACCTTTTTGCTTGAAGTATTACAGAGCAAACAGAACAATGTCTGCATTTATAATGTTCTTACAAATAGTCTCCTGATAACGTTCCAGGAAATTTGCTAGTAGTCTGGTAAAGTGGAAACACAATTTAACAAACCATTCAAACATATTAACCCATATTTTATGCATGTAAAGGACTTTGAAAATGACCCCTAAACAATTTAAAACAGTCTTTACTTTCCATTTCCGATTCCTGCACAGTTCCCTGTAGATTTTTGGCAAATATTTCAAAATTTTTTCCTATAGGATATAACTGTATGATATGTAGTCTGTAAGCAGGTGGACTGTCAGCCCCCTGGTTCTTATACTGTTTTAGAAAAAAGCAGGATTAGGCGTACTAAAAATGTCAGAAGGTGTACTTAACATTGAGTGCAAATTTCCAAAATGTATTTGTGTATGTGAATACAAATGAGGCTGCTTTTTTTTATGTCT
This sequence comes from Rhinatrema bivittatum, assembly GCF_901001135.1. Taxonomy (NCBI): domain Eukaryota; kingdom Metazoa; phylum Chordata; class Amphibia; order Gymnophiona; family Rhinatrematidae; genus Rhinatrema; species Rhinatrema bivittatum. Next base: position 224,632,581 of record NC_042618.1, on the reverse strand, counting down.
GTGTGTGAGAGAAAGAAGTTGATTTTGTGTGACAGAAGCAAGAGTTGCATGTGTTTTTTTCTGTGAGCGCAAGACTGTGCATTTATGTAAGAGAGGGAGGCTGTTTGTAAGTGTGTGAAATTGAGGTTTTCCATGTATGTATGTCAGAGACAGCTTGAATTGTGTTTGTATATGTGTATGTGAGTGAGTTTGTGCTTTTTCAGGTTAGAAAGGGGGTGTGTATGAGAGAGAGAAAGGTAGGCAGTGGGTTAATAAACATGTAGATAAAGGTGAACCGGTAGATGTGGTGTATTTGGATTTTCAGAAGGCGTTTGACAAAGTCCCTCATGAGAGGTTTCTAAGAAAACTAAAAAGTCATGGGATAGGAGGCAATGTCCTTTTGTGGATTACAAACTAGTTAAAAGACAGGAAACAGAGAGTAGGATTAAATGGTCAATTTTCTCTGTGGAAAAGGGTAAACAGTGGAATGCCTCAGGGATCTGTACTTGGACCGGTGATTTTCAATCTACCTTATAAATGGCCTGTGACCGACGGCCCGCAAATGCGCAGTAGAGCGCAGCTCTACTGCGCATGTGCGGGCAAGGATGTTGATCAGAAAAAAAAATGGCGGTGGGGCCGCAGGAGCGGGAGGAGAAGCAGCGGCGCCGCGCGCGCGCGCGGTGCCGCTGCTTCTCCTCCCCAGATCTGCCGGCAGATCTCGGGGGGGGGGGGTGTCACTCCCGCGCCCCCCCCCACCGAGATCTGCCGGCAGATCTCGGGGGGGGGGGTGTCACTCCCGCGCCCCCCCCACCGAGATCTGCCGGCAGATCTCGGGGGGGGGGGGTGTCACTCCCACGCCCCCCCCACCGAGATCTGCCGGCAGATCTCGGGGGGGGGTGTCACTCCCGCGCCCCCCCCCACCGAGATCTGCCGGCAGATCTCGGGGGGGGGGTGTCACTCCCGCGCCCCCCCCACGAGATCTGCGGCAGATCTCGGGGGGGGGTCACTCCCGCGCCCCCCCCCCCCCCGAGATCTGCCGGCAGGAGCGGGAGGAGAAGTAGCGGCACCGCGCGCGCGCGCGGTGCCGCTACTTCTCCTCCCCAGATCTGCTGGCAGATCTCGGGGGGGTCACTGCCGCGCGCGCGGGAGTGACCCCCCCCCGAGATCTGCCGGCAGATCTCGGTGGGGGGGGCGCGGGAGTGACACCCCCCCCCCGAGATCTGCTGGCAGGAGCGGGAGGAGTTAATGGAGCCGGGTGAGGGTTGCGGGAAGTCGCGCTTACGGCGCCGGGAGGAAATGGAGGTGGGTGAAGGGAGGGAGAGGGGGACTGAGTGAGTGGGAGGGAGAGGGGGACTGAGTGAGTGGGAGGGAGGGAGGGAGAGGGGGACTGAGTGAGTGGGAGGGAGGGAGAGGGGGGACTGAGTGGGAGGAGAGGGAGGGTGGAGAGGAGTGGGTGGGGGAGGGGGGTGGTGAAGAGTGAGGGGAGAGAGAATGAGGGGGAGGTGAGAGACAGAGGGATGTAGCCCGTTTTAACGGGCTTTACGGCTTGTATATTTATAAATGACCTGGAAAGAAATACGACGAGTGAGGTTATCAAATTTGTGGATGATACAAAATTATTCAGAGTAATTAAATCACAAGAGGATTGTGAGACATTACAGGAGGACCTTGCAAGACTGGAAGATTGGGCATCCAAATGGCAGATAAAATTTAATGTGGACAAGTGCAAGGTGTTGCGTATAGGGAAAAATAATCCTTGCTGTAGTTACACGATGCTAGGTTCCATATTAGGAGCTACCACCCAGGAAAAAGATATAGGCGTCATAGTGGATAATGTGAAAAAAAAGGATTTGCATCCACAAAAAAGCAGGGGAGTAGCTTGCTTGATACGGCGGTTACTACCCCAAACCAAATAAGCCTGATACTTCACTTTCAATTATATCCAGCATAGTTCTCTGCTTCAGCGGCAGGGGGAATGGTGAAAAGATCTCTGCTTCAATGACAGGGGGAATTATGAAAAGATGATTTATATTTGGACAACAACCAACAAGGACTGAGTTGCACAGGCTGGATAAACATGCGTGGGAGTAGCTTGCAATGATGGCGGGTACTACCCCTAAACAATTAGCTAGAAACTTCACGTAGATGCAGCTCCAGCACTGCTAACTACATCGATGGCAGGGGTGGAAGGGAAATAGATCGATGGCGGGCGTGGAAGGGAAATAGATCAATGGCGGGGGTGGAAGGGAAATAGAACAAAAAAGTCACTTACAAGGGACAAGAGTAACAGATAAGTATGGGGAAAAAAAAAGTGAAAGCTTGCTGGGCAGACTGGATGGACTGTTTGGTCTTCTTCTGCCGTCATTTCTATGTTTCTATGTTTCTATATGTTACTTTGAAATCATCGGCTCAGTGTGCTGCAGCAGTCAAAAAAGCAAACAAAATGTTAGGAATTATTAGGAAGGGAATGGTTAATAAAACGAAAATTGTCATAATGTCTCTGTATCGCTCCATGGTGAGACCGCACCTTGAATACTGTGTACAATTCTGGTCGCCACATCTCAAAAAAGATATAGTTGCGATGGAGAAAGTACAGAGAAGGGCAACCAAAATAATAAAGGGAATGGAACAGCTCCCCTATGAGGAAAGGCTGAAGAAGTTGGGACTGTTCAGCTTGGAGAAGAGATGGCTGAGGAAGGATATGATAGAGGTCTTTAAGATCATGAGAGGTCTTGAAAGAGTAGATGTGAATTGGTTATTTACACTTTCAGATAATAGAAGGACCAGGGGGCATTCCATGAAATTAGCAAATAGCACATTTAAGTCTAATTGGAGAAAATTCTTTTCCATTCAATGTACAATTAAGCTCTGGAATTTGTTGCCAGAGGATGAGTTAGTGCAGTTAGTATAGCTGGGTTCAAAAAAGGTTTGGATAAGTTCTTGCAGGAGAAGTCCATTGACTGCTATTGATCAAGTTTACTTAGCTGATAGCCACTGCTATTAATTGCATCAGTAGCATGGGATCTTCTTGCTGTTTGGGTACTTGCCAGGTTCTTGTGACCTGGTTTGACCTCTTTTGGAAGCAGGATGCTGGGCTTGATGGACCCTTGGTCTGACCCAGCATGGCAATTTCTTATGTTCTTATAGTGGAGAAATGGAGTATGTTGATGTGTGTATGGGTATGTTTTTGCCGATTTCCATCCATATCCTTTTTCCCAACATGTTTTGTTGCCGATCAAATGTAACTTCAGTAGCATCAGGAAAATCTGCACATATGCAAACTCAGATGCAGGAATGGATGTAGTACTTGCTGATTTTTCCAATGTTGCAGAACTTAAGTGTGCAAATTTGAAAGTTACATGTAAATTATAAAAAGACACTGACAGAAACTGGCATCCATCACTTCCTGTAAATAACACTTAAAAGTCAGTAAAATGAAGGGCGCACACAGCCAGCCTTCATGGGGAGGGCAAATTTCAAACCCCACAGGTCCTCTGCAGACCCACAGGCCCTTGTACGCACCAACCTATGGCCCTGAGAGCTCATTTTCAAAGGAAAACTCTCAGAGGAGTTTACCTTTGAAAATGCAAGCTGATGTACATGATGCGGGTAACAAATATTTGCAGGCTTTACACCTGAAGTGCCAGGAAAGATTTAGCCCCTGGTCATCCATACCATGATTACAAGATGAGTGGATTGTTGTGATTCCCTGTTTCAGAATCTAACGTCTACTGGTTAAATTGACTTCATCTCCTGCAAAACTCAGGTGTAAAATTAGTGACTGGTCCTAAGAAATCCGATCGTATGATGCCAGTATTGACGAGGTTGCACTGGCTCCCTGTGGAATTTAGATTAAAATTAAAAATTCGGATTTTGGTCTTGAGGAGAGAAGTTTTTTAAATTCATTTCCACAGGTAAAACAGTGATTTACCTACAGAAATGGGCTTATAAAACAAAGCCTGCCTTATATATGCCTAAAAGTAGATGCATAGGGCCTCTACATGTCTACTTTTACCTCCAGTGGAAGGAGGCATTACCAGGGGGAGGGGGTTTGCATTTACACATGTACTTTTGATTTTTCAAAAGTATGCACATAATTTTTCTTGCAAAAACTACCCATGCTGTTGTTCACTGCAGGTGGCTTAAGAAAGCATTAGGTACTGATGTGTGTTCTTTTTGAATTAGGGAATTTAGGGTGGTGGTTTAAATACTGTAATTTTCTTGCTTCTTTTGCAGTTTTATTGTAAGCTGCCTTAAAATGAAAGAGAAAGATAGGATATTAAATTAAAACAAATACAAAACGTGTGCAGGGATTTCAGAATGAAATCAGCATGGGTATTTCCCCATCACCTCCCCCACCCCCACTTCCCTCCTCCAATCTAACCCTGTCCATATTTTCACATGGGCAAAAATATGCGTGTTATGTAACAACAAACTTGAATTTACGCACACTGGGGATGAGACAAGTTTCAAATGGCCTTTTTATGTGGATAAACAAACATTTACCCATTAAAAAAAACATTTTGAATATTTTGGTTTACTCTGCATGCTTCTCCTCCTATATCTTGTATAGCATCCCCCCTACCATGACACTAAGATATTGATTCAATATTGGTCCAGAAGGAAGACAAAATAAACAGCTGTTTAGAATCTTTCCCAAGTTCATTAAACATTTTTAGTACTTCCACATATACATTTTATTCTTAAGCTCAAGAGATGAGTAATGGGTCATTGGCATGCCTTAGGGGGGACCCTCAGGTCCAGGTCATTATGGGCTTGCTAATGTAATCTTGGCCATTACCCAAAGGTCTCAAGCTCCAGATTTGTTTGTTAGGGTTGATTCAGTCCTGGGTTTTCCCCATTGTGGGCAGGGACTTGTCTTAATTTTCTTAGGAAATGTCTTAGGGAATTAGAACTGCAAGACCTTGCCTGCATCAAACCTGTCAGGCTAATCTGGAGCCACTTAGCAACCCCTATATCCAATATGTTTTTGCTTCCTGTTTGATTGATTAGATGTTGAAAGCAAATAAGCTTGAACCTAATAAACATATGATTTTTTTTTTCTTTAGGCTTATCATAAAGACAGAGTTTTTGCCTACAAAATGTCGTGGCTTCATGCTGCCCTTATCTCAGGTAAGAATACATGAGATTATGGCTGATCCCTCACTACAATATCTTGTCAGTATTTGATTGTGTAAGATTTTAGCTGGTCCTCCTGAAGGAAATTTTAAGGGAACACTCTTTGCTATGTCACCTGTAAGGACAAGAAGAGAGAAAGCAAGTTTATTTACCATAAATAGTGTTTTCCATAGATAGCAGGATGAATTATCCATTACATGTGGGTGATATCATCCGCCAGCTCCAAATGGACCTTTCTGTTAGCTAGTAGAGTTTTTTCTCTGCAGACCATGTGTGGGAATTCCTGCTCAGCTGTTGCCTCATGAGTCACTTCAGTCAATCTGAGAGTTAATTCTAGCTAGGTAGTCGACTCTTCAGGGAGGTGGTGGTGGGGATTTAGTTTGGCTAATTCATCCTGCTATCTATGGAAAATACTATTTAGGGTAAACAAACTTGATGTTTCCATCGATAAGCAGGGCTAAATTAGCCATTACATGTGGGGAGTCCCAACCTGAGTGTTGCGATGGAGCATTTACTGAATAAGCAACCTGGCCATCACTGTGGAGAGTAGACTTCTGGGTGAAAAGGCTACACAATTGCTTGTCCAAATTTACTGTTACTCTTTGAGAGATTGACCAGACAATAATGGGATGCAAAGATGTGCACTGACAACCATGTTGCAGCTTTTTAGATATCTTCATGTGTTACAGCTCGCACATGAATGACTGATGTAGCCATGGCATCCAATCACACACTGGAGCGATAGTTGCACTCAGCAAATCTAGGTTATAGAATAAAAGTGCAAACAAATCCTTCTTGGTCTTAATTCACGTATAGTTTTTTTATTATTATCGAAGCGGCTGCTCCTCTTAATTCAACAGAGTGTAATACAGCAATTCCCCCAACACGGACCGTGTTTCGCCCGTCTGGCTGCCTCGGGGGAGTAATTTTAATACACAACCATCTGAAAATCAGTCTTACAAATGTTCAAACAGATGGTTGTGTGTTAAAATTACCCCCCCCCCCCCAAGGCAGCCGGACGGGCGAAACACGGTCCGTGTTGGGGGAATTGTTGTAAACACATTGTACACCGTTGTGATGTAACCACAAATGTGAATTAAGACCAAGAAGGACTTGTTTGCACTATTATTCTATAACCTGATGTAGCCATGGCTCCATCTTGATGAGCCATAATGTTGTCTGTAATTTGAAGGCCTGCTTGCCTATAATAGTGAGTGATGCAGTCCACTAGTCAGTTGACCAATGAACTTTTGACCACTGTTATGCCCAGACTGTGGCCTTATGATGTGATTGAGGTTTTCTCTTGAAATAAGCCAAGGCTCATTTACAGTCTGCCCATGCAACTATAGAGGGAGGTCTGCAGCATGCTGTGACAATGATTCCTAAGGTTTAATTGCCAAAAGTGTTGAGTATCGATGTTCCAGGGCTCAATGCATCGAAGACTTATGAGTGGATGGTGCTGGAGACTTTTTCATCTATTTATTTATTTATTTATTTATTTATTTATTTATTTAATTAATTAAAAGATTTTATATACGTCATTCGTGGTTACATCACAACGGTGTACAATGTGTTTACATCTAAAAACAAAATATTCGTAAAAATCAAAATAAAATAGAACATTAAAACATCTAAAATACAAGTTAATTAGTATACAGTTTTAAGCCATACTAAAAACATTACTCTAAGGGCTAATTGCAAAGGCTTGCTCGAAGAGCCAAGTTTTCAATCATCAATGGAGCCAGGTCTGGGTGCTTTGACGGCACCAGAGCCTTTTGCTTTGATAGTGCTGAGTGAGCTCTATGCATCTGATGACACCAATGGAACCTTGTTCATTGATGGCATTGGAGTCATGTGTTTCAACAGCACTGATGCTCCCTGCATTGACAGTGACAACATACTGTGTGCTGATACACTCAAGCCTCTGAGTTGTTTTGACACTGGCTGTTCCTGTGGTTCCGCGGAGTACGGCTTCTTGCTCTTTGATAGGGATGTGAATCGTTTTTTCAACGATTAAAATTATCGTCCGATAATGTTTATATCGTCTTAAATCGTTATAGAACACGATACAATAGAAATTCTAATGATTTATCGTTAAAAATCGTTAAATCGTGTTAGTGCGCACTAACTCGAGTTAGTGCGCACTAACTCCCCGTTAGTGCGCACTAACTCGAGTTAGTGCGCACTAACACGATTTAACGATTTTTAACGATAAAGCGTTAGAATTTCTATTGTATCGTGTTCTATAACGATTTAAGACGATATAAACATTATCGGACGATAATTTTAATCGTTGAAGGTCAGTTATCGGACGATAATTTTGAAGGTCAGTTATCGGACGATAATTTTAATCGTTGAAGGTCAGTTAGGAATGAATATGTGTTCCTATTGGCTGGCTGCCCTCTTATCTATTGATGTTACCAAGGTTACCACTGAGGTGATGGTTGGGGGGATGGGAAATGGAACTGGAAACTAACGAACACCAACAGAAAATGAAACAAAGTGTTCACACTTCCCAGGTCAGTAAAGGTCACTTAGGAATGAATATGTATGTATTTATTCCTATTGGCTGGCTGTGCTCTTATCTATTGATGTTACCAAGGCTAACACTGAGGTAATGGTTGGAGGGATGTGAAATGGAAACAGTTGGAAGCTTGACAAAAAAAGTAATGTAATGATCAGCACTCACGTGACTAGAACTTGTTTGTTTATTATTTTTGTTAGCAGGCACCTGAAATGCTAGTGCATGTTGAATTTGCCAATCACTGTGCATTTTAGAAAGGTGGTCCTGGCTGGAACTGTACACAGTTCAAATATATGTAATTGATTGTTGGTAAGTGTATTTTTTAAGTAGCCACACTGGCACAAGTATGTTTACTTTTCCTCCTACTTAACTCACTAGCTCAGCTTTGTAAGAAGGGCTTCTCTGCTTGTGTGTTGTTTTTGTTTGGTGTGAGGAGAGCAGAAACATCAGATCTTTATTCAATCTACTACAGTCATCTCTTACAGTGCCCTATCCCTATTAATACCAGGAGTGTTGTGATCTTCCTGCACACAGTGCCCTAACCCTGATACCAGTCTGAGACAGCTCCCTCCCTGCATTACTAGTGAGAGGCTGGCTTCACAGACAGGGGGGAGCTGCCTGACCCTCACTCCTGACTTCCCCCATGTCCCAGCTAGTGAATGGTGTGTGGGTGAGGGGGGGGAGGATGGTGAAGTCTGAGACAGCTCCCTCCCTGCATTACTAGTGAGAGGCTGGCTTCACAGACAGGGGGGAGCTGCCTGACCCTCACTCCTGACTTCCCCCATGTCCCAGCTAGTGAATGGTGTGTGGGTGAGGGGGGGGGGAGGAGGATGGTGAAGTCTGAGACAGCTCCCTCCCTGCATTACTAGTGAGAGGCTGGCTTCACAGACAGGGGGGAGCTGCCTGACCCTCACTCCTGACTTCCCCCATGTCCCAGCTAGTGAATGGTGTGTGGGTGAGGGGGGGGGGGGAGGATGGTGAAGTCTGAGACAGCTCCCTCCCTGCATTACTAGTGAGAGGCTGGCTTCACAGACAGGGGGGAGCTGCCTGACCCTCACTCCTGACTTCCCCCATGTCCCAGCTAGTGAATGGTGTGTGGGTGAGGGGGGGGGGGGGGGAGGATGGTGAAGTCTGAGACAGCTCCCTCCCTGCATTACTAGTGAGAGGCTGGCTTCATAGACAGGGGGGAGCTGCCTGACCCTCACTCCTGACTTCCCCCATGTCCCAGCTAGTGAATGGTGTGTGGGTGAGGGGGGGGGGAGGAGGATGGTGAAGTCTGAGACAGCTCCCTCCCTGCATTACTAGTGAGAGGCTGGCTTCACAGACAGGGGGGAGCTGCCTGACCCTCACTCCTGACTTCCCCCATGTCCCAGCTAGTGAATGGTGTGTGGGTGAGGGGGGGGGGGGAGGATGGTGAAGTCTGAGACAGCTCCCTCCCTGCATTACTAGTGAGAGGCTGGCTTCACAGACAGGGGGGAGCTGCCTGACCCTCACTCCTGACTTCCCCCATGTCCCAGCTAGTGAATGGTGTGTGGGTGAGGGGGGGGGGGGAGGATGGTGAAGTCTGAGACAGCTCCCTCCCTGCATTACTAGTGAGAGGCTGGCTTCACAGACAGGGGGGAGCTGCCTGACCCTCACTCCTGACTTCCCCCATGTCCCAGCTAGTGAATGGTGTGTGGGTGAGGGGGGGGGGGAGGATGGTGAAGTCTGAGACAGCTCCCTCCCTGCATTACTAGTGAGAGGCTGGCTTCACAGACAGGGGGGAGCTGCCTGACCCTCACTCCTGACTTCCCCCATGTCCCAGCTAGTGAATGGTGTGTGGGTGAGGGGGGGGGGAGGATGGTGAAGTCTGAGACAGCTCCCTCCCTGCATTACTAGTGAGAGGCTGGCTTCACAGACAGGGGGGAGCTGCCTGACCCTCACTCCTGACTTCCCCCATGTCCCAGCTAGTGAATGGTGTGTGGGTGAGGGGGGGGGGAGGATGGTGAAGTCTGAGACAGCTCCCTCCCTGCATTACTAGTGAGAGGCTGGCTTCACAGACAGGGGGGAGCTGCCTGACCCTCACTCCTGACTTCCCCCATGTCCCAGCTAGTGAATGGTGTGTGGGTGAGGGGGGGGGGGGGGAGGATGGTGAAGTCTGAGACAGCTCCCTCCCTGCATTACTAGTGAGAGGCTGGCTTCACAGACAGGGGGGAGCTGCCTGACCCTCACTCCTGACTTCCCCCATGTCCCAGCTAGTGAATGGTGTGTGGGTGAGGGGGGGGGGGGGAGGATGGTGAAGTCTGAGACAGCCCCCTCCCTGCATTACTAGTGAGAGGCTGGCTTCACAGACAGGGGGGAGCTGCCTGACCCTCACTCCTGACTTCCCCCATGTCCCAGCTAGTGAATGGTGTGTGGGTGAGGGGGGGGGGGAGGAGGATGGTGAAGTCTGAGACAGCTCCCTCCCTGCATTACTAGTGAGAGGCTGGCTTCACAGACAGGGGGGAGCTGCCTGACCCTCACTCAAGCAGAGAAGCCCTTCTTACAAAGCTGAGCTAGTGAGTTAAGTAGGAGGAAAAGTAAACATACTTGTGCCAGTGTGGCTACTTAAAAAATACACTTACCAACAATCAATTACATATATTTGAACTGTGTACAGTTCCAGCCAGGACCACCTTTCTAAAATGCACAGTGATTGGCAAATTCAACATGCACTAGCATTTCAGGTGCCTGCTAACAAAAATAATAAACAAAGAAGTTCTAGTCACGTGAGTGCTGATCATCACATGTCAAGCTTCCAACTGTTTCCATTTCACATCCCCCCAACCATTACCTCAGTTGTAACCTTGGTAACATCAATAGATAAGAGCACAGCCAGCCAATAGGAATACATATTCATTCCTAAGTGACCTTTACTGACCTGGGAAGTGTGAACACTTTGTTTCATTTTCTGTTGGTGTTCATGAGTTTCCAGTTCCATTTCCCATCCCCCCAACCATCACCTCAGTGGAAACCTTGGTAACATCAATAGATAAGAGGGCTGCCAGCCAATAGGAACACATATTCATTCCTAACTGACCTTCAGTGACCTGGAAAGTGTCTATTTGTATCATTTTGAGTTAGTGCGCACTAACTCGAGTTAGTGCGCACTAACGGGGAGTTAGGGCGCACTAACTCGAGTTAGTGCGCACTAATCGGAAAAAACGATTTTTAACGATTTTTCAATGAAATAATCGTGCCAAACACGATTTTCTTCTCCTGCCACACGATTTCTATCGTTAAGACGATATGGAAAACGATTCACATCCCTACTCTTTGATATCAGCTTTTCCTACTCACTTCTAAAAATCCAGCCTGTTCCACTGATGAAGGAGATATTTGGAGGAGCTCCTGCTCAACTCCTTTCCCAGTGAGGCACTAGTCTGCACTAGTTGGAGGACCGACAGCAGCTTCTCTGAGACTTACACAGTTCCTTCATTTTCTAGGCCCTTGATCTTTGGGTCCATGGAGACATCCATCCACAACTGTAACAGTTGGTTTGGATATTGCACAGTTCAAGGCAATGGCAGTAGATGTTAGAGATGTGAATCGTGTCCTCGATCGTCTTAACGATCGATTTCGGCTGGGAGGGGGAGGGAATCGTATTGTTGCCGTTTGTGTGTGTAAAGTATCGTTATAATCGTTAAAATCGTGAGCCGGCACACTAAAACCCACCCCCGACCCTTTAAATTAAATCCCCCACCCAAATGCATTAAATTACCTGGGAGTCCTCCATAGCGGCGGTCCGTGGCTAAATCGGGGGAAGGGGGAGAGCACGAAAACCGGCACACTAGATCGTGAGGTCTTCAGCCGGCGCCATTTTTCAAAATGGCCGCCACAAAATGGCGGCGGCCATAGACGAAAACGATTCGACGCAAGAGGTCGTTCCGGACCCCCGCTGGACTTTTGGTAAGTCTTGTGGGGGTCAGGAGGCCCCCCCAAGCTGGCCAAAAGTTCCTGGAGGTCCAGCGGGGGTCAAGGAGCGATTTCCTGCCACGAATCGTTTTCCGTACGGACAATGGCGCCGGCAGGAGATCGACTGCAGGAGGTCGTTCAGCGAGGTCCGGAACCCTTGCGAGATTTCCGGACCTCGCTGAACGACCTCCTGCAGTCGATCTCCTGCCGCTGCCATTTTCCGTACGGAAAACGATTCGCGGCAGGAAATCGCTCCTTGACCCCCGCTGGACCCCCAGGAACTTTTGGCCAGCTTGGGGGGGCCTCCTGACCCCCACAAGACTTGCCAAAAGTCCAGCGGGGGTCCGGAACGACCTCTTGCGTCGAATCGTTTTTGTCTATGGCCGCCGCCATTTTGTGGCGGCCATTTTGAAAAATGGCGCCGGCTGAAGACCTCACGAGCTAGTGTGCCGGTTTTCGTGCTCTCCCCCTTCCCCCGATTTAGCCACGGACCACCGCTACGGAGGACTCCCAGGTAATTTAATGCATTTGGGGGGGGGGGGTTCGGGAGGGTGGGGGATTTAATTTAAAGGGTCGGGGGTGGGTTTTAGGGGGTTTTAGTGTGCCGGTTTTCCTGCCCTCCCCCTTCCCCCGATTTACGATTTTTTGACGATAAATCGGGGGAATTGGTATTGTATCGTGGCCCTAAAGATTTTTGACAATTTAAAATATATCGGACGATATTTTAAATCGTCAAAAAACGATTCACATCCCTAGTAGATGTCAGGTCCATCAGTGATGGCATTTTCCTCCCACAAATACAATCCTTTAATACACTGACTTTGGCCTTTTTCTTGCTGGACGTGGTAAAGAAAAAAGTTGTTTTCTTCTTTCTCTCTCTTTTTTTTTTAAAGTAGCACTGAAAAGGTCCTTTTGGGAGCTACTGAGGCAGCAAGGCAACTTTTAACAAAAGTTATGAAAATTGTATAGAAAAAACAGGGAGAGAGAGAGAGATGAAAAAAGATTGAGGGGTTCACAGGGCAAATCAAGAGTGGGAATTCCTGCACATGCTCAGTAGAGCAAAAGCTCTACTAGCTAAGGGCAGGATTCATCATTCCTCGAGGAATGATGAATCTTGTGAAAAAGGGGGTGGGGCAAGGGGGGGCCTGCGAAAGGCCGCAGTCATTTGCACCACGGCGGTGTGATTTTTCCGGCTGCAGTGAGCCTTTTACAGCAAATAGTGACACCGTAAAAGGTGTAGCTATTCGCCGCGGTACTGCTGGCGATAATGTTCCTCACATTATCGCCAGCAGCGGTGCCGCAGCCGACTCCTCCCCCTCCCCGCAGCCAACGCCTCCCCTCCAGCTAATTTAAATCCTATCACACACGAAAAGGCCCTTTTCACGTGTGATAGGGGTTTATTACTTGTGTTAGGGCCTTATTGTGTGTGATAAGGCCCTAACACACTCAATAAACATTTAGAAAATAACCCCCTAAGAGAGATGTCCATTCGGAACCGCTGGATGATGTCATCCACATGTAATGGCTAATTCAGCCCTTCTTTATTGATGGAATAAATATGTGTGTGTATATGTGATAGACTCTATGATGTCTAGACTGCAACCAATTATCAAAAGTGGACTTGGAAAGATACAAAATAGTTACCGGTAATATTGGAATTAATTTTCACCAGGTTACCTAGATGCAAAGTGTGCTGATAGCTTGTCTTTGAAAATTCACTTCTGCTTAATGCAGATCCAAAATTACCAGCATGCTTTGCACCTGCTACATCTCCGGGTGAAATCCATGAGGGGAATTATGTATTGTATATTGGGAAATTCAGTTCTATGTATGTAGTTTACTCACTCATAGCTTCTTTTATCCTCTTTCAGTATGGCTGAAAATAAGGGCCTTCTGAGCCATGCCTGCACTTCTTAACTGCTATGTGGGGAAGAAGTTTCAGTCCTGTGGATGTAGCTCCTAACCCCCAAGTTAGCCAGCTAGATACTTCTTAAAAATTAATTGTCCTCAAAATTCACTAGGATAGTGGTTACCAAAACTGTCCAGGGGGACCTCTCAGACAGGTTTTCAGGATATTGACAATGAGCATGCATGAGTTAAATTTGCATGCAGTGGAAGTAATGCATGCAAATCTAGTTCATGTATATTCATTGCGGATATCCTGAATACCCAATTGGCTGGTGTTTCTCAAGGATAGGTTTGGGAACCACAGCATTAGGACAAAAAAAAAATAAGGAAATCTAAGAGTTCTACAAAGGGAGGAAACAAGAGAAGTAAGAAATGGGCAAGTTGGTATTTTCAAGAATCTTGCTAGCATTTTTGCTTTGATACATAGTCAATTGGCCCAATGTTCCCCAACCCTCTCCTAGACATACACTTAGCCAGTCAGGTTTTCAGGATTACTGCAATATATATGTATGAGACAGATTTGCAAACACTGGGTCTCCAATGTGTGTAAATCTATATTGTGCACGCTCATTATAGATATCCTGAAAACCAAACCACTTAGGTATGCCTCCAGGAAAGGGTTGGGAAACACTGCATTGGCTATTATTTTGATTGGTGTCTCCAGACTTTCATCTGGGCAGTTGATAGCACTGGCTGATTTTGGTGGCAACAGTATGTGCCACTAATTCTTTTGGTAATAGTTGATTTGACAATTATTCCCACAATGCATACATCTCTCCCCCATTCCCTTCTGATGCCACCACACATCCCACCTCTGACCTCCTTCCAATACCCTTGCTCATCCTTCCGCTGACATAGTCATGCACCCACTGGCCCTCTTCTGATGCATTTACTCACCCCATCCTTGATTCCCTTCCAATGCACCCACCACCTCTCCTCCATGACCCATTCCTTTCTGACACACTTACCCCACTTTCCAACCTCCTTCTGATCCATTCACGTTCCCTCTTAACTCACCTGCCTTTCTACCCTGTTTGGTGTACTTGCCGGTCCCCAGATACAGATACCCCCTTTGTATTTGCCCAGCTTCCTCCCCCTCCTTGATGCACTTATCCATCCCTGAACCATACCCCCCTACATACTCACCCAGCCCTCCAATGTGCTGTTAATGTATCAATTATTTTGCTGGCTACAGACAATACAGATTATCTTCCAATCCTTAACAATTAGAATATTGACTAGGAAGATCCTCTGGACAATCTAGATATATTCCATATGCAATTATGCATTATTCAGAAGCTTCAGATTGTTTTGAGGTTGATTTTCAAAGGGTTTATCCAGGTAACATTTTGAGTTAACTTGACAAAATCTGAAGTTTGAATATTTCCCCCTACTTCTCTCTAAATTTTGTCTGGGTGACTCACCTGCACAACATTTATCTAGATATAAACAGTTGGTGATGGAAATGTTCTGGGAATATGGTTAAAATTTAGCCGGGGAACACTGTGCAGCGCTATCCAGCTAAAGTTAATTGGGCATGTCTGGTTGGGGAAAAAAACCTCTCCTAAAGCTATGCAGAGTAATTTTAACCTATCCAGCTATGTTCCACTGAATATCCAGGTAACGTTATCGGAGTAACTTTCCACTCACCAGCCTGCTGAATGTAGACTTCTGTGTTTTCATATTGGACTTCTAGCCACATATTATAGAATTATGTACTTCTAAAACAGAGCCAAATTGGAGATATTCAAGTATGTATAACGAAGTCAAGGGAAATTCTGATTTCTTGTACAAAAATAAAGGGTCAGTTATCTCCATAATAAATGGTAGCTGAAGGGTTGATTAAATATCTACATACAAAATAGCAGCCGAGGTCAAAGTCACTATTAAGTCCTTAGGTATCATACTGCCAAGAGTCTACATTCTTTGTGCCATGGTTCTCAGGCTTGTTCTCAGGGACATTCAGCCAATTGGGTTCTTAGGATACCTACAATAAATAAGCATGAGATTTATATTGCCTCCATGGTACAAAAATTGTTCTATGCATATTCTCTGTCAATACCCTAAAAATCTGACGGGCAGTGGATAGGTTTTGGGACTACTGCACCACGCCTCCATCCGGAGGAGAGTTTGCTCTTTACCTCTTGGTACAGATTCTGGGCCCATAAACACTAGTGAGGAGACTGTTTCAGATTGCATACATGGGAGAATGGTAGGATTAGAGTTTGTCCCAAGCACATGAGTTCCATAAAAATATTTTGCTTCCAGAAATAAAATATATGATCTCATGCTTAAATATTCTGAACATATCCTGGGCTGGTAAAATGATAATTATGTCTACCTAGTGTTACTAGTGAATCAAATTCCATACCTATTTATCCTGTACCATTCCTCTCCAGTTTAGCTCAAATGTATCTGATAGATTTAGAAGTTATTTTACTTAAGTTTATACTTTAACAAATTACTTGTTGGCTAAGTCTAGGATACATTTTGCAATTAGTAAGCATGGTTCCTGTTTTCTGTGGATCAAAGACAATCCTATGAGATCAGCTGCCTTTAAAAAGGAAGTGGTCTTTATGTTATTGGTAAGGGCTGGCAGATGGGCAAGAGACGTTTCTAAATACCCATAAAGCCAGAAAGTTAAAATGTTAAAATACAAATAATGACTGATTCTGGAAGGTACCATGACGGGCCTCTTCCTGTCCTGTGATGTAGAGCATTAAGTCTGATAGGTTAGTGTTACAGGCTAAAAGTACAAAATGGAAAATCAGGAATATGAAAAATGTATTCCAAGATACAAGTTTATATTTTGTCTTACAATTTATATTTTAAAGATTTTCTGGTTGACTGGCTCTTTACTAATCATTGGACTTGCATCAGTGTTAAATCCTACCGCAGGTTGGCGCTGGCTTATTCGAACGGCCTCACTTCCTGGCATTGTTCTTATCCTTGTATTTAAGGTGAGGATTTTATACATTTTATTTTGCTGATCTCTCTGTCATTCTCTCTTTGGGGCAACAGAAACATTGCATTGAATTCATTTAGCTTTGTCATAATTGAAAATGCAGAATTGTAGAGATAATTGGATACTGCAAATTGCAATTATTTTTTTTTTTTTATTCAACAAAAAGTAAATAAACAAGTGATGATACACACAAACTTTTAAGATCATGGAGGAAAGCAGAGAGCAGCCTAGGAATTTGATATTTTTTTGGGAGGGGAAGGGGCCAGAACCCCAGACCTGATACCCCTTTTTAGTTTTATTTTTTTATTTCTTTTCATTTTTCTTTCATTATAAATAAAATGAAGCAAAAAAAAAAAAAGAAATAAAAAAATGTGTAGTGTATATTCCATCCCTTCGTTACTGTTAGGTCATATTTCTGCTACCCCTTCAATTTTTGTGAATAAGGATCATGTGTGTTTATCCCATACCTTTTTTAAGTCCGTTACCTTTTTAGCTTCCATCAACTGTTCTTGGAGCGGGCATTCCAAGCATCCACCAGTTTTCCGTGAAAAAATATTTCCTGATCTTGTACTTGAGTCTACCCCTCTTAGAAGTTCATATTATGACCTCTAGTTCTACAACTTTCTTTCCAATGAAAAAAGGTTTACTTCTTGTATATTAATACAATTCAGTATTTAAATGTATGTATTATATCTCCCCTGTCTCTTCAGTCTACTAGGATATATATGTCCCTAAATCTCATCTCATATGGCTTTTGGTGCAGACCTTGCATTATTTTGGATGCCTTTCTCTACACCACCTCTAGCCTATGTCCTTGCACAGGTATAGCATCCAGAACTGACCATATATTCTAAGTAAGGTCTCACCACTGACCTGCACAGGGGCATTATCACATAAGAACATAAGAACATAAGAAAATGCCATACTGGGTCAGACCAAGGGTCCATCAAGCCCAGCATCCTGTTTCCAACAGTGGCCAATCCAGGCCATAAGAACCTGGCAATTACCCAAAAACTAAGTCTATTCCATGTTACCATTGCTAATGGCAGTGGCTATTCTCTAAGTGAACTTAATAGCAGGTAATGGACTTCTCCTCCAAGAACTTATCCAATCCTTTTTTAAACACAGCTATACTAACTGCACGAACCACATTCTCTGGCAACAAATTCCAGAGTTTAATTGTGCGTTGAGTAAAAAAGAACTTTCTCCGATTAGTTTTAAATGTGCCCCATGCTAACTTCATGGAGTGCCCCCTAGTCTTTCTACTATCCGAAAGAGTAAATAACCGATTCACATCTACCCGTTCTAGACCTCTCATGATTTTAAACACTATCATATCCCCTCTCAGTCTCTTTTTATTCTTGGGGGTCCCCGATACCTATTTATGGGAACTCCAAATCATACAGAATTCTGCAGCATGTCTCCAAATCCAAATTCTGCAGCATGTCTCCAAATCATGCAGAATTCTGCAGCATGTCTCATTTCAGGTACCAAAATGCATGACCATATTACTCCTTCTCTAGTAAGTCTTCACTGGTTTCCAATAGCCTGGCGGGGGAAGTTTAAAGTCTCCACGGTCCGGCCCCCTCCAGCCATTGTGTCTTCTATAAGCAGACACTGCCCCACCCGCTGCCTCCACTCCTCATCACAGCATTTGGTTGAGATTCCATCGCTCTCTCTTGCCTGAGTAGCAACCTCTCATGATTGGATCTTTTGTATCTCAGGCCCTGCTCTCTGGAGTGGCCTTCCTGCAGCTATCAGAGCAGAGAGTGATCTTTCTCAGTTTAGGAAGAATTTAAAGACATATTCCTTTTCTCTTGCCTTCCCAGACTGAGTATTGCTCGACCTTGTTAAGCTATGTTGTTTTTTTCCTCCAAGAGATGTATAACAATGTTGCCTTTTAGTTGTTTTGGCATATTCATGTTTGGTTTTGGGTAAGGTTGTGTTATGCTTTACTCTGTAATCCACTGAGATTGGTGGATCAGCAGAATAGAAATAAATATATTTGAAAGACTGCATAAAGCCTGCATTAAACCAGAAAGCCTTAAAGTGGGAAACAATTTAAAAATAGCACAAGGCATACAAATATAAAAACACATAACATGAAAACAAACAATAACAGTTTTTGCAATTTCCCACAAACATAACAACTAGGGATGTGCATCTCTTTTTTGACGGATGAAAATATCATACAATATTTTCTAACCCCACAAAATTTTCATGTGGTTTTCTTATCATTTGGGGGGGGGGAGGGTGGAGAAAGGGCGCACAGAAAAAAAAAACCCCCAAACCCACCCCGACCCTTTAGATCTAATTATTTACAATCTCCCTCCCCTGTGACCTCCCCCAAACTTTCCTAAAGTACCTGGTGGTCCAGCGGGGGTCCCGGGAGCAATCTCCCGCTCTCAGGCTGTCGGCTGCCACTAATCAAAATGGTGCCCATGGCCCTTTGCCCTTACCATGTGACAGGGGCTATCAGTGCCATTGGCCGGCCCCTATCACATGGTAGGAGCAATGGATGGCCCGCGCCATTTTTTTAACCTTTCCTCCTACTGGATAGCTTCACTATCTGAAATCCACCGCAGAGCCCATCCTGCGGTGACCAGAAAAGAGGACGCCCAGAGGCAAGAGGGAAGCTAAGACCCTATAGAGTGGGTGTGCATGAGTGTGAGTTGAGAGATTGTGTGTGTATGGGAGAGACAGCATGTGAGAACCTCTGTGAGTGTCTGAGAGAGACAGCATGTGAAAGTGAGAGAGTCTGTGTGTTTGTATGAGACAGCATGTGAGAGTGAGAGAGTCTGTGTGGGTGTGAGAGAGTGAGAAGCATGTGAAAGAGAGAGCCAGTGTATGAGACAGATCTTCAAACCTGTGTGAGGGCGTAGATTTGTTTGCGCAACCCAGCACGAACAAATCTACACCCAATTTTATAACATGCGCACACTGCTGCACGCATGTTATAAAATCCAGGGTCGGCGCATGCAAGGGGGTGCACAATTGTGCAATTTGCGCGCGCCGAGCCACGCAGGTTTACTCCATTCCCTCCGAGGCTGCTCTGAAATCGGAGCGGCCTTGGAAGGAACTTTCCTTCTGCCCCCCCACCTTCCCCTCCCTTTCCCTATCTAATCCACCCCCCTGCCCTACCTAAATCCCCCCCACCTTATTTGATGGAGTTACGCCTGCTTCTGGCAGGCGTAATTTACGCACGCCGGCCAGCTGCCAGTGCACGAACCTCCAGCAGGGCCGCTGTGCTGGAGGACTTGGGAAAGCCCCCGGACCACCGCCCCACCCCTGGTGCCACCCCCGATCTGCCCATTTTTGAAAGCCCCAGGACATACACGCGTCCTGGGGCTTGCGCGTGCTGCCGAGCCTATGCAAAATAAGCTCGGCGCACAGGGTTTTTTTTTTAAGGGTTACGCGCGTAACCTTTGAAAATCTACCCCTATATGTATGAGAGAGACAGCATTTGAGAGTGAGAGCTGTGTGTGTGTGTGTGTGTGTGTGTGAAGACAGCATGTGAGAGTGAGAGCTGTGTGTGTGTGTTTGTGTGAGACAGCATGTGAGAGTGAGAGCTATGGGCTGGATTTTAAAAAGGTTATACGCACTGGGTATATTTTCAAAAGGGCTGGTGATGCGCGTAAATCCCCGGGACGCGTGTAAGTCCCGGGGCTTTACTAAAGGGGCAGGAAGGGGGTGGGGCAGGGGCGGGGTGGTCCGGGGTGGGGGTGGGGTCAGAGGCTCCAGGCACAGTGGCCATTTGCTGCTGTGCCTGGGATCACGTGCCGGCTGACTGCCGGTGTGTGCAACTTATTTCAGCCCCAGGGCTGAAGTAAGTTTGGAAACAAAAACAAGATATCAAAAAAGGTAGAGGGAAAGGGCGAGGGAGGTAGGGGAAGGGAAGATGGGGTGGGAGGTAAGGGAACGGGGAAGACACCGCAGCTTGGTGCGCGCAAGGTGCACAATTGTGCATCCCGTTGCGCATGCCAACCCTGGATTTTATAACTTGTGCTGGGTAGTGCACGCACCCTTTTAAAATCTATCCCTTTGTGTGTGAGAGACAGCATGTGAGAGTGAGAGCTTGTGTGTGTATGAGAGCCTGTATATGTGTGTGTGAGAGAGAGACAGCATATGAGAATGAGAGCCTGAGTTGGGTGAGAGAGACCATGTGTGAGAATGAGAGCCTGAGTGTATGTTTGAGGAAGGGAGAGAAGAAACAGGAAAAAAAAAGAGACCTTGTAAAAAGAATTGGCAAATGGCCAAAAAAGGGAACATCGGGGGGAAAAAAGCCTGTGATTAACTGATTCGAAATCTAAGATCAGGCAGCAAAGGTAAAAAAAAAAATGTTTTTTTGAATTTTTAGTGATTGACATATATTTTTGTAAATGTGCAAGAGTAGCATTTTCTATATGGTGATCTCGCGATGTACAAAATCAGAATGGAGGAACTGGAAGCCCCACAAATTTTTTATACCACAGGGTCTGTACAAAGGATTAGGGATGTGAATTGTTTTTGAACGATTAAAATTATCGTCAGATAATTTTAAAATCGTCCTAAATCGTTAGAGTGCACGATACAATACAAATGCCCCCGATTTATCGTCAGGGGCATTTGCATTGTATCGTTAAATAGGGCACGGGAATTATTTGGGGGAGGGCGGGAAAACCGGCACACCAAAACAACCCCTAAACCCACCCCGACCCTTTAAAACCAATTCCTTACCCTCCCCCACCCTCCCAACCCCCCCCCAAAAAATGTTAACTTACCTGGTGGTCCAGTGGGGGGGTCCCGGCGCAATCTCCCGCTCTCGGGCCATCGGTGCCATTTTGGCTGCCACTAATTAAAATGGCGCCGATGGCCCGATAAAAAAAAACAACCCACCCGACCCTTTAAATCGACCCCACCCTCCCGACCCCCCAAAACCTTTTAAAATTACCTGGTGGTCCAGGGGAGCCTCGGGGGGCCTCGGGGAGAGGAGAGATCCAGGGGGGCCTCGGGGAGAGATTTCCCGTTCTTTACTCATCAGCCCCTATTATACTATACTCTATAATAGGGGCTGATGAGTAAAGATGGCCGGCGCCATCTTTAAAGATGGCGCCGGCCATCCAGTGCTCCTACCATGTGACAGGGGCTGGCCAATGGCACGGATATCCTGTCACATGGTAAGGGCAAAGGGGCATCGGCGCCATTTTTTTTTTAGAACAGCTGATGCCTGGGAACGGGAAATCTCCCCCCAAGGCCCCCCTGGATCTCTCCTCTCCCCGAGGCCCCCCTGGACCACCAGGTAATTTTAAAAGGTTTTGGGGGGGTCGGGAGGGTGGGGTCGATTTAAAGGGTCGGGTGGTTTGTTGTTTTTTTTAGCGGCGCGGGCCTCCCTAAAAAAAAAATTATTGACGTGAATTGGAATCGGAAACGATTCCAATTCACATATCTTAACCATCAGATTTCCCCCCCCCCCCCCCCCAGCCGAATCTGATCGTTAAGACGATCTGGCACACGATTCACATCTCTACAGAGGATGCACCAGAATACGGAAGCAGTGACAGTGGCAGCAGAGGAATGAGAGAGGCTCTGAGGTTGCTGGCAAAAGAAAGGGGGGGGGGGGGTTGCCTTCAGTGTGTGCAAAATGGGAGTCTGCCAGGGTATGTGTGTGTGTGTGAGTGAATGAATGATTGGTTGCCTTCCTGGGGTCTGTCTGTGTGAGAATGGGTGCCTACCTGGGTGGGTGTGTGTGTGTGTGTGTGTGTGTGTGTGTGTGTGTGTGTGTGTGTGAAAATGAATTGGTGCCTGCTTGGGGGTCTGTGTGTGAGAATGACTGGGAGCTTGCCTAGGTGTGTGTGTGTATGTATATGTACGCGAGGGAGCTAGTGAGAGTGAGCTTGTGTATGTGTATGAGAAAATCTGGGAGAGTAAGAGCTTGTGGAGGGGGAGAG
Organism: Rhinatrema bivittatum; assembly: GCF_901001135.1. Classification (NCBI taxonomy): domain Eukaryota; kingdom Metazoa; phylum Chordata; class Amphibia; order Gymnophiona; family Rhinatrematidae; genus Rhinatrema; species Rhinatrema bivittatum. The sequence goes on along the minus strand of NC_042618.1, from coordinate 224,610,206 downwards.
AAGAGGGTCTTAGAGCGTGAGAGTGTGTCTGCGTCTGTGTGAGAGAGAGGTTGTAGGTGTGTATAAGAACATGTATGTGTGTGTATGTGACAGTATATGTGTGAGAGAGAATGGACATGCGAGCATTTGTGAGAGAGAGGATAAAGTTTGTGCGTCTCCCTAACTCCCTAATCCTTGACAATTTCAGGGTGACTGGAAATCAAGAGTTCCCAGATATGGACAGCAGGGGCTTTTTAAAAATCCACCTTCCACATGTCTGGCAGTGGAAGGTGTTTGTGCTGCTATTACTGTGAAGTGACAACAGAATTTGAAAATATTTTTTGTATGATAAGCTGTAAGGGAAACATCCAAGCTCCATTGTTGGGGGAATTTCTGTGGATGCACAGTGGGGCAGATTTTAAAAAAGTACGCCGGATTTTAAAAGATACACGCGTAGCCGGACATATCTATTAAAATCTGGGGTCGGTGCGCGCAAGGCTGCGCAAAATCGGCAGCCTGCGCGTGCCGAGCCGCGCAGCCTGCCTCCGTTCCCTCCAAGGCCGCTCCGAAATCAGAGCGGCCTCGGAGGGAACTTTTTTTTTGTCCCCCCCCCCACCTTTCCCTCCCTTCCCCTATCTAACCCACCCCCCAGCCCTAACTAAATCCCCCTCTCCTACCTTATTTCTTTGAGTTACGCCTGCCTCTGGCAGGTGTAACTTGCGCGCATCGCCGGCTCCCTGCCCCGGCCCAGGCCGCTGTGCCAGAGCACTCGGCCCCGCCCCTGGACCGCCATCATGCCTCCTGCCCCGCCCCCGGACTGCCACCACGCCCCCGCACACGCCCCTGAATGCCGCGCCGCCCCTGACACACCCCCCCCCAAGCAAAGCCTCTGGACTTACGCGCATCCCGGGGCTTTGTGCGTGCCAGCGGCCTATGCAAAATAGGTGCGCCAGCGCGCAGGGCTTTTAAAATTTACCCCGGTGTGTTACAGAACTGGAGGTGCAGGATTTATATTGACATTCTGTCCCTTCCCATATATTCCAGACTTCACTCTCATAGCCATATAGAATTAGTTGAATAAAGCTATCAAATAATTGTAATAGTAGTTTTGCTAGAAGGATGAAACTAGCTAGCTTTTTAAAATTATGGAGGACACTTTGGACTTTCTTTTTAAGACTTTTTTCATAGCCAATTTTAAAGCAGGGGGCATTGTATGGAGGTGGGTGTGTGATATGAGGAAATGTCATTTTGGCTCCCCCCGAAAAAAATTCTGCTATCTAGAGATGCCACTGATTTTCTGTGACCTTAAGCATTAGTACAAGAAGGATGGGGTGACGTTAGAGAGGCATACAAATGTATAGGCCCTTTGGATGCCGGAAACCCTCAATACGCCACTGATGACACCTCTCTGTCTTTCTGAATGAAAGACTTCCCTCTTCCAAAGGTTTGATATACTGATTCCCAGGTACCATGGTGGAAAACATATTAGTTAATCCCAAAAGGCGAAAAATTAAACACGAAGCAGGAAGAGTGGAATAAAACTTCCATGCCTCCAACATAAGAGATAGCTCAAAATAGTTAATGCAAAAATATTCTTCCTCTGCAGCAGGTCACTGTCACTGTATATACTCGTTAAGAGACATAGCACAAGCAGGTCTTCCTTACCCCAAATCCAGCCTAGAATAGAGGGACAGCCCAATCCAATGCAACAAGGGGGATGGGTATTCACAGGGAAATCTTAGAAATTGGCTTAAAAGAGCCCCAAACAATCTTTATCTGCAGGAAGACGAGTCAGCTGGTGGCTGACTCCTAAAAAGGGAACACCCTTACCCCTTTGCCAATAAAGAAGAGAAAAAATTACACAGCAGGAAGCAGCAAGCTCCTGAATGCTTGAAAGTCTAACTAAAAATCCACAACCTGCTAACTCGAGTTCCCAACTAAAAATGCACGAGGATAGCAGGTACTGTGGGATGATAAACAGCTAAGACACACCATGTGCATGTTCCCACATGAGGGAGCAAAACCAAAACCTCTCTCAATTATCTCTGCTCAGAACCTCCCCAGCTTAATGGTACACTCTTTTAGCAAGTATAAAGTTTAACCAAAGGTCCCTGACATAAATAACATTATGTTGAAATAAACAACTATCCTTTTCTATATTTTTGGAAGGCTAAATATCCAACCAGGCAAATAGTGGGGTTCAAAGAGGTTTAGACAAGTTCCTGAAGAAAAAGTCTACAAAAAAAATTATTAGCCAGGTAGACTAGGGAAAGCTGTTGCTATTCCTGGAGGTAACAAAAATAGATCTACTTTTTGGGATCTGCGGGTACTTTTCACCTAGATTGGCCACTGTCTGAATCTCTCTGACCCAGCATCCTACTGTTTAGTCTTTTCATATACATGAAATAATACAGGGACATGCTTTTTTTTAAATTTAAATTTAAGCAATTGTTTTTGGCATGAAGTAACGTAAAGCGAACTAAAGCCACAAATTCAGGTACAGTCCATAAGCACTGTAGATCAAATATAGACTAATAAGGAATGATTTATGGGTTAACTTCAACAGTGACTTGTACTTGACACGTATTTACAGTTTATTCCAGAATCAGCTCGGTTTAATGTCTCCGATGGAAATAACCAAGCTGCTATTAAAACCTTGAAGTGGATTGCCAAAATTAATCGCTCTGTGATGCCAGAAGGAACACTGAAAGAGCCAGTCATGGTAGGATTTGGAGCTTGACCTGATGAATCTTTGTATGTGTGTTTGTATGTATATATATATATATATATATATATATATCTTTTTTTTTTTTTACAGGCTGATATGAAAAAGATTTAGGCACCCCACTAAAGAAATTAGGTGTCCTGGTGTTCCTAAATGAAAAGTTCCCTCTAATACATGCCTAAATTTAGGTACCTAAAAAGTGAGTGGAATAAAGTACCTAATTTATGTGTCTGAGTTAGATGCCTATTTTCAGCTGAATTTAGGGGCTTGTTATGTGCTGAAAATAGACACTTAAATTAGGTGCCTAACTTTTTATTAATATAGGTCTCTTATTTTTGTTTATAAAAGTGAACGTTTGAATGGAATGCCATGATTAAGCAGGAGAGATCACATGACTGAGAAGTATACTTTTTACTACCCAGTTATCTGGAAAATTCCTGCCCAATGTCTATTCTTAAGGGTCTTTTCCTTAACACAGTTTGTTTCATAAACTCAGTAAGCCATTCCTTCGCAGAATAGAGGGTGTGAGTGTAAGACATTTGATTTCACCTTGTGTCTCCCACATATCCAGGTGCATACGCGCTCATTCTCAATTTTAACTTGCGTTTAGGAAAATATGGAAGGGTATGTTTTAATGGTCAATATTAAACCTCTGATTTTCTTTTTCTATCGAACTGATATCTTAGACACATTAGCTTCACCATTTTTTTTAAATTCTGTTTTGTATTTAACTATGAACTCTTAAGCAAAGTGCTGATATCACAAACATACACAATGATTTGCTGCTTTTCTGTTTAGCATTTAGTGTCAGCACACTTTTCCAGAGTCCATTCATGAATAGCTCATGAAGAATTCCTACTCTGTGCATGTAATTCTGGCTTGGCAATTACTGAAAAAGAGGATTAACACAGCACTGTCCTTCTTGTTTTGGATTTGCAGTGTTGCATACAGCCAAGTAGGAGGAGAGTTCAAACACAGTAAACACTAATATAGAATCATAGTCAGTGCCCTTAGACACCCAAGGATTATGTGGTCACAGGAGAAACTGCATAATTAGTTTGTTACTGCATAATTGACAACTTGCCATGGAATCAACATTCCTGAAACTTTCCCACCTTTTATTTTATTTATTTATTTAAACACTTTTATATACCGACGTTCATAGCAATATCACATCGGTTTACAGTCAACAGGGGTAAAAATCAAATGAACCAAGAAGCATAAAGTTACAATAAACAGGGCATATGCGAACTTGGGCTGTAGGGAAGATAGTAAAAGAGTTACAGAAACATAGAATGAGATTTTTTCAAACAAATGGTGGCCTAGAGAAGCAACCAAGAGTAACAGTTAATATAAAATAAATATAATAGAATATATTATGTTATAATAAATATAATACAAATATTGTACTCCAGAGACAGGGATTTGTACCAGGGTTGCGGACAGAGGGCATCAGGGTGGAGGAGATTGTAGGGGGGTACTAAGGTTGAGATAGATTGGAGATGCGGAATGGCAGGGAGCGGGTACTTTAGGTATAGGTATACTTTAGGTATACTTTAGGTATAATTTAATCTTTTGAAGAAAGCCAGAGGATAAGAACATAAGAACATAAGAACATGCCATACTGGGTCAGACCAAGAGTCCATCAAGCCCAGCATCCTGTTTCCAACAGAGGCCAATCCAGGCCATAAGAACCTGGCAAGTACCCCAAAATTAAGTCTATTCCATGTTACTATTGCTAATGGCAGTGGCTATTCTCATAGGGGCGGATTTTCAGAGTCCTGCTCGCCTAAATCCGCCCAAAACCGGGCGGATTTAGGCGAGCAGGGCCCTGCGTGCCGGTGAGCCTATTTTACATAGGCCTACCGGCGCGCGCAGAGCCCCGGGACTCGCGTAAGTCCGGGGTTCTCCGAGGGGGGCGTGTCGGGGGCGGGCCCGGTCGTCGCGGCGTTTCGGGGGCGTGTCGGCAGCGTTTTGGGGGCGGGCACGGGGGCGTGGCTACGGCCCGGGGCGCTCCGGGGGCGTGGCCGCACCCTCCGTACCCGCCCCCAGGTCGCGGCCCGGCGCGCAAGAGGCCCGCTGGCGCGCGGGGATTTACTTCTCCCTCTGGGAGGCGTAAATCCCCGGAGAAAGGTAAGGGGGGGGTGTAGACAGGGCCGGGCGGGTGGGTTAGATAGAGGAAGGGAGGGGAAGATGAGGGGAGGGCGTTAGAGGATTCCCTCCAAGGCCGCTCCGATTTCAGAGCGGCCTTGGAGGGAACGGGGGTAGGCAGCGCGGCTCGGCGCGCGCCGGCTATACAGAATTCATAGCCTTGCGTGCGCCGATCCAGGATTTTAGTGGATACGCGCGGCTCCCCGCGTATCTACTAAAATCCAGCGTACTTTTGCTGGCGCCTGATGCGCCAGCAAAAGTACGCCTATTCGCGTTTTTTGAAAATCTACCCCTAAGTGAACTTAATAGCAGGTAATGGACTTCTCCTCCAAGAACTTATCCAATCCTTTTTTAAACACAGCTATACTAACTGCATTAACCACATCCTCTGGCAACAAATTCCAGAGTTTAATTGTGCGTTGAGTGAAAAAGAACTTTCTCTGATTAGTTTTAAATGTGCCCCATGCTAACTTCATGGAGTGCTCCCTAGTCTTTCTATTATCCGAAAGAGTAAATAACCAATTCACATCTACCCTTTCTAGACCTCTCATGATTTTAAACATCTCTATCATATCCCCCCTTAGCTGTCTCTTCTCCAAGCTGAAAAGGTTTTCAGTATATCCACAATGAATACACATGAGATAGATTTGGATACAATGGTGTCAGTGCATGCAAGTCTATCTCATCCATATTCATTGTTTGTGGCTCTCAAGGACCAGAGTTAGCCATCCTTGTTTTAGAAGAAATTAATCTTTATACAAAGGTTCTTGCACCTGCATATGTGGTCAACCATAAACAAGCTACAAAGACTTGAGTATATTTTTTGGAATACTGCAACTGCTAATGTCCCACATCTGGCACAGAGGACATTAATTTCAATTCATTGAAGTTTTGATGATTGGCACTACTGCTGACTAGTATCAAACTTGTGCTAATTCAACCCATTTTTGTATTTGTTACCATGTGTTCAATACATGCACACATACTACATGTAATTAACAGCAAGACAAACTACTGATGATGAGGGCATTTTCAGTATACATAGACTCTTACACAAGCACTTTCTCAAGAAAATACAAACATGATAGTTGCACTGAATTTCAATTTAAAACAAGTGTCATTTTGCAGTTAAAAGCTTTCAACAGTTGTCTTCACTTGATAAATAGATGCTTTTTGTACTTGGTAAATTATGTATTTGCATATAGTTTAAATATTGTTTAAAAATAATGTTAGTGATTTTCAATAAAATTTTGACTTTTGCATAGTCAGAGATGTGAATATTTATATAAAATTATGCAAATTTGCACTATTATTTTGAAAGCTCTGTCACAAAATTTGCTGACTATTCTGCAGAATCTTGAAAAAGTTGCCACAGGAAACTGGTGACTCTGATCATAGTAAGTGATGGTAGATAAGAACCAATTGACCCATCCAGTTATGCCCCATTGTTTTTGTTTATAGTGTTCTAGCTAAGGATATCTCCAGTTACACAATCTTAATTGCCTACAGGATATCTATCAAAGTTAATTAGACTTATTGTCTTCCCGCTCCAGGAATGAAATAAAATGAGAAAGGAAAGATGAAACAACTTAATTTGCGTAAACTGCTAGCTGAAATAGCGAAAATAATTTTTTCTTACACTGCCCTCCTCCTATCCTATTTCTACACCTTTTAAAAATAAATTCCTTCTGTTTATTTAGAGGGCAATTTCCAAAGGCATTTCAACAATGTTGTACATGTGGAAATAGATTCCTTTAAAATTGTCTACCTGGTAGAATGTTATCCAATTTCTGAATCCTGGATGACTCCCATAGAGACGTCAGACATCCAGGATTCAGAAACCCAGGAATAATTGGATAACAAGGTCAAGCGGAAGGAAGGATTGCCAAAGAAGTAAAGTGAGGTGGCAAAACATTTTTCAGATATATCAGATAAAGAAGGAAGGTCTGAAGTTTTATAGTGAAATTGAAAGGCAGCAAGGAGCAATGTGTGAAGAGAGATGAAAAAAATGGGGGAAATATTAAACAAACACTTCAGTTCAGTGTTCACTAAAGAAGACCCTGGAGAAGGACCGTTGCTGGTTGACAAGAATGTAGATGGAGGTGAAGGAGATGAAACTCTGTTTACAGAAGGGAATGTATGGGAAGAACTAGGCAAACAAAGTGGACAAGGTCATGGGGCCAAATGAGGTACATTCCAGGATACCTAGGGAGCTTAGAGGTGTGGTGGCTGCTCAGCTGAAAGACCTGGTGCTACAAGATTGGAGAAGAGTGGTGGTTGCCCTGCTTCACAAGAGTGGGAGCAATGAGGAGGCTGGAAACTACAGACTGGTTAGCCTTACCTTGGGTGGAAAATTAATGGAATCTCTGCTGAAGGAAAGGATAGTGAAGGATCTACAATTAAGGTAGAATTCTGGACCTGAGACAGTATGGATTCACCAGGGGAAGGTCCTGTCAGACAAATCTGATTGATTTTTTTGATTCTGTGACTAAAGAATTGGATCGAGGAAGAGCACTAGATGTGATTTACTTGGATTTCAGCAAAGTGTTTGATATGGTCCCACATAGGAGATTAGTGAACAAAATGAGAAGCTTGGGAATGAGTGCTAAGGTAGTGGCATGGATTGCAAACTGGTTGACTGACGGGAGACAGCATGTAATGGTAAATGGAACCTACTCTGAAGAAAGAACGGTGTTAAGTGGAGTGCCACAGGGATCGGTTTTGGGACCAGTTCTGTTCAATATCTTTGTGAACGACATTGCAGAAAGGTAGAGGATAAAGTTTGTCTATTTGCAGTTGATACTAAGATCTGCAACAGAGTGGACATGCCTGAAGGAGTAGAGAGAAATGAAGACTGGTTGTGTGTGTGTGTGTGTGTGTGTGTGTGTGTGTGTGTGTGTGTGTGTGTGTAAGTAAGACTAATGTGCACAGCTTGGGAGAGGGACCTTGGAGTGATAGTGTCTGCTGATCTGAAGGATGCAAGGCAATGTGACCAGAAGAATGCTGGGCTGCACAGAGAGAGGAATAACCAGTAAGAAAAAGGAGGTAGTGATGCTGTTGTACAGGTCCTTGGTGAGGCCTTACCTGGAGTACTGCATTCAGTACTGGACCCATATCTCAAAAGGGATAGAGAAAGGATGGAGGTGGTCCAAAGAAGGGTGAGCAAAATGGTACGGGATCTGTATTGGAAGACTTATGAGGATAGGCTGAAGGATCTGAATATGTACACCTTGGAAGAGAGGAGGTGCAGATGTGATGTGAATCAGACCTTCACATACCTAAAAGGATTTAATGATGTACAAACTTTGAAACTTTTTTGTTGGAAAGGAATCAGAAGAATTAGGAAACACAAAATGAAAATCCAGGGGTATGACTCAGAGCTAACATAAGGAAATATTTTTTCATGGAGAGGGTGGTGGATGCCTGGATTGCCCTCCCAGAAGAGGTGGCGAGGACAAAAACTAATTCAAAAGGGCATGAGATAAACACTGTGGATCCCTAAAGGCTTGAGGATGATAATGAAGAACAGGGAACATGAGGGTAACCTGTAAAGAGTGGCAGTTAGTACTCTTAACATGAAGGCGTGGGGGATTACTACTCTTAACCAATGAGACGATGATTTTGACACAACTGCAACAATCACACTCTGCTTTGACAGCGGGGCAGGGAACAAAAGGTATTGGATTCTGAAGACAGCCAGCGCTGGGCCCCAACTTTTTACATTCTGGGGTACTGATACGCTAACATTGAGGATAAAGCTTCTATGGCCAAGACCAAAAGCAAAGAATGTTCAAGCGGCATTGTCTGAATTATAAGGAAGGCTGCTCACCATGCAAAAATGTTGCAGTAATTTTTGTTATGGGTTTGACAGATGCTTGGTTTTTGCTTGTAGGTATTACTATCCTTATCATAAGGCATGGAGGTAACGAACACATAGCAGCATTTACTGCTCTTGGTGGACACATGGGGGTAACTGGCACGGTATGGCAGTTGCTGCCATGGGAAATTTGTTGGACAGATTGAAAGATTGGTCTTTTTATGCTGACTATACTATGTTACCATGTATGTTTGTATTTAAAATTATGCCTGTAGTGGCAGTACATGCATACTTTCATGTGCAGAGAGAGGACGTGTTCCTGGGGGCGGAGTTGGGGAGGGGCTAGCACTTCCACGTGGATGTGCACAGTTACATGCCTAATGTGTAGGCATATAATTTCACTAGAAAAAATACCTGCACAAATAGCAGGAGCGGGTCTGTGCACCTACTTTCTCCAACCCAGCTGTCAAAGGGGAAGCTTTCCCTTAGAAACTTGACGTAAAGTCTGCAGGCGAAAATGAAAAGTAACCACAGACTTTATTCTTCTGTGCACAATTTGAAAGCTCCCCTTTAAGTAAATAAGTATGCCTTTCTATCTGCAAATGATTTGCTAATCTTGCTACAAACTGGTTTACCTGTGCGACTGCAAACACATGAAATGATTCATCTAACATACTAATGTATTGATTACGTTATTATCAGGATACGAGAGGGAGGTTTCTGGACCTAATTGATCGCAAATACTTACGGACATCTCTACAGATATGGATAATATGGTAAATTTTCCCAATGTAGCACATGTACGATTTGTAAAGCAACTGTTTAATACACCTGTATTTCTAGCACTATTAGGTAGTGGTATATACTCAGCTATGTAACTGTTTGACTGTGCTGTGAACCCATTTCTCCTCTTTTTGGATCCTACTGGGCTTAATGGGAATTTACTCCCTTGTTTAACCCTAGCAGGAGTGATTTAAGGGCCATAGAGAAATTATCTAAAATGTATGGTAGCAATAGTGTTGTTTAATGTAACTAATGTTTGGGAAATCCACTATTTCTTCCTTCTTATTACTTTGCTGTATATACAAAAGGAATCCAGAGTACAGAATCCCTCAGCTCTTCTCTAATTAAATTCATAGATAGTCTCAGACAAAATAATTGGCTGAACTTGCTTCTAGTAAACAACTTTTCAAGAAACAACTAATTAACACTATTTTTTATTTCACTTCTGGTTTAATCTTTCTAACCTTCCTTTTTTTTTTTTTGTCCTTTCATTGCTTCTATTGTAAATGTGGCTTTGTGTATAATTATTGTACAGTGCTTTTCGATAAATATAAATTTAAGAGGTGGTAGCTTCTTGGAAGTAGGAGAGATCCTTTGGGCTAGTGGGTTTCCAAGTAGCAACAAGAAACTAAGAGTGAGAAGAAACGCTGTTTACCACCTGCTCTATTGACTGGTTCACCAGAGCTCTTTTTAGCACTTTGCCATCTTCATTTGGAAAAAGCTTGCATAAGCTAATTTCAAACACCTCTTCGGTTTCATAGATAGAACATTAATACTCTCCTCTGTATTTATATTTCTCTTAGGCTTGGAATAGCTTTTTCTTACTATGGGGTAATTTTGGCCAGCTCTGAGTTACTGGAGCGGGATATGGTTTGCGGTGTTGACAAGTCACAGGTAACGGAGGTAGACAGGAGCCATGAGTCGGAGGAAAGCAGAAGCCCATGCCGATGCCACTTGCTTAGTCCTGCTGATTATCAGACCATGATCATCAGTACAGTAGGAGAAATCGCATGTAAGCCTTCTTACCCTTCTACATCACATTTCACCTCTATCCTTTCATCAACCTACATTTATCAGTATACTGAACAATAACAGAATGATGTGAATTAACCACTGAAGGCAATAAGTAGGGATCTTTTCTATCCTTAAAGGTTATTAAGTGCAGGATTACTGCTTTACTTTGTGAACAAATATATAAGTAGTTAACTTAATCCTTTGTGTTTATGTTTTCCCAGTAAGTCCCCTAAATATTCTGGGCATCAATACAGTTGGAAGACGAATAAGCCTGTTCCTCACTATGGCCACCACAGGTGTCTTCTTCCTGCTGCTCAACATCTGCACCACAAGGTAACAGGTTAGGTTTATAGATTTTACAAATAAGACTTGAGAAGTCCATACTAATATTTTTTACCTAAATAAGTCAGAAAAAAAGTAATAATAAACTTTTTCTTCATCTTGCTAGAACTGGTCTTATTGGCATCCTCTTCTGCCTTCGTGCTCTGGTATCAGCAAACTTCAACACCATCTACATTTACACAGCAGAGGTTAGTGTTTGGAAAAGGGATAAAGTTTATAAGGGATGGATGAATTTTTCTGACCAAACTGAGGTGTTGCGCTTGGAGGTGGACCCTTGTTCTGGAGCAGTGTAGGGCTGCTCCCTGGTCGGACCCAGGAAGCACCTGCCACCAGGAAGCGGAGCACAGGAAGAGACAGAGGCTAGCTGGGGCTTCACCACTGGAAGCCCGTGGTCCCCCCGGGTGGAGCCCTTGGGGACCTGGGCCGCTTGGACTTAGGTGGGCCTCGCAGGGTCTCCCAGAAAGGAAGTTCAAAGGTGTGCCCACCAGGATCAAGGGTGTGCAGTCGATGTCTGGACTGGAGGCCTGAGGAATCAAGGAAGGCCAGTACAGTGTCTGCGATGACAAGGCTAGGAGCAGGGCCAGAATCCAGGAGGTGTGGTCAATAGTCGCAGAGATCAAGTTCCAAAGATCAGTCCGAGAGTAGTCAGTCAAAGCAGGGGTCAGGTTGAGATCAGACGTGGTCAAGGAGGCAGACAGAGGTCAGTATCCAGGTAGCGATCAGCGTGGTCAAGAGCAGGCAGAGGTCAGTATCCAGGTAGCGATCAGTGTGGTCAAGAGCAGGCAGAGGTCAGTACCAGAGAGACAGACCAAGAGGTACTACCTGGGGAAACGCAGGAACAGACAGACGCTGGAACAGGACTGGAACAAGACTGGAACAGGGGGATGAGACATGGAAGCAAACTACTATACACACGGTGTCGACCCGATTGCCATGGCAAGGAAGTGCAGGCAGGCACTTCCTCTTGTACTGCGTTCAATCAGGGTGCGCTGTGGAGCTTGGACCCACCCCTGGCCCTATAAGGGACCAGGCGGTCCGCGCACGTCTAGGGGCGGAGCCAATGCCATGGAGAATGCCGAACCCCGCCGTGAGGCCTGGCATGCAGAGGAAGGCCCGGCAACCGCCGCCGTGGGACGCCGAGGCCTGGAGGAGCTTGCAGCTGCTGCTGGAGAGGCCGACCTGGGACCTGCAGAGGAATTGGAGAGGTGAGCAGGCCCATGTACGGACGGGGCGCACAAAAGCAGACCCCCCCCCCCCCCCCCCACCAGGCCTCCATCTGTGCGGGCGAGGTTTTTCAGAATGAGCCCTGTGGAATGTTCTGAGGAGTTCTTTGTCTAGGATATTGTAGGAAGGTTCCCATGAGTTCTCCTCGGCACCGTAACCCTCCCAGGATAAGAGGTATTCCCATCTGCCTCGACACCAACGGACGTGGAGAACTTCTCTTACCTAAAGAGGGGAATCTGGTTCTGTGGAGATCTGAGGTGGTGAGGGTTCCTTGCGAGAGGGCCAGGATAGGACTAGCGGTTTCAACAGGGACACGTGAAATGTGTTATGAATCCCCATGGCACGTGGTAGTTGTAATTGGTAGGACACTACTCCCATTCTCTGGAGTACTGGAAACAGACCGATGAACTTAGGTGCCAGACGATGTGAGGGGAGTCGCAGCCTTATGTGTCGGGTGCTCAGCCACATCTTCTGGCTAGGATGGAAGAGTGGAGCAGGACGTCTGTGAGCATCAGATGTACACTTGGAACGTTCAGCAGCCTGATTGAGGCATTCTTTGACCTGATTCCACGCCTGACAAATGGTGTGAGCCGTGAACTGAGCGGCTAGTGATGGAACAGCGAGGGATACTGGCAGCGGTAACCGTAGTTGTCGACCAAACACCACAGAAAATGGTGATACATTGGTGGCAGCATGCCCAGGACTTTGTGACAATGATTTATTTATTTATAACTTTTTTTATATACCGAGGTTCAATTAACAAGATTAATTATCACTTCGGTTTACATTACAACCAGCAAAAAATAACAGAGACAAAGTCTTGTTTTACAATGAACAGGGTAGAAGTAACCTGGATTAAAACAATGAACAGGGTAGAAGTAACCTGGATAAACATAAAATGAGTGAAGCGAGTATAGAGAATTGGGTCTGTATAACTTGGGCGAATAGCAAGGAAATTAAATAGGGGAGGACTATGAAGGCCTCAAGTTGGATAGTGTACTCATGATGCGGATAAGAACCAAAGCTGAAGTGAGTAGTTATGGGAAGGCTTGTACATTGTACATTTCCTTTATCAAGCCTGAGAAGATGCTGCTCTCGCTTCTTTCTCCTCTCCTTTTCCTGGCCCAGGGGGGTTGTTCCTTTCTATTTCACTCAGATCAGAGCAAGACATGGCCAATGCATGCTCTTCTGGGCCTGGTGGAACACCAAATTTATCTTCCCTCCACTGAACCCAGAAGTGGTGCTGCTGATGTTCTCTTCATCCTAAAGGGCCCAGATGTGACAGAGACAGCAAGAGCACAAGGGAAAGAGATGCATGCTCTACATGCATAGACCCACTGCCGATGACTCCTCTCCTTGATGCTTCTTGCCCTTATTCACTGCCTATAAAGAGGGAGGGAGATTCTGGACTGGACTAGAGGATTTTCTGCTGGCTGGGAGCTAGGAAGAGGGGCAATGTAGGTGCTGCGAGGCAGGGAAGCATAGAAACAAGAAGGGGAGTAGGTGCTACTAGACAGGGACTTGGAGGACAAAGGGGATCAGGAGTTTCCTGGGTGGTGCAGGAAGAAAGGGGTGGATGCTGTTAGGCAAGGAAGAGGCGATGTGGGTGCAACTTGGCAAGGAGGTCTGGGGAGATAGGGGTTCAGGAGTCTGCTGGGCAGGAGATGTGAGGAAATAGGGGGGTTTCGGCTTCTGGGCAGGGAGAGAAGGAGAAGATGGGGTGAGAATATATGGGCAGGGGGAGAGCTGAGGATGTGGGTGCTGCTAGATGGAAAGGGGTGGGAGATGAGGGCACAGGAGCTTCTGGGGGAGAAAGACATCAGGGAGATGATGAGTAGGAAGGGGTGGAAAAGAGGGGTCAGGAATATGCTGGGCAATGATGGAAGAGGGGTAGAAGGGGGGGAGGGCAAGCCAGCGGGAGAGAGGGAACACCAGGAAGAGAATTTGGGGGGGGGGGGGGGGTGCAGGGATGTGAGAGCATTAGGGGATGACCGAAAGGGAGTAGTTGGGAGGAATGCAGGATTATGGGGATACAGAGGAGGAATGATGAGGTGCAAGAACCAAAAAAATATCAGTTTTGGGAACATGCTTAGGGCAGGAGGAAATGTATTTCTGTTTTTAGCGCTCCAGTTTTGCACTGCAGGCAGAGTAGCTTCTTGGGGGTTTCCATTCCAGGTTTTGTCTGCATATTTGTAATTTTTGGTCTTTTATTCTCTATTTCGTGAAGGTTGGTCTGTCTCTGTTCTGTGTGTATGACCAAGGTGAGGTATTTTACTAGCATGTAGGGATTTGTATCAGTTTTATTTTTGGATCCCTAAAGAGAGGATGGAAATGAAGAAAAGGGTGCATAGGGGGTAACTTGCTGGTGCAGTGGTTACTACCAGCAACCAATAAGCCTTGATGCTTTTGATGCAACTGCAACATTTCTCTCTTCTTCAACAGCAGGGGGAAAAGGAGAGCTGGATTCAGACAACAACCGAGGGCCCTGACTTTTACAGTCTGGGGAACTGGGGGTAACCTGCATGGAGCAGCAGTTACTACCCTTAACAGAAGGCGTGGGATTACTAACCCTTAACTAATAAGCTTTGATGCTTTCGATGCAACTGCAACATCGCTCTCCACTTTGAGGCAGGGGGCGGGATGGAGGAAGAGGACGACAACCAACACAGGCCCTGACTTTTACGATCTGGGGGCACTGATACGCAGACATTGGAGAAAAAGCACAGGACTGCTTCTACGGCCAAATCCATAAGCAAAGCAAAACAAGCAACACTGCTGGAATTTTCATGAAGGCTCATCACTTAGTAAAAATGTTGCTGGCAGTAAATCTGTATGGGTTATCATAAGGCTTGGGGATAACTGCACGGAGTGGCAGTTGCTACTCTTAAGGGAGACACGGGGGGGGGGGGGGGGGGGGTAACCTGCATGGCACAGCAGATACTACCATAAGAAGCTTGCTGGGCAGACTGGATGGACTTGGTCCTTTTCTGCCAAAAATTACTATGTTACTAGGTTATTTGTTGTTTTCTCAACAAGACATGCATTGGTGGTGCACTGCTGTTTTTTCATAGGTAGGGCTATTTAGGCCTTTGACTTAGTGCTGCTATGTTATGGACGGTTTGCTACACATGTGCTGAATTTTTTTTTTCAGGTTTTGTATTATTTTACAATGACATCAGCATTTGATTTGGCGAACCATGGAATATTGATTATGTATTTGAAACAGCTTGCTTTGTCAGCAATTGTGCTGAAGTGGTTTGAGTCATTTCTCTCTCCTCATTCTCAGTGATGCACACTCAATCTTCAAAGATGTTTCCTGTCCCACTAGGAGTACCATAGGGATCAGCCTTATCAATGGCCCTTTTTAATATATTTGTATTACTCCTGTATAATTTACTGGCAAGGTTAAGGGTTCATTATTGGGCAGATGCAGATGATTTCCAGTTTTTGTGATTTCTTCAGTTGCTGATGCATTAGAGAAGTTGACCTGCTGATAACATGCAATCAAAGATTGGCTGAAAGAAAACTGATTAATACTAAATATAGCTAAGTCTTGAATTCTTTATTTGTCAAGAATAAGAACATAAGAAAATGCCATACTGGGTCAGACCAAGGGTCCATCAAGCCCAGCATCCTGTTTCCAACAGTGGCCAATCCAGGCCATAAGAACCTGGCAAGTACCCAAAAACTAAGTCTATTCCATGTAACCATTGCTAATGGCAGTGGCTATTCTCTAAGTGAACTTAATAGCAGGTAATGGACTTCTCCTCCAAGAACTTATCCAATCCTTTTTTAAACACAGCTATACTAACTGCACGAACCACATTCTCTGGCAACAAATTCCAGAGTTTAATTGTGCGTTGAGTAAAAAAGAACTTTCTCCGATTAGTTTTAAATGTGCCCCATGCTAACTTCATGGAGTGTCCCCTAGTCCTTCTACTATCCGAAAGAGTAAATAACCGATTCACATCTACCCGTTCTAGACCTCTCATGATTTTAAACACCTCTATCATATCCCCCCTCAGTCGTCTCTTCTCCAAGCTGAAAAGTCCTAACCTCTTTAGTCTTTCCTCATAGGGGAGTTGTTCCATTCCCCTTATCATTTTGGTAGCCCTTCTCTGTACCTTCTCCATCGCAATTATATCTTTTTTGAGATGCGGCAACCAGAATTGTACACAGTATTCAAGGTGCGGTCTCACCATGGAGCGATACAGAGGCATTATGACATTTTCCGTTTTATTCATCATTCCTTTTCTAATAATTCCCAACATTCTGTTTGCTTTTTTGACTGCCGCAGCACACTGAACCGACGATTTCAATGTGTTATCCACTATGACACCTAGATCTCTTTCTTGGGTTGTAGCACCTAATATGGAACCCAACATCGTGTAATTATAGCATGGGTTATTTTTCCCTATATGCATCACCTTGCACTTATCCACATTAAATTTCATCTGCCATTTGGATGCCCAATTTTCCAGTCTCACAAGGTCTTCCTGCAATTTATCACAATCTGCTTGTGATTTAACTACTCTGCATAATTTTGTGTCATCTGCAAATTTGATTATCTCACTCGTCGTATTTCTTTCCAGATCATTTATAAATATATTGAACAGTAAGGGTCCCAATACAGATCCCTGAGGCACTCCACTGTCCACTCCCTTCCACTGAGAAAATTGCCCATTTAATCCTACTCTCTGTTTCCTGTCTTTTAGCCAGTTTGCAATCCACGAAAGGACATCGCCACCTATCCCATGACTTTTTACTTTTCCTAGAAGCCTCTCATGAGGAACTTTGTCAAACGCCTTCTGAAAATCCAAGTATACTATATCTACCGGTTCACCTTTATCCACATGTTTATTAACTCCTTCAAAAAAGTGAAGCAGATTTGTGAGGCAAGACTTGCCCTGGGTAAAGCCATGCTGACTTTGTTACATTAAACCATGTCTTTCTATATGTTCTGTGATTTTGATGTTTAGAACACTTTCCACTATTTTTCCTGGCACTGAAGTCAGGCTAACTGGTCTGTAGTTTCCCGGATCGCCCCTGGAGCCCTTTTTAAATATTGGGGTTACATTTGCTATCCTCCAGTCTTCAGGTACAATGGATGATTTTAATGATAAGTTACAAATTTTTACTAATAGGTCTGAAATTTCATTTTTTAGTTCCTTCAGAACTCTGGGGTGTATACCATCCGGTCCAGGTGATTTACTACTCTTCAGTTTGTCAATCAGGCCTACCACATCTTCTAGGTTCACCGTGATTTGATTCAGTCCATCTGAATCATTACCCATGAAAACCTTCTCCATTACGGGTACCTCCCCAACATCCTCTTCAGTAAACACCGAAGCAAAGAAATCATTTAATCTTTCCGCGATGGCCTTATCTTCTCTAAGTGCCCCTTTAACCCCTCGATCATCTAACGGTCCAACTGACTCCCTCACATGCTTTCTGCTTCGGATATATTTAAAAAAGTTTTTACTGTGAGTTTTTGCCTCTACAGCCAACTTCTTTTCAAATTCTCTCTTAGCCTGTCTTATCAATGTCTTACATTTAACTTGCCAATGTTTATGCTTTATCCTATTTTCTTCTGTTGGATCCTTCTTCCAAGGGCAGACATATTGCCGTTTGAGGGGGAGTAGATTCAAATTGCGAGCCAAGCACATAGTACTCCAAGACTATTATACTCTTCTATGTCTTATTTACCTCAGGTTAGGAATGTGATGAAGATATCCTATTTCACTGGTAAACAAATTTCTGGGAACATTTTGTTTCCTCCACAACCTTTGGTGAAACAAGAAGATTTTAACAAGCTGAACACAAATATGCATTTATTATGTATGTATCACGTACCATTTGCCAGAAAAGTGCGATATACATTAAGCATTGTTACATGTCTGTAGCAGCATAAGCTATAATGGCAATGTTGGCACCAAAAAACAAAACTAAAAATGTTTTGCCGCAGATTTTCATTTGTAATCACTGTCTGATGCTTCGCAGATGAGAGTCCAACAATAGTCTCCCAGCATGGAGGGGTTCCACTTGTCTTGATACCGTTTCTCCATTTTGACAATGTCTTGATGAAACCTTTCACCATGTTCATCACTCACAGCGCCAAGCTTGTCTGGGCAGAAGTCCAAGTGGGAATGAAGAAAATGTATCTTCAATGACATGTTGTACTTCAGCAATTTGTATGCCTGAAGCAGATTTTCAACCTGTTCGACATAGTCTGCTGCCTTATAGTTGCCTAGAAAATTACAAATGACATTCTTGAAGGCTGTCCACGCAACACGTTCTGTACCTTGCAGAAGACCATCAAAATGACTGTCCTTCATCACAACTCAGATTTGTGGGCCAATGAAAATACCTTCTTTTATCTTGGCGTCACTTATGCGTGGAAACATTTGCCGCTAATAATCAAAGGCTTTACTTTGCTTGTTCATTGCCTTAACAAAGTTTTTCATCAGCCCAAGTTTGATGTGCAAAGGTGGAAGAAATATCTTACTTGGATCCACCAATGGGTCATGCGCAACATTTTTCTGCCCTGGAACCAACTTCTTGCGGAGAGGTCAGACCTTTCTGACGTAATGCGAATCTCTTGCTCAACTGTCCCACTCACAAAGGAAGCATCAATACTTGGTGTAACCAAGCTGCAGACCCAGTAGAATTGCAACTACCTTGAGATCACCACACAAATTCCAGTTGTACCTCGAGTACTCAATGTGGTTCAGCAGTAGCTGCATGTTCCCATACGTTTCTTTCATATGAACGGCATGTCCGACAGGTATTGATATTGCCGTTGTGCAGAAAAACAGCCTTCAAACTTAAGATTGATGAATCAATAAACAGTCGCCATTCTGTTGGGTCGTGGTCACATCCAAGAGCACAAAACAATCCATTGATGTTACAGCAAAAAGTCAGACTGTCTACTTGGTTGAAATATTTTATCAAATCTTCATGATGGCTGCAAAATACTTAAATTTTCATATCAGATGACAAAAGATTCCATCCTTGCAGCCTTGATCCAAGCAGCTCTGCTTGACTTTTCGATAAAGCCAAATCTCTGACCAGATCATTCAACTCTGACTGACATATTAAATGAGGATCGCTGGATGTTGATGGCACAAAATCAGGATCAGCCACAGTTTCCATCTGTGACGACTCCTCATCTTCATCATCAAGTGTCCACACCTCTGATGGTTTTGGAACAGGAAGACTGTCGTCATGCGGCACTGGTCTCATTGCTGATGCAAGGTTAGGGTACTCAATAAACTTCCTGTTCTTTGATGAGTATCCTGACACATTTGTCATGCAGAAGTAACAGTCAGTTATATGATCTTTCCGTTCCCTCCATATCATTGGGATGGCAAACGGCATAGATGGTCGCACACCTTTCAGTCAAGCTTGCAGACTACTGGTGCAAGATGTGCAACATATATGAGGAGCCCATGCTCTGACCTGGTTACCAATTTTGCACCCAAAGTAAAACTTGTATGCCTTCTTAACGAGTGAAGTCATACTCCTTTTCTGTGCTTTCAGAGTAAACTCACCACAGATGTAACAAAATGTGTCACAGCTAGTACGACATTGGACAACATTTCATAAAGTATATGAAATTAAATCCACAGGGGTAGATTTTCTAAAAGTGCGCCCGCTCGTACTTTTGTTCTCGCACCAGGTGCAAACAAAAGTACGCCGGATTTTATAAGATACGCGCATAGTCGCACGTATCTTATAAAATCCGGGGTCGGCGTGCGCAAGGGGGTGCACATTTGTGCAACTTGCGCGCGCAGATCCCTGCGCGCGCTGCCCATTCCCTCCGATGCCACTCCAAAATCAGAGCGGCCTCGGAGAGAACTTTCCTTCCAAACCCCCTGCACCTTCCCCTCACGTCCCCTACCTAACCCACCCCCCGGCCCTATCTAAACCCCCCCTACCTGTGTTTTAAAAGTTACACCTGTGCCAGCGGGCTGCTGGCGCGCGATTCCCCAGCCCGGGACCTGTTTCGGAGGCCTCGGGCACGCCCCCGGGCTAGCGGCACGCCCCCGGCATGCCCCGAATGTTGCGTCGGCCCTGATACGCCCCCCGACACGCCCACCGGAAAGCCTCGGGACTTACGCGCATCCTGGGGCTTGCGCGTGCTGCCAAGCCTATGCAAAATAGGCTCGGCGCGCGCAGGGGGGGTTTTAAAAGGTTATGCGCATAACTTATGCACGTAACCCTTTTAAAATCTACCCCACAAGTTTTAAACTCAACAATTTTAGAGCTGCCTCAGAGGCTATATATGTCAGCAGGGTTGAAATTGAAAAGTTTGATTTCCGCTCTGTATGTCAAGCTATAGAACTGAAGTGTTAATATTCAGTCTGAATCCTCAGCATGAAGCTGCTTATGAAATCTGGACTATAGAGCTGATCCTCTGGCTGGAATATCTTAATCACAAAAAAACTTACAGACCAGGATTGTCATTACCGTGATTAACTGAACTACATAGAGAAAATTGTCGAGATGCTGACATGGAGTTTATTTGCTAGTAATTTTCTCAGTGGAAGGGAGTGGGCAGTGGAGTGTCTCTGGTATCTGTATTGGGACCCATACTTTTTCAATATATTTATAAATGATCTGAAAAGGAATACGATGCGTGAGGTAATCAAATTTGCAGATGATACAAAATTATTCAGAGTAGTAAGTCACAAGCAGATTGTGATAAATTGCAGGAAGACCTTGTGAGACTGGAAAATTGGGCATCCAAATGGCGGATGAAATTTAATATGGATAAGTGCAAGGTGATGCATATAGGGAAAAAAACCCATGCTATAATTACACAATGTTAGGTTCCATATTAGGAGCTACCACCCAAGAAAGAGATCTAGGTGTCATAGTGGATAACACATTGAAATCGTCGGTTCAATGTGCTGCGGCACTCAAAAAAGCAAACAGAATGTTGGGAATTATTAGAAAGGTAATGGTGAATAAAACAGAAAATGTCATAATGCCTCTGTATCGCTCCATGGTGAGACCATATCTTGAATACTGTGTACAATTCTGGTCGCTCCATCTCAAAAAAGATATAGTTGCGATGGAGAAGGTACAGAGAAAGGCGAGCAACATTGATAAAGGGGATGGAACAGCTCCTCTATGAGGAAAGACTAAAGAGGTTAGGGCTGTTCAACTTGGAGAAGAGACGGCTGAGGGGGCATATGATAGAGGTGTTTAAAATCATGAGAGTAGATGTGAATCAGTTATTTACTCTTTCGGATAATAGGACTAGGGGGCACTCCATGAAGTTAGCATGTGGCACATTTAAAACTAATCAAGAGAGTTTTTTCCCTTAATGCACAATTAAACTCTGGAATTTGCCAGGGGATGTGGTTAGTGCAGTTTGTGTAGCTGGGTTTAAAAAAGGATTGGATAAGTTCTTGGAGGAGAAGTCCATTACCTGCTATTAATTAAGTTGACTTAGAAAATAGTCACTGCTATTACTAGCAACAGAAACATGGAAGAGACTTAGTTTTTGGGTACTTCCCAGGTTCTTATAGCCTGGATTGGCCACTGTTGGAGACAGGATGCTGGGCTTGATGGACCCTTGGTCTGACCCAGTATAGCATGTTCTTACTATGTTCTTAGCAATATGATTTGCTCATTCACACAGACGTTGCATAGGAGATTACTCATTGCTGCTGCTTATATAAGGCTGCATCGTCATGGAAACAAGTTGGAATCTTGTAGCCGAGCTAGGACTTGCCCGAGCAAGTTCTGGCATGATCAGGCAGAGTTTCTTGGTGTATTTTAAAAAAGTCTCTGTTATATGTTACGTTGCTTATGGCCGTCAAAAATACGACATGAATTTTAAAAATCATTAAAACTACTATCCAGCAAGAAAATATATGTACACGAGATTGTTTTAAAATTTCACAATTATTGTAACACAAAATTGGCCGTTTTTCAAAAACCTTACGTGATGTACAAATTTCGAAGTAATATCTGTGATCAGCATCAAAAAATCTATTTGAAACACCAAAAACTGTTTACCAGTGTTTCAGGCTAAGAATGTTGTGCCAATTAAAGCCTTTTTTTAATCTGTTACAGTTCTAAGTACAGTAATACATAAATTAGTGATTTCAGCGGCAGATTATTGCAATATATTATATATGGGGTTCCTTCAATTTGCTTTACAAGCCTTGCAGATGGGGAAACATTCTGCTGTATAGGTTGTTACTGATGTTACCTTAAGGATACATATGACACCAGTGCTGCGGGATATTCACTGGTTACCAATTAGATATAGGATCATGTTTAAGGTGCTTTTATTGGCTTTTAAGACTTTACATGGTATGGTGCCCAAACAATTTTCTTTAATGTTGACATACTATCGTGCAGGGCGGTTGCTGAGATCTACCACACGTCTATTGCTGAATGCTCCTACTTTTAAACAATATATGTTAGACAAGTTGAGGTGTTGTCTCTTTTATGTGGTGAGTCCTAGATGGTGGAACGCACTTCATTCCAAGCTTTAGACAGAATTGTCCTTGGTGAGATTTTGGAAGCTAATTTATTTATTTTGGCCTATGAAGGCTGTTCTGATTGAAATCTTAGTTGTGGTTGCAAAATGAACATTGGCTATTGTCTTGATTTGATTTTATGATTTATTTTTTATGTAATGTTTTTATGTTGTTTTGAATATTTTATGAATTATTTGTAAAACCACCTAGCAGTGGCGATACTGTGGTCTACATATTTTATAAATAAATAAATGGCACCTGGCAGTAGAGGGAGTTTGTTGCTGTTACTGAGATGATACCAGAATCAGAATATCTTTTTTTGTATAGTGAGTTATTCTAGGAATTGTCCTTGTTCTGTTCTGCTCTTTTGGGAGGTGGTGGGTTCCTATGGATACAGACAGTGATGATAACTTTCAAAGCTAAGTGAACGTGCCCATATACGTGTGTATATAGTGCATACAAAGTTGCTACAGTATTTTATAACCTGCATGCATACGATATGTGCAGGCTATAAAATATCAGGCAAATTTTCAAAGGACTGTGCGCGTAAAAATCAGGACTTACGTGTGTGGATGTGCCCTGTGCGCGCTGCGCGAATTTTCAAAAGGGCCCAACTACGCGCGTAAGTCCTGATACGTGCACAAGTGCCGGGCCTGAAAAAGGGGCAGGCCGGGGGGGGGCGTGGGCTGGGTGGGGAGGAGAGGGCTGGTGGCTGGCCGAGATAGCAGCCCTTAACCGCTGTTCCAGGGAAGCGTGCACCAGCAGCCAGCCAACATGCATAACTTTCTTCTGCTCTGCCCCCTGAGCACGCAGATTTTAAAATGGACATGGACAGTAGGGATGTGAATCGTTTTTCAACGATTAAAATTATCGTCCGATAATGTTTATATCGTCTTAAATCGTTATAGAACACGATACAATAGAAATTCTAACGATTTATCGTTAAAAATCGTTAAATCGTGTTAGTGCGCACTAACTCCCCGTTAGTGCGCACTAACTCGATTTAGTGCGCACTAACTGAAAATGATACAAATAAACACTTTCCAGGTCACTGAAGGTCAGTTAGGAATGAATATGAGTTCCTATTGGCTGGCTGCCCTCTTATCTATTGATATTACCAAGGTTACCACTGAGGTGATGGTTGGGGGGATGGGAAATGGAACTGGAAACTAACGAACACCAACAGAAAATGAAACAAAGTGTTCACACTTCCCAGGTCAGTAAAGGTCACTTAGGAATGAATATGTATGTATGTATTCCTATTGGCTGGCTGTGCTCTTATCTATTGATGTTACCAATATGGTTGGGGGGATGTGAAATGGAAACAGTTGGAAGCTTGACAAAAAAAGTAATGTAATGATCAGCACTCACGTGACTAGAACTTGTTTGTTTATTATTTTTGTTAGCAGGCACCTGAAATGCTAGTGCATGTTGAATTTGCCAATCACTGTGCATTTTAGAAAGGTGGTCCTGGCTGGAACTGTACACAGTTCAAATATATGTAATTGATTGTTGGTAAGTGTATTTTTTAAGTAGCCACACTGGCACCAGTATGTTTACTTTTCCTCCTACTTAACTCACTAGCTCAGCTTTGTAAGAAGGGCTTCTCTGCTTGTGTGTTGTTTTTGTTTGGTGTGAGGAGAGCAGAAACATCAGATCTTTATTCAATCTACTACAGTCATCTCTTACAGTGCCCTATCCCTATTAATACCAGGAGTGTTGTGATCTTCCTGCACACAGTGCCCTAACCCTGATACCAGTCTGAGACAGCTCCCTCCCTGCATTACTAGTGAGAGGCTGGCTTCACAGACAGGGGGGAGCTGCCTGACCCTCACTCCTGACTTCCCCCATGTCCCAGCTAGTGAATGGTGTGTGGGTGAGGGGGGGGGGGGAGGATGGTGAAGTCTGAGACAGCTCCCTCCCTGCATTACTAGTGAGAGGCTGGCTTCACAGACAGGGGGGAGCTGCCTGACCCTCACTCCTGACTTCCCCCATGTCCCAGCTAGTGAATGGTGTGTGGGTGAGGGGGGGGGGGGGAGGATGGTGAAGTCTGAGACAGCTCCCTCCCTGCATTACTAGTGAGAGGCTGGCTTCACAGACAGGGGGGAGCTGCCTGACCCTCACTCCTGACTTCCCCCATGTCCCAGCTAGTGAATGGTGTGTGGGTGAGGGGGGGGGGGGGGAGGATGGTGAAGTCTGAGACAGCTCCCTCCCTGCATTACTAGTGAGAGGCTGGCTTCACAGACAGGGGGGAGCTGCCTGACCCTCACTCCTGACTTCCCCCATGTCCCAGCTAGTGAATGGTGTGTGGGTGAGGGGGGGGGGGAGGATGGTGAAGTCTGAGACAGCTCCCTCCCTGCATTACTAGTGAGAGGCTGGCTTCACAGACAGGGGGGAGCTGCCTGACCCTCACTCCTGACTTCCCCCATGTCCCAGCTAGTGAATGGTGTGTGGGTGAGGGGGGGGGGGGAGGATGGTGAAGTCTGAGACAGCTCCCTCCCTGCATTACTAGTGAGAGGCTGGCTTCACAGACAGGGGGGAGCTGCCTGACCCTCACTCCTGACTTCCCTCATGTCCCAGCTAGTGAATGGTGTGTGGGTGAGGGGGGGGGGGGGAGGATGGTGAAGTCTGAGACAGCTCCCTCCCTGCATTACTAGTGAGAGGCTGGCTTCACAGACAGGGGGGAGCTGCCTGACCCTCACTCCTGACTTCCCCCATGTCCCAGCTAGTGAATGGTGTGTGGGTGAGGGGGGGGGGGGAGGATGGTGAAGTCTGAGACAGCTCCCTCCCTGCATTACTAGTGAGAGGCTGGCTTCACAGACAGGGGGGAGCTGCCTGACCCTCACTCCTGACTTCCCCCATGTCCCAGCTAGTGAATGGTGTGTGGGTGAGGGGGGGGGGAGGATGGTGAAGTCTGAGACAGCTCCCTCCCTGCATTACTAGTGAGAGGCTGGCTTCACAGACAGGGGGGAGCTGCCTGACCCTCACTCCTGACGTCCCCCATGTCCCAGCTAGTGAATGGTGTGTGGGTGAGGGGGGGGGGGGGGAGGATGGTGAAGTCTGAGACAGCTCCCTCCCTGCATTACTAGTGAGAGGCTGGCTTCACAGACAGGGGGGAGCTGCCTGACCCTCACTCCTCCGGGGTATTGTGATCTTCCTGCACACAGTGCCCTATCCCTGATACCAGGGGTGTTGTGATCTTCCTGCATGCAGTGCCCTATCCCTATTAATACCAGGAGTGTTGTGATCTTCCTGCATGCAGTGCCCTATCCCTATTAATACCAGGAGTGTTGTGATCTTCCTGCATGCAGTGCCCTATCCCTGATACCGGGATGTGTGCAAGAAGATCACAACACCCCCGGTATCAGGAATAGGGCACTGTGTGCAGGAAGATCACAACACCCCCAGTATCAGGAATAGGGCACTGTGTGCAGGAAGATCACAACACCCCTGGTATTAGGGATAGGGCACTGTGTGCAGGAAGATCACAACACTCCTGGTATTAATAGGGATAGGGCACTGTGTGCAGGAAGATCACAATACCCCTGGTATCAGGGTTAGGGCACAAGTTCTAGTCACATTGACTGATCACATTACTTGTTTTGTCAAGCTACCAACTGTTTCCATTTCCCATCCCCCATATACTGTCAGTAGGAAACTTGGTAACATGAATAAATAAGAGGGCAGCCAATAGGAATACATATTCATTCCTAAACTGACCTTAACTGACCTGAAAAGTGTCAAATTGTATCATTTTCAGTTAGTGCGCACTAACTCCCAGTTAGTGCGCACTAACTCCCGTTAGTGCGCACTAATCGGAAAAAACGATTTTTAACGATTTTTTAACTAAAAAATCGTGCCTAAGACGATTTTCTTGCCCTTCCACACGATTTCTATCGTTAAGACGATATGGAAAACGATTCACATCCCTAATGGACAGCCACGCGCAACTTTGAAAATCTACCTTTAGAGTTCATACACATTCAGGAGACTATCCTGAGGCCTTCTTGGAAACATCTGAAATGAGGGCCCAGGCTGTTGGCTGGCCTATTCTTGACCGGGGAAGCACAGGCTGCATACAGGGCACTGGACCCAGTCAGCATAAGACTATGGGGTGGTTCGAGGGGCCATTGAAGATAGATTGGGGAAGGAAGGTTTCAGAAAATGGTTTTGAGGACAAAGTTTGTTATGGTGTTTTATTTTGCACAGGCCCATGTTTGATATTATTGTTAGATTAGTGTGCAAGTTTAAGGCGCTTTATTGTATAGGCTAATGACTGTTTTTTATTGCTATTCATAATATGATTTTAAACTGTATTATGTATGCTGTCATTTTTAATGTTATCTTGTTTTATGAATGTACTGCATTGTTATCTGCATTGAACAATATTCTTGGAAGCGGCAGAATATAATCGTGTAAATAAATACAATACAAATAAATAAATATTACACAAACATGTCTGTGTATGTAAAAAAAAAAAATGCAGTACAAATTTGGATTTATTCACCTAAGTGGCAGCACTTATCCAGATAAGTCTGAAAAGT
Source organism: Rhinatrema bivittatum (assembly GCF_901001135.1). Taxonomy (NCBI): domain Eukaryota; kingdom Metazoa; phylum Chordata; class Amphibia; order Gymnophiona; family Rhinatrematidae; genus Rhinatrema; species Rhinatrema bivittatum. The sequence continues at coordinate 224,583,128 of NC_042618.1, read as the reverse complement.
GCTACTTATCCGGCTAAATCAGATAGCTGGCTATGTAGCACTTGTAGACTTATCTGGCTATCTGACTTAGTAAAATATGTAGCATTTTAAGACTTATCTGGCTAAGTAGCAGTTTTTTCCAGACTTACCTGGCTATCTTACATAGTCGAGTAAGTCTGAAAAGCACTACTTAGAAGGACAAGTAGCACTTTTCAGACTTATCTGGCTGAGTAGCACTTTGCTGCTTCCTTGCCAGATAAGTCCAAACTTGTCTGTCTAAGTAGTGGCAAAGGTGCTACTTAGCTAGGTGAGTCAAATTTAGCTGCACAAGGGTGTGCAAATGATATATGTGCGTATTTTTACTTCCAGTTTTAAAGGGATATGAGAGTAGATTTTCCATGTGTAATTTAGATGCATTTACCCACCGTAAATTTGCTTTTACATGTGTGGGTTGTGGGATTTTCTAGCATGCGTGTGGTCAAAAAAACACCAATTTTACTAATTACCAGTTTGCCCAGTCTATCTGCAGCTTGTAAAGATCCTCCTGGCTTTTAAACCTGAGGTCCCCCTATTTCACCCAGTCATTTTTTCCCTTTTAAGATATTTACGATCATTTAATCCAGATATTGAGCAGGAGTAAAATATATGCAAGAAAGATGCCACATTTACATGCATAAATTGCTTACAAAATAGCAACGTACTCACATAAATTTATTTATTTAACAGCTTTTCTATACCGACATTAGAATGCACATCATATCGGTTTACATCTCAACAGTAGGTGGAAAATACAATGAACAGGGGTGGGAGAGGGACAACAGTAGAAACTCGAGGGCAGGAGGCTCTATGGGGAGCCTGAAAATTGAACTAGAGAAGTAACAATAACTCGAGAGGTAACATATTTACATGATGCAAATTACTTGGAGCAAGTCAAAGATAACAGAGAAGCAGGAGAAGAGGGTGAGAGAGGTACGTGGAGTTAGTCTGGAAATGCCTGGTGGAAGAGCCAAGTCTTTAGCATTTTCCTGAATTTAGTATGGCAAGGCTCCAGGCAGAGGTTTGTGGGTAGGGCATTCCAGTGAGTTGGGCCAGCAATTGAGAGAGCACGGTCCCTTGTTGCTGTGAGTCGGGCCTTCTTGAGGGGTGGGACTTGTAGGGTGCCTTTGAGATTTGCTCTAGTGGGGCGGGTGGATTGTGTGGATCGGAGTGGTTCACTGAGCCAAGAGGAATTATTTATGTGGATGGATTTGTGTATGATAGTGAGAGTTTTGAATAGGATGCGTGATGGGATGGGGAGCCAGTGGAGGTCTTTGAGGATGGGGGTTATGTGGTCTGATTTGCGTGCGTTCATGATTATCCTTGCAGTGGCATTCTGTAGTATTTGGAGGGGTTTGATGTTGGAGTAGGGAAGGCCAAGGTACAAGGAATTGCAGTAATCCAGCTTGGATGAAAGGGTGGATTGGATGACGGTTTTGAGATCATGTGTGTGGAGGAATGGCTTGAGCTTTTTTATAACATTAAGCTTGTAAAAGCCTTCTTTTAGGATGGAGTTAATGTGTTTTTTTAGGTTTAGATGTGGATCAATTAGAACGCCAAGGTTTCGTACAGGAGGATGGGAAGTGATGGAGGTGGCTGTAGGATCGTTGGGAGGAGAGAGCTTAAGGGTTTGGTGGTTGTGGATGAGGAGAAGCTCAGTTTTTGAGGAATTGAGGGCAAGTTGTAGGGAGGTGAGTAGTGAGTTTATGGATACAAGGCATTTCTCCCAGAAAATTAGTGTTGTAGATAATGATTCGCGGATAGGGATGATGATTTGTACATTATCTGCATAGATGTAGAAATTGAGGCCAAGGTCAGATAGATGATGGCAAAGGGGCAGGAGGTAGATGTTGAAAAGGGTGGAAGATAGGGAGGAACCTTGGGGCACTCCTTGGGTGAGGGCGAAGTGTGTGGATTCTGAGTTGCCAAGTTTAACAGAGAAATGTCTGTTAGCCAGGTAGAATTTGAACCAGAGTAGGGCTATGCCAGAGATACCGATGTCAGCCAAGCGGGAAATGAGGAGGTTGTGGCTAATCGTATCAAAGGCTGCAGAGGTGTCAAGGAAGGCAATGAGAAAGCTATGACCGTGGTCAAGGCCAGTGAGGAGGCCATCGGTGAGGGATAGTAGAAGGGTTTCTGTGCTCAGGTTCTTACGGAAGCCAAATTGTGAGGGGTGAAGAATGTTGTTGTCTTCAAGATAGTCCATAAGCTGGGTGTTCACCACCTTTTCCATGATTTTGGCAATGAGGGTGAGATTTGAGATGGGACGGTAGTTGGCCGGGTCTTTAGGGTCAAGAGATGTTTTTTTGATCAGGGGTTTGACGACTGCGTATTTTAGGGAATTGGGAACTGAGCCAGCTGATAGGGAGCTGTTAATGATGTCTGCTAGGGGTTTGGCAATGATGTTGGGGATGGATAGGAGGGTTTTGGTGGGGATGGTATCGGATGGATGGGATGCGGGCTTGATTTTTTTGAGAATGGACTCAATTTCCTTGGAGGAGGTGAGGTCGATGGTGTTGAGTGAGTTGTTGGGGGAGGTGTGGTGGTTGCTGGGCATGGGAGTGGTTGTGGGAGAGGGAGAGAACCTGAGGAGTATGTTTGTTATTTTGTTATGGAAGAATTGAGCGAGTTCTTCACATTTTGTGCTGGCTTCTTCGTTGGCGATGAGAGGGGTGGGGGCTTTGGTGAGGGCAGTGACATATGAGAAGAGGGCTTTGGGGTTATAAATATATTGATGTATTTTGGCAGCATAGTAGTCAAGTTTGGTTTTTTGAATGGCAAGGCGATATGTGTGTAAGAATGATTTATAGGCGGTGGAGTGTTGTTAGGTTGGGTCTTTACGCCAGGCTTTCTCTTTAAGTCTAAGGTTGTTTTTCATTTGGTGCAGTTCTGTGGTGTACCATGGTTTGTTGTGTGGGGGTGTAATGTGTTGCTTGTGGGTAATGAGAGGGCATAAGTTGTTGGCTATGTCGAGGGTGAGGTTATCCCAGGAGGTGAGTGCAGCTTCGGGTGAGGAGCAGTCTAGTTTGCCTAGGGATTCGGAGAGTGCGGTGATAATTTCTTCGGACGAACAGGGTTTACGGAAGGAGAAGGAGATGCTTTGGGGAGGATTACAAGTGGTGGTGGCGCTTATGGTAAGGTGAGTCTAAATAAGTGAGTGGTCAGACCAAGGGTCAGGGGTGCAGGAGGCGGGAGATGGTGTGTGGATGCAAGAGTTGATGAAAATGAGGTTCAAGGTGTGCCCCGCTTTAAATTTTGGCCCCCTCCCTGGAATGCCCCTGGCTGCCCATTTTTACATGTGAAAATGTACTCTTGCACCTAAATTTACACGGGTTTCTTGAGGGTTCTAAACTACTAGTACTACTACCACTACTACTACTACTATTACTACAACTACTACTTAACATTTCTATAGTGCTACACAACATTTGAGTTGCTGTACAAACATAAAAAGGCAGTCCCTGCTCAATAGCACTTACAATCTAATAAGACAAACATACAGGACATGCACAGCTTTTGAAAAATCACCTTTATATGTTTACATTTAGCTCAGTGATGGTCATGTGTTCAGTGTATCATGCATGTGAGCATCATCTGTCACATGTGTCCTGACAGAAAAAAGGTTGAGAACCAGTGTCCTATGGGATAAGGACAAAGTGACACCATAAAAGCAGTTCAATGGGCCTGACAATGTGCATTGATGTTATTTTCTATCCCTTGCTATAGGTTTACCCTACTGTGATGCGAGCTGTAGGAATGGGAGCCAGTGGATCTTTGTGTCGTGTTGGTGCTATGACAGCACCATTTATAGCACAAGTAAGAAGCTTCCTTAACCCTTTCAGTAGAGTGACACATGAGAAAAACATCCAATTTAATAATAGCAGTCTGCGTGGTTAGTGCCAAGTCTGAACTTTGGAAAGAAGGTCCAATTGAAATGCTTTTTAGTGGTTAAGGCTAGGAGCATGTGAACTTCTTTAAGAGGTTGGTGACCCAATTTGATGAACATTTGGAAAAGCTGCATTATTGGATTGGTTAGGCCAACCTCAGTGCTGCCGAAATCCAAAAGCAGATCAGTACCAATCTAATTTTCTGCTCGGAGCATTCAATGGTCCTTACCACATTTTCTAAACAGTAGCTGATAGAATGAAAACCATCTGAGATAATCCTAGTGACTCTGCTGCCTTTCTTGGGATAATATATTAGGTCAAAAGGCTTCTACCTGTCCTGTGTAGGAGCCACTTAAGCCAAATCACTCATAGTAGCAAGCTTAACTTTGCCCTATAACATCTTAAGATTATGTTACAGCAATCAAATCATCCTAATGTGTGCGATACTTTTGCATTTTGTTGCAACCTCCAGGTTCTGATGAGCACATCAATGGTGGGTGCCCTCTGTCTGTTTGCCATAGTATGTTTCATATGTGCCATATCTGCAATCACCTTACCCATAGAGACAAAAGGACGGGCACTTCAGGTAGGTGTCAAATACAGTTTGAAGATGAATTATTCAAACAGGGCTTTGTTTTCACTAAATTTCCTTAACTCCTTGCCAACAAAGAGAAAGCTAAAGAAAAAAGGAATTGAAGTTGATTAGCACACAATCTTTACTTTGTTTGAACAGTGGCATCATGCCATGCCATTTCTATCCTTTTTTCCCCCACCATGGCAGTCCAGGAGTATGGTGGGGAACAACTGTGTGCTTACTCAAATGCTGTGCTCTAGCCAAAGATGGAGCAATAAAATAGAAAATAACTGCATGTCCTGCCTGTGAGCCGGCATGTGTTCTTGGCGTTTGGCAATCCCACCCCTCACACAAGTCTCTAGGTAAGAGGAAGCCCATGCAACAAGGAAATGGAGTGGCTTCAAAAAGATGGAAGCAGGTGAATTTGTAGATTTTATTTGAACCATGAAGTGCGCAGATTCATCACATTCAGCTTGTTGCTCCACCCTGACTTCAAACTCATCTGGACCAATTTCACTCCTTTCTTAGCAGCATCTTTATCTGCTGGTGGCAAGTTTGGACTTGCTGGCAAGAAGCATTTAAATCTTGAGACAAAAAAAAAAATTCTTGGAGGGTTAAACTCTTACTGCTGTTTATATTGCATGCTAATTTTAAGGTTAGCATTTGTTTGCCAGTGTTAAAATTGTCTGGGTAGTAGGAAGATAAAACTGATTCACTAAGCTAGTAAAAGAGAGTATTTGTTTGCCAGTGTTAGAAATGTCTGTGCAGTGGGAAAATAGACTTTTTTTTATTAGCTCAGAGAATCAAAGTCTATTTTCTCACTGCACAGATAATTCTAACACTGGCAAGCAAATACTCTGTTTTACTAGAGAATTAGAGTATTTGCTTGCCAGTGTTAGAAGTGTGAGTTTACACAGGTCTCTTACTTGATCTGAGAAGGTGAGAACAAAGGTTCCTGGGCAACTAGTTACTAGTTTGATTCCCACCCCCCACCCACCTCAGTCTAATTTTTTTATATATTGATTATCACCCCTCTAGGGGGAAAGTCTTTGAAATAAGTCAATAAGCCATTTAAAATAACATTCAATTAACCCTGATTTCAGCAAATGACTAATTTTAGTCCTATTGCTAGTCATTCACTAATATTAATCACCAGGTTATCAAGTTTAAAAACCAAACAGGCAAATTTTAAAATGAGCATGTGGGTGCCCATACTTATGTGTATAGGTGCATACGCGAACATTTATTTTATTTATTTATTGCTTTTTATATACCGACATTCGTTAACATATCACATTGGTTTACATAAAAATAAAAGCATTGAAAAGAAATAAAATACAATTTGCATTTCAAAATTCAAGAAAAGATAATTAATATAAGTAATAAAATAAAATAAGAAATACTACTAAAACATTCATTAAGAACAATCAAAAATATCAAATATAACAACTCTCTAAAACAGTAAGAAAACATTAAAAGACTAAAAGAAAGACTCTGCTTTAAGGCTTTAGCTGTCAAAGTGAATGAGATATTAGGAGAAGGCCTGCTGGAAAAGCCAGGTCTTCAACTTTTTCTTAAAAGTATGTGAATTGGTTTCAAGCCCTCAGTTCCTGTGCCATGGTGTTCCAAATAGATGGACCAGTAAGTGACAGTGCTCGTTCATGAATGGAAATGAGGTTTGCTAGTTTTGGTGATGGGATTGGTACGGTTCGATTGCTGGAAGATCTGGTGATTCTTTGGGGGGTCTGGTACATACATACATATGCTGGTATTTAAGTATGCTTCTAATTTTAAGACGTTACACAAGCAAACCTACTTCACATATCTTCCTTAAGAAACTGGTGGCTTTAACGTGTGCAGATAAATGGATTTTAAAACATGCTCACACGAAGGACATTCCCAGTTTTTCTGATTAGCCACCAGCTTGCCCAGTAATCTAGAGGTGACCCAGACCTAGAGGTTCTTCATCCTGCACAACCCCCAGTTGACCAAGACCTCTAACCCTGTTGTGTAACCCCAAAAAGCAAGATCTTGCTCCTGATCAGGAGCAGCAGTAAAGTTGGTGGATAACAAGCTGCTGGTTTTTGGGACATAATAGAGCAATCCCAAGTTCAGTCTAGCAGCTCATGTACTGTTTTGGAAGAACAAGGTCACTTGACAAGAGTCCATCACCTTGGTGTAGCAGGAAGGCATCCTGTAGTTAGAAACTGCCCTCTAGATGATGCTTTATCCTCACCCACAGAGGATGTCTCTCCAAGGGGGGTTAAAGGTATCTAGGAGGGTTTAGGACAGCCATTATAATGGGTGATTCAATTATTAGGAAAGTAGATAGCTGGGTGGCTCGTAGGTGTGAGGATTGCTTGGTAACTTGCATGCCTGAAGCAAAGGTAGCAGACCTCACATGCTACTTAGATAAGATTTTATAGAGTGCTAGGTAGGAGCCGGCTGCATTGGTACATCTGGGTACCAATGACAGAAGAAGGTGCAGGAGGGAGGTTTTGGAGGCCAAATTTAGGCTCTTAAGTAGGAAATTGAAATGCAGAACCTCCAGGGTTGCATTCTCAGACATGCTTCCTGTTTCACATGCAGACATTCAGAAGCAGACAGAGCTGCACTCAATGCATGGATGAGACGATGGTGCAGGGAAGAGGGTTTTAGGTTTGTTAGATACTGGAGAATATTCTGGGGAAGGGGGGAATCTATTCTGATGGGATGGGCTGTTGGTGTTAACGTTTAAAAAGGAGATAGAGCAATTTTTAAACTAGAACATGGAGAAAGTTGACAGCCGCTCAACAGTGCATGGTTCAGAGGGAGGAATCTTCAAAGGATATTAGCAAACCAAATGTTAGAATGACTTGATAGATAGGTGGCTGAAAAAGCTAAACCCCCCTCACCCCCCCCCCCCAAAAAACAGATAAAAATTACACCAAACTGCCTGTATCATCTGAAAATAATCAGGTTCTGGGTACATATAAAAATAAAATACAAATACAACTACTTAAAATGTCCATATGCAAATGCCAGAAGTCTGCAAATTAGATTAGATTAGAGTGTAGAATGTATGGAGCTAAAGGAATATATAGACATCTTGGAGATCTGGTGGAAATAGGATAACCAATGGGACACTGATACCAGGGTACAAATTATATTGACAAAACAGAGCAGATAAAATTGGTGGAGGGGTGGCTGTATATGTTAAGGATGGCATAGAGTCAAGTAAGATAAAGGTTTTGCAGGAAACTGCATTTTGGAATCCTTATGGATAGAAATTCCAAGGGTAAAAGGGAAGAGTATAGTAGGCATTACCACCTACCTTGCCAGGATGAGGAAACAGACTACAAAAAAATTGTTAACAGAAATTAGACCAGCTAGTAAAATGGGCAACACAATAATAATGTGAGACTTCAGTTACCCAAGTATTGATTGGGTAAATGTCACATCAGGGTAATTAAGGGAAGTAAAATTTCTAAATGCCATCAATGACTGCTTCATGCAGCAGTTGGTAATGAAACCAACAAGAGGGAGAACTATATTAGATTTAGTTCTCAGTGAAATGCAAGACCTGGTGCAAGAGATTGCTAGACAAACTGGATGGACCACTTGGGTTTCTCTGTTGTCATTTACTATATTATTACAAAGGCAACAGTGCTCATAATGTAATAAAATTTGACATATTCACTGGAAAGTGAATTCTAAGGAAAACTGCAGTAGCATTTAACTATAACAAAGGAGACTATGATAAAATGAAGAAATGTGTTAGGAAAAAACTGAAAGGAACAATCTATAAGGTTACAAACTCCTAGGAAGCATGGACAATATTTAAAATTACCATCCTTGAGGCCCAGACAAAATGTATTCCATGCATTTAAAAAAAGCCAAAGAAAAACCAAACAGCTAGTGAGGTTTAGTAGTGAGGTAAAAGACGCAATTAAAGTCAAAAGGGCATTATTCATAAAATGGAAAGCAGACTCAAAAGAGAAAAATTGGTAAGAATATAAGCACTGGCAAGTTAGAAGTAAAAAAGTTGTTAAACAGGCTAAAAGAGAATTTGAAAAGTAGCATGCTATATAGGTAAAAAAAAACAACTTTTGCAAGTACATTGAAGCAAAAACCCTGGGTTGCTAAATGACTGAGGGGTAAAAAGGGTGGTCAGGAGGGCAAGGAAATAGATAAACTAAATGAATGAGGCTGATTTTGGGGTCATACTCGTACTGGAAACATTTTTATGGTGATCACGCTGAGTATCTAGATGGAATCGCTGTGAAATTGAAGGATGTAATAACTCAGATTGACAGACTAAAGAATAACAAATCATCAGGACTGGATGGTATTCACATCAGAGTTTGGAAAGAACTCAGAAATGAAATTGCAGACCTGCTTCTGGTGATTTGCAATATATCATTTAAAACAACCATAGTACCAGAAGACTCGGGGGGGGGGGGGGGGGGGGGGGGCGCTAATGAGATCCCAATTTTTTAAAATTGGCTCCAGGGCTGATCTGGGAAACTATAGCATGGTGAGCCTGATGTCAGTGCCGGACAAAATGTTAGAAGCTATTCTTAAAAACAAAATTACTGATCACATAAACAAACATGGTTTATTGGGGGATAATCTACATGGTTTTTGCAAAGGGAAGTCCTGCCTTATCAGTTTACTGGATTTTTTTTTGACAGGGTAAATAAACATGGATAAAGGTGAGCTGGCTGATATATTGTATCTATATTTTCAGAAGGCATTTGGCAAAGCAATTCATGAGAGACTCCTCAGGAAATTGGAAGGTTATGGAATGGGAGGCCATACGCTATTGTGGATTAGTAACCGAACAAAAGACAGGAAACAGAGAGTAGGACTAAATGAACAGTTTTCCAAATGGAGAAATGTCATTAGGTTAATGCCCCACATGTCTTTATAGGGATCTGTGCTATTTAGCATATTCATAAATGATCTGGAGAAAGGAAGGACAAGGGAGGTGATTAAGTCAATAGACGACACAAAATTGTTTTGGGCTGTTAAAACAGCAACAGCTTGGGAAGAACTACAGAAATACCTTCTGAAAATTGGGCTTCTAAATGGCAGATGCAATTTAAGGTGGACAAATAATCCTCTTAAAGATTACTTCATTATAAGTGCAACTGAACAAGAAATACTAAATTATTGAATGCAGAGAGCACATCATACAAGGGTACTTGCACCTAGTCATCTGTGCTTTTACCCCTTTTATTTTAATCATTTGTCACTCTAAAAATCACAGTTTTTTATTAATTTTTTTCAAGTTTGCACATTAAATATTTTAATTAATGCTCCCCATTCATGAAACCTATATACTGTAGCTACCGCAAATACAGCTCTTACTGAGACATAATTTATTTCAAAGTAATTTGTATTTTAATAAATTGCAACTACTTATCTCTTCAAGAGGTGATAGAGTCTCAATGTCCAGTAGTACCCGATGCTGGCTGCATTTTGAATCTGTTTTTTCAGATGGGTATGTGAAATATCCACTGCTTATTCATAACCAAACTGTCAACTTCATGTTGAAAGGCAGAACCATGGCCAGTTGCAGTGCCAACAAAAAAGGTAAATACCAAGGCTCTTTTTTTTTTTTTTACTTTGAAAAGGATGTAATCAGTAGCAGCTCTATGGGAAGAAAAGTGCTGTGGGTTTTGTAGGTAGACTTGAATCAGATGGCAGCTAAGAACAAAGGAACACATTTTCTCCTATATTTTCAATATCATCCATTTAAACCCCTATGCAGTCCATTAAAGTTCATGTGAGTTAAATCATAATTTTTTTCCAGAGGGAGATTACATTTCCTATGATGCTGTAGCATATCAATTTAGCCTCCATGACTTAAAAATAAGAGTACTGGGGAGACATCCACATGCTTCTGGGATAAGTCAGTTAATATCACAGTAAAATCCATATCAGTTTCATAGTAGGTACATCTTGAAATGGATGCTCCTCAAAATTCTGCTCCTCTGCGTTCCTGAGACCAGAAATCAAGCACCTGTTGCAGGGGGCTGCAGTTTTAGATTTTATTTTCTTGGAAAGGTATGGAAGATGCTACCACATTGCCATTCTTGCTGGCTTTCCCTGCAAAGGCTCACGATGACTGGCAGTACACATTTGCAGAACAATAAATGAGTAGTTCCAAATCTCCTTTTCTGTGATAGGCTTTTTGTCATTTTAATATAAAACAGGTAATATAGTAGGAGTACACGTGATGAAGTGTCTTATTTGAATAGCAGCCGGTCATCCCCTTTGAAATGCTTTTTTCTAGGTACTACAAAATCTTCACTCATTTCGGAGTCCTCTCTGTCACTTCTATAAGACCCATTTTGAGGTCATTTTTGTTCTGGGTAAAGATTTAAAAGAGGCTCTTCAAAGTAGGCTTCCAGTTTCATGCCAGCACTGGCCACTTCTGAATCAGGCCCATTAAATTCAGCACAATTTCTGGTCTCCTCACTATTCCAGGTCAGACTAACTGTGGTTTCCTCTTAACAACAGATATGGCCGTAGGCTTCTTTATTATTTTGAAGTAGTCTGGTTACTGTAAGAGGAACTATAATTTAATATTTCTTGTTGAGTTGAACTGGAACCAAAGTGATGTTTAAGAGGATTGTGTGTTTTCACTTTCAGTTTGTGGTTATATTAAGGCAAGTGCAAAGTAAAGCATGTAGGGAAAAATAATCCCAACTACAGGTTCATGCTACTGGGTTCCATGGTAGGAGTCACCACCCAGGAAAAGAACCTCAGAGTCTTTTTGGATGCAACCTGGAAATCTTTGGCTCAGTGTGTGGTGGCAGTCAAAAAGACAGACAAAATATTAGGACTTATTTGGAAAGGAGCAAAGAACAAAACTATGAATATCATAATGCCTTTGTACAGATCCATAATGTGACCACAGCTTGAGTACTGTGTGCGGTTCTGGTCGCCTCATCTTATGGACATAGGCAATGAAAAAGATAAAAGGAAAGCTAAACAATTTAGGACTTTTCGGTTGGAAAAGATTGAGGGAGGATATGACAGAACTTAATAAAATCACGACTGGGGTGGAGTGGGTAAATAGGGAATGCCTATTTACCTTTTCCAACAACACTAGGACTAGGGGACACTCCATGAAACTAGCAAGTGGCAGATTTAAAAACAAAATCACCCAGCATACAATTGAGCTATGCTCTCTGTTCTTGAAGGATGAGGTCAAGTCCACTAACATAGTGGGGTACCAAATGATGATGGGACAAGTTCCTGAAGGGAAAACTCCATAAACAGTTATTAGCCAGGTAGTCTTGGGAAAGTCAGCGCTTATCGCTGGGAATATACAGTAATTAGATCTACTTTATGGGATCTGCCAGGTGACTTAGATTGGCCACTGTCAGAGAGAGGATGCTGGGCTCGCTGGACCTTGGTCTGATCCAGCATGGCACTTCATAGGTTATGTTCTTACTGCTTTAAACAAAAAAAAATTACCACTTCCATGCATATTCCACTGCAGGCTGATTTCTGCTGATTCCTTGAGGCATGGAACTGAGATTGAGGAATCCACAGACATAAGATATTTTGACACAGAATTGTGAATATTTGTGTTTCTTTTTGAAAAACTTCAATAAAGATTAAAAAAAAAAAAAAAAAAAAAGATATTTTGACATACAATCCACCTTCATCAGACAGTAGTAACTATGTTCACAGCGATTCCGTTCTTACTGATCCATGAAATTTATAACCTTTTCTTTCTTTGATTTCAGCAACTTAAATGAGAAGAACCGGAAGAAGAAAAGCTCTTTCCCGTCTTGTTCTAGTTAATGGAAGTTTGATTTCATATTGAACTATTGCTAATTTGCTTTTTGTAAACAATAGTTTCTGAAAGTAAGTAGAAAGAAAAAAAACCCAACACTGCTGCTTCACAGGATATTCTTATAAGTGCTATTAGTTTAAGGGCCTGTCAAAAATGGCTGGCAAAAGAGGCAGGTATGCGTGCAGACTCACTCCCCCATGCTGGGATTGAACCATCTCTTGAGCTCGCAGTGAATATGTACGTACCTTTCCGGTGGTGAAAAGCACACACGGTTACAGAGCACAAGTAGTTTTCTGCATGGGTAAGATTACACCCTTATGGAAGCTGGCCTGTGTTCCAAAGCACAGTTTGTGCATGCACTCATGTTTACACATGTCAAAGGGGAAATCAATCAGGGAGCAGCCCTGTTACGCAATGGCAATGCTGCTATGTAGAGAGTTCTCCACACCTTGGACTCGTTGAGGCTGGGGATGCTGTGGAAACAGTGTTCACAGCCACTGGGAGCAATTATTGTTAAGGGTAGCGCTTGGTGCCTGGAGTTTGAGTGCATGAGGCAGGCTTCAGCAAGCAGCAGGCTCCCAGCCTCACTTATGTTGCTACGGCGAACAGACTTGTAATAATGGAAGTCTATTAAAAATAGAGGGGAATGACGATCAGTTCCTGCCCCTGATTTACTAAGGCTTTTTTCCCCATATGTATTCTTTAGTGAGACTGATCAACACAAATTAGAAAAGCTGGACATTTTTTCTAATGAAACTGTTTTTAATCTAATTTAATAAATCTTCATGTCCCTTGTTGTTTTGAGCTGTGAGACTGTTACTGGGTGTCTTGAGAGACACATGCTTAGGAAGAGTGATCAAGTCTAATAAAACAAATGCACTTTGCACAGATGCACAATATGGCATGATTTATCTGGTAAAAACCAGCAATAGACAGCAATTTAAAAAAATCAGGACATAGAAAACGTTATCTACAGCCTTCTTATTCAATGTAAATGTTACACAGGGCTCAATTATGCTGTAACCCATAGCAGGTGTCAGCAAATAAGACTACATGAGCCACCCAGTCTGCCTAGATACACCTGTCTATTGTGGCACTGCAGACCCAACTGATCTCTGGTCATCTCCCTCCCATCCGTCTTTAGCACTGTCCTCTATATTTGGTTCAACACACAATGGTGGCAGATGGTCAGGAGACAAAATCTCACAGAAAAAAAAAAAGCACATGTCAAAACCAGGTAATCAGTCTTTCAAAAAAGTTCTGTATCAATTTTACCGTGATGTGGGCTTCCTCCAATTTCAGTTGAGACTGAAGAAAACAAATATTGGGATAACAAATCCTTAAAACATCATTCATCTGTTCCCTTATTTCATTTATATTCCTCTTTTCAGTTCATTGAAGCAGATTACATTCAGGTACTGTGGTATTTCCTTGTTCACAGTGAGCTCACAATCTAAGGGGCCGATGCAAAACAGTGCACTCAGGCAAGGGCACTGTTTGACCCGTGGTTGGATACGTATCCTCAGCCCCTTATGCTATAAGGGAATTAACATGCCCAAAATGTGCATCCAACCCGTGGCGAAACTAATAGCACTCATCACATGCAAATGCATGTTGATGAGGCTATTAGTTATTCACCCCTGATCAAAAAAAAAAAAAAAATTTTACGCTCATGGCGATATGAAGTTGGAGGAACCAAAAAGTTTAAAAGGTTTAAAAAAATATATTTTTTTTAACGTGGTGGCAGTCGGGTTAGAAAAACGGACGCTCAATTAACCAGCATCCATTTTCCTAACCCATGGCTGTGTACCAGTTAGGAAAAGAGATGCTCCTAAAATTGAGCGTCCCTTTTCCTAACCCGCTGACAGCTGACCTCTCCTGGGCGCCCAGTGCCAAGGAGGTGCTAGGGGTGCGCAATTGTCCCTAGCACCTCATTGGCAGTGTGACTCCCCTCATTTAAATATTGCATCGCACACCCAGGAGAGGTGCCTGGGTGCGCGTTAGGAAAGTAGGCGCGCAACACTGAGCACCCTTTTTCCATGCTCATTTATTGCATCAGCCCCCAAGTTTGTACCTGAGGCAACAAAGGGGACTGTAACTTCCCACAATACAGTTCCCCTCACCCACACATTTCCTTCTCTAATCTTCCCTCATTCATGCTCAAATCTGGGGCTGCATAAAAGCTTTTTACTCCTGCTGACATCGAAGAAAGCACCAGAAGACAGTCAACCATAGACTAGATATGATGTGCAAAGATTTAGACAGCTCTACTCAAATTGCATGTTACAATTACGGCCGGATTTTAAAAGGACTGGGGTTTACGCGTGTGGCTGGACCTTGCGCACGCCGCGTGAATTTCAAAAGCAGCCCGGCCATACGTGTAAACCCCGGTACGCGCACAAGTACCGGGCTTCTTCAAAGGGGCAGGCCGGGACAGCACCATTGAAAGCTGTCCTGAAGACTCGTGCGCCGGCAGCCGGATGGCGCAGACAACTTACTTCAGCTCTGTCCTGAAGTAAGTAGTAAAACAAGAAAAAATAAAAGGATAAATAGGTAGGGTTTAGGGGGTGGGGAGGAGAGGGGAAGAGGGAGGGAGTTTAGGTAGGGGGGTAGGGAGTTTCCCTCCCAGTCCGCTCCTTAATTGGAGCGGCCTGGAAGGGAACCGGGGAAGGCCCAATTGCGTCGCCATGCAAAAATTGCAAACCCCCCCCCTTGTGCGCACTGCTCGCGCATGCAGATTGTAAAACCTGGCACGCATGTGCGCGAGGTCACCCTATTTTATAACATGCATGCGCTGGTGCGTGAATGTTATACAATTGGCACGTCCATGTGCCTGCGCTGGGAGCTGCGTGCACATTGTCGCGCTCATGGAGCGTACGGGGAGGGAACTGGGGAAGCCCAACGATGCGTCGCTGTGCGAATCCGCGGAATTATACCCTCCTTTGCGCGCGTCCATGTGTGTGCGCCGGGTAGCGTGTGCACATGGACGCACACGTGTTCTTTTTTAAAATGCACCCTTAAGTGAACAGAAGACACAACCGCTGCATAGCACAAAGTTAAAGCACAATATCTTTCTGCGATATTTAATGGAAAATTAATATTTGCTGATTTTAATTGAAAATGATAAATGAATATGGCATGTGTACAAGTTTGGCACCCAGTTGATTTAATACAATTTTTTTACCTTGATAAGGCCTTCTACTAGTCAGGTGAAACAATTCCATGGTTTAACTAATAATCTGATTTGGACTGCTGGGCTTACTTTCAACGACAATGGGCTCCTCTAAGAAGCTGCCTGAGCATTTGAAAGTGAAGATAATTCACTCTTACAAAGGAGGAGAAGGCTATGAAAAAGTCTAAATGCTTCTAGCTAGCAATTTCAACTGTCGTAAACATTGTTAAGAAATGGAAGTTGCATAGAACTGTTGAGATCAGGGCAACAGCTGGACCTGTTTGTACCTGAGGCAACAGTTGCCTCAGATTAGTGCAAATCACCTGCTGAAAAGTTTAGCTGCCACTGGAGAAGTTGGCCACAGTACAACGTTCCTCACATAATAGTGAATTGCATGGGACAGTTATCAGAAGAAATCTTTTTCTCCAACCTTATTACAAAAGTCATTGTCTAAAGTATGCAAAACAAAGCCTTGATAAGTATTGCATTGGCCCCAAGGTGCTTTGAACTGATAGTTCATTTGGAGAAAAAAAAAAAGGTGAAGTATTTAAAAAAAGAACACCATGCCAATCATTAAGCACAGTGGTGGATTTATTATGGTTTGGGGTTGTGTGGCAGCCAGTGGCACAAGATATATTGTGCAGGTGGAAGGAAGAATGGATTAAAGCAGACATCATTCTAACCTAAAATATAGGGGCAGATTTTCAAAGGGGTATGCACGTAAGATACGCGCGTACCCCCCGAAAACCTGCCCCAAGCTCCCCCTGCGCGCGCCGCAAGTCCTGGGGCTTTCCTGAGGGGGCGAGTCGGGGGAGTGTCGGGGTGGTGGTCATCCGGGGGCGGGGCCGCGGGTGTGGTTCTGGCCCGGGGGGGTGTTTCGGGTGCATGGCCGAGGTCTCCGAAGCCGCTCCCAGGCCGGAGAATTGTGCGGTGGCCGGCAGGTGTAACTTTTCAAACAAAGGTAGGGGAGGGGGGGGGGGTTAGATAGGGCTGGTTAGGTAGGGGAAGGTGCAGAGGGGGTGGAGGGAACGGAGGCAGGCTGCGTGGCTCGGTGCACGCAGGCTGCCGATTTTGCGCAGCCTTGCGCGCACCGACCCCGGATTTTAAAAGATACGCGCGTATCTATTAAAATCCGGCGTACTTTTGTTTGCGAAAGGGGCCTGCCCCTTTGTGCGCCCCTTAGTGCAGCCCTGCAGGGCAGCCCCTAACAATTTAAGTCGATTCTAAGCTAGGTTAGTAATAAGTCAAAACTTATCTTTAAGTCAACATAGTATTCAGCTCCAGAAATTTCATCTCAACACTTGTAGTTTATCCTAGTTCCAAGCCTGTTCTCTATCTACGTATTCAGCAAATGAAGAATATGTCTGATTTCTTCACAATCAACTAGCTTTCAACCAGCAATCAAATTTTCCAGCATTCATCTCTGCATCCAACAGCACCCAGCATTCATCCAGTAACAGACATCAACTTCCCACCTCTGCAGGCAACCATCATTCATTTCTATCAGCAGTCATCTCTCCATTCAACCAGCACGCAGCTTTAGTCTCCCAGCACTCTAAAACGTCTAGTCCATTACCCTTTTCCTTCATCATGCTTTCCTACAACATCCCAATCATTCAATACCGAAGGAGATCCTACATAACCAATCCCACCAACATCATTCACAAACGAATTATCCCAATCATGACCTCTCCTCTGAACCAACTACTAGGCCTTACGCTTCTGTCAGTAACCCTCTTTAACTCTCAATCCCTAATTAAAAAGACACACATCCTCAATGATTACCTCCAGGACACCAATCCAGATATCTGTGCTATCACAGAAACCTGGCTAAAAAATTCCGACATTGCTCTAATCAACCAACTTCCTATCCATTTATATGACATTTTCACCTTCCACAGACACAAAAAAAGAGGGGGCGGCCTTCTTTTAGCTACCAAGAAAGATCTCAAGCTATCTGCACTCTCTATTAAGACTGAGTCCAAGTTGGAATTGGGTCTAGCCAAATCAAAGCAGCTACAAATACTTCTAGTCTACGCTCCCCCAGGAGTTTTAGAAACAGACCCTTCTTCGCTCATTGAATCCATCGTGAAACATATCAACTTAGACCTCCCAACTATGATCTTAGGTGATTTTAACCTTCACACTGATACCATACCTCGCTCCTCAAATTGTGAAGCGCTACTCACCACCCTCAGTGCTATGGGATTCACTCAGATCATCAATAGCCCCACGCACAAAGCTGGACATACCCTGGATCTAATTTTTATCAACTCCAATTTCTCTTGCACTTCTGAACCCTCCTGCAAACCAATCCCCTGGTCAGACCATTTCTTGATAGAATCCTCTTTCTCCATAGATAATCAGACACACTCCTCTCCTCAACTTTCAACTATTCAATTCAGGAAATCATGCCCATCCGATATGCTTAGTGATCATCTTTCCAAGGAACTCATAAATCTAGACATGTCCAATCCTGACTCAGCCCTATCCACCTGGCATAAGATCACGGAATCAGTAGCTAATAAATGGTGCCCAATTGTTTCCAAAACATTCAATCCTACTAAGAAAGGAAATCAACCTTGGTTCACCCTCAAACTAAAACAGATGAAACAGGAGTTACGTCACAAGGAGAATTTATGGCGTAAAACCCCCAATTCTTCTACCCTGTCAACGTACAAAGGCTTTCTACATCATTACAGGACTTCTATTCTTCAAACAAAAAGAGAATTCTATGCCAATAAAATACATCATCTCCAGTATGATGCACAAGCCCTGTTCTCATACGTTTCTCAAATCACGAAATCAACCCCTCTGCCTATTCCAGATGAACAAGCACTTTCCAAGGCTAATGAACTTGCCTCATTTTTTCAACAGAAGATCCTGAATACGCTCGCCCTTCTACCTCCTAATACTAAACCTCTCACCTCAGACGAAAATCCTCACTCATTCTTGAGAGCTAAGCTCGACAACTTCGAATCAACATCCTCCAAAGAGATTGAATCCCTTCTAAAAAGACAGAAACCTTCTAGCCATCCAGCAGATAACATCCCATCGAGACTATTGCTTCTCATCCCAAACACGATCGCAGGACCTTTGACTAATATTATAAATTGCCTTTTAACTCAAGGAAGTTACCCAGTTTAAAAACCGCATCACTCAAACCCCTCCTTAAGAAGCACAACCTAGACCCCAATGAACCAGCCAACTTCAGACCCATCTCCAATCTCCCTTTCCTAGCCAAACTAACTGAGAAGCTGGTAAACTCCCGACTATCAGAGTACTTAGAAGATCACAA
The DNA here is from genome assembly GCF_901001135.1 of Rhinatrema bivittatum. Taxonomy (NCBI): domain Eukaryota; kingdom Metazoa; phylum Chordata; class Amphibia; order Gymnophiona; family Rhinatrematidae; genus Rhinatrema; species Rhinatrema bivittatum. Next base: position 224,564,387 of record NC_042618.1, on the reverse strand, counting down.
CATCTTATACCCTTCACAATACGGCTTCCGTAAATCACGTAGCACGGAAACACTCCTCATCTCACTTACAGACCATATCATTATGGGTCTAGACAAAGGCCATTCCTTTTTATTAGTCCTACTAGACATATCGGCGGCATTTGATACCGTCAACCACTCCATCCTCCTTGACCGTCTAGCAGATATCGGCATCTCCGGATCAGCCCACAGTTGGTTCAAATCCTTCCTTTGCAACAGAACCTTCAAAGTAAAAATTAATAATATAGAATCGCCCTTAACAAAATCCACCCTAGGTGTTCCACAAGGATCCTCCCTATCTCCTACCCTTTTTAATATTTATCTCCTCCCCCTTTGCCAATTGCTAACTGATCTTAATTTAATCCATTATCTCTATGCAGACGACGTGCAAATTCTAATCCCCATTACAGAATCTATTTCTAAAGCACTCTCCCACTGGAATAGCTGCCTTTTATCTATCACTAGCCTCCTAAATAGATTAAACCTTGTCCTAAATGCTTCAAAGACGGAACTCCTCCTCATCTCTTCAAATGATGAAAATTTTCTTCCATTATCCTCTCACAACTCATTCATCACCCATAAGCATGTAAGAGACCTGGGGGTTCTTCTAGATAATCGGCTAAACCTAAAGAAAATGGTTAACAACACTTCCAAAGACTGCTTTTATAGACTTCAAGTTCTAAAACGTTTGAAACCACTACTATTTTTCCAAGATTTCAGAACAGTTCTCCAAGCGTTGCTATTTGCTAAGATAGATTACTGCAGTGCCCTTTTCCTTGGCCTCCCCAAATCTACTACCAAACCACTGCAGATGATTCAAAACGCTGCGGCAAGATTATTGACCAACACCAGCCGTGGAGATCACATTTCTCCCATCCTTAAAACTCTCCATTGGCTTCCAGTGAATTTTAGAATACTTTATAAATCAATTACCCTAATTCACAAATTCATTCATCATCAACTCCAACTCGACCTCGAAATCCCCTTCAAATTACACTCCTCCAATAGACCAATTAGAGATATTCTTAAAGGTACTCTGAATTTTCCCCCAACTAAAGCCACACGCCTTTCCTCGACCAAAGTCCGAGCTTTTTCAATAGCAGGACCTTCTATCTGGAATAACATTCCCACAGGCCTAAGATTAGAACCCTGCCTCTCAACGTTCAGAAAAAAACTCAAAACGTGGCTATTTCATCAAGCCTTTGCTGACCCTCCAGACAATCTCTAGTCACCTTTATTCCCACCGAGACGATTTTATCCCCTCCCAGACGAATGGATTGCTATCCGCTCGAAAGATGGACTCTGGCACTTTTAGGTTAAAGCACCTTAAGCTTTAACCCACATCCTTTATTATTATTATGTTACAATACTTCCTACCTTTTTTCTTCCAGCTATATTTAGCTTCCAAGTTTCTACTCCTTGTTAAATGTAACTTTACCTTATTCTCCTCTATTGTTATTCACTTTATTTATTGCTTCAGTTATCCTTGTTCTATGTAAACCGATCCGATATGGTTATCACTATGAAGGTCGGTATAAAAAAGTGTTAAATAAATAAATAAATAAAAGTATGCGTGGGCGTAGTTTTTTTTAAATCTGCCCCTCAATGTCCCAACGTCAGTGAAGAAAGTGAAGCTGGATATTTCAACAAGACAATGATCTGAACTCAAAATCAACTATGAAGGACTTAACAGGAAAGACATAAATGTTTTGGAACGATCTTCATAGTCCCCAGGCTTGATTATTAAAAATCTGTGGTGGGATCTTAAAACATGCAGTGCAGGAAACCTATGAATATTTTGGATTTAGAATCTGATCAAACAAATCTAATTAAAGCTTTTTTATACTACAGAATCTGGTTCACTTACGGAACACCCAACGCAGTTTAAAACAGCACAAAATACATCATTAAAAACAGCTAAAGTGCATAATAAAGTATGTATTAATGTAATGCAATCCCTGGCCTAGCAGTGTTTTACAAACACGCTTGCAAGGAAGAGTGGGAAAAATTTCTCAAACAAAATAGAAAGACTCTTAGCTGGCTACAGGAAATGCTTGCAAGCGGTTACAGCTGCCACAGGTGTTACAAAGCACAGACTGAAAGAGCTCACAAATGTTTGCACATGCCAGATTCACAGTTTTATTATTTTTCAATCTGTTAAAAAGCAGCAAGTAATTGTGCATTAAAAATTGCAGAAGGATGTTGTGTTTCACTTGGTGAAATAGCAAATGGTGAAAAGACGGAAGGAAAAATCGATACAGTTTAGCAAAACTACCCAATTCCTTCTAATGTAAATGGTGACCATCTATTATCGCTGTCATAATAGACATTCCTGGTATTAATTTACTTTCAAAACCTTTTGTTTAATCATAGGCCAATGTCCATTTTTTTAAAGATCTTTTGAAATTAAAAATGCACTTAATTGCATATGAAGATTGCACATCCCGTCACGGGACTGTGTTTTGAATGTCTGCATCAGGGGGACATCGTATCAAAGCAGTCTCTTCTTCATTTGAAATTATGTTAGCTGTTGTGTTTTATGCTTTTTACCTTTTATGAATCTTTTAAGCTAGAGAAAATTATTTTTTGTAAAAGTTACCCTCTCGTGCCATAGCCTGCTTTTGGCACCAAAGAATAGACCGGAAGCACCGGTGTTTCACTTGGTACCATTACAGAGGTTGCCTCAACTTCTGTTCACTTCCAGATTGTTTCATTGAAATATACAATTTGACCAGGGTCCCTAAACTTTTCCACTTGCCTGTATACAGTTAGCAATTTGATTGGCAGGATGACCCCTACTGCATATACCATATAACCAAAGCCTTTTCCTTGTGATTGGTGTACTCATACAGGAGTCTTGTAATAGCCAGTGTGCGAAATAGGGGAATTTTGTTCCTATTACCCCAAATTATTTTAAAAGTAAGATTACAAATTCAGTTTTCCAATTCAGTGTGCTATCAACATCAAAATTCCAGGGCAGGTCATGGGAGCCCAGATGAGTCATGCACGGGTATTTTTTTTTTCTGGATCCACAAATACATATGCATGTTTGTGGTCCTCTAATATTTTTTTGTTTGGCATTTCTGCTGTATCCTATCCACACCAAATATTTATCACATGTAAGGCAGTGCATGATGCTCATGACAGGAGCAATTTTTGGGGGATCCACATATAAATGCTCACAATTGCACCACCTAATAACATTTTGGTTTTGCATTCCATTCTCACCAAATTTTCAAATGTCAGGTGGTCAACAAGGTTCATGGCAGAATGTTTTAAATTTCGATTCACAAAAATGCATATTCCATGAAAAAACAAGCACAGTTATGTCACCTAATAACTATTAAGCTGATGCAGACTAGATTGTCAAGGGGACTATCGAGGATGAAGAGGGGTATTTTTTGGGGGTAAATCCATTAGTCCATGAATACAAGCATGAATTTTATCACCTAATAACTCCTTGGTTTACATCTTATTCTCACCAAATTTTAGGAGATGTTGGGGGGGGGGGGCAAAAGGAGTCAGACATGGGTATTTTCTTTCTATGTAAGTATATACACACACAAGGGTGCAAACATTTCAGAAAGTAGGCATCATTAGCTGTTTGATAAAACAACAAAAGCCAACATTATTAAACAAAACAAAACTACAGCATCTGTCAACTAGATAGTTTAAAGAACTCTTTGAAAAAGCTCTTCAAAGTAATGCTGACAAAAAATTCAGGATTATAAAGTGCACACTTGCAACATTCTCAAGATCTGAAAATCATTCTGAAGAGGAAGAGGCATGCAGAAGCAAGTAGAAATTTGGTAGTATTAGATTTTGAAAAAAAAAAAAAGGAATTTTTGTTTGAGGGATATTACAGCAGGCCTTGATTGACAAACTGAAGAGTAGTAAATCACCTGGCCCAGATGGTATACGCCCCGAGGTTTTGAAAGAATTAAAATATGGAATTTCAGATATATTACTAGTAATTTGTAATCTATCAATAAAATCATCCATTGTAATTGAAGACTGGAAGGTGGCCAATTTAACCCTGATATTTAAAAAGGAATCCAGGGTGATTTGGGAATCTATAGATCAGTGAATCTGACTTCAATGCTGGGAAAACTTATGGAATTATTCTAAACAACAAAATCACAGAACATATAGACAGACATGGTTTAACGGGACACAGCCAGCATGAATTTACCCAAGGGAAGTCTTGCCTCACAAATCTACATTTTTTTGAAGGAGTTAATAAACGTGTATAAAGGTGAGCCAGTAGATGGTAGTGTTTTTGGATTACAAAAGGCATTTGACAAAGTCCCCCATTTGAGGCTTCTAAGAAAATTTAAAAGTAATGGGATAGGAGGCAATATACGTTTGTGGATTATAAACTGGTTAAAAGACAGGAAATAGAGTAGGATTAAATGGTCAGTTTTCTCAGTGAAAAAAGGCAAACAGTGGAGTGCTTCAGGTTTCTATACTTGGACTGGTGCTTTTTAAAAATATATTTATAATGTGGAAAGGGGAACAATGAATGAGGTGATCAAATTTACAGATGGCACAACATTATTGAGAATAGTTAAATCACAAGCAGATAGTGATAAATTGCAGGAGGACCTTACGAGACTGGAAGTTTGGATGTCCACCTGGCAGATGAAATTTAATGTGTACTAGTGCAAGGTGATGCATATAGGGAAAAATAATCCATGCTATAGTTACAAGATGTTAGGTTTCATGTTAGGAAAAAGATCTAGACATCATAGAGGACAATACATTGAAACTCTCGGCTCAGTGTGCTGCAGCAGTCAAAACAGCAAACAAGATGTTAAGAATTATTAGGAAGGGAATGAATAGGTGAATAAAATGGAAAATCTCATAATGCCTCTAGTCCGTTCCATGGTCGCCACATCTCAAACAAGATATAGATACACTGGAGAAGGTACAGAGAAGGGCTATCAAAATGATAAAGGGGATGGAGTGGCTCTCCTATTAGGAAAGGCTAAAGAGGTTAGAGCTGTTCAGCCTGAAGAAGGGATGGCTGAGGGGGATATGATGGAGATCTAACAAAATCATGAGAGGATTAGAATGGGTAAATGTGAATTGGTTGCTTACTCTTTCAGATAATCGAAGGATTAGGGGGCACTCCATAAAGTTAGCAAGTAGCATATTTAAAACAAATCAGAGAAAATTTTCACTCAACACATAATTAAGTTCTGGAATTTGTTGCCAGAGGATGTGGTTAAGGCAGTTAGCTTAGCCAGGTTTAAAAAATGTTTTGACAAGTTCCTAGAAGAGAAGTCTATAAACTTTTATTAGTCATGTTGACTTAGGGAATAGCCACTGCTTATTACCAGCATTAGTAGCATTGAATCTCTAACATTTGAGTACTTGCCAGGTATTTGTATCCTGGCTTGGCCACTGCTGGAAACAGGATGCTGGTCTTGATAGACCATGGGCTGACCCAGGATGGCAATTTATGTTGTTTTGTATTAGCAAGGTTGTTTCTGATTTTCATTTCATTAGATCAGCTTGTTAAGTATACTTCATTTGTGCATTTGTGAATATCACAATTATAAGTAAAGATCAACTTATTAATGAAAGAACATTTTTTATATATTTTTTAATATATTTTAATTTGAGAGAACAAATTTGTATAAGCAAGTTATGTAAAGTTATTATTACTTGAAGGGGTAGATTTTCAGATGGTTACGCGTGTAACCCCCGAAAACCTACCCCAAACCCCCCCTGCACGCGCCGAGCCCCGGGATGCACGTAAGTCCCGGGGCTTTCCTGGGGGGGCATGTCGGGGGCGTGTCACGACAGCACGTCATCGGGGGCATGATGCAGCTGGCGCATCATCCGGGGGCGTGGCCATGGGCATGGTTCCAGCCCGGGGGCGTGGCCGCGGCCTCCAGACCAGAACATGGCACACTGGCAGCCGGCCCGGCACACGCAAGTTACGCTTCGAGCAGGCGTAACTTTTGCGACAAAGGTAGGGGGGGTGTAGATAGGGCCGAGGGGATGGATTAGGTAGGGGAAGGGGAGGGGGAAGGCCGAAGGAAAGTTCCCTCCGAGGCCGCTCCGATTTCGGAGTGGCCATGGAGGGAACGGAGGCAGGCTGCCGATTTTGGGCAGCCTTGCGTGCGCCAACCCCGGATTTTAATGGCTACGCGCGTATCTATTGAAATCCCACGTATTCTTGTTTGCGCCTGGTGTGCGAACAAAAGTACTCGTGTGCGCAACTTTATAAAATCTACCCCGCAATGTTTAAGTAAGCGTTGTGAAAGCTAATCCTGATTATGTCAGCAAACCAGATGTTTATTTTAATTCTGGACATTCTATTTGAGAATGGACTTTCAACTATCATACTGTCAGATGAAATGTTTAAACCATAGGTTGATTTTCTAATGCGATGATTTTCTAATATATATAAGCCTTTGAACATCGTGCATTTCAATTTTTTTTTTTTTTTTTTTTTTTTTTTTAAATCTTTCTGATGATCTATAAAGTTTCTGGCATTTCATAAATCCTAGTTTTGGCATACAGTTTGTGCGGAGTATTTTTTTACTCTGGATAAATTACAGTATGAAAGACTTTCACATAACCAGAACAAATTTTTGGAATGACTAGGTTTTTCATTCCTTAAGTATTGCTCTTGTAAAATGTGATTGATGTTAAAATATATACAAAATTAGAATTTTCTTTCATTAATAATTTGATCCTTCACTTATATTTTCATCTGGTTTTGGAATCTTTATCTGACTTTATTGCCAAATATTCTTTTCACTTCATTTGTGAAACATTTTAGATACAGTACATGATCAATAAGTGGCCTAATCTGTGCAATTATTAGACATCTTTAGTCATTAAAAATACCAAAAATAAAGTATAAACATACAGAAAAGGAATCAAACTTCAAAAGCATTACATTTTTAATGAGCTTAAATATGATTGTTTTTACTATCTTAGTAATATTCTAACGTAAGACCACCATCCATCTCTCCAGCCATTACTAATAAGTTTCTCTTCTTCAACTTAAAATGGTGCATTTATTTATTGCTATTCATTACAAGGATTTATTACTCACTCTCCCACTGTAAGCAAAGTGAGATGTAGAGTTATCAAGTGGTTGCATCCATTTGGGTTAGAAAGATCTTTTTAATGAATACAAGTAATAACATTGCCCATCCTAGTCCCACATCAGTTAACTGAAAGCCATTTTGTGAAACAAGTTGGGACTTTAAAGAAAACATTTTTCTCAAATTTAAGTGAAGAGTGTAGTCTATTTATGTCTATCAAAACAGTTGCCATATTTTTATCTCTAATTTTATCCATTGTCTAGTTCCAGATTCTCTCTCTCAGTTGTCTCTAAATTGGTATGGTCTTTTTAGCTAATACCACAATCTTATCTTTCTTGGGTTATTGAATTTACATTTTTAAAAAGTAATGCAGCTTGAAATTCATAATAAGTGACACAGTATGCTCCATGGCAAATAAAGAAAAAGAGAAATACCCCCAAAAGCTGCAAATAGGAGGCTGACTTCTATAGCTATACTTAATTGTCCTAAAACTATTGTAACACATTTTCTGTTCACTTTCATAGAATTCCTGCTTCCAACCCCATTTTCCTCCAAAAGTAAAAAAGGAATAAAGGTAAAACAGTGTAAGGGCACATGCCGAGATCTGGATCATTAGAATCTTATGAACCACATATTCAGTTGATTCTTCACTTCCTATACTTGCATGATCCAGATCTTATTTGCAAAATTTAGCATACAGATCAGTATAGAATTTAGGGGCAGATTTTAAAACCTGCGCGCGGGCGCAGATTTGTTTGCGCAATCTGGCGCAAACAAATCTACGCCCGATTTTATAAAATGCGCGCGCTGTCGCACGCATGTTATAAAATCCAGGGTCGGCGCGTGCAAGGGGGTGCACAATTGTGCAACTTGCGCGCGCCAAGCCATGCAGGCTGCCTCCGTTCTGAACTGGGAAGATGAAATTTAGTTTGTAAATTAGTAAAAGGTACGATCCGCCCATTTATAAGAACCTGATCTATTTGTGTAAGATTTCTGGATTTCCATGCTTGGAAAGAGTAGATAGGGATACATGGGGTAACATCGAGTTATGAAAGAGGTAAGAAGATTGAAAATATTTTGAGGGGCCCACTAGCTTATGCTTCCAGATGGTCCATATGTTTAGTGTAAGCCTAGTTGTGGGCGCCATGTTTGGGGATGGGCGCCATGTGCTGCAAGGTTGCCACATAGTGGCTCTCAAGGGCATATCATTCATCCAGGTTTGCTCTATCTGTACCCAGTGCTTCTCCATAGCACTGTTGTGCCACTCTGTTAAAGGCCGGTGTTGGGCTGCCGCATAGTACCAAGAAAGATTGGGTACCCCTAATCCACCCTCTGATTTTATTTGATAAAGAACTGACCTGGCCACCATAGGAGGCCTCTGTTTCCAAATAAAACGGAAGAGTTTCTTTTGCAAACCTTTCAAAATAGATTTAGACCGGAAAATTGGTAGCGTCTGAAATAGATAAAGAAATCTGGGGAGTAGATTCATTTTTACTGTTGCAATCCTGCCAAGCCAAGAGAGAGATAGCTGATCCCATTTCTCCAAATACTACTCAATTTCTTTTAAGTAGGGGCGCATAATATCACTGAAATAGCTCCTTCAGATGCCTACCTATATTAACCCCAAAGTTTATGAGAGGCCCATTTAAGGGGGTGATGCTTTTTTAAATAAGATTCAAGGCAGTTGTCATAGGAAATGTTCAAGAGCTCTGACTTTTCCCAATTTATTTTAAACCCAGAGAGAGCGCTAAACGAGATGAAGTCACATTCAATTGCTAATAAGGATTCATGAGGATTGCAAATAGTAAAAAGAATTATCATCTGCAAATAAAGATAATTTATAAACCTTAGAGACTATACAAAAACCGGAAATGAGAGGGTTGTTCGGTATTGTAGTGGCTAATGGTTCTAGAAATATTGCAGAGAGTAGGAGATAGGGGGCATCCCTGTCTTGTGCCTCGCCGAACATTAAGGGCTGAATTTTCAAAGGATTTACGCGCGTAACCGGTCTTATGCGATGCCGGGCCTATTTTCAAAAGGCCCAGCGACACGTGTAAGTCCCCGGGCTTTACTAAAGGGGCTGTCCAGGGGCGAGGTCAGAGGCCTCCGACACAGCAGCCATTTGCCGAGGATCACGCACCGGCAGTCAGCCGGTGTACACAACTTACTTCAGCCCCAGAGCTGAAGTAAGTTTTGAAACAAAAACAAAAACATGGAAAAGATAAGAACATAAGAAAATGCCATACTGGGTCAGACCAAGGGTCCATGAAGCCCAGCATCCTGTTTCCAACAGTGGCCAATCCAGGCCATAAGAACCTGGCAAGTACCCAAAAACTAAGTCTATTCCATGTAACCATTGCTAATGGCAGTGGCTATTCTCTAAGTGAACTTAATAGCAGGTAATGGACTTCTCCTCCAAGAACTTATCCAATCCTTTTTTAAACACAGCTATACTAACTGCACTAACCACATCTTCTGGCAACAAATTCCAGAATTTAATTGTGCGTTGAGTAAAAAAGAACTTTCTCCGATTAGTTTTAAATGTGCCCCATGCTAACTTCATGGAGTGCCCCCTAGTCTTTCTACTATCCGAAAGAGTAAATAACCGATTCACATCTACCCGTTCTAGACCTCTCATGATTTTAAACACCTCTATCATATCCCCCCTCAGCTGTCTCTTCTCCAAGCTGAAAAGTCCTAACCTCTTTAGTCTTTCCTCATAGGGGAGTTGTTCCATTCCCCTTATCATTTTGGTAGCCCTTCTCTGTACCTTCTCCATCGCAATTATATCTTTTTTGAGATGCGGCGACCAGAATTGTACATAGTATTCAAGGTGCGGTCTCACCATGGAGCGATACAGAGGCATTATGACATTTTCCGTTTTATTCACCATTCCCTTTCTAATAATTCACAACATTCTGTTTGCTTTTTTGACTGCCGCAGCACACTGTACCGACGATTTCAATGTGTTATCCACTATGACACCTAGATCTCTTTCTTGGGTTGTAGCACCTAATATGGAACCTAACATTGTGTAATTATAGTATGGGTTATTTTTCCCTATATGCATCACCTTGCACTTATCCACATTAAATTTCATCTGCCATTTGGATGCCCAATTTTCCAATCTCACAAGGTCTTCCTGCAATTTATCACAATCTGCTTGTGATTTAACTACTCTGAACAATTTTGTGTCATCTGCAAATTTGATTATCTCACTTGTCGTATTTCTTTCCAGATCATTTATAAATATATTGAAAAGTAAAGGTCCCAATACAGATCCCTGAAGCACTCCACTGTCCACTCCGTTCCACTGAGAAAATTGCCCATTTAATCCTACTCTCTGTTTCCTGCCCATTTAATCCTACTCTCTGTTTCCCCTGCCAGATAGGGTGGAAAAGGGCAGGGGAAGTAGGGAAAGGTGGGGTGGGGGGTAAGGAAGTTCCCTCCGAGGCCAATCTGATTTCGGAGCAGCCTGGGAGGGAACAGGGGAAGGCAGCGTGGCTCAGCTTGGGCTCGGCGCTCACAAGGTGCACAATTGTGCACCCCCATGCGTGTGCCAACCTCTGATTTTATAACATGTCCACGCATGTTATAAAATCAGGGGTACATGTGTGCACGTCGGGTAGTGCACGCACATGTACACCCGCGCATACATTTGAAAATCTACCCCCTAAAGGTATTTGAATACCCACCATTAATTTTTAAGCATGCTATAATAGGATTATGGTATGGTGCCCTAAGCCAGTTTTGGAAATGGCAGCCAAAGCCCATTGTCTCCAATATGGAAAACAAAAATGGCCAGTGGACCATGTCAAATACCTTTTCTGCATCTATGGCTAGTAATATGGTGGCTACTTGCTCTTTATGTGCCCCCCAGATTATATTCAAAATTTTCCAAACATTATCACTAGCCATTCTTCCTGGAATAAAGCCCACCTGATCAAGGTGGATATTCTGTGATATAAATTTATTAAAGTGGCTTGCTAGTACTTTGGCTAATAATTTCAGGTCCAGGGTGATTAGAGATATGGGCCTATAAGAGCCACAATTGTCCGGGTCCCACCCAGGTTTGGCAAAAGGGTGATGCCTGCCAAATTGGAGTCTGGAAGTAATAAGCCTCCTGTACGGAGATGATTAAATAACTTCTGCAGATGTGACACTAAATAGGGGGCAAATTGTTTATAGAATTTGGCTGGAAATCCATCGGGACCAGGTGATTTGCCCACCTTCATATCGTTAATAGCCGCTAGAAGTTCTGGGGTAGTGATTTTGGCATTGAGAAGTTCTCTCATTTCTGATGTTAAATGAGGTAAAGCAATAGACTGTAAGTAAGCATTCATAGCTTCCTGATTGATCGAGGGATTCAAGGGGCAAAGATTCTGATAGAAGTTAAGGAACTGTTGACTGATTGCATCATTAGTGGAAAGAATCTGACCTGTTTCATTTTTTATTTTTAATATATGATTTTGGTAGGTAACCTTTTTCTGCTTCTTAGCTAGCAATTTTCCTGCTTTTTCTCCTCCTTCAAAAAACTCTTGCTGCGCATTCTAGAGAACGTGTAATCCGTTCGGATTCCAGCCTATGGAGTTCCTCACTTGCTTTGATAAGTTGATTGAGTGTAACCTCAGATGTATTGGTAGAGTGTTCATCCGTGAGTAAGGATATGGTACTCCTGAGTTGGATACATGTCGCCTCCCTTTTCTTTTTAAGGAAGGAAGAGCGAGATATAAATAAACCGCATATAAAGGCTTTAAAGCAATCCCATATTATAAGTGGAGAAGAAACAGAATTAACATTAATGTGAAAAAAAATCTTGGATTGCAGATGCTATATCCTTGGTGAAAGAAATATCCTGGAGTATGAAGTCATTAAAACGCCAGAAAGGTCTACCTCAATCAGCATCCAAGGAATGCATATCAAGAGATATAGGGGCATGATCTGACCAAGAAATAAATTCCCACTTCAGTATGCATGATATTATGAAATAATGATTTATTGACTAAAAGGTAGTCTCTTCTAGAATAAGAATCATGGGGTTTAGAATAGAAGATTTAGGATCTGGAGTGAGGGTATCTAAGACTCCAAGCATCAATTACCATAGATTATCCATAAATGATTTGAATTTATGAATGTCTTTTGGATGTATCTAAATATCACCATATTAAAGTCCCGTCCCCCCCCCCCCCCCAATCAGGATCCCTGCAGTGTGCTGGAGAATTGTTTGGCTTAGCTTTTGAAGAAATTAGGCTTGTCCTGTATTTGGTCCATATACATTAACCACTATTCACACTAAAAATATCTACCTAAAGGGTGTGGAATACAGAGAGTGTACTCACATACAAAATTTAGAGAACAATGTGCAGACTCCAGTATATTTAGCAGATTACTGTTGGGACGAAATAGTGTTGGAGAATCTAGGAGAGCATATGAGGTGTTCATACCTTCGTGATAAGTGTCTCCTGAATAAAGAGTATCTCAAGTTTGGTCAGAGCAAGCTCTCAAAACAGAAGGCTCTTCTTCTGGTGTGTATGGAGAACTTTGACATTGATAGAGGTGATGCGAAACTTGGGCATCATACTGTTGAAGTAGTTTGTCAAGGTTCTCCAGCAACCAAGAAGACTCAAAGTGAAGTGGAAAATCACTTATGAGTTTGTGACTCCATTGAGAGTAAGAAAACAATGCAAGAGAACTGATAGATATATACTTATGCTGAAGCTATGTGTAATCATAACACATTTGGATAGCAATGTACTGTGCATCAAGATAACATGAAAATACAAATATGTAGCTATAACCCACCCATGAACTTTCTTGCCTCCCCCCCAAACCTCTAATCTCCCTGCAGGCCAAAATCTCTCCCTTCCTGGGAGGAATTATTAACAACGAGGGGAGATCCTGAAGCACCTCGTCATGAAACATTGCTATTGCAAGACAATGCAAAAAATAACTAAAAAAAAAGAAAAGAAAGAACTTCAGAGAAAAGCATTACAAAGTCAGATGGAACAAAATGAAACAAACCCGACAGGATATTTGCGTATTGTAAATGGGTTCTATAAAATTATCAGTTTGAGAAAGGGGCACCCCTTCATTAGATTAGCAATCAGGTTGGACCTTGGCTGTCACCAAACCATCGGATTGTCGACACAGTCAGCTATTGCACTTTCCCACTCTCTGCCAAGTTGTTGTTGCTGATCTTAAGATGGCTACCTTAGCTGGTTTAGAGGGTGGAGCAGTGCTGACAGCATCACGGTGATAATATTGGTAAGGCTTCAGCCAGTGAGCATACTTTGTGTGAGATTCCATCTATAGTAAAGGAAAGTCCAACAGGATGTGTCCAATGATATTTAATGTTCTCCTTTCTGAGGAATGCTGTCATTTCCTGCAACTCCTGTCTGCTTTGCAATGTGGCTTGTGACAGGTCCGCATACACTGGGACATACTGGTCCTCCCAACACCAACTATTTTGTGTTTTAGCCGCTTGTGCTATCATCTCCTTAAAAGTATATTGATGAAAGTAAACTACTATATCACGACTTCTGTTAGGCAGTGGAACACACAATGGTCGGTGAACTCTATCAAGCTGGATGTTGGGTATGATGAAGCCCGGTTCCAGATTGGAGATAGTTAGCAAGTGTTGGCAAAAGCACGTGATAGTTTCTTTGCAATCCTCATTCCATGGGGATTCTTTGATGCTCCGAAATCATAGGTTACTCCTGTGCGCACTGTTTTTGAGGTCTGCTAGTTTCAGTCTTAACATCTGATTATCCTCTTATAAAATCCACTTGCGAAGATTTACATTTTTAGAAAGTTCGGTCTCGCCATTGAGTCTCACATCTATCTCGTCCACCCGATGGCCCATTAGGTCAGCTCCTCTCACATTTCATCCATATGCTCGATCATCTCCTGCTGATAGAGTTTAATATCTTTGCATAGGTTGGACCATTCTCGAAATTCTGTTCATGTTGGGAGTGCCAATTCGGTGTAGATAGCAGGATCAGTGAGCTTTGTGTCCTCCTCCATGATCAGCACTTCAGCGCCATCTTGGATATCGCTTGCCCCTTCATCGCATACCTCAGCAGTGTTCTCACTGTCCTTGCAATTAGAAAAATGGCTAAAATTAATATTTTTCTTCTTGGAGGCCATGACGGAGTGCTTAAAACGCAGTATGTGTACCCGATGGTTAGAAATATGCTCAAGAATATCTGCAATTGCTATAAGATTATTGAGCAGCTCCAGGAGCTTGCAAATCAGGCTGCCATCCTTGTTGAAGACCGACTGTTTTTTCTATTCTACTGATGTTTTTGTGCCCTCGATTCTCCTGATCCTGTTGGTACTTCTAGAAGACATGAACTTGCTTTTCCAATTCATGCACACAAACTTCTGATAATACCATCACATAGTTGTGTGCAAAGGTTTAAATACCCATGCTCAAAATAAGTTTCAGTAGTACTTTTTTTTTTTAAGGCTCTTATTTAAATGACTTATTTAATCAATCATCAGATTGGTGTCCATGGTATTAAATACTATTAATTTTCATGTAAATTTATCAGGAGAGAATCTCTTTGGAATTGTTTTTCAACATAACAACCACCATTACTGGGTTAGACTAAGAGTCCATCCAGCCAATCTAGGTCCTAAGTACATGGCAGATCCCAAATTCCAAAGCAGTGGCTTTCCCCCAAGTCTTCCTGGTTAATAACAAAAAAAGTTATTTATATATATATAGATATATATATATATATAGATATATAGTTTAGTTTTTTTGGTAACCTTTTTAAGGTTCTTATTTAAATGTCATATTTAATCAATCACTTTATATATATAAAGAGATACCTTTTTATTGGAAGAAATTAATATATTTTTTGACTAGCTTTTTGATAAATCTAGCTATATGTTTCTTAGTATTTGGGATTGGAGGGCCATACGGAAATCATGAGTCTCAAATAACTATTTTAGACATTTTAGTAGTTGCATTTTGTAGAATGATGAGTTTATGAGAGATGATATGTGATAATGCATGTCTAATGATGAGTCTAGAATTAATCCCAGATTCCTGGCTTTAAGTGCTATTAGTATGTGGAAACCTTCAAAATTTAGGACTATTGAGAGTGTACTGTTTGGATTTGTTATGCTTGATAGTAGCGATATTTCAGTTAAAATGATCAGACATTCTAGACCAGACAATAAAGGCATCAGTAAAGACCTAGCTTTACTATCACACAAAATTATACTGCCTATCACTTGATCACCCCCTTCCCCTCCACTCTATCCTTGGAATACCTTTTATGATTCACTTATGACAGCCACTCCTACTTCTTGGAGAAGTAGGAGCAAGGAAGTAACCGGCCGGTACTGGAACTCTGACAAAATGTCACCTTTTACTCATTTGAATTCTGATCTGAAGAAGAGAGTATTAGCTCTCAAAAGCTAGGGATGTACAGAGGGAAAAAATTTGTTTTCATTCGTTAATTTGTTTTGGGAGTACCTCAATTTGTTTCATTAGTTTCAACAAACCCAAAAAAATTAATTTTTTTAATAGTGAAGTCAGTGGGGGAAGGTCCCATTGATTTCACCATGAAAGGAAAATGGCCAACGCTGGGTCCTGGTCACTGAGGCCCAGACCTATACCTAAGGTTCATGCCCAATGCGTATTCATTTGAACAAATGACAAAAACACAACAAATGAGTCTCTTTTCGGTTTGCACAAATGATACAAACTGAAAATTAGACTCAGATGAAAATATCTGGGTAATTTTGTATTCATGCGAAAAGAAACAGGTCTCAGACAGGACCAGGCTTCGATCTAGGTGCATCCCTGGGTCCTGTTGTCGAAGCCTGGGTCAGATCCTGGTTGCTGAGCTGCAGCCCTAAGGCCTCTGCCCAAAGCCTAGTCCCAGGTCCAGCCAAAGCTTCCAGTCTTTTCTTGATCTGTAACTAAAAATGATGTCCTCTGGATGTCAAGGCAGTGCCTTCTTCCAGGGTGAACAGTGTCCTTTATTTATTTATTTAAAACCTTTTATATACCGATTTTCACGGAGAGCGTCCGACCAAAACGGTTCACAAGTTCAATTTATAACAAGACAAAATAATAATAACAAAATTAATAAAAATAAACAAAAATTATTAAATAAAATATAGTAAAAGGTTGAAAAAAAATACATCATGTAATTATAATCCCTAACTCTTTGCATAACTTAACTAAAAATTTATAACAAAACAAGAAAAGTCAGAAATATAAAAAAAAGTTAAGAAACCAGAGGCCATAATTATCATGTGGTTAGCGACAAACAAGCTATTAAGCTCCAAGTATATATCATAAACCAGTACTGATATTATGAGGAACTTTGAGGAAAGGTATTCATTTCTTCGATTCCTGCATAGGCTATCTTGAATAAGTAGGTTTTTAAAACCTTCTTAAATTCCTTATGATCCGTGATTGATCTCAAGGTATTTGGAATCGAGTTCCAAAGAATGGGTCCTGCCACAGAGAATGCTCTCTGTCATTGTGTTGTATGGCTGTATCCCAACACTGAGCCCAAGCCTAGGCCTCAGTGACTAGGAGCTGGCCTTGAGATGGACCCCAGGATTGGGCCTGAACCTTAGGTATAGGTCTGGGCCTCAGTGAGGAGATTTCCTTTATGATTCTAGAAAGAGCAGTACATCCTGTTGTTCTTGGGCTGCCTTAGTTGCAACAACACTCTCCGGTGATCCATTGGGATACTTTACAAATCGCACAATGGAGTCCCTTCTGTTTCGATAATTGCCTCAAGACTCCGTGTGTTCCACGCGTCTCTTTGCTGCACACTTCCGTTCTGCCCCCTGCGCCTTACGAGGAGTTTGCGGAGGTATTCTCTAAGGAGAAAGCAGAGATCTTACCACAGCACCGTCCCTTCGACTCTGTTATAGAACATCTGCCCTGAACTACGCCACCCCGAGGAAGGGTCTGTCCTCTATCTCTACCAGAGACTCAGGCGATGTCGGAGTACATTACCGAGAACTTCGCTAAGGGGTTCATCCGTCCCTCTAAGTCACCAGCGGGGGCAGGATTCTTCTTTGTGGGAAAGAAGGATGGCTCCTTGCGTCCTTGCATTGACTACAGGGGCTTGAACACCATTACCAAGAGGGATAGTTACCCTCTCCCGTTAATTCCTGAACTCCTGGATAGACTTCAAGGAGCAAAAATATTTACCAAACTAGACCTACGGGGTACATACAATCTAGTCTGAATCCGAACTGGAGATGAATGGAACACTGCTTTCAACACCCGGGACGGGCACTATGAGTATTTGGTAATGCCCTTCGTTTTATGCAACGCCCCAGCAGTCTTCCAGCACTTGATGAACGAAGTACTTCGTGAAATGTTATACTCTACAGTAATCGTGTATCTTGATGATGTTCTGATTTATTCCCTCGATTTGAAGTCTCACCACCAACATGTCAAACGAGTCTTGCAGGTTCTCAAGGACAATCATCTGTATGCAAAGTTGGAAAAGTGCATGTTTGAGCGACAGTCTTTACCATTCCTGGGATACATCGTTTCCGCGACAGGATTCCATATGGACCCTGAAAGGTTTCTGCCATTAAGAAGTGGCCTCGGCCCAAGGGGTTGAAAGCACTACAACGTTTCCTTGGGTTTGTGAATTTCTATAGACACTTTATACCTCAGTACTCATGTTTGGTGGCTCCACTTACTACGCTTACTAAGAAGGGAGCTGATGCCACTGTTTGGTCCAAGGAGGCCTGTGAAGCCTTTGAAGACCTTAAGGAAGCCTTTCTGCTAGAGACTTGCCTACACCACCCAGATCCACTTCGCCCATTTGTTGTGGAGTTGGATGCTTCCAATATAGCAGTAGGTGCAGTGCTTTGTCAGAGTTCCAGTAACGGCCGGTTACTTCCTTGCTCCTACTTCTCCAAGACGTTCTCCCATACAGAATGTAATTACAGTATAGGAGACAAGGAGCTACTAGCCATTAAGCTAGCCTTTGAGGAATGGAGACAGTGGCTGGAGGGAGCTAGCCATCCCATCACTGTGTATACAGATCACAAAAATGTAGAGTTTCTGTGTCAGGCTCAGCGCTTGAATCCCAGGCAAGCTCACTGGTCTCTTTTCTTCAATCGGTTTAACTTTGTACTCCGCTACCGACCAGCCTCTAAAAATATCCGAGTGGACGCCTTGTCTCGCAACTCGGAGTCGGAGGAGTCTGAGGAACTTCCACAGTACATTAAAGATCCAGCGAAGAGCAACTTCTTCTTCTTCTCCCAGTTAGAACCATCCATGTTTTATTGTAACTGATTTTTCTGCGCACTTGTTATAACTTGTTATATGGAATGTTATAATTTGTAAATGTATACTCTCTTGTTATATTTATGCACGTTTTTTAATGTATTGATCACCCCTCGTTTTATGTAAACCGACATGATACGAATTCCGTGAATGCCGGTATAGAAAAAACTCAAATAAATAAAAAATAAATAAAATAAATAAACTTGTCTGGCACCACTGTCAGTGCTCTCGAAAGGACTGTCGTCCCTCGTCGAGATCGCAAGAGAGTCCTAAGTTGGGCCCATGACTCTCTCACGGGAGGCCCTGCGGGCCGAGAAAGAACTTTAGATCTCCTTAATCGTTACTACTGGTGGCTGAACATGAGGCAGGACGTTCACACCTACGTAAGTTCATGCTCTACTTGTGCTAGACAGAAGCCACTAACTGGATGACCGTGGGGGCTTCTGCAACCCTTGCCTGTACCTGTAGAGTCCTGGACCCACATAGCTACCGATTTTGTGGTGGATTTGCCGTCTTCCGAGGGAAACACAGTTATCTGGGTGACGGTGGATCGTTTCTCTAAAATAGTCCATTTGGTCCCTCTTCTCAAGTTACCTTCTGCTCCTGAGCTGGCTCAACTATTTACACAGCACATCTTTCGAGCTCATGGTCTCCTGCAGAGTATCATATCGGACCGCGGTCCCCAGTTTACTGCTTGATATTGGAGGGCCTTATGCAAGAAGTTTGGGGTACAATTAAACCTGTCTACAGCCTTCCATCCCTAGAGTAATGGGCAAACTGAGTGAATGAATCGTTCCTTGAAGACATTCCTCCGCAGCTTTGCTACAGAAAGGCAAGACAACTGGGTAGCGCTGCTACCATGGGCCGAGTTCTCTTACAACAATCACACCCACTCAGCTACTGGAAAATCGCCCTTCCAGATAGTATTTGGTCGGCAACTCAGACCTCCAATTCCATTGCCAATATCTGTTCCTTCGCCAGCAGCTCAACTCTCTGCTGTTCAACTACAGAACCTCTGGAGTTCCGTGCAACAAAAGCTCTCCAAAGCGGCCAGACTCGCAAAGAAATTTACTGACCGACACCGACAACCAAGCCCTGTCTTCTTACCCGGCGACAAAGTCTGGTTAAGCACTAAGAATCTTTACCTTCGAGTGCCTTCCCGGAAATTGGCTTCCAGGTATTGTGGCCCTTTTCACGTTGCAGATAGGGTTGGCCTAGTATCCTATCGGCTACGCCTTCGCACCACGCTACGTGTGCACAATGTGTTTCATGTGTCTTTACTAAAACCAGTGGTGATCTCCAGATTTCACTGTCAACTGCCCGATCCTGCGTCCACCGAGATACAGGAGGATACAACGTATCAGGTCCGCAAGGTGCTCGATGTTCGCTTTTACCATCGGCGATGGGAATACCTCCTAGCATGGGAGGGGTGTGGCCCGGAGAACACGTGGGAGCCTGCTCGAGACATCCTGGATAAATCCCTACTGCAACAATTTCATCACGAAAATCCTGGTAAACCGGGGCCTTTAAAAAGGGGGCGTAAGAGAGGGGGTACTATTGCGGTCCCGGTCGCGACTGGGTCCTTACCTCGTCGTCCAGGGATAAGCGCCAGCAAGTCCGAGGATTCTCGTGGCCTGCTCGGGCCTCCACGGCGGCGTCTCCTCGAGGGAGACGCCGTTGAATGCCGATGTAGCTCCGCCCCCTTAGGCGCACGCAGAGGGAACCCTTTTAAAGGGTCTCTGGCGCGAAATCGCGGCCAGCCCCTTTCTGTGACGTCAGACGCCGGCGGGGATTTAAACCCAGCGTCTGACCGAAGATCCCTGCCTTGCAACGTGGTCGACTCCTTGTGAGTGGTGAGTTGCAGTTCCTGTTTGTTCTGGCCTGGTCCTTGGCTCCCACCTCAGGTCCAGTTCCAGGTCTTCCAGCATCCAGCCATGTGGGTCTCCAGTTTTTGGGATCCGTCTCGCTGCTGCTCTGCTGCCGCTCCTGTCTGCAGTTCCAGGTGCCGGTATACTTTCCTTCGGATTGTCTTCGGTTTTGACCCCAGCTTGTCTTCTCGAGTGCTGTGCTCCGTCGGTCCTGACTCTGATCAGTCTTCTCATCTCTCCGACCTCTGTGGTCTGCCTAAGTCCCAGCAGTCCGGATCCTCACGGGCTCCTCCTGGGGGAATCTCGGGCTTCCAGGGCAAAGTATTCTTCAGTCTTCAGCTTCTGATCCGCCTCCCAGCCTGCATCCCTCAGCAGAGATCTCTTCCATCCTCTCTCCGTCCAGCCGGCCCAAGGATCCACTTCCCTGGTCACAACAATTCTATATCCAACACAACATGGCTTTAGGAAACACTTTAGCACAGAGAGATTGCTCCTCTCTTTAACAGAAACCATCATGAGAGGCCTTGATAATGGGCTTAGATATCTTCTCATACTTCTCGATCTCTCTGCTGCTTTTGATACGGTCAATCACAAAACTCATCTGCAGATTATCCAAAATTGGTCTTTCTGGGTCAACATTATAATGGTTTACATCATACCTAAGCAATAGAACCTTTCAGGTATACTATAACTTTTAAATCAGACACACTAACTCTTGATATGGGTGTTCCACATGGCTCCTCTCTCTCTGCAACCCTTTTCAATATTTATCTCCTCCCATTATGTCAACTTCTTTCCGGACTTGGCCTAACATACTATATCTATGCAGACGACATCCAGATTCTCATTCCAATTTCAGACACTATTGAACATACGTTTAAACTAACTGAAATGTATCTTAATGTGATTAAACAGTTACTAACCCATATGAGACTCAGCATCAACCTCAAAGACAGAATTTATGTTACTAGAAAGGAAAATATCATCTTCAGATGTAAACAGTACTGTGCAGCTTGAGAAACTTACGATTAAATTAAATGATAAAGTCAGAGATCTCGGCATATGGATCGACCCAGAGCTAAATTTTAAAAAACACATCTCAATAGAGATTAAAGAAGGCTTTAGTAAACTTTTAATGCTAAAGCGTCTTAAACCTCTTTTAGATCATAACAATTTTAGAACTATTTTACAATCCTTAATTTTTACAGGCATTGACTACTGTGACTCCCTCATGCTAGGCTTACCCAAATCAACGATTCGACCACTACAGATCCTTCAAAACGCTGCCGCAAGAATACTGACTGGATTTAAAAAAAAAAAAAAGATCACATCACTCCTATTTTAATGGCATTACACTGGTTACCAGTTGACAAACGTATTGAATACAAGGTATTATGCATACTGCATAAAGCAATATATGGCAATCAGGTAGAATGGCTAAAGGCTACGGTCCAACTTCACACACCACAACAATCTCAGATCCTCAAATAAAGGGTTATTATCAATTCCCTCTTTAGCATCAGCACGTCTTACTACAGTCCGAGAAAGAACAATTTCTCTTGCAGGCCAAGGACTGTGGAACTATCTTCCAACGAATTTAAGGCTGCAAATGATCTAAAACTGTTTAGAAAACAGCTGAAAACCTGGCTTTTCGAGCAAGCATAAAATGATGGCATTACCTAAAAGTGAAATTCATTCCATGTACATTGCACAATTTTAATAGTGTTTAACAGGTTTTATTTTTTAGACCATCTTAACTTGCTTTTAGTATAATGATTTATTTATTAATGTTATTAAATATACACCCTTATAGTATATCTTACCTACAATCTTAATCTATCTTTAGGAATTTAAAGGCTGGTCTTAGTTTTTTAGTTTGTTTACAGAGTATTGACACTGGGAGCCGTAACGCCTCTCGGGCTCCTCTCGGCATCTTGCCCCCCTTTCCATCCCAAAATAATTGCACATTACACATTAATTTTTGATATGAATTGGCCGCAGCTTTTATTTACATAACAGTTAATATGAACCCAACATTATAACGATTCACCCACCCGGGCCAATCTTACGGTCTTACCACTCCTGGGGACCATGCCCCCCTTTTGTCACCCGCCACGATTCTAGCAAGGCGACATCGCTGCCGGCCCCTCACCGCGTTTACAAGCAAGGGGGCCCTGACTCTGGGCGTGGTCCCCACCCATTTTACAACCCGGCTTTTGTCAGCCCCGCGGCTGACTTATGCCTAATAGTTCTCTATTGGCCCGGGTACCCGCCACCAGCACCAGGTAGTGTTTATACTTGCCTGGTGACCCCCCAAACCAAACCTTAGCTGCGGCCACTTTACACCCATGTGTTTTTACTTTCAATTGCCTCCTGTATTTCGTTATTGAAAAGGTCGTACCCTATATCAGAGAGGTGTACCTTGTCCTGCCGGTAAAAACCTTCGCACTGTTGATCGGCCCATGTGTGCCATATCTGATAGCCGCCTATGTCCACCAACCATCCTCCGACCTGTCTGTTTAACTTCTTCCGGGCTCTCCCCCATAACTTTTGTTTAGCAAATTTAATGCGTGATATTATGTCAGACCAGCAAATAAGCACTCCCGGAAACCCTGATTGTATTTCCCATAGGTCCCTCTTTACCCGCCGTAATAGCTGTCTGCATGACATTACCCCTAAATCGTTACCACCCAGGTGTATTATAATGATGTCCGGTTTGGCCAACGAATCCCTCTTGACCTGAAGGGTGGGCAGTAACTGCTCCCAGCACATTTCACGTGTTCCCATCCAAGTGATGCACACCCCCCGACGTGCCAAGCCCAGGTGCAGGCCATATTTTTGCTGCTGTGCCCTCTGTTCCGCCCATTGCACGAATGAGTGCCCCACGATCCACACCTGTACCGACCTAGGACACGATTCTGCAATGAAATAAGCAAATTAATCAACCTGTTGCAATACACCGGCTCGATCCAGCCTGACGTAGGAATTTACCGCGGCAGAGTGCCATCTCCCTATCTGTTGAATGGCCTGCGTTGTGAACCCTGCCTGCGCCGCACTAGTGGCCGCTCCTATTCTGAAAGAGTGTGTCCAAAGGTTATCTGCATTCTCTATCAAGGTTCGCTTGAGGATCGCTGAAAACTGGTATTGCATTAAGGGGGCCCCGTCTGCATGTATAAGTAAATGATCCCCTTTCCTAGGATGCATGGCTTGATATTTCTCTAAGTTGGCCAACGGGCAAGTGACCTGACTGTGCAATCGTTTTAGTGTCACGGTTGCTCCCCTTCCCAAGTGATCTGTTTTGGACCTTGGTATAAACATCCTCATCATGTCCCCTTGCGTTGTGACATTCCGCATCAGCATTCCCGTGTGACTGACATCCTTCTTGGATGTCGCCACCAGCTCGCCAACGCATAAAGCGCAGAAGGCTAGCGTAAAAGCTAATCTAAATAACTGTGTCTCGAATATTGTCGCCCAACCTATGCCACATTAATATTAATAAATCGTGGGTTATGGGATGCCGCCCATCCCTCTGGGCCCCTAATCTCCTTCCCCAACCCTTCAACATTTTTTGAGTCAGAAATCCTTTGCTAGGGTCCCCCCAACCTTGGGCTCCTATGAAAAATGCCAGCCCCGCTAACTGCTTCATTACCCTGCCCCTCGACAGTCCTGCTTCCTTGGCCCACGATATGTATGCCACAATCTGTTCCTCTGCTACCGGTCCTTTTTTCCAACCATGTTGTCTCAGGAAGGAGCACACTCTCTCGTTTCCCCTGCAATAAGCATCCCACGTGGTGGGAGCCACAGATCGCTGCAACAGTTCTAACGTGGTTGGCGACCAATTGCCCATACGTGCTCCGGTACTGGAGTTGCCAGTTCGTCGGCATCGGGTACCTGTTTGCGGAACAAAGACCATTTAGCACGAGATAGAGAATCAGCCACGCCATTACAAGCCCCTGGAACATGTCACGCCTTTACAGTGGTATTAATGAGCAAACTACTTAGGACTACCTGCCGAAACAGGTCCGCCACCCGTGGACATTTGACTGACTGTCTGTTAATGACTGAAACCACGGCTTGGTTGTCACACCAGAATATGATGTGTTTGTTCTGCAAGCGCTCCCCCCAGATTATCAATGCCACCCATATGGGGAAAAGCTCCAGGAATGTTATATTTGCTTTTATTCCTTCATTCACCCATGCGGCCGGCCATTTGCGCGGTGGCCCACGCACCCTGACAGTACACGCCAAATCCCCATACCCCAGAAGCATCTGTATAAATGTCCAAGTCACGGCTTGAGACCGGTAGCTCCTGTCAGACCAATATGCCGTTGTAACTGCTCAGGAACAAGGCCCATATTGTCATGTCCTCGCGTATAGGTTAAGATATCCTGATGAAATGGTGTGGCTGTCGCCGCGGCTAGCCTATGCAGGAAGGCTCTGCCCATAGGGATTACTCAGCAGGCGAAATTAAATGCTCCCAACATTGCCTGCACCTCCCTGAGTGTCGTCATCTTCGCCTTGGATGCCTTGTCCAGTAGGTCACGCAATTTTTGTAGTTTGTCCGCTGGGAGTCTGTATATGATCCTCTTAGAATCCAATTCAATGCTGAGGAAGCACATGGTAGTAGTTGGCCCCTCAGTCTTCTCTTGTGCAAGCGGAACTCCAAAGTCTTCAGCCATCTCCTGAAAGGTCTGCAACAGGCGAGCCGCCGTCTCTGTTCCAGCCGGGCAGATGAACAGGAAGTCATCTAAGTAGTGGATTATATTGTCTGATTGTGCCTTTTTTGCTGTCACCCAGTGTAAAACAGAACTGAAGGCCTTGAAACAGGTGCAGGACATGGAGCAACCCATAGGTATGCACTTGTCGAAGTAAAACATCCCACGAAACTTGAAGCCCAGCAAAGGAAAACTAGATGGGTGTACTGGCAGCAGCCAAAATGCCGATTCGATGTCAGTTTTTGCCATGACTGAAGACTCTCTGCACCTCCAGAGAAGAGTGATCGCGCTGTCAAATGATGCATATTGTACGGAACATTCTTCCTGCGGCAAGTGGTCATCGACAGAGAGCCCAGGTGGAAACGATAGATTTTGTATCAGTCTGTATTTGCCTGGCTCCTTTGGTACTACCGCCAGAGGAGATAATGCCATATTTTGGAATGAGGGTGTTGCAAAAGGGCCTGCCATTCTACCCAAAGACAGCTCAATGTTTAATTTGGCTTGTACTATTTCAGGATGTCTCGTTGTAGACGTTGCGTTATTGGCTGTAAACTCTCTGATCTTTCCTTGGTAAGGAATTCGGAATCCTTCACTAAAACCACTGGCAATCCTCTCAGCATCCTCTTTCTTTGGGTATTTTCCAAGCCATTCTAACATTCTGTCCAGTCGAATCGACAAGGCTGCTTTTGCCATTGCCTCGTTTCACTTTCTTGGGGAAGAACTCCCCGTGGCCATCTTCTTTGTACATTTGTTTGCTGAATGGGGTGCTGCACAAATCAAGCAAATGTGCTTGAACTTGCAATCTTTGAACATGCAAGAAGATTTGTTAAATCTCCAGCAGGCGTTATTATGATTGTTTGCGATCCGCCATAGGCTGCTCCCGAATATGATGACCTTGTCGATGCTCTTCCGTGCCCTCCCGCATCAGCGGCCTTGTTAGTCATTTGTTTTAACCATAAGTCAACATCGTGGGTCCCCCATGACATCGTTCCGGAGTCCTCCATCTTGTCCCGGAAGCGCTCATCGTAATTTAGCCACGTCCAGCCTTCATATGCTCTTTGCGCCTCTAAAATTGTGTTTGCGTACCCGAGCATCGGTCCGCATTGCGATGGATCGTATTTTATGACATTCATCAGTCTGAGATATGCTCTGGTTCAGGTCCATATGTTGCGCGGTTTAGTCTTGCTGTCCTCTGGCAGTGCATCTCTGCCTTTTTTCTTTTTTTTCGTCTCTTGAGCTTCTCCTTCCTTCCATAAGTCGGAAGATGTCGATGTATTTTCTCTTCATAATCCTTTTTCACAGCTTCCTCGGCACACTTAACCATAGAGGGGCTACGCTGTTTGCCGGTGTCGAGGTTGCTGCCGCCTCATCTACGTTATCGGAGTCTGAAGATGAGCTACTGTCACTGGAACTTCAAATGTACCTTCTCCTCCGCTTTCCGCTTCCTTTCTTTTTTGATGCATGTGCTGCCACCGTGACGGCGAGGGGCTGTGGAATTGAAACATTATGCTCGGATAACTCACCACGCTGTTGTTGCTCGAGCACAGGTTCTGCTGCGACTGCGTCCCCCGCACGCCCCTCCAGTAGTATGTTCTCTCCGTCACTGTCGGTCGTTGCATCGTTTGTCTCGCTGCGTTGGGTCTCTCCTTCGGACTGACTATTGGCCGCATTGTTACTACTGTTTCTTCTTCTTGGTGTGCGTCCAGCATGCCTGCTGCACCCTGCTGCCGGTGAGTTCTTATCGTCTCTCCCTTGAGCCTCTTGGTTGTTCTGCGTGCCTTGCTGTCCTGGCCAATATCCCCACGGATATACCGGGTATAGCATCCCTCCAGCATAGGCCGTTGGCGACCATTGCAGGAATGTGTTAGGTCCTGAGCTGCTGCTACTGCCATTGGTGTTGGCTGGTGGCATCCCAGGTCCACAGGCCCAAGGTGGAGGGAACCCCGGCAAATAAGGGAAACCCGTAGTCTGTGTCTGGTCCCCGGACCAGGGTTCGGGCTTGCAGTGTTATTCTTGCGGTTTACTGCAGTCATATGCCGCCCCGTTTTGTTGTGGGTCCCGTGTCCTCAGCGCACCACGATCCACATTCCGCCCGTTCGTACGCTCAGTCCCACGCGGGGTACCTTTCACGACCTCTTCCCTCTGCTGTTCCACGCTGGGGGGTCCCTTCCACGACCTCTTCCCCCCGACATCCCGTGCTGCAGGGGTCCCTTCCACGACCTCTTCCCCCCATCCTCATTCCCCTTCAGCTCTGCATGCCCTGAGTAGAGGCACCTCTCTGCCCGACGTAGCGGGTTCTCTGTCCCCTTCCCATTGGGTGCTCACTGTTGCGCTGATCTTTTCGTTTCACGTGTGATGTCTTCTTCCTTTTGCTCCTGGTTGGGGGTGGCTGCCCGGCACAGAAGGCACACTGGAGCCTTTCTTTTCTTGTTAGCTAAAAAAATAAATAATTTTTTTTTACTTGCCGCCTCGAGGACTATGTTTACCAGTCCCACGTGGCTGCGGGCTTCTCCCAGATCATTGGGGAGTCTGAATTAATAATTATTTTTTTTTTAATTAAATTGCTTGTCCTCACCAGCTCGAACCTGTAAGCCACTTAGCTGTAGCTGCTCTGCTCTATTTGGTGAGCCACAGCAGAGCCTTTTAAATTATATGAATTTTTAGTTACTTAAGAAAATCGCCGCCTCCGTGAGCGAATTTTCCACGTGGTCGCTGATGCGAGCTGCGCCACAGACGTGCCTGCTGGTCCCTGGGGAGAGAAGAAAGAGGCCAGCTGCGGCGCAGCTCACACCTTAAATACGCGAGCTGATGTCATCAGGGCCGGCTGCGGCTGTCCCTGATGAAGCCAGCCCGCAGGAAAGCACCCCCCCCCCGCACGGCGGTGACGCCGGCCACAGGAGCACTCCGAGGCCAATTTTTACAGCGCTGCCCCGCTGCCGCCTGACTTTGGCATATGGCCCCAGGTAAGCTGTTGGCCCTTTGCATGCTCGCGGGCCCACCTAGTTAAATAACAAGCAGATTGTGATACATTACAGGAGGACCTTGCAAGACTGGAAGATTGGGCATCCAAATGGCAGATGAAGGTTAATGTGGACAAGTGCAAGGTGTTGCATATAGGGAAAAATAACCCTTGCTGTAGTTACACGATATTAGGTTCCATATTAGGAGCTACCACCCAGGAAAAAGATTTAGGCATCATAGCAGATAATACTTTAAAATCATTGGCTCAGTGTGCTGCAGCAGTCAAAAAAGCAAACAAAATAAATAAAACGGAAAATGTCATAATGCCTCTGTATCGCTCCATGGTGAGACCGCACCTTGAATACTGTGTACAATTCTGGTCGCTGCATCTCAAAAAAAGATATAGTTGTGATGGAGAAGGTACAGAGAAGGGCAACCAAAATGATAAAGGGGATGGAACAGCTCCCCTATGAGGAAAGACTGAAGAGGTTAGGGCTGTTCAGCTTGGAGAAGAGATGGTTGAGGTGGGATATGATAGAGGTCTTTAAGATCATGAGAGGTCTTGAACGAGTATATGTGAATCGGTTATTTACACTTTCAAATAATAGAAGGACTAGGGGGCATTCCATGAAGTTAGCAAGAAGCACATTTAAGACTAATCGGAGAAAATTCTTTTTCACTCAACACACAATTAAGCTCTGGAATTTGTTGCCAGAGGTTGTGGTTAGTGCAATTAGTGTAGCTGGCTTCAAAAAAGGTTTGGACAAGTTCTTGGAGGAGAAGTCCATTAACTGCTATTAATCAAGTTTACTTAGGGAATAGCCACTGCTATTAATTGCATCAGTAGCATAGGATCTTCCTAGTGTTTGGGTAATTGCCAGGTTCTTGTGGCCTGGTTTGGCCTCTGTTGGAAACAGGATGCTGGGCTTCATGGACCCTTGGTCTGACCCAGCATGGCAATTTCTTATGTTCTTTATGTTCTTAGTTTTTAGTGCTTCTAATTTACGATGTAATAGTTTCATATATCCTTTTTATTGATTTTATTAACTAATTATTAATTGTTCTTTAGCATTATGTTTATTGTTTTCCAGATGATTATTTTTATTTTTGTCTCTCTGTAAACTGTTGTGACAAATTATGGTATAGAAAAGTTTATAAATAAATAAAATAAACAAGATTGAGCCACCAGGGAACAAGAAGAAGCGATCTTCAAGGTCATTGCCATGCATCAAAGCTTGCTTAAGGATAGTCTCAATCCTTCTATTATGAGCATCCTTCAAGGCCACTCCTCCTTCCATAGGAACAGTGGTCCACTTGGAGACTGCACAAACAAGTGCATCATCTTTGGAAAATGTAAATGCTCTCTTGCCACTGGGTCCAAAGCATACAGGCCTTCCAACACCTGACCCCCTTTGAAATTAGCTCTGGTGCGCCCCACTCAAGATCAATTAATTCTTGAATGGTGTTCATATGGGGGGAAAAACAAGAGGCTTTACACAAGGAAACCAAAATGGAATTTTTCTCTGGCTCAGTCATGGCATCTGCTCTCAGAATTCCAAGCGTTTTCAAGGTCTGAGAAATCAGAGCTGGCAGCTTATTTTTATGAAAGAACAGTAGCATAGTCCTATTCGGTTATAATCCTGGAGGAATATCACCATCCTCACTGGAGTCCAGACCGGCGTCATCAGCCGTGACATCCGGATCTTCATCGTGAAGTCCCATTGCCGCACTAACAGTATTCTGGTGCTTAACAGTAGGTCCCAGCAAGGTTCCTACTGGAGACTCTGCTCTAGGAGTATTATTGAGGGCTGAAGATTGTGCCTGGAGAAAGGACTGCAATCCCTGCAAAAACTATCCCCACGAAAAGATAGATGCATTCAAGCCAGGAGGTAATTGAGGTGAACATACTGAGCTACCATCCCCTGCTGAAGAACCAGTTAGGGGAGTTCCAAAATCAGGTGCCCCACATGAGCTGTCTGTACCCAGGCCTATATCCGGCTGGGAAGAATCAGGCTTAGTGAAATCAAAAGGCAATTCTTCTTGAGCCTCCAAACAGCGCTGGCACAAGTTAGTGGGCACTCCTAGCTGAGATGCCTGAACATGACAGGCAGTGCAAAGAGAAAGGCACTTAAGTTTCTTAGGCATAGGCGTCATTATGACTGACAATGCACTTAAGTGACAGCCGGAAGCGTGTGTCTAGCTGTTTTGTTTTAATACATCGAACAATATTAGGTATCCAACCTAGTCATCCAAAAATTAAGCATCCAACACTTAAGCATCTAATATCTAGGCGTCCCAAAACTAAGCGCTGTAAAAAACAATTTAAGCACACGAGACTTGGGTGTATAGGTAAGCTTGCGGCCACTAAAGGAGCCACCTAACTTAGATGCATGGAATGCAAGGCCCGACCAAGTTTTCAAAAACTGGATGCACATGTTGACAATCCTGTAGAGGGCAGCCTAAGAAAAGTGTGTGAAATGCCATTGTGACCTACCACACGGCATGCACTGAAAAAAGCCTCAGAGCGGGGCCTAGCCTTCAGAGAGCTGCTCAACCCGCCAGGCTGCCTATGTCCTTTGACCTCCCACAGAGCAGGGCGAACATCAGAACAGCATGCCAAGCACGGAGACTGGGAAAAAAGGAGGAAGCCCTAAACTATAAAAGCCATTTTTAACATCTCTGTAAATATATATATATATATTTTTTTTTAAACTTACTGGAGCTCAGCCTTACCTGGCTGAGTACAGAGACAGTCTCTGGCTGGTGGGGGGGGGGGGGGGGGAAGGGAGGGCATATGCACCCGCTGCCTTTCAGCTGCTTAAGCAGCTAAGTCCACACCGGCTGAGAATCAGCTACCGGACCAATGCACTCATTTGAGGGACTATGGAAATCACCTCAGGATTTCTCAACTGGGGGAAGGCCCTTTTGGTATCACTACAGGAGAGTGGGGCAATGTAAAGTCCTTAATTCTCCTTTTACAAAATGAAGCAATCCCCAGTAGGAAAATGCACTGGTCCATGATAACTGGGCGCCAATTGGTTGCAACGTGGTAGGCGCACCCTCCCACTCCCACTG
This sequence comes from Rhinatrema bivittatum, assembly GCF_901001135.1. Taxonomy (NCBI): domain Eukaryota; kingdom Metazoa; phylum Chordata; class Amphibia; order Gymnophiona; family Rhinatrematidae; genus Rhinatrema; species Rhinatrema bivittatum. Next base: position 224,533,396 of record NC_042618.1, on the reverse strand, counting down.
GTGGTCTGGGTTGTGGGATCAAGGGGGGGGGGGGTGGATGCTGCTCTCTGGAAAGGAGTCAAAATCCAGTCGCAGGACCAGCTTGTGGAGCTGGCTGTGTTCTAGGTGTCCTCGCTGGGCGTGCACGTCCTCTCTGAGGGGCCCGAGCTGGTAGAGCACGGGACATGGGAGGATAATATCTGCATGGTCTGTAGAATTACTTCCTAGTGTCCCTGTGGGCTACAGAGGGTGTATCTGAGGTGATAGTTGAAAGCTGATGCTGGATTTCTTGATGGTCCTTTAACTGGGCCACTGCGTCTTGAATCTTGCCCCTGAACAGGTTTTCACCTGTACAGGAGAGATCTGCAAGTTTGTCCTGCACCTCCGGGCATAGGTCCAAGGCCTTGAGCCAGGCCCAGTGTCTGGCACTGATGCCCGCTGCTGAGACTCTGGCTGCTGTTTCAAAAGAGTCATAAGCAACTCTGACCTCAAGTTTTCCTGCTTCCAATCCTTTTTGCAGGATTCAGGACAAGGTCTCTTGATATTACTGTGGTAAGGTCTCTGCAAATTCCTGGACTTGTTTCCAGAGATTCCTGTTATATTGGGTCATGTATAATTGATACGCTGCTATTCGCGCTATCAACATGGACCCTTGGAAGACTCTGCTCCCCAATGCAGCCAACACTTTCTGTTCCTTTCCAAGAGGAGCAGAGGAGTGTGGACGGGATCTTTTAGCCTTCTTTTGGGCTGATTCCACCACTACAGAATGGTGGGACAATTGGCTTTTTTGAAATCCTGAGGCTTGCTGGACCAGGTAGGTAGCATCTGTCTTCCGGTGTACTGGAGGTACAGTACCTGGATGGTCCCACAGGCAGTGCAAGAGGTCAAGCAGAACTTCATGCATTGGTATCACCATTACCTCTTTTGGAGCATCTACAAATTTTAAGACCTCCAGCATTTTGTGGCGAGCGTCCTCCTCCGTTGACATCTGCTGGGGGAGAACAACGACTTTCTTCCGGGAGTGAAGGCTCTGAGAGCACTTCATCGGAAGCTTGTGAGGAGTGGTCCGAGGATACCTCCTCCCATGGAACGGGCTCTGGCATCGGTGGATCCGATGCCGCGATCAGGCCAGTAGTTGTCTCCTCCAAGGAACCCGGTATGGGAATTGGGATCTGTGAAGGCCTCAATGGTTGACTCTGTGCCAGCATGGCTGATGGCGCGGGCTGAGTCAGCAGGGCACCGATGAGGGTGTCCAAGCACTCCAGGTGCGGTGCGAACATCGAAGGTGCCAGTTCCGGTGCGGGGGCCAGTGCCGGTGGTGACTGGAAGCCCCGAAGGGCATTTAGCACTGCCTGTTGAACTAATCTGTCCAACTCCTCCCTTAAGGCTGGTGTAGACAACACTGCGCCTGGGGAAGGAGGCAGGCTAAGCGTAACTGGAGCCTCCACAGGGGTCTGTGGAGGCTCAGTACCCAGCACCGATATCAGTGGGGAACGCCTCGGGGTCCTGGGTCCAGAGCAGGATGGGGGCTCCTCTCCCCGGTGAAAGTCGATGCCGCTGCAGTATCTGTGCCGGCACCGGGTGGGGATGTACGTCTGTGCTGGTGTTTCCATCTGTACTCGGTCCGGTCCTTCTCCAGCACGGAGGATGATGATGCAGATGCCTTCGAAGGGGACGGTAACGGACAGTCACCCGCTCCACGATGTTCCTGGCGGGCCCCCTCCGGTCGGTACCACTTGAACTGGAGTTGAAGCAGAACATTTTGACGCAAACAAATGCTCCATCTTGTCCAGTCGAGCGTGCCAGCCTTTGAGGGTCATTTGTGTGCAACTGGGGCATCGACGTTGTGCGAGGGTCCTAAGCACAAAACACAGACATTGTGTGGGTCAGTTATGGACATGGTCCTCGGACACCTGTGCATTTTCTAAACTCGGTTGCCATGTCGTAAAATATGAGCACGGTCAGTGACCGTCGGGCACCGAGAGGTATGCCACCGGGACCAACCGCAAACCGCGGGAAAGACACTCATCGAGCGTTGGAGGAAACAGAGCACGATGGGGGATCCCGGTGAGGGTGATATTTGGAAGATAAACTTCACATTTTTTCCATGAGGAAAAATGTGAGAAATTTCTCAGAGCTCCTAAACCACGAGGCAACTTGCTGCGCAGAAAAAGAGACTGAAGGGGGACCCCATGTGGCAACAGGGTTAGTGGCATGCTGGGCATGCTCAGTGTGCTAGACAAAGTTCTAGAAACTTTGGCAAAAGTATTCCGTGACAGGGCTCCATCTGACGTCACCCATATGTGAGGACTACCATCCTGCTTGTGCTGGGAGAATACCTAAAATACCTGAATGTAATCTTTGAAGTGCCAAAAAGCAGAATATAAATTTATTTTAAAAAATTGCCCATTCAATAATAGGGTAATTGAAATTTACCATTACCACTGTGCTGCCAAATTTGTTAGCTTCCCTAATTTCTTTTAGCATTTCATGTGTTCATTTTGGCGAGGTGGATAATATACCCCCACCACAGATGGAATTTACATCCATAAGGAGTCTACTGTGCATTTAGTCTCCTACAGTATCTTTATCTTGTTGGACTCTAAGCCATCCCAAACATAAAGCACCACACCCCTACTAAATTCATCATTGCAATATAATTTGTACCCTGATGGATATAGTCCTCTCCCGTGGTTATCCTTTTTCCATCAGATCTCTGCAATGCTAATTATGTCTCTCTCTTCATTCAGTGGTATATATTCTAACTCCCCCATCTTACTTTTTACACTTCTGGCATTAGCATAGTCATTTCAATGTTTCTGTTTGTATTGACAGGGTTAATTTGGAATCTGTTTCTTCTTTAGTTATAGGCAAATGGGTGACCATGGGTGCTTTAACTCCTCTTTTGCTTTAGTACCCTTTGATGATCATACACCTCTTTGAAGTTCATACAATCCTTTTTGTTTGGCAAATATACACAGACGCGCACTCTAATGCACAGAGTACAAACTCATTCAACTACTGCAATATGCATAGATGATTCTACCCCATTGGAAGATGTAGCCATTCAACACCTTCCATTGTTTGTTGGCAAAATAAGCATGTTTTATATACAAAAAGTCCAGCATCCTCCGAGTCATATTGCGATTATGGCCCTTCATGGTTACTACTGTAACAAAAGTTAAACATGACATCTTTCTGCAATTTTTAGTGCAAAATTACTATGGTGAATTAACATATTAAAAATAGCACAGAACAGTGAATGTAGCATGTGCAAAAGTTTGGACACCAGTCAGTACTAGAGATGTGAATCGTGTGCCAGATCGTCTTAACGATCAGATTCGGATGCGGGGGGGCTCGAATCTGATCGTTAAGATATGTGAATTGGAATCGTTTCAGATTCCAATTCACATTTTTTTAGGAGGCCCGCACCGCAAAAAAACCCCAAAAAAAACACATCCGACCCTTTAAATCGACCTCCCGACCTGACCCATCGCTAATTATTTTTTTTACAAAGGCCTGCGCCGCAAAAAAAAACAACAAAACACATCCGACCCTTTAAATCGACCCGACCCATCGCTAATTTTTTTTTTTTTTACGGAGGCCCGCGCCGCAAAAAAACCAAAAAAACCCATCCGACCATTTAAATCAACCCCCCCCCTCCCGACCCCCCCAAAACCTTTTAAAGTTACCTGGTGGTCCAGGGGGGCCTCGGGGAGAGGAGGATCTCTCCTCTCCCCGAGGCCCCCCTGGACCACCAGGTAACTTTAAAAGGTTTTGGGGGGGTCGGGGGGGGGGGGTCGATTTAAAGGGTCGGATGTGTTTGTTTTTTTTTTTTGCGGCGCAGGCCTCTGTAAAAAAATAATTAGCGATGGGTCAGGTCGGGAGGTCGATTTAAAGGGTCGGATGTGGGTTTTTTTGTTTTTTTTTTGCGGTGCGGACCTCCTAAAAAAATGTGAATTGGAATCGGATGGCGCCGGCCATCTTTACTCATCAGCCCATAGTATAATATGGACTGATGAGTAAAGATGGCGCCGGACATCCAGTGCTCCTACCATGTGACAGGGGCCGGCCAATGGCACGGATACCCTGTCACATGGTAAGGGCAAAGGGGCATCGGCGCCATTTTTTTTTTTTTTTTTAGAACAGTTGATGCCTGGGAAATCTTTCCCCGAGGCCCCCCTGGATCTCTCCTCTCCCCGAGGCCCCCCTGGCTCTCTCCCCGAGGCCCCCCTGGACCACCAGGTAACTTTAAAAGGTTTTGGGGGGGTCGGGAGGGGGGGGTCGATTTAAAGGGTCGGATGGATTTTTTTTTCTTGCGGCGCGGGCCTCCGTAAAAAAAAAATAGCGATGGGTCGGGTCGGGAGGGGGGGGGGGGTCGTCGATTTAAGAGGTCGGATGGTTTTGTTTTTTTTTTGCGGCGCGGGCCTCCGTAAAAAAATAATTAGCGATGGGTCGGGAGGGGGGGGGGGGGTCAATTTAAAGGGTCAGATGGTTTTTTTTTTTTTTTTTGCGGCGCGGGCCTCCGTAAAAAAAAAAAATAGCGATGGGTCGGGTCGATTTAAAGGGTCAGGGTGGGTTTAGGGGCTTTTTTGGTGTGCCCTATTTAACGATACAATACAAATGCCCCTGACGATAAATCGTGGGCATTTGTATTGTATCGTGCACTCTAACGATTTTGGACGATTTTAAAATTATCTGACGATAATTTTAATCGTTCAAAAACGATTCACATCCCTAGTAAGTACTATATTTAACAGCTCCTTTGGTAGAAATAGCTGGCTACAGGAAACATATAGAACTTGCTAAGAGTCTCTCTATACTTGCTTTTGGATTTTTTCCCACTCTACCTTAAGAAGTCTTCTAGCTCCGAAATATCCTTAGGTCCCCTTAGATATATTAGATGTTTGAGATGTCCCTGCAGCTTTTCATTAATATTTAAGTCTGGGGATTGTGAAGGCAATGTTGAGATTACTTACCTGATAATCTCCTTTTCCTTAGTGTAGACAGATGGACTCAGAACAATTGGGTATAGTGTGCTCGTGCTAGCAGTTGGAGACGGATCTGACGTCAGCACGGGTACATATATCCCCACAGGAAGTGAAGCAACTCAGTAATCTTCCTTGCAAAAGCTGTTATGGATATATGTGTACTGACCGATCGATGATTTAGAAAACAGGATTCCCCTGACCGATTGATAGTAGCTGGAGACCACCAGCATTCACAACCGGAAGGCGTCGACACCTGGCAAAGGGGACGCTCTTATGTAAGAAAATGACATGGCCTACCTTGAATCGGTGAAACCCATGTATACTGGCAGCCGGGCGGGATGCTGAATCCATCTGTCTACACTAAAGAAAAGGAGATTATCAGGTAAGTAATCTCAACATTTCCTAGCGTGTAGCCAGATGGACTCAGAACAAATGGGATGTACAAAAGCTACTCCCGGACTGGGTGGGAGGCTGCCTGAGGACCGCGTAGGACTGTCCTCGCAAATGCTATGTCCTCCCTGGCCTGGACATCCAGACGGTAGAACCTGGAGAAGGTATGGAGGGAGGACCATGTCGCCGCTTTACATATTTCTGCAGGCAACAGCATCCTAGATTCTGCCCAAGATGCTGCTTGGGCTCTGGTAGAATGAGCCTTGACTTGTAGAGGTGGTGACTTCCCGGCCTCTACGTAAGCCGCTCTGATAACTTCTTTAATCCAGCGGGCGATGGTGGGCCGAGAGGCCGCTTCTCCTTGTTTCTTCCCGCTGTGCAGGACGAACAGATGGTCCGTCTTTCATACTTCTTCTGGCATTTCCAGATATCTGGGCAGCAATCTGCCGATGTCGAGATGGCGTAATAAACGCCCTTCTTCTGATTTCTTCAAACCCGCTGTGGTAGGCAAGGATATGGTTTGGTTGAGGTGAAATTGTGAGACCACTTTAGGTAAAAAGGAGGGAACCGTGCGAAGATGGATAGCCTCAGGAGTGATTCTGAGAAAGGGATCATGGCAGGACAGCGCTTGAAGCTCTGAGATGCGGCGTGCTGAACACACTGCCAGCAAGAACACCATCTTCAAAGTTAGCGAACGGAGAGACAGGCCCCGAAGAGGTCTGAAGGTGGATCCCACGAGGAAATCCAAAACAAGGTTGAGGTTCCACAGGGGCACTGGCCATTTCAGTGGCGGACGAATGTACTTGACTCCTTTCAGGAAGCGAGAAACATCTGGGTGCGTGGCAATGGTCTTGCCATCCCTCCTGGGACCGTAGCAAGACAGCGCCGCCACCTGAACCTTGATGGAGCTGAGGGAGAGACCCTTCTGAAGCCCATCCTGTAGGAAATCCAAAACAATAGGAATTGTGGTCGCATGTGGATTGGTGCCATGAGTGTCGCACCAGGCTTCAAATACTCTCCAGATCCTTATATAGGTGAGGGATGTGGAAAACTTGCGAGCTCCTCGGAGTGTATCTATCACTGGCTCCGAGTAACCTCTTTTCTTCAGTCTAGCCCTCTCAATGGCCAGACCGTAAGAGAGAATGGAGCCGGATCCTCGTGGAGGATGGGACCTTGACGTAGCAGGTCCCTGAGAGGAGGCAGGGGAAGGGGCTCCCCTGCCAGTAGTCTTCTCATGTCCGCGTACCAGGGCCTTCTTGGCCAGTCTGGTGCCACTAGAAGAACTAGGCCCCGGTGCTTCTGAATCTTGTGGATAAGGGCGCTCAGCAGAGGTCAGATGCGGCATCCGTGAGGAACGAGAGAGCTGACTCCATGTCTGCTGCCGGAGCATTGTTCCTGACCTGTGACAAACAGGAACGCGTCACCACTGTGCAGCAGGTTGCGATCCGCAAAGATAGAGCTGCCACCTCAAAGGTCTGTTTCAGGATGGCGTCCAGTCGCCGGTCATGAGGCTCCTTGAGGGCCACCCCCCCTTCAACTGGAATGGTAGTGCGCTTGACCACAGCGCTAACCTGAGGGCACGCCAGCATCTCCTTGATTGCCGGGTCCAGGGGGTACATGCCCGTCAGGGCCAGACCCCCTTTGAATGAGGCCGCTGGTGCAGCCCATTCCAAATCTATCAGTTGCTGTGCTGCTTGCAAGAAGGGAAAATGGCAGGCTGTAGGACAAAGACCTTCCAGCAGAGGGTTCTGCGTAGATGGCACCGTAGTGCTGGGGCCTGTAATAGCCAACTCCGCTAGGCACTGAGATACCAGGTCGGAGAGATCCTCCTTGGGAAAGAACCGCCTCATGGTTCTATATGGCTCTATCCCCGAGGGAAGTTCCCCCTCCTCGGGGGGTTCGGACTCGTCCTCCGAGACATCAGGGTCTGCCTGAACCGGACTGCCCGGAGGCGGGTGCCCACGATAAGGGCGCGAAGGTCCAGGGGCAGGATCAGCTGGAGCAACAGCAGGGCCTGGACGGGAAGCTGATTGCATCTGTACAAAGGCATGGATCCCCTTAAAGAGATCCACCCAGGAAATGGAAGCGGTCTCTAGTCATCGGGGTACCAGGTCCCCCGGGATCCCAGGTTGGTCGAGACTGCCTGCTAGATCCGGGGTGGCCCCTGGGGAACTGTCAGCAAACCTCGGTTGAGACTGGTCCTGGCCCGAGGCACCCACTGCCTCCTCACATTGGGCACAAAGGGAGTCTGGCTCCTTGCTGTGCGTAGCTCTAAGCTGGCATGCTGAGCAGAGGCCGAGAGCTTTTACGCCGGAATAAGGAGGCACCGCCGCAGGAGCGTTCAAATGTTCCATCGCGGCTTGTGAATGTAGCACTGAAGAATATGCGCTTAATACAATATGTGCTTAATAATATGCAGCAGCAATATACGCTCAATACCATATGCGCTTAATAATATGCGGCAGCAATATACGCTCAATACAATATGCGCTCAATAATATGCGGCAGCAATATACGCTCAATAACATACCATATGCGCTCAATAATATGCGGGCAGCAATATACGCTCAATAACATACCATATGCGCTCAATAATATGCGGTCAGCAATATACGCTCAATGATATACAATATGCGCTCAATAATATGCGATCAGCAATATACACTCAATGATATCCAATATGCACTCAATAATATGCGATCAGCAATATACGCTCAATGATATCCAATATGCGCTCAATAATATGCGATCAGCAATATACGCTGAATGATATCCAATATGCGCTCAATAATATGTGCTTAGTCATATACAGGCGCCTATCATGGGCGCTTAATACCTGAACAAGGCCGACAAAATGGCGACCTCCACGGCGTGCCGCATACAGGCAACGCCGCCGATCCTCGTACCTCGGAGAGCAAAAGTAAGAGATATATGACTTACCTGATCCTCGGCGCTTCCCGGTTGGAACCCGGGCGGTCTCCGGCTGCGGGGGGAGAGGGGAAATACCTTCACCGCCGCGCTTGAGGAAATGCACCTGCTGCCTCTAGGTCCACGCCGGGACCGAGGCGCCTCTCAGCCCGGCCCAAGCCCTTCTCGCTCAGGGGCTAGATCCCTGCCGCGATTCGGCCACTGGACCGAGGCCTAAACCTCCGAGGGATCGCAGAAATCACCCCGGGTAACTCAACTGGGGGAGGGACCCGAGGGTATCACCGCAGGAGTGCGGGGCTCGATGTTCCTGTAGAAATTTAATAAGTAGAATATAGAAAGTAGAAAAATAGAAAGTAATATTGGAAAACACGCTCTGCGAGCGTGCAGGCTCTCCAAACTGCTTTGGAGACGGAAATTACTGAGTTGCTTCACTTCCTGTGGGGGTATATGTACCCGTGCTGACGTCAGATCCATCTCCAACTGCTAGCACGAGCACACTATACCCATTTGTTCTGAGTCCATCTGGCTACACGCTAGGAAATTCCAAAACCTTAATCTTTCTTTGCTGTAACTACTTCATGGTTGATTTTGGAGGTATGTTTTGGAGCATTGCTTTGCTGAAATATCCCTCTTTTCAGCTTCAGTTTCCTCACTGTGGTATAAATGTCTAGGATATATTCCAAAAAATGTCAGTTTTAAAAGGTTAAACAAAGCAGAGTTGCTTACCTGTAAACAGGTGTTCTCACAGGACAGCAGGATGTTAGTCCTCATAGATGGGTGACATCAGCAGATGGAGCCCGGCATGGAAAACTTTTGTCAAAGTTTCTAGAAAATTTGACTGGCATACTTAGCATGCCCAGCATGCCATCATCCCTGCAGCCACACAGGGTCCCCCTTCAGTTTCGTATCAAAATGAAAAAAGACAAGTGAAAAATAAAACAACAAACCGCAGATGAACCCAACTCCGTGGTGTGGGTTTCCTGAGGACTAACATCCTGCTGTCCTGGAAGAACACCTGCTACAGATAAGCACCTCTGCTTTCTTCCAGGACAAGTAGGATGGTAGTCCTCACAGATGGGTTAACATCAAGCTGTAGAGATGTGAATCGGAACCGGAATCGGCTCCGATTCACATCATGAATTTTTTTCATTGCGGCCTGATTGGGTTTTTTGTTTTTAAATCTGCTGCGCCCGAGCCGATAAACAAAAAACCCCACCCTGACCCTTCAAAACAGCTCCCTTAGCTTCCCCCCCCCAAAAACGTTTTAAATTACCTGGTGGTCCAGTGGTGGTCCCGGGAGCGATCTCCCGCTCTCGGGCCGTCGGCTGCCACTAATAAAAATGACGCCGATGGCCCTTTGCTCTTACCATGTAACAGGATATCCGTGCCATTGGCCTACCATGTAGGAGCACATGGTAGGAGCACTGGATGGCCGGCGCCAATGGCACGGATACCCTGTTACATGGTAAGAGCAAAGGGCCATCTGCGCTATTTTTATTAGTGGCAGCCGACGGCCCGAGAGCGGGAGATTGCTCCCGGGACCACCACTGGACCACCAGATAATTTAAAACATTTTGGGGGGGGGGGGGGGGGGTGGGGAGGATGGGGGAAGCTAAGGGAGATTCACATCCCTGTCAAGCTGCAGGCTGCCCCCGGAACGTACAGGGCCAAAAGACACCCAATAACGAGCAACAAGCACAACAACAGGGGTGCTGTTGGCAACAAAGGGAGGCAGCATGAACCACACATTGGGCCCTAGGCAGGGAGAGTTGGGTTCTCACACCTGGTACAAGTTACAGACTGGCCAAAGGCACTGTCCTGTCGACCATCCTTGTCCAGACAGTAGTGGGCTGCGAACGTGTGGAGGGGACTCCATGTCGCGGCCTTGCAGATCTCAGCAATAGGGACCGCACAGCAGTGGGCTACCGATGCTGCCATGGCTCTCACTGAATGCGCCTTTACTTGGCCTCCGAGCGGAAGACACACTTGCTCATAGCAGAAAGCGATTTAGTCCGCCAACCAATTGGACAGGGTCTGCTTGCCCACTGCAACCCCAAGTCTATTTTTGACAAAGGAGACAAAGAGTTGGCGTGGACTGCCTGTGGGCTGCGGTGCGCTCCACGTAAAATGCCAGAGCACTTTTGCAGTCGAAGGTGTGCAGAGCCCGCTCACCCTGGTGGGAATGTGACCTCTGAAAGAAGGTGGGTAGCACAATAGACTGATTCAGATGGAAGTTAGTTACCACCTTAGGCAGGAACTTAGGGTGAGTGCGTAACACCATCCTGTCATGGAAGAACCTCATATAAGGTGGATAGGTCGCCAGGCCTGCAGCTCACTGACACTGTGGATGGAAGTAATCGCCACCAAGAAGATAACCTTCCAGGTGAGGTGTTTTAAGCTCAAAGGAGTGCATAGGCTCGAATGGAGACTGCATGAGCCGCGCTAACACCACATTGAGGTCCCAGGTCACAGCGGAGGCTTCAATTATAGCAAGTCTTCCATGAAGTGCCCTATCGGCTGCAACCAAGATTGGAATGTCACTCACCCCCTCGGTGGTAGGCGCTGATGGCACTTAGATGAACTTGGATTGAAGTAGTCTGCAACCCCGACTCTGAGACATGCCATAGATAGTCCAGGAGCCATGGTGTGGGACAGGTGAAAGGGTCAAGACCTTGCTCCGCACACCAGACTGAGTACCTCCACTTCAATTGGTAGAACTTCCATGTGGAAGGCTTCCGAGAAGCTACCAGGACCTGTGACGTGTTCTCTGATAGGTCGAGAGACTGCAACACTAGCCCTTCAACATCCAAGCAGTCAGGGCCAACGACCGAAAGTCTGGGTGGCGCAGCCTGCCCCGATCCTCAGTGATGAGGTTGGGAGAGGTGCCAAGGCATATAGGCTCCTGGACCGACAAGTCGTGCAGGATCAGGAACCAGACCTGTCGCGGCCAATACAGGGCTATCATGAAGCCCCTGTCCTGCTGGAGCTTCACGAGATCATCGTCCCCTGGAAGATTCTGTGGCCCAGGGCATCCAGGGCCCTGTGGTCTTTTCCTGGGGGGGAAGGGGGGGGGGCAGGATCACAGCCTTTTTCAGAGCTCACACCACTACAACTGACTGGTGCGGGAGCTGGCTCCTTTGGAATCCTGGGGCTTGCTGCACTAAATAAATGGCATCTGTCTTCCGGTTGACCGGGGTGACGGAGCCTGAGTACTCCCATAGCCGGTGAAGGAGCATAAGGAGGATCTCATGCACCAGGACAGCCATCACCTCTCCTTTGGGACATTGATGAATTGGAGGATTTACCAGATTTTATGGTGGACATCCTCTTCAGAAAGCAACTAAAAAGGTATAGCCTCCACCATCGACCGAACAAAGCTAGCAAAGGACAAATCTTCCGGGGGCAAATGGCGCTTCTCTTCTGGAGGTGAAGGCTCGGATGGGAGGTCACCCGAGAAAAACTCAGAGGAATCATCGCCCCAAGGGTTATAAGGAGCCTACTCTTCACTAGTGACCCCACAGGGTCGGAGAGGGAGGCTAATTCCTGGGTCCCGAGGCACTGGCACCGACGGTCTGTCGGAAAGCCTCGGTGCCGAAGGCTACGCAGGCATCAAGGGCCTCGGCAGACCCAGTGGCTCCGGACGACCTGACGACCTGGGAACAGGCTCAGGGAGAAACGGCACTGCCCTCGGTGGCAGAAGCGGAGCTGCATCCTCCTCTGAGGATCCTGGAATCGGGATGGCATTGGAGGGGGAACCGGTGGCAGACAGGGTCCTGAAGGTCCCCCGAGCACCTGCTGTGTCAGCAGAAATCCAAGCAGGACATCCTGTTGCTCCAGCAGGGGCACCAGCATCGAGGATGCTGCCTCTGGCGTCAGTTGTTGCTCAGGAGGGCACAGAGCACCGCCTGCTGCACCACGAAGACCAACTCCTCCTGAAATTCAGGCGTAGTGAGCGCCGATGAGGGAGGAGGAGGATGGGGCGTAACCAGAGCCTCCACGGGGTTCCACGGAGGCTTGGTACCTGGCACCGGAATTGGTGGGGAACGCCCTGGGCTCCTGGGTCTGGAGGACGATGGGGTTCGGTCGAGGCTGGTGCCCCTTCGGTATCGGTGCCGACACCATGCGGTGACGTCGGTGCCGGTGTTTCCCTTGGTGCTCAGCCCGGTCCTTCTCCGGCGCCAAGATAGACAACCACAAGGTCTTGGACTGGCCTGATACGGGTGAGGGTGATCTCCTGCGCCCTTTTCTTTGCTGCGGGACACCGAAGGCCACGGCCCGGGTTCACCATGATCACCCTGGAACTGGAATCAATGGAGCCAACTGTCGAGGAACAAACAGGTACTCCATATTATCCATATGGCAGCGCCGGCCCTTGGGTGTCATCTGGGCACAACTGGGGCACCGATGAACATCGGGGGAAGGCTCCAGGCAGAGGATGCAAATGTCATGCGGGTTTCTGATGGACAAAGTCCAAGGACACTGGGGGTACTTCTGGAAGTCGGTCACCATAGAAAAAAGCTGGCGCGTGGTCAGTGGCCGGCGGCCTCTGAAGGGAAGATGCTCGGGAGCCAACCGCAACAACCTCGGAGGAATCAACTTGTGAAGGGAGATCCTGCAGCAGGGAAGAACCGATGAAAAATAACACTGTCTTCCTTTTAAGAAAGAAACTGAAGAGCTCCAAAGCCCACGAGGCAACTGCACTGCGGAAAAAAAAAGACTGAAGGGGGACCCTGCATGGCTGCAGGGATAGTGGCATGCTGGGCATGCTCAGTGTGCCAGTTTCTAGAAACTTTGACAAAAGATTTTCGTGCCAGGCTCCATCTGATGTCACCCATCTGTGAGGTCTACCATCCTGCTTGTCCTGGGAGAATGACTTGTGATAAACTCATGCAAATGGTTTTCTTCTGATAACTCTCCCATACAGATTATTGCTGTATATTGTGGGTAGGTGGCTGCAGTAGGGCGGTGGCCGCTGGAAACATGCTTTAAAAGTAAAACGTTATGCAGCATTGTTTATAGCGATTGTTTTGTGAGGTTGGAAGTTTTGATCAAGCCGAGTTGGAGACATCAAGAAGTGGATACTATCTACGAGGAATGATTCGTTGAATGCTGCCTTTCAGGTATGATAATGATTACAAGTAGGGTGACTGGAGTCGGCGTTGTTTTGTGTGGTGATATAGTGTGGGCTAATGGAGAGTTCTGTTTAGTTTGTATGGCTTGTGTGTTTATTGTTTTAGGCTCTTGAAAAAACATAGTGAAGACAGTCTCTAGTGTCCAGATACCTTTCGGCTTTGGGAGAATTATATACTTGGTGGTATACTCGATACATGAGGACAGCCTGGGAATTAATTGAATTACAGACATTTTTTGGTAAAGCTTTTTCTTACACTATTTTCAAGGTAAATGTGTCTTAGATGCTATATTGTATAAGGTGATTCAATTTGGATTTGTTTTCTCAGTGGTTACCATCCCCCTGAGGAAGCAGATGGTTGTGAAACAAGGGCCGCTTGTTGGGGTCAAACCTCAGTGATAACATATAGTCATCATCATGAAGGGTTACCTAGAGATGAAGAGACCAATACAGGGAAGTCTGCCAGACGAAGATATATAAGAGTGGTGTATACTATTACATAGTCATGTTTTAGCATGAAAAAATAGGCGAAAGCCTGGGTGTATAGTTGTAAGTGGTTATAACCACAGAGTGTTCATGCATATGACTTTGTATTGGGTTAATGAAAAACATTGATGTATAGGCCTTTGGGTCATGAGGCTTACTATTCCCTTATATATAGAGTGTGAATGAGTGTGTGAGTATATGTATTTTAGGACACATTTCTAAAATCGTTTTAAAAACTTGAGACAAAATTGTGCACTTTTCTCTTATACATTGGTGTGATTGTATATTGTGGACAACATATATCAGCTAAACTTTGCATCAGGGCCTTTGAAATGCTCTGCAGGTTGTTTTGGGCAGTTTTGTCTGAAATTTGTTTTGAGCTTCCAGATTTTACCTTGGCATTTTCCATTCCATATAACTTCCATTTTTTAATGTTTCTGATAGTTGAAATTGCTGGCTGGAAACATTTTGAGGCTTCTTTTTTTTATAGATTGCCCCTGCTTTGTAAAATTGAGTTATCTTCAGTTTCAAATGCTCAGAATTGATTTAAGCACCCCATGGTTGTTGAAATTAGAGAGAATAATAATCATAACCTGAGAGGTTATAAGAGTCAGGGTATTTGTTTAATCTGGAACAGTCTTCACCTAACTAAAGGCCTAAAATGTTAAACATTTTACACCTTATTAAAAACTTAAAGAAGTAATGAATCAATTGAGTGTCCAAACTTTTGCATATTGTACACTCACTTTTATGATTTTTCTATCTGTTACAATCAGCAACTAGCAATTTTGCATTAAAAATTGTAGAAAAATGTTTAACTTTGTACCATGTAGAGGTTGTTTCTGTGTAGAGATTCACTGAAAAATACAATTTGAGCAGAGGTACCTATGCTTTTGCACACAATTGTACGTCAAACCTATTTTCTGATTCTTAAAGACAACTGCTATGGGTTTCTAAACAATGAAATTTGATATTGAGCATTTATTGAGTTGTGTAGATTGTTCAGTTTCTCTTCAAGAAGTACTCTTAAGTATGGAAGGTATCCCCATACGTAATTCTTTAGGCACACGAATACAGACTGATTCAGCTTGAAATACTGAAGCCATGATGCTAGTTTTCTAGAAGGCATCCTTAACATGTTATCTTAATTTCAATCTTCAGAATATATTCAGGTAGTAGTATATTTTGCTTCTGATCCACCACCACCAAAGAAATTCAAGACTTTTTTTTGGGACTCAACCATGGAGTGCTGCTGCATGTCCTTTCAGTCAGATAGCATTACTGCAGCGTCCTTTAAAATATAGCTAAATTATATCTTCATTTTTAGCTTTGGTAGCAGATATCTATGCAGCTGTAAGACAAAAAGAAGAAGCTGACAGACAAAAAATGTTACTACAAAAATAAAAAGGTATTAGCATGGAAACTGAAAAAAAATGGCTTGGTATATAAGCATCATTCCACAATAAATGTACCATATGTTTCGTTCCATAAGACGCACTTTTTTTTCCCCCAAAAGTGTGTGTGTGTGTGAGGGGGGGAGGGGGGGGGGGGGGGGGGATGTCTGTGCGTCTTATGGAGTGAATATAAAAAAAAAAACCCAAAACAAAAAACCCCAGCTAATTAATTACAACCCCCCACCCTCCTGACCCCCCCAAGACTTGCCAAAAGTCCCTGGTGGTCCAGCAGGAGTGGTGATCTGCACTTGGGGCCGTCGGTGCAGATCACTCCCGCTGGACCACCAGGGACTTTTGGCAAGTCTTGGGGGGGGGGGGGGTCAGAAGGGTGGGGGGTTGTAGTTAATTAACTTTAAAGGGTTGGGATGGGGTTTTTTGTTTGGTTTTTTTTCCCAACAAAGAGAACGATAAGCGTTTTCTGATCCGGGTTGTGGACACAAATGGCCCTCCCCAGACCTGAAAATGAAATGGGGACCAAAAAAAATGTTATGCCCTCTCCTAATTTGCTCCATAAGACGCACAGACGTCCAGGAACAGAGCCGGTTTAGCACACCATTATTATTATTATTTATTTAAATTTTCCTGCTCTGAATCCTAGGTGCGTCTTATGGTCAGGTGCGTCTTATGGAGTGAAAAAGACAGTAAATTCTCAGACAATGAGAAAGCGGTCAACTAATAAAACTAAAATAAAACGTAAAAGGATTAAAGTTAAAAGAACAGATTATCAGACACCCTAAAAAATGTGAAATGATCTTATTTAATAGATCAGTAATGCACTTCATAAAATGCTCCAGCCAATATAATTCTGGACATTGTTCATATTCACAAGTTCCAACTGAAACACCACACAGTATACACAGGACAGCATGTCATATTAATATTCACTATGTAAACTGAATTTTGAAAAATGTTAAGCTGTCACATTGACAAGTTCCCCTAATTACAACAAACCCAGTGGTTTATGTATTGCTGTTTATGATATTCATTTATCTGAATTGCAATAGTAGACCAGAAAATATACAGTTTACAAAGAAATAAACCTCCAAACTATCTAAGAAACTGAACTGAAATATCACCTATTTAGAACAGTCATTTTGTCATTCAAAACCTTCAACTCCTTGCTGTGGTCTTTGGAAAAATAAATTACTTTGTCACTTTAGCATATAACAGTGATATCTTTATGTTCAGCAAAATGTAGTTTTCAAACTTCTGTCTGATTAAAAACACCCAAACCAACATCAACAAATTTAATAAACTGAGTCCACAGGCCACTTCCTCTACACAGATGGAATACTGGCCACCCTAAGACTTGCGATGTCAGCAGAGCAAATACTTCCACTGAACATTCCAAGCCACAGGACCTACCTGAAGTTTGGAATAAATGATATTGCTGCAGCTATTGCCTCTGGATGAGGGTTAAAAAAAAGGTTGACATTAAGAGATAATGGGGAGAAATAAGCATGTTTATGGTTAGTGATCTATGTTAGATGGAAGGCTTGAGAGAAATCTGGGAAGCAGAAAAAGCTATCTGGCAGAGAGCACAAGGGTCAAGTACAATGAGGGAGAGAAACTTAATAAAAAAAATTGTATGTGCACTACTAAGTGTATAATGCACTTAGTTCACACAGTGACTGGTGTACCAAGCTTACAGGGACCTTCATTTTCAGGTTTTAATTTTCTTGGGAAGTTATCAGTATTTATAAAAAAAAAAAAAAAAATGGGAAAAATCAGGTGAAAAAAAATGAATAGTTATGTTTTCAGGTAAATATCTTTTTTGCACTGATAAATTCCCAGGCAAAATAAAACTGAAAACAAGGGTCCCTAGTGACATGTATTTACATTGAAATCCATGAACTGTGATCCTGGTACTGCTAAAGTTAGTAAAATGAATGGAGCACTTACAACTCAGATGCAGGCAGTTTCAAGTTTAAAAAATATTGCCAGACTCTAATATCAAGCACTTGTTCTTTGTCATTTATAAACTAGGTAACTATGTTAGTTAGGTCTTCTTTCACTCTTTTTAACTGAAAAGGACTCAGTGGACAAATATGCAATTTTTTTTAACCTATAAACAGGATTCTCCAGAGACAGCAGGCTGAATCAGCAAAAACATGTGGGTGACATAAGCAAACATCTCTGACAGACCCAGATTTGTGTCTTTCCTGCACATGCATGCTGCCTTGGTGAGCCCCTCAGCCTCTTCCAGAGCTTAAGCTTTAGCAAAGCAAGTAACTCTTCAGGGAAGCAGGTGGGTGTTAAGCATGGCTGATTCATGTCTACAGCAAACTTGCTTTATCTGTCGACAAGTAGGCATGAATCAACCATAATACATGGGGACTCCAAAGCTGGGAGTTGCATTACTGAACAATTACTTAAAAGACAACCTGAACCCATGAGTGAACTACTGGGTGAACAGGCTGTACAGAACTGCTTGTCCAACTTTACTGTCTCTCTGGGGCATGCTGTCCAGATAGTAGTAGGACATGAAGATATGAACAACCAACCAAATAGCAGCTTTGCAGTTGTCTTCAATACAAGTGACTATATAAGCCACTGTCACCATAGCTCTCACCTGATGGTCCTTGACAGAAGTCTGTAATCTGTAAGCCAGCGCAAACCAGTGAGTTATACAGTTAGCCAACTAGACAAAATTCTTTTGGCAACTGCCCTTCTCAATCTATTGGGATCAATGGACACAAATAGCTGAAGAGCTTGATGGTGAGGTTGAGACCTTTTCAGGTAATTTGCTAGGGCTCTCTTGCATCCAAAAAGTGGAGAACCCACTCTACTTTGAGTGCACTTGGACTTGAAAAGAACATTTGCAGCATGATAGCTTGGTTAATGTGGAACACGGACACTACTTTTGAAAGAACTTAGGGTGAGTTTGCAGGACAAGTCTGCTGTGTAAAAACTGCAGGTATGGTGAATATTGAATCAGACCCTGCAATTTGCTTCCTTGTGCCAAAGTGACAGCCACAAGAAATAATGCTTTCCAGGTGAGAAATGTCTTCATGACTCAAGAGACTCGAGGAAGGTTTCATGAGATGAGCTGGGAACACACTGATGTCCTAAGGCAATGGAGGTTTGGAATGCCACAGTCCTACCATGAACTTTGATAGTAAAGGGTGGAGAGAGAATGCAGCTTCCTCCACCTGCTGCTGACATGCTGCAATGTTGTTGAGATGAACTTTAACAGAAGAGGTGCAAGGTCTGAGGTTGAGGAGGATAGATATTGAAGCATATCCCCTTGGGCCACAGGAGAAGGGATCCAGCTGGCTAGTGTCGCACCAAGTTGAAAACCTCTTCCACTTGAAACTATAGGATTACTTAAATAAATAAATCTTCTGCTAGAAGGCTTTCTAGCAAAATCAGCATGTCTTCCACCTCCTTAGGAAGGAGTAAGAATACTGAAAATTTAGCATCCAGACCATAGACGCCAGCAATGGCAGGTTTGGATGGCAAAGTCTGCCATTCTCCTTTGTGATAAGAATTGGAGACCATCCTAATGAAATCAAAGACTGAATTGATAGATGAAAGAGATATGAACAGAATACCTGTCATGGTCAAACTGGTGCTATGAGGCTTAAACTTGCCTTGTCATGAAGGGCCTTCTGGACAGTCCTGGCAATGAGAGGAATTGGTAGGTACACAGCTAGATTGGAATGCTCCAGTCTAACACAAAAGCATCAGGAGCTAATTTGTGGCTGCTCAGATGAATGAAGCAGAACTCTCAACCTTCCTAATATCCTCTGAGATAAAAGGTTGATCACCAGCATTCCTCAGTGACTGAACATGTTGTCCGCAAATCTTGACCAAAGACCACTTGTGCTGTTGTAGCACTCTACTGAGGCAGTTTGAAACATATTCTAGATTTCTGGAAGGTAGGTCACTTAGACAGGGGCATTGTGATGGCTGGCCCATGACTAAATTTGAGGGCCTCCTCATAGAGGCATATGATCCTGTGCCTCCCTATTTATGTCTGGATCCTGATTCTCTAGCCCTTGAAGTAGAGTAGGCCAGCTCCAGTCCGGTCTGGTTTATAGGATATTCACAATGAATATGCATGTGATAGAGTTGCAAAAAAAAAAAAAAAAAAAAATGGAGGCAGTGCATATTCATTGTGGAAATCCAGAAAACTAGACCTATTTGTAGCTTGAGGATCAGTGTTGGCCATCCCTGCCTTGAAGCATAACAGACGGCTCGAAGCTCCAGAAGGTTATTGCAGATGACTCTCCACAAGGGACCATGACTCTTGGGCCCTCACAGCACTGGTGTGTGCTCCCCACCCCTTGACTGAGCTGACAGTAGAGTCACTTGAAATGTTGGGACATATAGGGACCCCAGTTAGAACTTTCGGGTTCATCCACTATTGGAGGGCTTACAGCGATTTCGTGGCATAATGGTTGATAGGACTGATTCCACTGGCTTCAGAGGCTTAATGTAGGCCCCACATGCTCAGACAAGTCAAGAGGAACTATATGCACTGCTGAAGCTGTATGTCTAAGAAGAATCAGGACAACTCTACTGATGCTTGGTCCTGATATAGAAGAGACTTTACCTGTTCCATCAGCAATGTGGGTCTTTTGACAGGGCGAAACACTTTATCCTTTGAGATGGGACCAAGTTGGACTCGGAAAAGTTGACCAAGAAACTCAGGAAATAGAGAAGCTGGATGACTTTCTTGAGGGACTCCAGAACTCCTCTCCGAGATGGACCAGTCACCAATGTATTGCCCAGGTATGGGAATATGCAGAATCCTTGCCAACAAAGTTGTGCAGCCACTACTGCAAGACATTTTGTGAATGTGCTCGGGGGCCACAGAAAGGCCAAAAGGAAGCACCTTGAAATGGTAATACATATCTTTCACCACAAACCTGAGGAAACTTCAATGGACTGGGTGAATGGGAATGTGCACATAAACATCTTTCAGATCCACAGTGCACATCCAGTCCCTTGGTTGAATGAAGGGAAGGTCTGGAGGGTGTTCATCTTGAACCTCTCTCAAACCAACAATCTGTTCAGCTTTCTTAAGTCCAGGATATGCCTCAATACACCTGTCTTCTTGGGGATCAGAAAATACTGGGAATACAACTCTTGGGCACACTCTTGTGAAAAAACAAGTTGCAGCTGGACAGAATGAGATGGGTCAACACTGAAGATTGAAATCCTTTGGAGGAAGGTGAGAAGCATAAGTGATAGCCATACTCTACAATTTTCAGGAGTCACCTGTCATCAGTAATATGGATCCATTCTGCTTGGATCCCTCCCTTCAAGTAGCAGGCCTCAAGGATATCAAAAACTAATCCCAGGCTTAGATTGTGATTATGCCTTAGGCTAACTCCTTTTCCTCTGCCAACCTCTTGTGGGAGGCTATTGCTGGGAGAATAGAAGGAGCCTGATGATACCTTCTACTTAGCAGAAGGGATGTTGTTGGAAGAACGGATATTTGAAGGAAAAATGTTGCCTTTAGTTCAGGCCAGCTGGTCCTTGGCTGCTGTTATTGACTGCAAGGTGAATTGATGCTCATGTAGCTCACCATAGAACACGTTATTCCCTGTACAGGGTACAACCACAACACAATCATGCACAACTTCATGAAGGCCACTTGCATGCAACCACATGAGCCTTCAAGCTTCAATGGAAGTAGTCAAAGTCCTGGCCACGGTGTCAAAAGCTTCATACATGGGGCAAAATAAGATGCTTTTCAGATTCCTCCACATTTTAAACTGCCTGTCCTGAGTCTGATGATTCCATCAAAGGCTTCAGCTTTTGCACACACACACACATGTAATACTCAATCATGTACAGCTGATAAGCCATGATCCACATGCTAAGTATGGATCCTTGGAAGACCTTTTCCCTCAAATCCATCCAATGATTTTGGATCTTTCCCAGGAGGCATGTTATAGTGATATCAGGTGTGATTTGCATTATTCAATACCAACTCTACCACCATAATTTGGTGCAGTAGCTGGACTATTCCAAAGCCTGGGGAAACCTGGAGCTTATAATTCAGGTCAAGTGTTTGGGTACCCAAAGACAATGTTGGGATTTGATACAACACTGCAGATCCTTGAGGATCCTAAGCACAGGAATGAATGCAGAACCCACTGCAAGGTGGAAAAAAAACTGAAGCAGCTCAAAGAAATCTGTTCTCAGGTATTGCTCCTTCCCGTCATTGATGGACAGCATCTGGTTACGCTGATATTTCTTGATGGCCAATGCCGGTTCTGATCAGTCTCGCCATAGTGTTTTTGGGCTTATGCACAGAGGCACTTCATTGCTGATGAAACTGACAGTGCCCTAGTCTCTATCAGATCTGGATAGAAAAGGTGGCTTGGCATCATAGGGATCTTCCATACCATGAAAGATGGCATCTGCACAGAAGATGTAACCTCTTGCTTTGAAGTTGAGGTTGATTCTGTTCTGGCAGAGCCTGCACCGATGTCTCCAAGGGAGACAGCCATAGAAGGAGATCCCTTGAGCCTCATTGGTGCCTCTCTCTAAGCCATGCTCAACCTGATCTTATGACAGATCTGGGAATCTGTGCCAGGGGGGTGGTGGTGAAGCCTTCTTGGACTTGTGGGCAAGAATCATTCCATCTTGACTTCTTGCGCTGAGAGTCCGTCAATGTCTCGCTTCAAGAAGAGGAATGGTTCCACTGCCCTACCTTGCACTGTGGCTTTGGAGTCCTATCTAGAGGTGCCTTTCAGAAGGCCTCCATTTTTCAGGCACAGTATTGTGCCATCAGAACATTTTACCACAACTGTAGCATTTGGAGGCATCATGATCTGGGTCTTGGTAGCAATAGCAGATAGAAAGTTTATTTGTAATGGATAACTAGCATCCACAAATGCAGGCCTTGAAACCATGGACTGCAATCTTCTTGAGCTTTTCCATTATTTTATTTTGTAGGATTGAAAATTTCTGTAAGGGGCTGGTGAGGCAGTGGCAAAAACAACAAAAAAAAAATGCAACAAGGCAGAATTAAGCCAAAGTATCAGCTGACAACAAATTTTGAGAGACAGACTGGGAACATGCATATAAGGTAGCTCCGATAAGGAAAGACTGAGGGGCTCAAAAGGCAGCAATTGTGCATGGGAACACCTTTGTATCCTCAGTAAGATGTTTACTAAGCTCAGAGCTGGGTCTGTGTCAGCACCATCCAATGACATCACTTCTGCCTGCTTATCAACTGAGAATGAACAAAACAATATTTATCTGTGGATTTCACAATCACCATTTCTGCTAGTGACATATACAAAAGGATAAATATTGTCTATTATGTTAAAGTGATTCAGATAGAGACTTAGATTTCATATAGGTTCTTGCTCTAAGACTTGCAGGCATTACTAGCCCAATTTTCTAGAATAAAAAAATCACCTTATATCCCTCTGTTACTGCACTGCAACAATGGCTTATTCACTTTTGGCTGTTCTCTTTTCCCCCGTACAGCAGACAATAACCAATTTATATTCTTACAAGGTCACAAGCAGAATGAACAAACACTGAGCTGAACAATCTATTTTAATTTGAAAGACAAGGGGCAGGATAAATTAGGCACTGCACATGCTATTCTCTCAAATGACAAGGCACTTTCTGTTCAAGCAGGTTAATGGATTTGCTGCTTCCTATTGTATCAGTCTCATCATCAAGACTGAGGTTGGGGCTCAGAGAAAACTAGGATGAAATAAGCATTATTATGGAAGTGTGAACTTTTTATCAGAAAAGATATTTTAAAAGGTGGCAAAGCACAAAAGGTAGTGAAGGGTGGGAAGAGAATGACTACAGACTCTTCCCTTTTAAGTGATAATCTAGATGTCTAATATTACAGTCTTTTCCCAACCATTTTTCCATATTTATCTACATCTATTTTTGTATTCAAACTGATGATGAACTATAATTTAGCTGCTGCCACGGTATGGATTAGGTCAGGAGGAAAAAGAATACGTTTTTTTTTTTTTATCGTCTACTGAAAACTAACAAGTTTTGCAGACTGACACAGAAAGGTGCATTCAGTTGAAAGCACCTTTTTGCCTGCACTTGCGTGTGCATTCTCTGAGCGCAAAACTTACTCCCAATGCACAAAGTTTTGCATGAAGAAAACGTGTGTTCCTTAGGAGTACTGCTTAGTGCCCTTGATTGGAAATCCCATACAAATGAAGGCATTAAGCAGAACTCCCTGATGTAGAGAGACTGCATCAGATCAGTGCACCATATTTAATGCTGGAAACAACTCCTGGGTCAGGGCTAGAGGTAGGTTTCCAACACTATGAAAATACTAAAAAAGCTAAAACATGTAAAAGAAACAAAAAAACAAAACAAAAAGAAGTCTGGAACTCTCAGCAGCCGCCACTTAGAAAGATAAAGCAATATCTATTTGGCTATCTGTCAGCAAGAAGCAGCTGCAAAATAGCCAGATAAATTAATACTTATCCGACTATCTAGCACGTGTCACCCCTAGAGAATGAATAAATCAGTATTTATCTGGCTAAGTGGCGGCAATGGCTGCTGCCTCTTATACAATGCCAATTAGGGTCAGCCCCCCCCCCCCCCCAATTCCTGAATTAAAATGTGTGTTCAGCCTGACATGAATGCACATTTTAACATTTTGGCACTTTTTTTTTTTTAAACTCCTGAAGTATTGGCATAGCATTAGCTCACTGCATTGGGAGTTAAAAATAATAATCTGGGTGTGCATCAGCTTCTTGGTGTGTGAGGCCTGACACACCAGGCAAAAAGCTTTGAGATATATTTGTCACAATAATCTAGTTGAAATAGACTTTGGAGTGGAAATTACAATAAAGCATGTACTTAAACCCCACGTTCATGTTAAACTAAAAAAAATTTTAATTCTATAATAAAGGTCATAATCAGTAACTTGTCTGCTGACCTGCTGAGCTTGGTTTCTCATTACATGTTTTCTGGTCTGAAAAGTCAGTTAAGATTAGGGGTATTTTACTGCAACAACCCAAATTACAAATGAATTCTCTGTTCTAGCAGGAAGGTATTACAGATTACACTTAAATTCTTGACAGTATAGATTCTTATGGCAGCAACAGTAGTTTGGGTTTCTTGATATAGTGGAAACTTAAATCATACTGCATTATCCATGTGGTCAAAAATATGTTCTTATGACTGCTGTGTAAAATTGACACAGACAATATACATAAACTAGGTTTTAAGCTGGAAGAGAGCCATAGGTATTGCAAGTACCCATGTAAATCCAAAACAAAATAAATTAATGCCTTAGAAAAGCAGACTGGACTGTAATCTCTACTCAAGTAGCATGAAACAGACTAGTCCTCTATTATATAAACTTGTAAAAATATATATCATCTATCAAAAAATAAGTAGCTGATGTAGTATGGCAACAAAATATCTGTACCTGCTAGTGATAATCCAGCTCTTGTTGAAAATGCGTGTTATGTGCACAATTTTCTTAAATCCATTAAGTAGGCATTTGTATATGACAAAAATATTATTTCAAAATGACCCCATTGGACTGTATGGTATGCTAATTTTGCATTCTAACTACAAACAAGAATGGACTATTTACATTCTCCTTTCTTTAGCTCCTCTAAATGACAGAAAATCTTTTATGTCTTGTTATATCATGAATAATTACAATGTTGCCATTTTCAATCTGGTACAGCAAAAACATAAATCAAGACACCACCTTTCAGAGATCAACAGTCAAAACAATGTATACAAATACTTCTACTGATAAAATCTCTTATGCAATTTTGGTAGATCTGAAAAGACATAAGAGTTAAGTGGAACTTCACCACTCAACATAATTTCGTGGATTTCTGGATATATGAAACAGATTTATGTTCTGGCATATTATTTTAAAATCAATGGTACCAAATTCTGGTTCTTTTGAGTCTTCTGAACACTTCTGGTTTTCAGGATACTCAATTAACATGCATGAGATGTATCTGTAGAAATGTATCCCCAAAAAATAAAATAAAGTTAAGGGCTTGATTTATTAAGGCTTTTCTCCCATTCTGCGTCTATGGGAAAAAGAAAACTTGGTACATCATGCACTAAATTTGGAGAGTTTGGTTATTCTGTTTCAGGAGAAACAAGGACCAGAGTTGAAAACTACTGTTCTTAAAAGGTGGACAACTTACAGGGAAGCAATCACTAAATTACTCTTAAAGGGCCATTGTTAGAATTATTAATTTGAAAGGCTCGCAAAGATAACAAATCTTGTTAACCTATCATCCTTCATTACCACCCACATACTTACATTCATTACATTTGTCTTTGCACTTTTTCAAATCTCATGAAAACTGGACAGTTGTGTCCCCTTCATTGGTTGATGTTTGTTTTGAACTTTATGCAGCAACATAGATATGAAAATTAATGTAATGCTGACTTGGGTCAGCAAGAACTCAGCAAGATAATCCAATAGCAGAAACAGGACTGAACTATCTTTTGTACTATATCACAGATGTAACCAAATCTCTAATTGTAATGTCCCATTTTATCATTCCTGATAGAACTAATACTTCTTTTAGACTATGACAAGTCAAATATTGTGTTTAGGAACACTGCTTTAGCAACAGTATTAACAGCAGCACTCATCAGGCACCAGATTCTGAATTTAAAAGTAAAGCTGTAAGACACTTTTTATGGAGAAACATTATTAAAAAGGGGTACAAGATGATAGATCTGGCATGGCATAACTCATCACTCCATGGTGGCATCCAATTGGTATTATCAATATTCTGTGTATTATTAACAGTCACTTAGAAGAAGTGACTTTGTATTATCGTGTCTCATAACCAAACTGTCAATACACCTCATGTTGAAAGGCAGAATCACAGCTTGTTGCAGTGCCAGCAAAGAAAAGATAAATATCAAAGTAATTTTTTTAACTTTAAATAAGCATGTAATCAGTAGCAGCTCTATCGAAAGAAAAATGCTGTGGGTTTTGAAGTGGATAGACTCAAATCAGACAGCAGCTAAGAAACAAAAGAACACATTTTCTCCTATATTTGCAATACCATCCATTTAAACCCTTTACAGTCCATTAAGTTCATGTGAGTTTAAATCATAATTTTTTTTCCAGAGGGAGATTACATTTCCTGTGATGCTGTAGCATATCAATTTAGCCTCCATGACTTAAACATAAGAGTACTGGGGAGACATCCACATGCTTTCTGGGGATAAGTCAGTTAATATCACAGTAAAATCCATATCAGTTTTCATAGTAGGTACATCTTGAAATGGATGCTCCTCAAAATTCTGCTCCTCTGCGTTCCTGAGACCAGAAATCAAGCACCTGTTGCAGGGGGCTACAGTTTTAGATTTTATTTCTTGGAAAGGTATGGAAGATGCTACCACATTGCCATTCTTGCTGGCTTTCCCTGCAAAGGCTCAAGATGACTGGCAGTACACATTTGCAGAACAATAAATTAGTAGTTCCAAATCTCCTTTTCTGTGATAGGCTTTTTAATATAAAACGATAATATAGTAGGAGTACACGTGATGAAGTGTCTTATTTGAACAGCAGCCGGTCATCCCCTTTGAAACGCTTTTTTTTCTAGGTACTACAAAATCATCATCTGAATCTTCACTCATTTGGGAGTCTTCTCTTTCACTTCTAAAAGGCCCAATTTGAGGAAATTTTCGTTCTGGGTAAAGATTTAAAAGAAGCTCTTCAAAGTAGGCTTCCAGTTTCATGCCAGCACTGGCCACTTCTGAATCAGGCTATGGAACAAATCAGAAGAACATAGTAGGTCAAAATAAAGCAAAACTACAAAAAATCTAGCCAGATGTATAAAGCATAAGCTTGTGACATCCTTTTAAACCTTGAATTCATATTTCAAATCCTGGCATGACCTGCACAGTATTGAATTCTCTGAGATAAATGCAATGAATGCCAATTAGTTAGATTATAGAATTATTATTCAGCCGCTATAATTAGTATTGCTACAGCAAAGTAATAATTTTATAATCTAACTTTACAACTTACACAAGTTTTTATTTACATTATAGAGAGGCTACATGTTACTGATTAACAGTGCTGAGCTGGGGATCATTGTTTGCAAAAGGTTGAGTTACAGCCAGGACAGCCAATCTTGTATCCTATTGGGTAGCACTGCTCCCCTCCCACTCCCGTGGAACAAGCTAAAAATAAAGAAAACAGCTAACTGTGTGTAGTATGTATGAGTGGTCTATCTACAAACAAACAGCTACCCTAAGTTACTGCCTCTGGATAACAAGAACACCCAATGGCCTTTGCAATAAGATTTATGAGCAAAAAGGTGAAGGATACATTTTTTAAAAAATCCTACCAAAATAAAATCAAATATGATTTAATTTAGTCTAGAAACAGAAGTTGTTGGACTCAGTATTATGCTTTACTCTTTCTAAGTAGGAAGAAGGCTCCAGGCATGCAATATATTTATTTGATCTTAATATATACTATAATCTCACTTTAAATTTCAGAAAGTAAATGTGCTTCCTGTAACAGGTATTCTCTGAAGAAAGCAGTTCAGCCACACAAGTGGGTCACACAACTGTACTTTATGCTAAACAAGCAATCATTTCTGAACTTTCAGGGAAGGCTTAAAGGCCTGTCTGTAACTGTGCAGGATTTTCACTGCTCCTGCAGTCCCCTTGTTCTAATAACACAGCTTTGCCTAGGGGAGAACAATGCCAGAGGGGGAGGCAAGAGAATTTCTAATGATTGATAGACTGATGTCTTTAGAGGACACCTATTACCAGAGGCATCGTTAGCATAGGGCACACGGAGCCTGTGCCCAAAGTCTCTTCCATGGAGCCCCTACTCTCCAGCCACAGGCGGAGCAGAAGAGGTCCAGCAGGTGACAGAAGAGGTTTTGTGAGGGCCGCTGATTTTTTTTGTCCAGTCAGCAACCAAGGAAGAGGCCCTGCAGGCTGCCAGTGGTTTCCCAGCAGCTGGTGGTGGTCAAAGAAGAGAGAAAAGTGTAAAGTATGTCTGTGTGTGAGAGACTGCCTGTGCGTGTGTGTATGTGTGTGTGTGTATGTGTGAGATTGCCTCTGTGTAAGTGAGAGTAAGGGACTACCTCTGTGTGCCAGAAAGGGTGAGGGACTACCTGTGTGCATGAAAGTGAGACTGCCTGTGTATATGTATGTGTGTGAGAGAGCAGAGTTGCTTACCTGTAACAGGTGTTCTCCCAGGACAGTAGGATGTAGTCCTCACATGTGTGTGACGTCACTGGACGGAGCCCTATCACGGAAAACTTTTCTGTCAAAGTTTCTAGAACTTTTGACTGGCACATTAAGCATGCCCAGCATGCCATGATCCCTCGAGCCACAGGGGTCTCCTTTCAGTCTCGTTTGTAGCAAAAGGTGAGAGCGAAAAAATAAAATAATAAAACATTTTGGACCCAACTCCGTGGGGTGGCAGGTGGGTTTCGTGAGGACTACATCCTGCTGTCCTGGGAAAACTCCTGTTACAGGTAAGCAACTCTGCTTTCTCCCAGGAGAAGCAGGATGGTAGTCCTCACATGTGGGTGATTAGCAAACTACAGGCTGACTCATTTAACTGGGACCAATAGCATACAACTTGTGCAACAGGCACAACAACTGGTGTACTGTTGGTAAAAATGAGGCAGCCCGAAAATCACAGCAGATGGATGTGGAAGGAGTTGGGATTATACTGGAAATTGTGGGGAATTATGAGCTTTGCCGGCAGGCCATGTCAGGGTTTAACACTAACTTCCCTTCTCCCTGACCTTTGCACTGAATGAAGCAACACTAGTGCTTAAACCTCTCTGCCTAAGGAGAGGATACCTGACTGTCACGTAAATCTCTAGCTTATAATTAAACCTGACTGCCTGAAAGGATAGCTAGTTGCCACGTAGTCAGATGCAGGATAAAGACAGACACATTATGGTATAGGATTCAGCAGCCAATGAAATGATCCGTACACACCCCCTGAGCCAAGCCAATAGTGTAGTGACACGTCTGTATGCTATGGGGAGAGGAGCCAATGATGTGATGACACATTGTATGCTATTGAATGTATGTACAATAAAAAGGGGACCCACGGGAGTGGTCGGCCCTTTTCCTGCCTGCCATGAATCCTGCCTGATGTGTCTTCATTGCCTCAATATCTGGTGACCCGCGCCGTGATAGCCCCTGCTCACTCGGCTGGAACAGCCTAGGTAGCTACCGCAACAGCAGACGTGCTCCCGCAAGCGTAAGTAATTTTTCAGCAAGTCTGCTCCCAACAATCGTGAGTATGGGGGGAAAACTGTCAGCTAAGCAGACGTGTCATGCTAGAAAGCTGCAGAAAATAATTAAGAATCATTATTTCATCACCAGGGGAAAAATAGCACAAGTCAGGCTAGGGGATTTAGAAGAATTGATAGGTGAAATAGCTTGCCGTTG
This sequence comes from Rhinatrema bivittatum, assembly GCF_901001135.1. Lineage (NCBI taxonomy): Eukaryota > Metazoa > Chordata > Amphibia > Gymnophiona > Rhinatrematidae > Rhinatrema > Rhinatrema bivittatum. The sequence continues at coordinate 224,503,646 of NC_042618.1, read as the reverse complement.
CCCATTTTATCCAGAGGCGGGAACTCTGGACATCCAAGATTGGATCAAGATAGGCAACAGTCTTCATACGCTCCCAAGAGCCCCCATAAGGCAATTATTACTCTGGCAAAAATGCACAGAGGCCCTAGAACACATAGGGACAAAAAGTCTCAAGGCACCATCTCCAGTTCATGTGCCCTTAGAAGCAGACAGTAAAGAAGCAGGCAGACCGCCCATCAGTACACTCAATCCACATACCCTTCCCCCACCTTATCCACAAACTCCCTCAGAGACAGCAAATTCTCTGTATCCGCAGCTCCCCATACCCACACCCATGACACAGCCCATTCACACCTCCCCGCCTTCTTTAGAAAAACAGCCCTTAAGCACAATTAAGCCACAACCTGGCCTGTGCATAGGGTTTCACCAGGAACAGCAAAAAGGAAACCTTACAGGAAAAGAACTATTAGAAGGACTTCAAGCCTTTCCCATCACAGAGAGGACCAATGAACTAGGGGGGACAGAATATGAAATAGAACATCTGGGGACACACACTCACAAGGCACCGTCCCCTACCATGGCTCCTGTGACTTCCTCTGCGTCCACCTCAGAGGAAAAACCCCAGGAAACTAAAGACACTGAAATCAGAGAAGCTAGCCTCCCTCCACCTTACCCGCAAGCCCTTCCCCCACCAACCACCAACTCCCTGTACCCCCAGTTGCCATTGCCTGAGACAGTCATTGATTCTGCATCACCGATTTGTCCAGGTAAATTACCATCTCAAACCGCTGCTCCCGGTATCAATTTATGTGCCACGCTCAGCATGGGATTTCACCTAGAGCAAGTGAATGAAAATCTCATAAGGGAGGAATTATTGGAAGGGATTCAAGCCTCTCCCATTACAGAAAGGACCAAAGAACTAGGTGGGACAGAATATAGTTGGTCCGCCCTTCCCTACAGTGTTCTTAGAGAACTCTGCACAAGTATCAAAGAGGCAGGGATTTCACTCCTCTTACACCCGAGGGTTGATAGAGGAATCCCTGACAGCAATAGAATTGAATACCGCCCGGAGTGCCATAAGCAGTAACTATGCCCCCAGGTCTTCAAAGAAATTAGCATATAAGACCTTGGGCCAGGCAGCAACATTCCTGATATCACAGTGGCGTTACAAACAAAGACAGTATCGATATGAAAGAAATGATTTAATAAGACAGTACAATGACCTATTGCAGACCAGATTAAACCGAGTAATTGAGCAGACAGGGCAGACCTGGAAGGAGTGTTTATCTTGGTCTTTGATATTCAGTTACAGAAAGTCTGCATTTCCCCACAGAAAGTGTATGCAGAGCCTTATGTTATAACTGTACTGAAACTTGAGCAGTATACTGTGTAAATTTCATGTGAAATGTTCCCCTTTTGCAAAGTTAAATTGGCTCACATTTAAAATGACTTCATTTCTCTGAGATTTAAGTTTATAGCAATTGCTTGCATTGCCAATGCACAGAACTTGTATTTTTACTGTAATTTTCCCTTTAGGACAAAGTAAGTTAAGATAGAATCTGTCTACAAGAGATCAGCAAGTCCTTGCCAGTCATTGTCTCTGGTTGATGTTATCTAGATTGTTATCACTTGCTGGTACACTTCTTGCATACTTAACTAAGTTAATGATATACAGGGCTGCTTTTCAGTTCCTATAGACTGAAGGATTAATTCATTGAATGAAGTTCTCTCCTCTGTTTATTTTCTTTTGAGAAACACTGTTCCTCCCCCTCTTACTCTGTCTTTCTGTTATTAACTCTTGGTTGCCACTCATGGGGGGAGGGAGAACTTTTGAAAAGAAAAAACTGGACTTAGTACTGCAGTTTCTCTCCCTATCTGTTATATCTGATACATTTCTCTATCACAACACTTACTTTATACCTCTCAATTCCTGAATTATCTGCTGCAACTGTGCGTTGCAGCTTTCAAAGGGGGGCACAGATCAGATCTCCTGCTGATCCAAATCTTTTCCCTCAACCTTCAATGCATTCCTACACTAGCCCTTCCTCTCACTCTGTCTTTCTGTTGTTAATCTTTTTAATACTTTCAAACTTCTTTAATACTGAACTGAGGTTACTGACAAGGACATTTAATAGTAATAACAGTCACTTTAGCGTGCAGCAGACAGAGCTGAGCGAACAGCGTGTTTAATTTCCTATTCTAATAATTATATGAAGAAATTGTATTCTGATATTCCACATTGAAAGTAAGCTCAGAGTATTATTGATTGAATTTATTATTCCAGGTTGCAATCTATAAAGTAATGATGGTGCCTCCACTAGGAGGCGCTATGCTATTCTACCAGTTATATTATATTATTATTTTAATAATTCTGTTGTATACTAATTTTTATTTTTCAGGTCTATAGTCCTCCTGTCTTAAGGAAACTTCAGTTTTATTTTCTTTTTCACAAATTTTTACAGAATTCTGAACCTTAAAATTTTTACTGATAGAGGTTGCTACATCTAAAGCAATCCCTCCCAAGCCTTTTCTTGCAAATCCAAATTGATTTTATTAAATTGAATAATAGAATTGATTTCTCCAAGGTTAAAAAAGTAAGAATTTCACTTTAATCCTTACCTTAGTAAATTTTTTGCTGTATGCCAGTTTTTAATATTTTCCAGATTGACAGCCTTCCCTGCCATGAGAGATGTGAAGATGAACACTTTGCAGCTTATTTTAACATTTTTCAAACATTTTTCTGACACCTTTTGATTTTTGATCCTTGATCTAATTTTGTTTTTGATACCTTTTTGATACGAATTTTGAACTCAAATTATGTGTTATCTGTTGTCTGTCTTGATGTCAAGAAGACTATGAATATGTGTCAGTTTTGTGTAAATGAATATTTGCAGGATGAATGAATATGTGTCAGTCTTGTGTAACATATGTTTAATGTAATGTCTAAAATACTTGTCGTTTGTGGTTCTGCCTACTACTAATGACTTTTCCTTTACATGATTAATTTACATGTATGCTATTTTACTGAATGAAAATTGATCACTGCATAAAAACTTTCTTGATAATGGGATTACCCTCTGTTCTGAAAACTGATAATAGCTCTGCTTACTGCAGCCATTCCTTTGCATGAATTTTGTCAATAACTGAACATTAAACCGTATTTGGCATCCCCTACAACACCACAGGGCAAGCCATTGTGGAGAGAGCCAATCATACCCTTAAGACAGCTCTGACAAACACAAACAAAAAGGAGGGAATGCCATTGGACTTCCCACTAAACAGGACTGGCTGAACAAAGTATTGTTTACTTTAAATCATCTAAACATATCAAATTCAAATAAGACCACAGCCATGGGTAATCATTATGGGACTAGGGTTAGTCACCCACAGCCATCAGTTTTGTATAGAATGTTTAACCCTGTCTGGTACGGTCTCGTTCCCTTAACATGGGGACGAGGATATGCTTCTCTCCTTGCTCCCACAGGTCCACTTTGGGTTCCAAGCCATTATATCAAGCCGTGGAAAGATGGAAAGGTGTCCAGGTCTACAGGACCCGATCCCCAACTTCTCCCTGAGCCTCCACGGCCCTCAGAAGGACAGAGACCGGACTCCCCGCAAAAAGCAGCACCACATGACCTGGGGACAGATCAAGGCCCTATCCAACCAATCTGCACAACTCTTGGAACAACAAGGCCTTGGGAAAACTCCAGAGAACTTCTTATTAGCCGCCTTTTCTTGCCTGAATGCCAACTCATTAACAATTGTGTTCTGCACCCTCCTCCTTTGCCTTATTTCTCCAGCTATGGCGATTTCCGAACAAGGACTCTGGCAGGACAACATGTACATCCTCGATGCATAGAACTTTTCACACCTGTTGAATCGAACAGACTGTTGGATTTGCACACACATGCCAACCCATGCCCGCGGAGAACTACTGATGCATGCTGTACCATTTAACCTTACAGTATGGACTAATTATCCTTTACAGAGAGGTGTTTTCATTACTTCTCCAGTTGGTAATACCATAATACCCATCGGCAGCCGTATTCAAGAGACTGCCGCTCTTTGTTGGGACTATGATACAGGGGATGGGAAGGGGCTTCAGGTGGGAAAATATCCATATTGTAGCCGAACCATTGTATTAGAAGAAGTCATGATCAGATCATACTCTAATGTAACAGCATACCCTGAATTCCCAAAAAAGATATCACAGAATACTTGCATAGCTTTACCCACTATATGTGCAATTGGCTGATCTCAGGATGTTCCGTGGGAGAACCAAAAAGGTGCGATAGAAAAGAAAAATTCTCAGACGGGCAATTTAGCTTGTGTGAGTATGTAGCCACAATGGTACAACAAGTCAAACAGCCCCGTAACTGGTACACTAACCAGATAGGGAACATTTGGATGTTATGTGGGCATAGAGCATATATGCACATTCCCCCCAGATGGAGAGGCAGATGCACTCTAGGCTACATCCTCCCCTCATACTATGCAGTCAACAATTTACCCAAAGCAAGACTCCGTAATCAAAGGGAGGCGACCAAGAGTCCCATAGATAAGTATACAGAAACCCAGGTAGCTAGAAGCCTGTTTCCTCCAATGGGAACAGCTATGAATTAGAGACTTACACATCCTAGCTAACTGGACGACTGCCCTATTTAATCAGACAGTCCATGCATTAAAACTACTCACAACAGAAGTTTCTCAGATTAGAGAGGTAGCATTACAGAACCGCTATGCCTTAGACACCATTTTAGCTTCAAAGGGTTGTGTTTGTGCATTAATTGAATCTCATTGCTGTGTGTACATATCAGTTTATAAAGCAAACCTCACACATACCATAGAGCAGATAGAAACCATGGTTGCTGATGCACCACTTTCAGGCAGAATACCAACTTCTCCATGGGACTGGCTATGGTCCTGGCTCCCTGATATTTCTGGTCTCAAAAGGGTGATTTCTATTATAATGACCGTAATTGTCTTAATTATTTGCCTGTGCTGCTGTATTCAGTGCATACCCAACCTCATATCCATACTAAAACCTTGCTCTCAGCCCGGATACAAAGATGTCTTGTATGCTGCTTAATAGGGAATCCTGAGCCCTGCAGCAGTTGGCACACCACGCTGCACCAGCTCTGGGTGATGTGGAGATTCAGGAGCTCTGCGGCAGCTGGCACACCACGCCGACTCAGCTTTTCTCTCCATATCCCCCTTCCCCTATCTCCAGCCCATACCAAGACATAACAGATTTCAGTAGGGTTCTAAAGCTTTATTGTGCTGCTTAATAAAAACAGAAAAGGTGAGATGTGGGGAATTATGAGCTTTGCCGGCAGGCCATGTCAGGGTTTAACACTAACTTCCCTTCTCCCTGACCTTTGCACTGAATGAAGCAACACTAGTGCTTAAACCACTCTACCTAAGGAGAGGATACCTGACTGTCACGTAAATCTCTAGCTTATAATTAAACCTGACTGCCTGAAAGGTTAGCTAGTTGCCACATAGTCAGATGCAGGATAAAGACAGACACATTATGGTATAGGATTCAGCAGCCAATGAAATGATCCGTACCCACCCCCTGAGCCAAGCCAATAGTGTAGTGACACGTCTGTATGCTATGGGGAGAGGAGCCAATGATGTGATGACACATTGTATGCTATTGAATGTATGTACAATAAAAAGGGGACCCACGGGAGTGGTCGGCCCTTTTCCTGCCTGCCATGAATCCTGCCTGATGTGTCTTCATTGCCTCAATAGAAATAAATTCTTCAAGACGGATTGGCCCTTTTTCCTGCCCCACTCCATCTCTGTTAGACTATCTCTGGCACCTTTCGGACTCTGGCCTCCAGACTTCCTTGGTGAGGGTACACCTGAGTGCCATCTCAGCGTACCACAAAGGATTTAGGGATGCCCTGGTAACAGCGCAACCCCTTGTGAGTAGGTTTATGAGGGGCCTACTACAACTCAAGCCCCCTCTATGGCCACCAGTCACTGAGTGGGACCCTAAATGTAGTACTTACAAGACTCATGCGCTCTCCGTTTGAGCCTCTGCACTCCTGAGATGTTAAATTTCTTACATGGAAAGTTCTCTTTCTAGTAGCCATTACATCTGCTCGAAGGGTTAGTGAATTACAAGCACTTGTCACATTCACTCTATACAAGGTTCCTGCATGACCGAGTGGTCCTCCGAACTCAGCCTAAATTCCTTCCCAAGGTGGTTACTGACTTCCACTTGAATCAATCTATAGTTTTGCCCACATTTTCCCAAGGCCACACTCTCACCAGGGCGAGAGAGTTTTACACACCTTGGACTGTAAACGTGCACTTGCATTTTACCTAGACCGCACTGCAGTCCATAGGAAATCCACCCAACTCTTTGTTTCTTTCGATAAAAACAAACCAGGAGTTGCAGTGGGAAAACAAAATCTCTCCAACTGGCTAGCAGACAGTATTGAATTCTGCTATGACAAAGCAGGCCTTCCCCTCCAGGGACGAGTGAAGGCGCACTCAGTGAGAGCCATGGCAACCTCTGTAGTCACGATCGTTCAGTACCGATTGCTGACATCTGTAAAGCTGCAACATGGAGCTCTCTTCACACATTTGCAGCACATTATTGCCTGGACAAGGAAGGGCGCCAAGACTCTGCAGCTATTCTTGACACTAGCATGGAACCTTGAAACATTTTGTGACCTAATACATCCAGGAATTTTTGATCTTTACCAGGAGGTGTGGAAGAGTGTGGTCGAAGCCTTCTGGATTTCTTTTGAGCAGATTCAACTACCACTGACTGATGGGGTAGTTGTGGTTTCTGGAATCCAGAGATGTGTTGGACCAGATATGTTGCATCTGTTATTTTATTCACTGGCTGAACAGCACAAGGGTGCTCCCAGAGATGATGCTGTAGATCTACTAGTACCTCATGTACTGGGATTGCTACGACTTCCTTTGGAGCATCAACAAATTGGAGAACTTCCAATGTTTTGTGCCTTGTGTTCTCCTCCGTAATAAGAGCAAAGGGAATTTCTCTGATATCTCCCTAATAAAATTGGAAAAGGAGAGGTCTTCTTGGGGAGATTTTCTCCTTTCCTCCGGAGGAGATGATTCTGACAAAATATCCTCAGTGGATAAGTCGGTGTCTACATCTTCCCATGTATCAGAAAAGGCCTCTAGGGGGCAGATCCAACAGGGCTGCCTGAAAGGAAGCTACTTCCGGTTGTTCTGTGCTGCTTAAGGATTTTTACCTAAAAATCTTTTGCTATGTCGCATAAGAGAAAAGGGAGAGTTAGGGTATATCTGCCCGAATCTAACCCTCCAACCAACCAGCGCTTAATCCGAGAGTTCGCAGTTCCTGCTTCGGAATTGAGGGCGGTAACCCTTGCTGGTGGAACGGAGAGAGGAGTTCTATTCTCACCGGGGGAAATAACTTTAAGCCCTCCAGACCCACGACAACTGCTCTCAGCTTTCCCCTCCAACGGCACTGCAGACGCTGGGGAAACAGGAGGAAAACCTGCTGGTCAGCCTCAGCTGGACGGAGCTGGCGGTGCTAATCTTGAGCGGGTGTGGACTTCGACCCCTGATCACAGTCTAGAACTCTCAGAGGGGAGGAAATATCGGAGATGATCTGCCAGAGGCAGTGAGCGCAGAAGAACAAGCGGCTACAGCTGGAGGGGTGAGTCAAAACCCTGTGGGGATTATATGACCAGCAGTTGTAACGCTAGAATCCCTTTGGGATTTGGTGGCAGGCCTTGCCACTACCTTTCAGGAACAGTCACAACGATTGCAAGTTGTTTCTCAAAAATTGGATATTGTTGCTCAAGACCATCAAAGTATTCTGGTAGAACAATTGTACTGCTATTCAAAAGTTGGAGGGAGGAGGTGAAAACCTTAAAAATACAACTTCAGTAATTATATGTGAGCGTATGGCTTCAGGCAGGAAAATGGAATTTCTGGAAAATACAATTTGTCATCTCAATCTGCGGGTGTTAAATTTTCCAAAGATAAAAGGAGAACTGACTGTGATAACTTAAAAAAAATATCTGGGGGATATTTTAAAAATCCCTTCAGATAGAGTTCCTGTAATTAAGAGGGCCATTTCTTTGTCTCAGAAGCAAAGTTCATCGAGAATTAATCCTGTTGAGAACTTATCCAACCTAACCCAATATTTGGAAGAATCTCAAATAGAAGTCATAAGTAGAACAATACTACTGGTGACTTTTTGCTCAGAATATAATTTGAATACAGTAATGCATGCTTATTTTATATGTTTGGATATACCTATTCTGGGTGGGCTGGTAAGAATCTACCCTGATTTAGCCAGGCCTACCCAATTGTGCCGTAAGGCTTTCTTGGAATTGAAACCTGAAGTAATTTCTTTGGGTGCAAGTTTTTTTTAATTAAAATACCCATGTAAATGTATAGTGAAGTTGGGGGGCAACACATATTTTCTTTGATGTTGTACAATTAAAGGATTTCCAGATAGCTAGAAAGCATGAACCTGTTATCAACTTGAGTGGCAGTGGATCTAATTAGAAAGTGAAGTTGGGATACTTTCAGACTACCTGTATTTCTTTGTATGATATATGTGATGATTCTCCTTGTTTACTTATTCCGCCCCCTTTCCCTAATTTCCTCTATGATGTAGGGAAGTGTGGTACGAATAATTATTTTTCCTTGAATTAGTTTGTTTACCTATTTAATATGAAAGTTGACTGATGTACACATTCGAATTTCTTATACAGAGTGTTATTACTTTGGTATGTAATAGAAATTTAATAAAGAGAAAAGAAAAAAAGAAAAAGAAAAGGCCTCTAGTTGAGATCCTGAAGGAGGGAAGAAGGCTGGTGGTGTAGGACGTATTGGCACCGATGGATCCTTGGATGGCCTTGATGGATGGTGCGGTGGCACCGATGAAGGTTTCGGTATCACTGGAGGTATCGATGGAAAACGTGGGCCTCTTGGTCCCGAGTGCCCTGATGGTTCAGGCATTGGTGAAATGGGACTACAATCTGTGCTGTCCTCGTCTGAAGACCCGGGAATTGGAATCTGGGCTTTCGGACGTTGCACAGGTTGCTTTGGCATCGGTGGTGCAGGTTGCGTTGGAAGGGCACCGATAAGTGTATCGAGTCTGGTGAGCAACAGTGCAAAAATCTATGGTGTCTGTGTTGGTATGGGAGCTGGTACCGGTGGCTGTAGGTCTCGGAGAGCATCAAGCACTGCCTGGCGGATAAAACTGTCCAGATTCATCCCTGAAAGCTGGTGAAGACATTGCAGCTATAGGGGGTGGCAGGTTAGGCGTTACTGGCACCACTGCAGGGACCTGTGGGGGCTCAGTACCCCGCACCGATGTGCCTTGGTTGTTTGGGTGGAGAAGGTGGAGAAGGTGTTAACAGCTCCTCTACCCGTGTCCTCTTCACAAGCAGCTCGATAGCCATCGAGGCCGATGTGGTGTCGGTGCCGGCACCGGGAGTAGACTCGTGTTGGTGCCGATGCTTTCCTTGGTGCTCGGCCCGGTCTTTTCCCAGTGCTGAGGTAGATGATGTCGCTGCCTTGGATGGAGTCTGTGACGGATGGTCACCACTGCCCTGTTGCTCCCGTCGAGGTTTACTGATCAACATTTTTGATGCTCCTGCCAGTGACAATTGGGTGGACGTCGATGGAGTCAGTTTAATTTTAAACATCTTGTCGAGGCGAGCCCACCTATCTTTCAGAGTCATCTGGGCACAACTTGGGCAAGTAGACACGTCGTGCGATGAGCAGAGGCACAGCTCACAGACATCATGGGGGTCGATAATCGACATGGTTCGGGGGCATTCTGGACATTTTCGGAAACCTGTTGCCATAATGGCAGAGGTTGAGGCCCAAAAACAGTCGATGGCCTGTGGGTACCAAAAATAAATCGGAGTGGGAACCAACCCGGGACAGTAATTTTTACTCACCGAACTAGGAAAAAGTTTCCCGATAGGAGACCCCTATGAGGGAACATTTTTCTGAGGAAATTGTTAAGATTTTTCCGTGAGGAAATTTGTGTGAGCATTCTCACAGAGCTCCTAACCGCAAGTCAACTGCAGCATGGAAAAAACAGAGACTGAAGGGAGACCCCTGTGGCTCGAGGGATCATGGCATGCTGGGCATGCTTAGTGTGCCAGTCAAAGGTTCTAGAAACTTTGACAGAAAAGTATTCCATGATAGGGCTCCGTCCAGTGACATCACCCACATGTGAGGACTACCATCCTGCATGTCCTGGGAGAAAGAGAGAGAGACTGCCTGATTGTGTGTAAGAGAGGCTAAAGTCTGTGTGCTCCCCTCCAATCTATGACAATCTCTTGATGACTGGAAAACTAAAGTTCCCAGGTATGGAGAGCGGGGGATTTTTTTTTTTTTAAATCCTTAGTTTTAATTATTGGGTGTTATTTGATGTGTCTGCTGTTTTGAAATATTTTATTGGTGTTTTGAAACATTTTTGTAAGCATTTTTAAGTTATTGCTTACTAACAGGCAGAAGCGTTGCTAGGTATCTAAAAGATCTGGGCCACCAGCCTCCTCCCCACCCCCACTGAAATTTAGATAATTAACTCATCACAATCAGCAATTTCCTCCTTCTCCAATCCTGTAAAAGCACATAATTGGACATCACACTTGAATATTAAATGATCCCTATTCTATGTTCCCATGCAGCTGAGATTAGGAAGTCATCTTATATGACCTGTGAGAGGAAAACCACCCAATTTGACTCCTGCAGGGATTCCACGGTTCTCTCCACACTCACTTATCTTCATCCATAAAGAAAAATGAACGAAGGTCTAGACTTTTACAGTACTCTGTATATGTTTGTTGAACAGGCAGGCAGATCCTGGGGTAAAAACTGTTCCAGCCTGCCATAGACCTGGAACTAGGGAAGAAGATTCTACTCCGGGGGGAATTCTGCGAACAAAAACTTAAAATTCTGCAAACTTTATATTGGTCAAAATAACACAATTTACATGACAGTCTTTAAGTAAAGCAAAATTGCTTACCATGTAATAGGTGTTATCCCAGGACAGCAGGATGTAGTCCTCACATATGGGTGACGTCACCGAACGGAGCCCAGGCAGGAAAACTTTCTGTCAAAGTTTCTAGAAACTTTTGACTGGCCCAGTGAGGCCACTGAGCATGCCCAGCATGCCATGATATTCTCTGCCACAGGTGTCTCTCTTCAGTCTCGTATGTAGCAAAGCTTTAGCAAAATAGAATAATAAAGGTAGAAGGCCCAACTCCGCGGGGTGGCGGGTGGGTTCTGTGAGGACTACATCCTGCTGTCCTGGGATAACACCTATTACAAGGTAAGCAATTTTGCTTTATCCCAGGACAAGCAGGATGCTAGTCCTCACATATGGGTGATTACCAAGCTAGAGGCTGAGTCATTTGATAGTGTAATATTGTTGTTGAAATGAGTAAGCCGAAGATTATAGAATACTGGATGTAGAAGGAGTTGGGTTTAAGCTGGAAACAAGTTCTTTAAGACAGATTGTCCGTAAGCTGAATCTGGTCTTCCTTGCTTGTCCAAGCAGTAATGAGCTGCAAAAGTGTGAAGAGAACTCCACATTGCTGCTTTACATATGTCAAGAATTGACACTGAACGATAATGTGCTATTGAAGTTGACATTGCCCTTACTGAGTGTGCTTTTACTTGCCCTTGGAGAGGAA